>NC_060077.1:89147578-89772578 GCF_922984935.1 Meles meles | reverse complement strand
TTAAAACCCCAATGTGATGTACTACTCATTAAGGGAATTGGTGAAGTTCAAAAGACTAACAATACTAAGTGTTGGTGACAGTGTAGAACACCTAGAGCGGTCATATCATACTAGTTGGAAAATAGAATGGCACAGAAATAGAAGTATCACAGATTTTAACATTCATGTATTACCTGAACAACAATTCCACTTTTAAATTTTACTCAAGAGAAAAACAAACAACTGTGTCCTTGAGAAGAAGAATGGATAAATATATATAGCAACATGGTTCTAAATTGTCAGAAAGTGGAAAAACCCAAAATGCCCAACAACTGTCTGTTGTATAAGCTAGTTGGAGTTTACCTTACTATATAATATCACTCATAAATACCAATGAATGAAATATTGATACATAGAACAATATTATCCTAGTGGGGAAAAGCCAAACACAAAAGACTATGTGCAGTTGATTAAATTTATATGAAGTTTAGGAAAGAAAAATCTATAATAACAGAAGGTACATCAGCAGTTTCCTGGCTGATGGGGTGGGGTGGGTAGAAGATTGGCTACAAAATGGAACAAAGAAACATTTAGAATGAAGAAACCTGATGTATTCCCTGATTATTGTAATGACTTCCTGACTATGTACAATTACTCAAACTCGAGAAACTACCTGTTAAATTAGTACATTTGATTAAATATAAATAAGATTGTAGCAAAACTAAGTGAATACATTAATAAAAGAGTAAAGGAAATTCAGAGTACTAGATCAAATCTCAACGAGTTGTTCTCCTTCCCAGTGTCATAGATTTCTTAATTGACTGAGTTCATAAGTAGTGAGACAGATAAACCAATAAAAAGACTAGCAAGTCAGATTCTCTTCCATGACTTACCCACTAGAGAATAAATCTCCATCATTCACTTGACTTTGGAGATCATCAAAGGCTCAGACCATGACACAAAATTCTCACTAACTCATTAACCAATGATAAATGAGGGAACCAGCAAAGCGCTCTAATCAGTTCAACAAGCATCACAGAAGCTTGGGCATTAACAGAAGGATAGGTTTGCTGGGTTGATTAGGGGAAAAAACTAATTGATGTCAAATGGGCTATAAACAACAGTTTCTGGAATTACTTGTACCTCTGGGCTGAAAACAAGGCATAACAACTGAAAATACACACACACACACACACACACACAATGTGATCTGTACTGTCACTAACCCTGCTACTTAAATCAACAGCGGATAGTGAATGAACTAATTGTACCTTCCAGATAATTTTCAGATAGTCTTTCCATTTGTATTACGTTGAACAGGTATGATATTTCTGTCCAGGTACAAACATGCTAAGAGTAAGGTTATTATTTTAACTAACCAACAATACAAAAAAGCAAAACAAAACAAAACATTGGCCCTTCCCTCGGGTTTACAACTGTATCTATTAAAAGGCAACATTTTTATTTGAAAATGTTTTCCTGAGTCACCACCTTCCCTGACCCCACTGCAGAAGGAAGGGAGGACTTTGATCATTTCCTTTGCTCTTAACAAATTTAGCAAATCTGCACTTTTTTTCACATCATAATTATACCCAACTTATATAGGGATAAAAATGACCTGAAATTGCATAATCTGTCAACCAGGAAATGGGTGGATCTCGGGAAACATTTTCTTTTTTTGAATGTCTAATTTTAATTTCTGTTGAAATATCAACTAGGATTAACCACATGTTTAATAGTGAAGAGAAGAAAAAGGATGATATTTTTCCTATATTTTTTCCCTTTAGGCCATCTCTTGAATCTTAAGAAGTTTTAATTTTGCCATTTTTTTTTATTAAGTCAAACTAAAGTAGCTTTTATATACACAGAGAAGCTGAATATTCTTTCTGGAGTCTTAACAAGAAAAGCAGTTCCATGTTTTGACCCTGAGAGAATAATCTGGCATATACCGCCACCCCATCACTGGCCATATTGCAGGCACTCACCTTTCTTTTCTTTTTTTTTTTTTTTAATATTTTATTTATTCGACAGAAAGAAATCACAACTAGGCAGAGAGGCAGGCAGAGAGAGAGGAGGAAGCAGGCTCTCCACAGAGCAGAGAGCCCGACGTGGGGCTCGATCCCAGGACGCTGGGATCATGACCTGAGCCGAAAGCAGAGGCTTTAATCCACTGAGCCACCCAGGTGCCCCGGCACTCACCTTTCTTCAGAAAAGGAAAGATGACTGGGACCGCAGAAGAACAAAACGCCAGTCACTACAAAACTAAAATATTTTTGCTCACTCTTTGGTCAGCCTTAAAACTCTTGTAAGCTTAAATATTCTGCCATATGCTTGAGAAAGAGCACGGAAAGACATACTAGTTTCTACCACATCAGGCTCTTAGTACATTAGCTTCGATATCAAAAACCTCAAGTATGAAATGGAACATTAAATTTTGTTTATACCTGTTTGGGGGAAATGTTAGGATTTGTTTTATGGTCCCCAGTACAGAATTCCACAAATTTAGTAGATTTGAGAAAGCAGTGGGACATATATATATTCATAGTTTAACTGTATAAAACAATTATTTTCTCTAAAGTAGGAGTAATGATTGTATCTGACTTATGATGTTGTTATAATTATATGAATTAAGACCCTGACTGCAGGTGAACCAGCAAATCTCCAAGAAATTAGGAGGGTTAAAAGAAAACTCACCAGAGCCTGTTGTTTGTTTCCATTGAGAACATAGGCAGATATGATTCTTCCCATGAACAGAGAGAAAAGAAGTGTGGGAGGAAAAAGGACATGAACTAGACAAGCAAACTGGGGACTAAACATAAAATGAGTGTATAGAGTAACAAAGTGAGGACATTTTCTCAGTCCCTGAAATCTGTTTCCTACTGAGGCAAGTGGCACTTCTGGTATGAGATCTGAGGGCTATTTCTTAGGTCCCTTTTGTGTTCAAGAACTTTAAATACATATTTTTACACACACATTAATATATAAATACGTATTAAATCCTATGTAATGTATGTTAATGATAATTATATATTACATAATTACATTTCTTATTAATAATTTATGTATTAGTGCTACATAATTGCATATTAATATTTGATTACATATATGTAAGTGTAAATTAATTAAAGATAAAAATTTGGAGATTTAATTCTAGATTTAAGATAAACAGTATTTTTTTTAAATATAAAACTACCTATACAAATAAATTGAGTTATTTAGAAGTATGGTTAATCTGTTGGGATAACGAATTCTCACCATAAGAAAATAAGGAAATGGTTATCTGTTTTTTGTTTTCTTTTTAATGATGTGGCACACTATAGATATGTTTTTCGATTTTATACTGATGGGATAGAAAATAGTTTATCTGCAAATTCCTGAATATGATTCTAATATCTACTAAACTTCTTAATATGGAAAGAGAACAGTACAGAGAAAGCTAAGAAATATTAACTAATGGGATTAGCCAATCTAATCTGAAGATAGACTAATTAATTACTTGTCATGCTTAAATAAGATTTACATATTAAACATCTCCCATGTTTTTCTTTTTGACTTCACTTGAACATATTTATCTGATTTTGTGTATCATTAGAGATATTTAAAAATAACTTTATTGCCCAGTAGATACCAAAATAAAATTTATAAAACAGAACTCAGAAGCACTGGTACATCAATAAAGATGTGTGTGTGTGTGTGTATGTATACATCTAGTTAAACCACATTAAAAATAGTGAAATATCACACTTGACTTTCTTTTTATCCTTCTTTTTCTCAGAAATGATGATTAGAGGAAAAGAGGGGATTGTGTTGGACGTTTCAGCATAGACTAGGGAAGCTTTAGTTGCATAGTTATGGGAGATGTTGCATAGTTATGAGAAATCACAGCAGAAAAAGAGGCATAAGTAATAGAAAACACAAGTGGTAATGAAGGAACAGGAAAAAGAAAAAAGAAGTGGAAGTGTTAGGAAAGGCAAGATAAACCCCTTAATAGGAAGTAAATATGGTTTTTTTTTTTTTTTCATAAAAATGGGGAATTTGTAATTGTGTGAAGTATAAAATCATGTTTCTTTACTTAATTTCTCCACAGCATTATTGTCCTTCTAAGATAACAAAGTTTCTCACATGCAACCTTGAAAATAAAGTAGATATTCTTTAGGGTCTCTGTGGTGTTTTCAGTCACAAATGTGAGAAATATTCAGTCATCAGTAATGCTGTCATTGAATTCATAGTCATCTGTTCGTATTCCAAAGAGACGTCCATTAGCCAAGATCTAACATGATGAGAACATTGTCTTTTGTTTTCCTTTTCATTAATTTCATCATGACTTAAGATCTCAGCCTTACCTTCTGCAGACGCATGCATAAATACAAATATATGGACAAACATGTTTTTTGATCTTATAAAACATAAATCTTAACCTTTGATTTTAAGCTTTCTGACATTAGTGTGTATGATTGTGGAAAACATTATTTGACTAAAATGGTGAGCTATAACATCAAATTGTTATTGGATGACCACCATATACAATAGAAAAATGACAGTATTTAGCAATGTCAAATGCATTAAATTATTTGTTAAATCTATGCTTTACTATTCTGATTCTTAGAACTGATTTCCTTCTCAAATATTTGCTATCATCTAATATCAACATGTCATTTTGTACCTGAAAAGGACTGTAATGCCTAATAGCTGTTTTTATGTCTCTTAAGAATATGCAAAGCAAAGCATTTTTATGTCCATTACCTCATTTGGTCACCAACTATCCTCTAAGGAACACAGGGTAGATGAATTGGGAATTCAACTAGGTGTCTTTCCCAAAATTATAGATGATATACCTAAAAAATGATGAAATCAATGTCAAACCTATTACCCAGAACTTTTGGAAATAACACCATGGTGCCCTTAAAAAAAAGGCCAATTCAGAATATATTGTTTAAGAAACCAGTGAAAGAGCAAAGCATTTTAACCATTCAAAAAAAAAGTATGAAAAGTCAGAAAAGGGTCCAAGGGAGCAAGCAGAGTAGGAAATGTCATGTTTGAGTTCTACTATGTAAAGCAACAAATACCAGTAACTCACATGGTGCTATTTGTCAAGGAGACCAACCAGACACTTCGGTAGCAAGTTAAATATATAAGATAGTTCCACCTAAAGAGTGACAGTGATATTTAGTGATAAAAGTAGCCACCTCTTTCAGATATGGGCTTGATTTACTGGCTCACAGAACCTTTGACAGCACCATCATCCAGGAGTTTCTAAATCACCAACATGGGATACTGTATAATATTTTCTTTGACCTAGAAGTCAACATAGCAATCCCATGACCATGTGATCCATGGGTCCTAACAATATTATGTCATCCAGAAGGTGGCAGTCTTATGGAATGGCCTTTAAATTAGAACACCAAGAACACAGATCTTGATTTCTAAATACTTTGTTCCACTTGAATCCATCAGGGCTCAGTGGGGAGAAGGCTGATTCCCAAGCCAGCGAATAGGAAAGTACAAGATGATCCAGAAACAATTTTCGCCACAAAGGAAAACCAGTGCACAAAAAGTGATGAATATATGTCAAAAGACTCAAGATCCAGTTTGGGGGAAGCATGTGGGTCCAACTAGAACAATTCAAGTATCAAAATGAATAAGAGAATTTAGGATTACATAAGTCCCTTTTATAAGTGAATAAATTATAAGTCCATTTCTACAACCCTAACATAAGTAAATAAAATTTAAAATTAACTTAATGGGGTAAAGGGAAAGCTTTTCCTTGAAGTGAATGCTTATGAATAAAGGTAAAAATAATGATGGAAAGAAATCATCATAAGTCATACTTTGACAATCACCTTAATAGTAATGATACAAGTGGCATTTTTAATAGAAGCTAAGCGAGGTTGCATGTTGATGCTAAGTATAATGGCATACTGTCAGAATAATCCCCCCATACCAAAGTGGGAAAGGGAGGGACATGGTGAATTCATACTGAAGACAACATGGCAGACACCAACTTCTCGAGCAATTAATTTTAAAATCAGCAAAGGGTAGGTCATTAGAGTGTGCCTACTGATGTGATGTACTGAGGAGAGAACAGCATCATTTGAGTATCCATTCCTGCCCAGAATGAATGATCTGAGCCTGATCAAGAGAAAATTTCATATGAGAAACACACACACACACATACACACACACACATACACACACACACACACACCCCTGAGGACCATCCACAGAATGAAAGATCCATGCTCTTAAAGATGGTCAAAGATAAGAGAAGGAAGGAAAGGCTGTTCCAGATTTAGGGCTACTAATAAATAAAGCAACTGAAATACCTGTTCCTGGTTAAAGTCTGCTACAAGAAAACGAAATATTGTTGGCAAAGTCAGCAAAATTTAAGTGACAAACGTTGGTTACTATAACATTGTATCAGTTTCTTTTCTGCACCCATGGGTTGTATAATGTCAATAAAAGAGAGCGTTCATGTTTGGGGAGATACATATTGGAGGATTTGGGGCTGGAGGGGCAGGACGGCATGTGTGTGTATGCGGGCACGCAGGCAGAGAAAAGGTGGCAGAACAATGTGACAAACTAAACAGTTGAGAATGTTGGTGAATTTAATGTGGTTGTTCTTTGCACTGTTCTTGCAACTTTTTTATGGGTTTGTAACAGTTTTTTTTTTAATATAATTATTTTGTACCAAGAGGTCAAATCAAAAATTAAATTCATAAAAAGAAGTAAAAAAGAAAAGGAAGGAAGAAAAGGAGAGAAGGAAGGACACATGGGAAAATTTGTCTAGTTAGAGAACAATGATCTGTGTCTTGGAGTTTTGACACTAGAATGTCACTAATGAGTCTATTAAAAATAGTGTTGCAGGGTGCCTGGGTGGTTCAGCTGGGTAAGCATCTGCTTTCTGCTCAGGTTGTGACCTTGGGGTTCTGGGATCAAGCCTCAAGTGGTCAGGCTCCCTGCTCAACAGGGAGCCTGCTTCTCCCTCTGCCTGCCACTCCCCCTGCTTGTACTTCCTCTTTCTCTAGCAAATGCAATCTTTAGGGGGAAAAAAAAAAGTAATGTTACTGTACTTGTGATAGCAAAATCCAGGTGTGAATGGGAAGTAAAGAAGCCGAGCACATGTAATTTTTCTTCTGCAACTTGGAAGTAGCTACAGGGTTAGAGGGAATGTCGGACTGTTTGAAATGAGAACGGGCATATATGGGGGATAATGCAAATACAGATGAGACAAGATCTATATTTGGGTAAGAGATGGAATGATAACAATAACCTTCTCCTAGGGATATACAAACAAAGAGTCTTAAGAAATACAGTAACAGTTAAAAGTTCATCAACAAGTTAGCAATAGTTCATTCATTATCCATAATATTATGCTATCCTTACTTGAGAAACTGAAGAAACTAAGTCCATGTGTTTGGAGACAAAATAAGGAGACTTAAGATTATCATTCTGGAAAACAGTGACGTACACCGTGTTCATTATTTATTTAGCTTATGTGTAATTCACTAGTATTAGTTTCAGGATAATCACCTAGTCTAAATCTGGAGAATTTGTATGAATATACTTGATTTATGACTGCTACACAAATAATTTACTAATACATCAAAACTTCCCAGGGGCACCTGGGTGGCTCAGTGGGTTAAAAGCCTCTGCTTTTGGCTCAGGTCATGGTCTTGGGGTCCTGGGATCAAGCCCCGTATCAGACTCTTTGCTCAGCCGGGAGCCTGCTTCCCACTCTCTCTCTGCCTGCCTCTCTGCCTCCTTGTGATTTCTGTCTCTCAAATAAAAAGCAAAAACAGGGGCACCTGGGTGGCCCAGTGGGTTAAAGCCTCTGCCTTCGGCTCAGGTCATGATCTCAGGGTCCTGGGATCGAGCCCCGCATCAGGCTCTCTGCTCAGTGGGGAGCCTGTTTCTCCCTCTCTCTCTGCCTGCTTCTCTGCCTACTTGTGACCTCTCCCTCTGTCAAATTAATTAATTAATTAATTAAAAAAAAAAACAACAAACAAACAAAAACAAAAAATTTCCCAGATCACCCATTCAAGCTAAATATGGATCTCTATTTTCCCAGTCACTTGCTCATTTTTAGAGAACTGAACCCCAGGGTGCAGGAGTTCAAGAGAAGTGCAAAGAACTCGATTTCATATTCTGTGCCTTCAATGGGCTAATAACGTAATAGAGAAGAGAGGACACGTGACCAAATAATCATGAACATCATATGTAAAGCACCCCATGGTAAGGAGGCGAACAGTGGCCAGTGGATTCGGTAATCATCAGCTCACACGCAGCTCAGGACTGCAGAGCAAGCTTTTCCAGGTAGTACATCTGGTCATCAAGGGGAAAGACATGAGTTTTTAAACAGAGACCATCAGGGAAAATATATTATTTGAGAAGGAAATTATATAAACATGACGCTGATAAGGGAAACACAGGCTATCTTGTGGGAGTGGTCAGTGAAAGTTTGAGAGTTTAGAAAAAGAATGGGAGATGGTTTTGGAAACACAGATTAGGGCCACACTGTGGAGGACAGGAGATAGTGAAGGAAGTTTCCTGCAGCAGAGAGCCAGTGTGTCAACCCAGAGTCTCTCCTTTTGTGCTGGGGCTTGGCAAGGTTCCCACCCTCTTACCATTCAGACTGGCAGGTCTTCAACCTCTGCACCCAGATAGGTAAGCAACACTTTAAGCTAATGGACATCTGAAGGATTTACTTAGCTTGGGCTTCTCCATCCCTCATCACATCCCGACTTCAACCCCCCTCAGGGGCTACTCCTCTCCTATACTTGAACACTAACCAGCAGGGACAGAGGGGGGAGTGGTGGAAAGGGCAGAGCATTGTGCTCCCCCCCACCACGATTTTCCTCAAGAAAGCCACACAGCCCTGCAGTTCATTGTGCGTTCTCTTCTCTCGTGACCATTTCTGATTTTTTTTTCCTGCTATCAGTTACTGGCTGCTAATCCATAATGCACAGTTCCTTCTCATCACCTAGTTGTCTATCCCACTAGTCCTTCTGGGGCTCACTTTGCATTTCCCTCTTCTTTCTTGCCTCTCTCTTTTCCTCAAACTTCTTGCACACCCATTTTTTTTAAGCACTGACCTGTGTCAGTGGTGTGTAAGCACATTTCTCTCTATAAGGTTGAACAATTCACCAATCACATTCATTTTCTGTAATTCTTGAGTCTTAGATTAGATCTCTTTGTGTAGCTTAGGGAGCTTTTTAGTTATCTCCAGATTTGGGACTGTTTGAGTCAATTGAAGCTATTAGGTAAGTGGGTGTTTTCTCAAATTGCCACAGAACCTCAGGAAGTCGTCATTTAACTGAGTGAGAGGAGGACTTTCTTCACTTTCATATTGTCTCCAACTTCTGTTGCTGCTTATTTACTGGATTTTAGTCTCTCCATTACAACAGTTCTTCCTGTTGTCAACTCCCCATCTTCCATAACTATGACCAACTCCCTTTGAGACCATGACTTCCAGCATCTATTAGAATGCCAATATCCATAGCAAATGTGATGTCTCTGAGGAAGCCAACAATGTGCCTGAGAGGAGCTCCCCTGTGGGCTGTGTCAGTGGATGACCTTCCCAACTCTGCATCGCCCCTCAGTAATGGCGGCCTCGAGAGCCATGTATGATTTTTAAAGATGTTCCTCAGAAAACTTTCTCTTTAGAAATGAGAGGTTCACACCCAGCTACTCTCTCAAATAAATATTTGTAAAATTTATAGAGCATGCCGGGCATTTTTGTAAGTACGTAGGATGTGTTGGTGAATAAAGCGAAGATCTCTACTGGCATGGAAGCTACATCTACAGGGGAAGGCGGATCATGGAAGTTAAGAAAGGATAAATCACTCCGTTGTACGTCATATTAGATGATAATCATTGTAAAAAAAAAAAAAGAAAGAAAGAAAATTGATCTGATTAAAGCTTGAGAGAGCCAAGATCTTGTAGCTTTTTAAAAGAATAATTGACAAATTGCACGTTTGCAGGCAACTTTTTTGGCAAATGATGCAGAGAACAGCAATGGCAAGAATACAATGTGGAAGGAAGGAAATCCAATTGAGAAGCGAGTACCTTCCAAATAGCCCTGGGGAAGGTGGCTTAGCAAGGTCCCCTCAAGGAGCCAGTGAAGGGAACGCTTCCACTGGCTCTCATCACACGTTAGGAAGGGATGTTCCATGAGACGCAGAGTACGACAGTTCCAAGTTTGTGGGGCATCTGCACCGTGGAGTTGGGTTCTGCCGGCATTCCGGGATGAAGTAAGGCACAAGCACCAGAGGGCAAGTTGCAGAGACCAGGGCTGTCAGAATACAGCTGCAGTGAGTTGGGTGCCACAGCAACAGCTGGGGTACAAGGAGGGGGCCCCAAGAGTCTGAGGGCATGCCCAATACAGGGACTGCAGAGGCTGTCATTTAAATATGATGGTTTTACATATGTCTCTTTAAACAATGAGATGTGATCAAAGGCTTCAGTTAGGTAAGAGAGGTCGTTGTAGGGATATCAGAGGAAGAGCAAGACAGTCGGAGACAAGAGGCAGCACAAACGTTTTATAATTTTTGAGCAACAGCAGAGCATCTAGTGAGGTTGGGCTTATGATTGGTAGAGACAGAAGAGGGCTCTACAAATATGGTCCTGATCAAATAGAGCTCTGTTAGGCTACTGCACCAATTGAGACTTGTATACTGGGCGAAATAGGAAGACATCTAAGGCTTTTTCAGATAAAACATAACATGATTTATACTTACTTATTTTAGAAATTAAATCTGTATTTTGAAATAAGAGCTGATTCACATGCAATTATTAGTAATAATACAAGAGATCTTGTCTACCCTTCCCCTAAGTCCTCCACTAATAGCATCCTGCAAAAAATGTAATACAGTATCACGACCTGGATAGCTGTAGTCATTTACATGTGTGTGAACATCTGTGTAGTCGGTTCTCTGCCACTGTGTCCCTGTGCAGGCTTGTGCATTTACAAGAGCAGTCAAGACACAGAACGACTCCATGAACACAAAATTCCCTCCGATCCCCTTCTGTCACCACACGGATCTCCTGTACTTTCCGTTCGTGCTTCTTCCTAACCCCTGGCAACCACTCATCTCTTCTCCATTTCTGTATTTCTGTGATTTCAAGAATATCGCAGAAGTGGACTCATACAGCGTGTAGCCTTTTGAGAGGGCATTTTTTTTTTTTTTTACTGAGCATCATTTCCCTGAGAGCTGTCCAGCACTACATTTCCCTGTCCCCATGAGCAGGACTCCACGTGGGAGCCACGTCCCAGTTTGTTTACCCTTTCACCCATTAGAGGATACAGGGGTGTTTCTCGTTCACAACTATGTTGAGTAAAGCTGCTATAAACATTCATTTACAGGTTTTTGCATGAACATGAGTTTTTGTTTCTCTGGGATAAATGCCCAAGAGTGCAACTGCTTGGGCATATGATTACATGTATGTTTATTTTGTGAGAAGCTTCCAGATTGCTTCCAAAGAGGCTGTACATCGCCACTATCAGTGTATGAGTTACACACCTTCTCGGTGGCTTTTAGTGTTGTGTTATATTTTATCCATTCTCATTAGTGTGCAGTAATACGCCACTGTGTTTTTAAAAACAGGGGCATTGAGACATAATTCAGAGGTTTTCGTCACTGCGACTTTATTTAGAAAATCCTCTTAAACATTATAAAGCTAATGATTTTAACATGAAACTATTTGTGAAAAGCCCTTCCTGCTATCAGTACATACTATTCTATTTGCCTCCAAACCATCATGCAGATTTCGCTGAAAAGAATAAACCATATGTAGAAAACAAATGCAGGAACACGACTCTCCAGTTAAACTTCTATTCCTTTTTTTGTTTTTTTAAAGCTTTAAGTAAAAGTCTTTATAGATTACTGTAGGGACATTATATCTTGAAATACGTCTTTAGATGACTTTGATTTATAGACAGAGGTTGGGAGCCGAAATGAGATTAGATGAGGAGGGACAATTCATGGAAGCATCTGGTCACCTGCTTCTAGCACAGTCTCGGGGCTCTGAATTCCGATCTAATAGAGCAAATGGGGATTGCACGGACTTCATGTAGATTCTCTGTACGTGAACAGAGGAAGACAGATTTCTCTACCTGAGAACTGTGAGAATAGTTCACCTTCAACCATACACAATCTCCTACAGAGCTTATTTTATCTGATGACATTCTACTGTATCAGAGAAAAATGGGCTCAAACCACACTTGGGGTTTGCATTTCTACTAACAATGCCCATCCTTGAAGGCAAACATTTTTCTCACTTGTAAATTTTCTGATTGTCATTTAATGAGGCAGCCAATGGCATGGTTTCCACAAGAGCATTGTTCTGAAATGAATTTTCATAACTTTTTATTCTAACTTAGGAAGAATCAATGGCCTAAGAAAACAGTGCTGACGATTTTTTTGTGTGGACATTGCACTTCTGAGATAAGACTGTATTTAACATTTTACCAGCTACTTCCCGAATTTTACCTTGTGTAAATATGCATTAAGAAAGTGAACAAATATCCTAAAATATACTTGAAAGGACCCCCAAATGGCAGGAGCTTTAGGATTTAATCTAATCCTAAAGAACTGGTAATCACATAACTTTGATCAAGAGAAATAACACTGATGGAATGTGATGAGATTTTATGCCTAAAAGTAGGAGCTCATTTTAACTCTTACGACCTCTTATTTTAATGTGATGATGCATTGCAGGGAAGTGAGTGCGTTAACAAGAATAATAGGCTCTAAACGTAAGGAAATAGAACGATTTTCCCAGTTTTTGTTTTGTTTCGTTTTTGTTTTGTTTTGCAGTACGTGCCCTCCCTATTACCCACCACCTGGTTCCTCAACCTCCCCCCCCCCCTCCCCCCCCCGCCCATTCAAAACCCTCTGGTTGTTTTTCAGAGTCCATAGTCTCTCATGGTTCATCTCCCTTTCCAGTTTCCCTCAACTCCCTCTCCTCTCCATCTCCCCATGTCCTCCGTGTTCTTTGTTATGCTCCACAAATAAGTGAGACCAGTTTTTAATTTAGAAATAGAAGATGCTATTCTGGGAAGTTCTGTAAAATCATATGTAAAGCTTAAATAAATGTAAAAAAAAATTCTGAAAAAGCACAACATACATATTCTTTGTTTTTTACATTAAAATAGACCAATGGGGGGGGGGCGCCTGGGTGGCTCAGTGGGTAAAGCCTCTGCCTTCGGCTCAGGTCATGATCTCAGGGTCCTGGGATCGAGCCCCGCGTCGGGCTCTCTGCTCTGCGGGAAGCCTGCTTCCTCCTCTCTCTCTGCCTGCCTCTCTGCCTGCTTGTGATCTCTGTCTGTCAAATAAAAAGATATAAAAAAAAAAATAGACCAAATGGAAATCAGTTCCATTAGAGTATTTCCATAAGCCTTTTCATCACAAATGTTTTCTTAGAGAGTTGTGCGTAGAGGCCACTTTTCACGTGTGAACTCCGCCTCCTACTCCTACCTCACTGAACAGCGATGTATACCTGACCTCTATGAGACCAGTCGGGTGATTTCTCCAGGAAGAAGGCAGTCTGCCAATTGAGAGAATGAGAA
This sequence comes from Meles meles, assembly GCF_922984935.1. NCBI lineage: Eukaryota > Metazoa > Chordata > Mammalia > Carnivora > Mustelidae > Meles > Meles meles. Next base: position 89,759,032 of record NC_060077.1, on the reverse strand, counting down.
AACTTCTGGGTGGTTTCCCTCCAACCAATGATGGAAATTGGAGGGCAGGTGGCTTACTAGGGCATTTAAGGTATTATTACTACCATCATCATAATAATAATTATAATTATTATTATTATTGCCATTATTGTTTTAGTGTTTGTTTTTCTTTTTAAGCACCTGACTTCCTAGGCCATCATGCCCTCATTACGTAATCCTATAAAGAAAGCTAATCATGAGTATGTGTCTTAAGTCTAATCCACCCGTTCTCAACCCTCATTTTGAATTAGAATCACCGGTGATCTTTAAAATCTACCAGGGCAGCACCAGTGTCTAAGTTTAATCTCTGAGAGAGACAGATGCCCAGATACCAGTAAATTTTAAAATATCTTCAGATGATTCTTAGTTGAGCACCAGTGGTCTAGCCATTGATTCAGAGATCACTCACAGAGTGACAGTAAGAGCCGTCCAACACAAGGTTCACTTTCTGGAAAGTCTAAGGAAGTACCTAATGCAGGCTAAAGTGAAAGACTGGACCAGCAGATACTTCTAGCAAGCAGCTATGGAAAGTGAAAAGAATAGAGACACTAAGGAAGAGGAAAAAACAAAACAAAACACAACAAAACAAGAGATACTAGATCCTAGAAGTTAAATATAAAAGAACGGGTTGATTTTATTGTGAGGTTAGAGAAAATGAGAGAAAAATCCTACTGAACTGATTTACTTAAGTCAATAATCTTACGCAGACAGGACCTCCTGGAACACTTGGCAAGAGGATCTCTGTCCCGGGCTCCACGCTCCGAAGAGCCCCACATGTTACAAACATACTCATTAAACAAAGAGGATTCAAAATCACATGAGCATATCTGTCCCTCCTGAGGGGGCTGGATTCCAGTATGGACGAGGCCCTGGGTAGGACAGCAGTGTATTCACCCATGGTAACAGGGAGAAGGGAGAATACGTGCCCAACTCGGGGGTAGGTTAACAGGTTCGGCAGGTTTATCTTCTGATTGCTTCAGGTGTTTTCAAATGAAATAATAATTAGTAAATGAAGTCATGACTAGTGAAAAAAAGTACTGAATTTTTCAGAGCTTTCTTAACAAATTAACTAAAACTTGCTTCAAATCTCCATGTGCTATTACTATAGCCACTTAAGAACAGAGAATGACTGAGAAGCTGCATATGTACCTTAAAAAAATGGAACCCAAAAATATAGGACCCACAGGGAGTTAAAAATGATATGACCTGGAGAATATCTTTCCTCTCACGTGCCTTTCCAGTGGGCACTTCGCAGGGGATGCTTGGCCTTTGCTGTTACTCATCTGTATAAAAATCATCAAGCTTCGGTTGAAGTGAAGACAGAAAGGTAAGACATACAACTGTCACGAGGCAGGCCCAAGTTAGTCTGACTGTGTTATCAGATGAGTAGTGCTCTAATGAGACAGAATTCTGGAAGGAAGACTCCAAAGAGTAAGTTACAACCATACCAGTAAAGAAGGGTCATCGTCACTGGGAAGAAGAAGGAAGGGGAGAAGTCGGGGTGTGGGAGGAGGAGGAGGAAGAGGAGAAGTAAGAAAGCGCTCTGGGTCCCTGAGTAACTCGCAAGAAGCCAAGCCCACCTTTCATGGGGTAACAGCCACTCCGCACTGTTACTTGAGAGAACACGGGCTTACTCTGTTTGAGCAGTTACAGGGTTGAGACTCGTTAGAGCGGTTCACACATGGTTAACACCACAGCAGTAAACGTTCAGTGAGTGATTACTGCGTTCCAGGTGCCGTGTGAACATCTAAATATGCATTAGCTCATTCCCAGAACAAAAGTACAATTGGTACGATTCTGATGTCCATTTCACAGATGGACGTTAGAGAGCTGGACTTGAGTTTCAAAACATTAGCTAAATAAGGCCAAGTACCTGGGACGCCATCCCACATTCTACCTAACCACAGCCGGGTCCTGCAGCTAACTACAGAGAGAGAGCTCAGAGAAGAAAAGCAAATAAGAACAGGGCTTTTTGGCATAGAAATTCTGAAGAGGACACAGAACCTACAAAATCAGGTGCATGAAATGCTGGAGACAAACCCTGCCTACTTCACACTCTGCCTGAAACCCAAGACCGTACGTAATGAGGCTCTACCCAGATGCTTACACAAATAACCACAGGCCAATCAGAAACGCTTGTGAACAAGTGTTTTTATTAAAATGAATTCACCTGATGAAATCTTCTCTGCCTGAAGAAAAGGAGAGCTGAGTGGAATATGCAATTGGGAACAATGAAAATGAAACTATTTTGAAGAATAATTACTTATGATAATTTAGTTTAAAATGATATGCTCTATTTTCATAGTCATATTATTGTTTACCCTTTCTGAAATGCTTGTCTCATTATAATAAGTATAAGATAGTCAGATATATGGACTGAATTTAAAGTTTAGCAGTTAGATGTCTGATCTTGAAAATTACAGGTTATAGACTGTGGGGGTATATTTGACTTTTTATCAAAAGTGAAGTATTTAAGACACCGCCAAAGCCATACCTCTCACATACAATGTCATTATTCCAAAGAAAAATGTGAATAAGAGGTGTTTAATGAATATGACATTCTTAATACTTAATATTCATAGGTACATGTTACATATACAATAATTTATATTAAATTAAATAAATTTTTCTAGTCCCTTAACTGTATGACACTAATAGTAAGACATAAGATATTAAAGTGAGTGCCCGCAGAGAAAGAGCATATCAGAGTAGGTATTGAAAATATTAGGGGAATTCATTTTCATTTACAGAATACTTCTCAAATTTGTCTTCTCATTTATGTATAAAATGGAACATTTTGTTGACTATGGAAATAAATTACTTTCTATTAAGTAATATTTCATTACCTAGGAAATACAATTTGCTGTATCAAATTTACAGGTCTCATAATCTTCAAATATATAATGTGAATAAGAAGACAGCCAAAATAAGACATTCTAAAGCCTTCAAATAGTGTGAAAATAATCTCAAATAAGATGTAAAATTTAACAGGCTCAAATACAACATCCTGACTGTCTCCTTCCATCTTCCCAATTTGATCTAAAATTTGGAAACATCACACACCCTATAGTATAGCCTGATAAACTTGCCTGGCCTGGCCTCCTGTCATTATATCAAGAATGAGCTGTGGAGCCATATAGAATCAACCAGAAGCTAAACTAAAGGTTACAGTCACCAATTTGATTAGTTATGATGACTATTGAACCTGAAATGTCATCATGACTTTAGGGCCTTTCTTAGTCTTCTTTGTTACAACATACTTTGGCCACTGCATGCCTCCAAGTATGGCAAGAGTATGCAGAGAGACCAGCGGGACACTTAGAGTCACTGGATTCAGATTAACGGAGAAGTAATCATCAGAGAATAAGTGCACCGAAACCCATCCTTCCAATGACCCCCCCTTTCCCCCATCACTGCCCATTTAGATTCAGGTCCTCAGGGCAGGTTTCTATATTTTCAATGGATGTTACCCAGTTTAAGAAATTATTATTTAAGGAAAATTAAAAAAAACAAACAAACAGGAAATTAAATTTGATAGCAGTCACAGAACAAAATTTGCAAGATTTTGCAAGATAACATTTAAATTAAAATTTTAAGAGATAACATTTAAAAATTAGGTCTAAGCTAAGCTACTGGAAGCAGAGAGTAATTTAATATAAACGGAAATAATAAAAAAATACTCCATCTTCAGAGGATTAGGCTAAGTCAAGGATATATTTTATCATCTCTTAAAGAATGATAAATGTATTTATACCTATGGAATTAGTATTTAGGGACATAGAAAAATAAAAAGTGATTAATAAAGAAATAGAAAGAAATATATCAGCATATAAAATATATGAAACATAGAGTAATAAACAATATAAAACTAATAATAATATGGTAATATAGTTCCAATTATGATCCCTATGATTACCAGAATCATTTAAAAAATAGAGTTCACATACTTTCCAAGAATATATGTAACTTTCTCCACAACTGGCCATATGTTCGTTTGTAAAGCAAGCCTCAATCAATTAAAAAGGATTGCCATCATTCTGGGTATGCTCTCTGACATTACTGCGAAGAGAACAATCCATTACAAAGAGTGGGGGATCGCGAAGCACTTAGAAACAAAGCAAGTTATTTCTACTTTCCAAGAATATATGTAACTTTCTCCACAACTGGCCATATGTTCGTTTGTAAAGCAAGCCTCAATCAATTAAAAAGGATTGCCATCATTCTGGGTATGCTCTCTGACATTACTGCGAAGAGAACAATCCATTACAAAGAGTGGGGGATCGCGAAGCACTTAGAAACAAAGCAAGTTATTTCTAAGAGACCAATAGAACAAAATAAAAAAGGAGTCACAAATAAAACTAGAAAATATTTTTTAACCTGAATCTTCATAAAAATATATTAAAACCTATCACATGCAGGTAAAGAGTTGCTTACGGGGAAATTTATAACCTTAATGTCAAAAAGTTTAAAAGCCATGATCTAAAATTTCATTTTAAGGAACTCAAAGAATAGGAGAGCAGCATCTGAGCAGCAAAGCAAAATAATAGCAGAAATCAATAAAATCCACATCATAAAATAAAAAACAGTCAAGAGTAGTTTTTGTAAATATTAATTAACTTGATAAACCCAACTAATGCTGTTCAAATATAAAATAGAAAGAAACAAAAGGCACTCAGCTAGCTCCACTGGAAAAACAGGAGACCCCGAATACAGAAAGGAAACCCAAGCATCAGGAATCACTTCATATACGAAGCAAACATTATGACCAACTTTGAATTACCAAGTTTGAAAGTGAAAATAAGATGAATACTCTGAAAAACATAATTTATAACTTAACTAAAGAATAAATAAAATTCAAAATAATTTAATACCTGTTACTGAGATAAAACTGGTTGCTAAAAACTTTCTTATGGTGACAGATTCATGCTCAAGCAATTTCATCAGTAATTTTACTAGTTTTTTAAGCAATCCAGTATCACTCAAATATTTGAAGAGGACAGGAGATGAGGGGAACATTTCTGGACCCATTTTGTATCACAAGACACAAAATTAGAGTTCTGACTCTAACATCAAATCTTGACAAGGGCTCTGCAACAGAAACAAAGGGCCAATCCCTTGTTATAAATGCAGAAGTAAAATCTTGACCAAAACATTAGCAGATCAAATCCAGTGATCTAGAAACTCAAAATCCATCATGAAAACTGATCTATTACAGGAATAGAAAAATATTTTCACATTTGAAAATCAATTGATAAGTTCATCACATTAATAAGAAAAAAAGAAAAAATAAATAATGCATTCTTACCTCAATAGAAGCACTGGTGTTAGTATTCATCGTAGGGAACTTCTTTAATTTAATAAAAAGTTCTCTGAAAAAGAAAGACAAAAAAATTAATTCAAGATACATAATAAAGGATTATTTGCATTATTTTCCCTTGGGGGAGGGGGAAACCAATGCCTCCCATCCCATCGCTGTTTCTGTTTGTTTGTTTGTTTTTAAGATTTATTTATTTATTTGACAGACAGAGCTCACAAGTAGGCAGAGAGGCAGGCAGAGAAAGAGGGAGAAGTAGGCTCCCTGATGAGCAGAGAGCCCAACACAGTGCTCAATCCCAGAACCCTGAGATCATGACCGGAGATGAAGACAGAGGCTTAACCCACTTAGCCACCCAGGTGCCCCCCCACATTGCTGTTTCTATTTAGCATTATATTGGATATCTTGGCCAGTGAAATAAGGTAAGAAAAAAAGTCATAGAAAAAAAACACAGGAAAGAAAAATCTTAATATATTTATTTTTGTTAGGTTATGATTAACTACAGAGAAAATCCAAACAAACTATATAACAAAATAATAATTAGTGGACTAAAAATGTCCTGATACATCATATCTAAATTAAAATTGAGTTGTCCAGGGGCACCTGGGTGGCTCAGTGGGTTAGGGCCTCTGCCTTCAGCTCAGGTCATGATCCCAGAGTCTTGGGATCGAGCCCCGCATCGGGCTCTCTGCTCAGCCGAGAGCCTGCTTCCTTCCCTCTCTCTCTCTGCCTGCCTCTCTGCCTACTTGTAATCTCTGTCTGTCAAATAAATAAGTAAAATCTTTAAAAAAAAAATAAAATAAAAAAAAAATAAAATTGAGTTGTCCAAAGTTAAAGACAGAGAATTATTATGAAATCTCTTGGCAACCACAACAATGAAAAAAAACTATAGATTTTTTTCCCAAAGATAAAGCTAAGAATATTATTATCAAAAAAAAAAAAATCAAATTTGCTATGGAGTGAATGTTTGTGTCCCCAAAATTTTATGTTGAAACCTGAGGTTCAGTGTGATAACATTAGGAAGGAAGGTCTCTGGGAAGTACTTAGGTCATGAGGTTGGAGCCTTCATGAATGGGATCAGTGTTCTTACAAAAGACCCCACAGAGCTCCCCTAGCCCTTATATCCTCACCAGACACTGAATCTGGCAGCAATTGGACAAGCCAGCCTTCTGAACTGTGAGAAATAAATGCTTGTTGTTGATCAGACATCCAGTTTATGGTATTTTTATTATAACAGTCTGAATAGACTAAGATAGAACTTTGTTTTTATTTTTTTTATTTTTTTTAAGGATTTTATTTATTTCTTTGACAGAGAGAGAGATCACAAGTAGGCAGAGAGGCAGGCAGAGAGAGAGAGGAGGAAGCAGGCTCCCTGCTAAGCAGAGAGCCCGATGCAGGGCTTGATCCCAGAACCCTGAGATCATGACCTGAGCTGAAGGCAGAGGCTTAACCCACTGAGCCACCCAGGTACCCCAGAACTTTGTTTTTAAAGACTTCATTTATTTATTTGACAGAGCACAAGCAGGGGGAGTTGTTGATTGAGAGGGAGAAGCAGGCTCTCCATTCAGCAGGGAGCCCTACATGGGGCTTGATCCCAAGACTGTAGGACCTCGGGACCACAACATGAGCTGAAGGTAGACGCTTAACTGACTGACCGGGAGAGCAGCAAGGAGAGGGAGAAGCAGACTCCCCGCTCAGCAAGAAGCCCAGTGCAGGACTGGATACCCAGGACCATGGGATCATGACCTAAGCTGAAGGCAGACACTTAACCAACTGAGTCACCCAGGCGTCCTTCAAGCATACATTATGAAATAGTCACTTTGCTATACATTAGCTCTCCAGAACTTCTACATCTTTTACCTGAAAGTCTGTACCCTTTGCCAAATTCTCCCCATTTCCACCACACCCCAAACTCTTATAACCGCTATATAAGGTGGGAACATACAGTATTTGCCTTTCTGTGTCTGCTACTTCTTTCAATTAGAATAATATCCTCCAGATCATTCATAAATGACAAGATTTCCTTCTCTTACTAGGCATGGTAACATCTATGCTGGGTTCTACTTTTTCTCAGCTTCACATTCTCCTTCTATATTCTATTCTCTGTAGCATCAGGGTTGTAAGCCTACCAAAAACCAAAACCAAACACACAAGCCAGGAAAGCAAACACAAACAATAACCAGACTCTTTCCCCACACTCTTACGAGGGAGTTGCCTCTCTCACGTCTTACCAATGGAGGTCAGACCAAAGGAAAGAGTCAGGAAAGGAAACACCATTTCTTTTTCTGTTCCTGATGATTCCCGTGTTAATATCAGAAACGCCAAGGGACTTGATGGAGACCCCAGGAGTCTGGGCTCTCAGCAGGAGAGTGGACCCCCATTCTTCTGATCACTGGTGAAGCTCTTCTAACAACAGCTGTGCTGGAAGCTGGGACCTCCAGCAGCAGTCCGCAGGGGCTCCAGTCCGCAGGGGCTGAGTTTCCATCCCGGCTGTAAAAGCGTCATGATCTTTGATAACAACTCTCCCTTCTCTTTCGCTCCTCCAGCCTTTCCAACCCAGTTGCAACCAAGTCCTATGTGAAAACTCCCAGGATTAGAAATATCTAAGGTAGTTTTTATTTTCCAGATGGGACTCCAACTGATACAGGAATGCTACAGCTGAGTGACACTAATTCCAACCAGTAATTTTACAGCAGGGACTCAAATGTTGGATTACATGAGAACATGTATATTTCACATGTGATATGAATTCAGTAAATACTATTTCCATTAGTAATGGTCATTATCCTTGTCATCCTAGTTAAAGAAACTAGCTTAAAATGACCACTTTTTAATTCCTATAAATTTTCTGTTACTTTGGTCTATTATCATTTTTTATCAAGAACTAAGATCGAAATGTTTACTCTTTTCAAATGATGTATTCCTAAATAAACATTATTTCCTGAAAATTGTCACAGATCCTAGACCATGTAGTTTCATAGATTTCCAGATGTTGGGGTTTTCTAGAGATTAAAGAGCTTTGATCTGAATCCTGAAATTTTCCGCAATAAAGGTGAGAAGCCTAGACTACATGTTCCCTAATGTGCCTATGTAGAACAATTTAGTCAGTGTTCTGTAATTAAAAACTACATACCCATTCATTACCTGCTTCCTCCCAAGAAACATCAAGGGAAGGAACAGGATATATTGGTCTATATGCATCTAAAATAAATGTTAATTTTTTAAATAAATGTTTAAATTTCTGGAATTCCCCTAAAATAATTAGTTCAAATTGACTATTTTCATATTGTTTAGATACATAAATAGATAGATATTCACCTATAAATGATGAGGTGAATAAATAGATATTCACCTCACTCTGAAATAGTTTAAGTGATTAAAATTAAGATATCTAGTTTCCCAGGACAACAAAAATAGTCAAGAATCACTAGGTTGAGGAAAACTCAGATGAGAAGATTATTGTCTGTAAAAAGAGTGATTAAATGAAAAACTCGACATACTTCTTACAGGATTTCAAAGTTGGGTTTTTATTCTGTCTCACAGACAATATTTTGAAAATGTCTCTGAGATCAGAAAGTGTTTGCTTTGTAACGTAAATTCAGGCAAACACTAAAATCTATCCCAATTTTACAGAAAATATTCCTTGCAAATTTCATAATGGGTATTCTTCGGGGGCCAGGCTCAAGACACATTTGATACAAGACTGTTGTCAGTGCTAGATATTAATGGGAATATTTAGGTGTGCAAAGGAAGAAAAGCTAAAACCAGTGTTCCAGATGGTGGTATATTATGAATGCTTGTTTCCGTTAAAATACACCTGACTGCAAGGCTAGAAAGCTAATAAAAATGGCCATATGAACCTTCATAAACCAAAACATATTTATTTCTCTTACAAGTTTTTTTTTTTTTCCCCTAGGGCAGGAATACCATAAATGAAACCCATTAAAACCTGGGACATGTTAATACTAGACCAGATACAGTAAGAATATTGGACATAACAAGTGAGAAAGTTCTTCCACTGATTTAAATGTCTCATACGCTTATACAAACATTTTATTACTGAGAATTGCCAAATGTGGACATTTATTACTGCAGATGTAACAAATGGACTAGAAAATACATTTATGGACAGCTTGCTTAGTCCTGAAACCTAAGACACTTTGGGTCTCAAAAAAAAAAAAAAAAAAAAGCCAACTGCTAATGCAATTGTACCCTTGAAGGCAGAAAGTAGAGTTTATGGAGGGTGAAATAAGAGTTACTAAATGATACAACTCAACTGCTTTTACTACCTAAATGAAATGCAAAAGAGCTTGATGAGGAACTCAAGAGTGAAAAAAAGGTGCCTAGGCTACAAGAGGTTTTCAGGAATTCAAGGCAATGATCTTAATAATGTTTATACAAATAGGTCATGACATTTCATAAATCAGAATAAATTGATTCACATCATTTTAGCCAAGTGGAAATAAGCATTTAAAAGAAGATCATTGGCTGTATATATTTGGCACTTGTAAAATCAGTATACGGCCAAACTTGTTCATAGAATTTCCTTGGACAGCTAAAGAGACTATCTGACCGTATTTCTAAAACAGGAGTTTTTCTTTAAAGAAGTATAATGGACATTCAAAGTACTATTAAATATATAAAATCTTAAGTTAAATAATATAAATAGTTTTATTTAATTGGGTAAAACAATTTCTTTCCAGGTCTTCCTTTGCTTTGCAGTTTTAAGACTTACTTGCTAGAATCAGGATATACCAAATTTTTGAGCTGCTTTTATCAACAAAGAAGTTCAGTTCTCCACGAATACATTTTAATTATCAAGGTAGGACTTCTCCCATGTAACTGTATCCTTCACAATATAAATGACATGGACCTCAATCTCCATACCTACATTTCTGTCTTAGTTATAGAAGCAGAGCCTGTTTTCCTACATGTATCCTATCAACTATTATTGATTTTGGTACTAACCTCCTTTGAGCAGAATATTAATTACAGAGGAGTCAAGATGCGGAGAAGTAGCAGGCTGAGACTACATCAGGTAGCAGGAGATCAGCTCGATAGCTTATCTAAACATTGCAAACACCTACAAATCCAACGGGAGAGCGAAGAGAAGAAGAACAGCAACTCTAGAAACAGAAAATCAACCACTTTCTGAAAGGTAGGACTGGCGGAGAAGTGAATCCAAAATGATGGGAAGATAGACGGCAGGGGGAGGGGCCGGCTCCCCGCAAGCGGCAGAACAACGGAGCACAAAATCAGGACTTTTAAAATTCTGTTCCACTGAGGGACATTGCTCCACAGGCTAAACCGGGGTGAAGCCCACGCGGGGTCAGCATGGCCCCAGGTCCCGCAGGGTCACAGAAGGATCGGGGGTGTCGGAGTGTCGGAGAGCTCGCAGGTATTAGAACGGAGAAGCCGGCTGCAGAGACAGAGCCGAGGACTGAACTCTCAGCTCGGGGTTACCTTGAACTGGTCGCGGGCTGGGTGAGCTCGGAGCGCGGCTAGAGGCTGGGGATACGGGAGTGATTGGGTGCTGTCCTCTGGGGGCGCACTGAGGAGTGGGGCCCCGGGCTCTCGGCTCCTCCGGGCCGGAGACTGGGAGGCCGCCATTTTCATTCCCGTCCTCCGGAACTCTACGGAAAGCGTTCAGGGAACAGAAGCTCCCAAAAGCGAACCCGAGCCGATTACTTAGTCCGGCCGCCAGTAAGGGCGGTGCAATCCCGCCTCGGGCAAAAACACTTGAGAGTCACTACAACAGGCCCCTCCCCCAGAAGATCAACAAAATATCCAGCCAGGACGAAGTTCATCTATCAAGGAAAGCAGGTTCAATACCTAAGACAGCAGCGGAATTCCAGAGGAGGAGAAAGCAAAGCACGGAACTCATGGCTTTCTCCCCATGATTCTTTAGTCTTGCGGTTAATTCAATTTTTTTTTCTTTTTTCAATTTTTTTTCTTCTTTCTTCTTCTGCTAAATTTTTTAAAACTTTTACCCTTTTCTTTTTAATGTTTTTTAACTAGTTTATCTAAATATATATATTTTTTCTTTGTTTTTTATATTTTTTCTTTATTTGTTTTATTTTTAAAATTTTTTTCTTTTTTTTCTGAACCTCTTTTTATCCCCTTTCTCCCCCCCCCCGACAATTTGGGGTCTCTTCTGATTTGGTTACACGGCATTTTTCTGGGGTCTTTGCCACCCTTTTAGTATTTTATTGGATCCTTCATATCCTCTTATCTGGACAAAATGACAAGGCGGAAAAAATCACCACAAACAAAAGAACAAGAGACAGTACCGAAGGCTAGGGACCTAATCAACACTGACATTGGTAATATGTCAGATCAAGAGTTCAGAATGACGATTCTGAACGTTCTAGTCGGGCTCTAAAAAGGCATGGAAGATATTAGAGAAACCCTCTCTGGAGATATAAAAGCCCTTTCTGGAGAAATTAAAGAACTAAAATCTAACCAAGTTGAAATAAAAAAAGCTATTAATGAGGTGCAATCAAAAATGGAGGCTCTCACTGCTAGGATCAATGAGGCAGAAGAAAGAATTAGTGATATAGAAGACCAAATGACAGAGAATAAAGAAGCCAAGCAAAAGAGGGACAAACAGCGACTGGACCACGAGGGGAGAGTTCAAGAGATAAGTGACACCATAAGACAGAACAACATTAGAATAATTGGGATTCCAGAAGAAGAAGAAACAGAGAGGGGAGCAGAAGGTCTATTGGAGAGAATTATTGGAGAGAATTTCACTAATATAGAAAAGGGAACAAGCATCAAAATCCAGGAGGTGCAGAGAACCCCCCTCAAAGTCAACAAGAATAGGTCCACACCCCATCACCTAATAGTAAAATTTACAAGTCTTAGTGACAAAGAGAAAATCCTGAAAGCAGCCTGAGAAAAGAAGTCTGTAACATACAATGGTAAAAATATTAGATTGGCAGCAGACCTATCCACAGAGACCTGGCAGGCCAGAAAGAGCTGGCATGATATATTCAGAGCACTAAACGAGAAAAACATGCAGCCAAGAATACTCTTTCTAGCTAGGCTATCATTGAAAATAGAAAGAGAGATCAAAAGCTTCCAGGACAAACAAAAACTGAAAGAATTTGCAAACACCAAACCAGCTCTACAGGAAATATTGAAAGGGGTCGTCTAAGCAAAGAGAGAACCTAAAAGTAGTAGATCAGAAAGGTACAGAGACAATATACAGTAACAGTCACCTTACAGGCTATAATGGCACTAAATTCATATCTCTCAATAGTTACCCTGAATGTTAATGGGCTAAATGCTCCAATCAAAAGACACAAGGTATCGGAATGGATAAAAAAACAAAACCCATCAATATGTTGCCTACAAGAAACACATTTTAGATGCGAAGACACCTCCAGATTTAAAGTGAGGGGGTGGAAAACAATTTACCATGCTAATGGACATCAGAAGAAAGCTGGGGTGGCAATCCTTATATCAGCTCAATTAGATTTTAAGCCAAAGACTATAATAGGAGATGAGGAAGGACACTATATCATAGTCAAAAGGTCTGTCCAACAAGAAGATCTAACAATTTTCAATATCTATGCCCCTAACGTGGGAGCAGCCAACTATATCAACCAATTAATAACAAAATCATAGAACCACATCAATAATAGTACAATAGTAGTAGGGGACTTTAACACACGCCTCACTGAAATGGACAGATCATCCAAGCAAAAGATCAACAAGGAAATAAAGGCCTTAAATGACACACTGGACCAGATGGACATCACAGATATATTCAGAACATTTCAACCCAAAGCAATAGAATACACATTCTTGTCTAGTGCACATGGAACATTCTCCATAATAGATCACATCCTGGGTCACAAATCAGGTCTCAACTGGTATCAAAAAATTGGGATCATTCCCTGCATATTTTCAGAACACCACGCTCTGAAGCTAGAACTCAATCACAAGAGGAAAGCTGGAAAGAACCCAAATACATGGAGACTAAACAGCATCCTTCTAAAGAATGAATGGGTCAACCAGGAAATTAAAGAAGAATTGAAAAAATTCAGGGAAACAAAAGATAATGAAAACATAACGGTTCAAAATCTGTGGGACACAGCAAAGGCAGTCCTGAGAGGAAAATATATAGTGGTACAAGCCTTTCTTAAGAAACAAGAAAGGTCTCAAGTACACAACCTAACCCTACACCTAAAGGAGCTGGAGAAAGAACAAGAAAGAAACCCTAAACCCAGCAGGAGAAGAGAAATCATAAAGATCAGAGCAGAAATCAATGAAATAGAAACCAAAAAACAATAGAACAAATCAATGAAACTAGGAGCTGGTTCTTTGAAAGAATCAATAAGATTGATAAACTCCTGGCCAGAACTCATCAAAAAGAAAAGAGAAAGGACCCAAATCAATAAAATCATGAATGAAAGAGGAGAGATCACAACTAACACCAAAGAAATAGACAATTATAAGAACATACTATGAGCAACTCTACGCCAACAAATTTGACAATCTGGAAGAAATGGATGCATTCCAAGAGACATATAAACTACCACAACTGAACCAGGAAGAAATAGAAAACCTGAACAGGCCCATCACCAGTAAGGAGATTGAAACAGTCATCAAAAATCTCCAAACAAACAAAAGCCCAGGGCCAGATGGCTTCCCAGGGGAATTCTACCAAACATTTAAGAAGAACTAATTCCTATTCTACTGAAACTGTTCCAAAAAATAGAAACGGAAGGAAAACTTCCAAACTCATTTTATGAGGCCAGCATCACCTTGATCCCAAAACCAGACAAGGATCCCACCAAAAAAGAGAACTACAGACCAATATCCTTGATGAACACAGACGCAAAAATTCTCGCCAAAATACTAGCCAATAGGATTCAACAGTACATTAAAAGGATTATTCACCACGATCAAGTGGGATTTATTCCAGGGCTGCAATGTTGGTTCAACATCCACAAATCAATCAATGTGATAGAACACATTAATAAAGAAAGAACAAGAACTATATGATACTCTCAATAGATGCTGAAAAACCATTTGACAAAGTACAGCATCCCTTCCTGATCAAAACTCTTCAAAGTGTAGGGATAGAGGGCACATACCTCAATATTTTCAAAGCCATCTATGAAAAACCCACCGCAAATATCATTCTCAATGGTGAAAAACTGGAAGCTTTTCCGTTAAGGTCAGGAACACGGCAGGGATGTCCATTATCACCACTGCTATTCAACATGGTACTAGAAGTCCTAGCCTCAGCAATCAGACAACAAAAAGAAATTAAAGGCATCCAAATCGGCAAAGAAGTCAAACTATCACTCTTCACAGATGATATGATACTATATGTGGAAAACCCAAAAGACTCCACTCCAAAACTGCTAGAACTTGTACAAGAATTCAGTAAAGTGTCAGGATATAAAATCAATGCACAGAAATCAGTTGCATTTCTGTGCACCAACAACAAGACAGAAGAAAGAGAAATTAAGGAGTCAATCCCATTTACAATTGCACCCAAACCTATAAGATACCTAGGAATAAACCTAACCAAATTGGCTAAGAATCTATACGCAGAAAACTATAAAGTACTCATGAAAGAAATTGAGGAAGACACAAAGAAATGGAAAAATGTTCCATGCTCCTGGATTGGAAGAATAAATATTGTGAAAATGTCTATGCTACCTAAAGCAATCTACACATTTAATGCAATCCCTATCAAAATACCACCCATTTCTTTCAAAGAAATGGAACAAATAATCCTCAAATTTATATGGAACCAGAAAAGACCTCGAATAGCCAAAGGAATATTGAAAAAGAAAGCCAAAGTGGGTGGCATCACAATTCCGGACTTCAAGCTCTATTACAAAGCTGTCATCATCAAGAAAGCATGGTACTGGCACAAAAACAGACACATAGATCAATGGAACAGAATAGTGAGCCCAGAAATAGGCCCTCAACTCTATGGTCAACTAATCTTCGACAAAACAGGAAGGAATGTCCAATGGAAAAAAGAGAGCCTCTTCAATAAATGGTGCTGGGAAAATTGGACAGCCACATGCAGAAAAATGAAATTGGACCACTTCCTTACACCACACACGAAAATAGACTCCAAATGGATGAAGGACCTCAATGTGAGAAAGGAATCCATCAAAATCCTTGAGGAGAACACTAGCAGCAACCTCTTTGACCTCAGCCATAGCAACATCTTCCTAGGAACATCGGCAAAGGCAAGGGAAGCAAGGGCAAAAATGAACTATTGGGATTTCATCAAGATCAAAAGCTTTTGCACAGCAAAGGAAACGGTTGACAAAACCAAAAGACAACTGACAGAATGGGAGAAATATTTGCAAATGACATATCAGATAAAGGGCTAGTATCCAAAATCTATAAGGAACTTAGCAAACTCAACACCCAAAGAACAAACAATCCAATCAAGAAATGGGCAGAGGACATGAACAGACATTTCTGCAAAGAAGACATCCAGATGGCCAACAGACACATGAAAAAGTGCTCCATATCACTCGGCATCAGGGAGATACAAATCAAAACCACAATGAGATACCACCTCACACCAGTCAGAATGGCTAAAATTAACAAATCAGGAAATGACAGATGCTGGCAAGGATGCAGAGAATTGGGAACCCTCCTCCACTTTTGGTGGGAATGCAAGCTGGTGCAACCACTCTGGGAAACAGCATGGAGGTTCCTCAAAATGTTGAAACTAGAACTACCCTACGACCCAGCAATTGCACTACTGTGTATTTACCCTAAAGATACAAACATAGTGATCCGAATGGTCATGTGTACCCAAATGTTTATAGCAGCAATGTCTATAATAGCCAAACTATGGAAAGAACCTAGATGTCCATCAACAGATGAATGGATAAAGAAGATGTGGTATGTATACACAATGGAATACTATGCAGCCATCAAAAGAAATGAAATCTTGCCATTTGCCACGACGTGGATGGAACTAGACGGTATCATGCTTAGTGAAATAAGTCAATCGGAGAAAGACAGCTATCATATGATCTCCCTGATATTAGGACATGGAGATGCAACATGGGGTGTTAGGGGGATAGGAGAAGAATAAATGAAACAAGATGGGATTGGGAGGGAGACAAACCATAAATGACTCTTAATCTCACAAAACAAACTGGGGGTTGCTGGGGGGAGGCGGGGTTGAGAGAGGGGGAGGGGGTTATGGACATTGGGGAGGGTATGTGCTATCGTGAGTGCTGTGAAATGTGTAAACCTGGCGATTCACAGACCTGTACCCCTGGGGATAAAAATACATTATATGTTTATAAAAAAAAAAAAAGGAAAGAAAGGATGAATACCCAACTTTTGTAGCAACATGGACGGGACTGGAAGTGATTATGCTGACTGAAATAAGTCAAGCAGAGAGAGTCAAGTATCATATGGTTTCACTTATTTGTGGAGCGTAACAAATGACATGGAGGACATTGGGAGATGGAGAGGAGAAGGAAGTTGAGGGAAATTGGAAGGGGAGGCGAACCATAAGAGACTATGGACTCTGAAAAACAACCTGAGGGTTTTGAAGGGGTGGGGGTGGGAGGTTGGCAGAACCAGGTGGTGGGTAATAGGGAGGGCACATATTGCATGGAGCACAGGGTTTGTGCAAAAACAATGAATACTGTTATGCTAAAAAATATAAATAAATAAATTTTAAAAAGAATATTAATTATAACACTTAAAATTACAGTAAACGTTTTTGAGCATGGAAATAAAGTGAATTAATTGATGAATTATATAGTATAAAAAGGAAAATACTTATATTCCCAGCCAGTTTTTTTCGTAGAATATATATATATATATATATATATATACATATATGTGTATATATATATATATATATATACACACACACAAATGGGTTGGACTTCAGAAGTGAACCTTTCTTACAGTGTAATTTCATTTTATGCTGTTTAAATGATCTTCCAAATGAGATTTCTTTAAACAAACAGTTCCTTCTTGGAGAAATGAAGGGTTATTGTTTAATGAGTACAGAGTCTGGGTTTGGAAAGATGAAAATTTCTTGAGATGGACTCTGATGATGGTCACATAGCAATGTGGATGCATTTATTGTCACTGGACTGTACACTTAAAGCCAAAATGGCAAATTTTATGTATATTTTACCACAATTAAAAAATAGAGGAAGCAAATCTTTCTATTAAAATCGAGTGTGTAGCTCTGGGGACCATTTCACTTTGCTCCTCACATCACTCTTGTGACAATTAAAGATACTTCTTATTTACTTTTTCCCCTTGGTTGTGAAAAAGAGTCATTAGAAAAAGAGCTATTATCATCAATCTAAGAGCTGTGAGGGTCAAATCAGAGCATTTGCATTCAGAGACATCCTGAAAAAGCCACAACACGTTTGCAAAATCATGCCAGACGACATCATCTGCAGGAGGGCCAACTTGGCCACGAATGGGGTACAAGGGTTTTTTCTCATTAGCAGAACGATGTTGTTTGACCCTATAGATAATGTGTACAAAATAAAATAGAGGTGTCCTGAAGCAAAACCAGTCATTGTTGCAAATTATGCTTTCGTATTGATTCAGTCATACAGAATTTCCTGGGAAACACTATTAGGTGATGGGAAACAAGATAAAATAAGCCACAATCATAAAACTCACCATTTACTGGATGAATATTCTTCTCATATAAGTAGCTTCTTTAACACAGGGTCTCCTTCATTGCACACTAACCCTATAGAGAACCCTCATGTATTATTTCCAGTTTGTGAAATGGGGATAATAGTTGGATTTGCCCCAGAGGTCCTGATGAGGATTAAGTAAGATAATGCACATAAATGGTGTCTCATTGTCTGGCTCAAATTTACAGTCAACAAACATCAACTGTTATTTTCATTATTAGCAGTATTATTTAATACAGGATAAAATATCTAGCAGTTTCCAGGGCGGGGGGGGGGACAGAATCACTAAACTTAAATATTTTTTGCTGAACTCTGACACAGGAAATATCTGGCAGAGAATTTTGACATGGACAATCTCATTTTATGTAAAAAAAAAAAATGTCTTAACAGTATGCATAGTTCAAGAGAGCACACTCAAGCCATTATAAGAATAAGATTAAAAAGAAGGTAAATTATTTCAGAATATATTTGTGAATAAAATAGGAATATATGGGATAAATGGTGATTTGATTAGTGAATGTATACCTAATTATGCAGCTATACCCAAAGAATAATGATTAATGAATTAATTTGAACTAGAGGAAATTTGCTAATGACCTGAGTCAATAGTCCATCCTGCATGTTTTATTAATCCTGCTGTTTAGCATATCCTATGGGGTTTATCAACTGAATAAACCACTGCTATCATATGATTTAATTATATACAATAGAAACAAAATGAGGATCTGAAAACAAATAACTTCAAATGATGACACAAATTTGTCAAGATGAAGTTATGTGGATACAAATGTAAATTACTCAACTTGTATCCAAATATCTCAGTGAAGAAGTTCAAGGATCCTCAAGGGGGAAAGATTTACTCTCTGACAAGTTACTTATTCCCTATGGCTGTGATTAGAATCAGTGACATTATTCTTCTGTTATTCACACCATTCTTGTGTTATTTTGAGAAATAAAGGAGATATTGCCTATAAAACACTTTGTGAGGGGTGCCTGGGTGGCTCAGTTGGTTGAGCGTCTGACTCTTGGTTTCAGCTCAGGTCATGATATCAGGGGTGTGAGACTGAGCCCTGCATGAGGTTCCACATTCAGCGTGGAGTCTGCTCGAGATTCTCTGTCCCTTTCCCTCTGCCCCCTCCTGCTCCTTCTCTCTCTCTTGTACTTTCTAAAATAAATACATAAATTTAAAAAAATAAGATATAAAATGCTTGTAAGCTCCCAGGCAATAGGAAATATTAAATGATTGTTAAATCTTTTAAACAGCAGAATGTGATGGGGAAAAAAGAGTAAAGTTCTTAGTTCTTTACAGTTGCAATATAAGCCAGCAATATAAAGGAGCTACAAAAAATAAAATTTCTTCTTTTAACTGCATAAGATAGGTGATAAACACCATTTCTTCTGTAAGCTACAACCCATTATGAAGTGCCATGTTTTGAGGAGGAAAATGAATAGTTGTCACATATTTGAAAAAAGTACAGTCAAAATGGTTCTAGGTTTGTACCCTGTGAAGTAAAGTAAAAGTTGAAGGAAGCACAGAACAAAATTTAGAGAAGATGATATTTCAAAATAAAAGTATGGTTTTTAAAAATACTTCTCTACAAAAATTTCTCTTTGCACACTGGTTTCTTTTGTTTCTCTTTAAACAAGTTAAATATAGACAGTATGGATGATCAAATTATACTTTAAAACAAAAAAAAACTTTTTAAACAGATACCAGTTATCTCCCTGAGGTTGTGTGAGATTCTGAGTGTACCTATGACGATTTATACTATGCTAATGATGCAAACTATTGGGAGATACAGAGCCCTCTGAGATAGAATGGAAGCTATGAGATTTCTCCAAACCATGAAAGAGAAAAAAACAGCCTAGTACATATCAGGCTGTTATACTTAGTCCCCGTAAAATTCTGGAGCACTCAAAGAATCCAGTTTAAGAATATTTGATCTAGGTAATCTTCACTGTTTTATTAATTCTGATTTTTAAAAATTTCCAACATGATCAAGATATCATGAGGTGGCAAATACCATTTAAATTGTTTTGATTTAGAGTTTTTTCTATTGCCTATTTTTCTATGGGATACATCCAAGATCACAATAAATAGTATGATTTTACATCATATAATGTATTACTATAGTAACAATAATTTTCTCAAAATTCCACATCTCATGAAAAATATTTTTAAAATATATCCAAGGTTACAGAAACTTTAATTCTCAAACAACCTCCCTGAAAAAAAATAGTTTGAAGATTTAAAAAAATAATTTGAGAGAAAGTGATATTAGAGCGAGGGATTAATGGTACTTTCTAAGCTACTAGAAAGGTAAAAAGAATTCTCAGGCAACAGCTATTCAGTGGAGCTGTATCTCCAAATCATATATTTCTAATAAAATCAGTTAAAAATTAAACACATTTTAATATTTATACATTATTCAGCAAAAATATTTATGTATGTATGAAAGTATGTATTTATTTACAACGTTTCAAGTTTTTTATTTAAATTCCAGTTAGTTAACATAGAATGTGATATTAGTGTGAGGAGGAGAATTTTGTGATTCATCACTCACATAAAACACCCCGTGCTCATCACAAGTGCCCTCCTTAATGCCCATCACCCATTTAGCCCATTCTCTCCTCTGCTTCTCCTCCAGCAACCCTCAGTTTGCCCTCTATGACATAGCTCACTTACTTGTCTTAGTGATACAAACCTTATACAGACACAATTACAATTTGTAGTGTATGTATCGTTTTTGTGCGTGTGAATGCACATACATCTGTAACTTCTACATAAAAGAAAAAAAAATGTTTCTCCTGTTTTCAGATCCCTATAACCATGCAAAGAACATTTAGATATAAATTTTCTCCATGACTATAGTTACTTTTTTCTGGTCACTCAATTTTTAAAATTATATATCTGATACCTTGCATGATCTCATCTCAAAATTCAAAGCTATATTTTCTACTCAAGCACAGGGAATTTGGCAACTCAGCCTGAGTGCTTCTATTACCAGTACTAATTATTTATACTCTGACTAATAGTGATGGTGTACTAGAGCAAGCTGGGATCTTTCTATCCGATATAAACCCTTTGATTCAGGAAAAGACAAAAGAATATAATTACATAGTCCATATTCCAAGAAAACTGGATATTTTTAAACATAAGCAGAAATTAGCTTAAATAATGATATGTCAGGATACATAGCTTTTTGTTTTGTCTTTTGCTTCAAATTTCTTAGTCAGAATGTGACATAATTTCTCTTAAACACAAAGGGCAGACAGGCCACTTGTTGAAATTTTCTCTTTCAGAATATCTTCAGTCCAGTGATATAAACTTAAATTATCACAGAAGCTATATTAAAAGATGATTTTTTTTAACTACAACTTTCCAGACTTTTATAAGGATAAAATCGTTACTTCAGTGTACATTGCAAGTGCTTATTTAGTCAATATTGAATGGTTGTATGTTGATTTACTATACATAATGGGCACTCTTTCCAAAAACAAAAAAATACATATATTCATTTGTATTTTTGAGAGAGAGAGAAAGAGAGCAGAGGGAGGAGCAAAGAGAGGGAGACAAGCAGACTCCCCGCCAAGCACACAACCCCAGACTTACGGCCTGATGAATATGGACACCAAGATTCTCAACAAGATCCTAGCGAATAGGATCCAACAGTACATTAAAAAGATTATCCACCATGACCAGGTAGGATTTATCCTTCGGATGCAAGTGTGGTTCAACATTTACAAATCAATCAATGTGATAGAACAAATCCATAAGAGAAGAGAGAAGAACCACAGGGTACTCCCAATTGATGCAGAAAAAGCATTTGGCAAGCTACTACATCCATTCCTGATAAAAACGATTCAAAGTATAGGGATAGAGGGAACATTCCTCAACTTCATAAAACCTATCTATGAAAAACCCATAGCAAATATCGTCCTCAATGGGGAAAAGGGGAAGCCTTCTCCTTGAGATCAGAAACAGGACAAGGATGTCCACTCTCACCACTCTTGTTCAACATAGTACTTGAAGTCCTAGCAACAGCAATCAGATAACAAAGAGAAATAAAAGGTATTCAAACTGGCAGTGAAGAAGTCAAACTCTCTCTCTCTTCACAGATGACATGATACTTTATATGGAAAGAACAAAAGACTCCACCCCCAAACTACTAGAACTCATACAGCAATTCAGTAATGTCACAGGATACAAAATCAATGTACAGAAATCAGTTGCTTTGTTATACACTAACAATGAAAAAAAATAGGGAAATTAGAGAATTGATTCCATTTAATATAGATCCAAGAACCACAAGAAACCCGGGAATAAACCTAACCAAACAGGTAAAGGATCTGTACTTGAGGAAATACAGAACACTCATGAAAGAAATCAAAGAAGACACAAAAAGATGGAAGACCACTCCATGCTCATGGATCAGAAGAATAAACATTGTTAAAATGTCTATACTGCCTAGAGCAATCTATACTTTCAATGCCATCCTGATCAAAATTACACCAGCATTTTTCAAAGAGCTGGAACAAACAATCCTGAAATTTGTATGGAACCAGAAGAGACCCTGCATTGCTAAGGAAATGTTGAAAAAGAAAAACAAAACTGGGGGAAGTAAGTTGCCTGATTTCAAGCTTTACTACAAAGCTGTGATCACCAAGACAGCATGGTACTGGCACAAAAACAGACCAGTGGAACAGAGTAGAGAGCCCAGATATGGACCCTCAACTCCATGATCAAATAATCTTCGACAAAGCAGGAAAAAATATACAGTGGGAAAAAGATAGTCTCTTTGGAGCACTGGGTGTTGTGCAAAAACAATGAATACTGTTACGCTGAAAAAATAAATAAATTTAAATACTGAAAAAAAAGAGAAAAAAAAAGATAGTCTCTTCAATAAATGGTGCTGGGAAAATTGGACGCCTATGTGTAGAAGAATGAAACTCGACCATTCTCTTACACCTTACACAAAGATAAACTCGAAATGGAAAAAAGACGTCAACATGAGGCAGGAATCTATCAAAATCCTAGAGGAGAACATAGGCAGTAACCTCTTCGACATCGGCTATAGCAACTTCTTTCAAAATATGTCTCCAAAGGCAAAGGAAACACAATCAAAAATGAACTTTTGGGACTTCATCAAGATCAAAAACTTCTGCACAGCAAAGGAAACTGTCAACAAAACAAAGAGGCAACCCACGGAATGGGAGAATATATTCGCAAATAACACTACAGACAAAGGGCTGATATCCAAGATCTATAAAGAACTCCTCAAACTCAGCACACACAAAACAGATAATCATATCAAAAAAGGGAAGAAGACATGAACAGACACTTCACCAAAGAAGACATACAAATGTCTAACAGACACATGAAAAAATGTTCCTCATCATTAGCCATCAGGGAGATTCAAATCAAAACCACATTGAGATACCACCTTACACCAGTTAGAATGGCCAAAATTAACAAGAGAGTAAACAACAAGTTTGGAGATGATGTGGAGAAAGGGGAACCCTCTTACACTGTTGGTAGAAATGCAAGTTGGTGCAGCCAATTTGGAAAACAGTGTGGAGATTCCTTAAGAAATTAAAAATAGAGCTTCCCTATGACTGTGCAATTGTACTATGGGGTATTTACCCCAAAGATACAGATGTAGTGAAAAGAAGGGCCATCTGTACCCCAAATGTTCATAGCAGCAACAGTCACAGTCGCCAAACTGTGGAAAGAGCCAAGATGCCCTTCAATGGAAGAATGTATAAAGAAGATATGGTCCATATATATAATGGAATATTATACAGCCATCAGGAAGGATGAATACCCAACTTTTGTATCAACATGGATGGGACTGGAAGAGATTATGCTGAGTGAAATAAATCAAGCAGAGAATGTCAATTATCATATGGTTTCACTTACTTGTGGAGCATAAGGAATAAGACGGAGGACACTGGGTGATGGAGAGGAGAAGTGAGTTGGGAGAAACCAGAGGGGGAGACAAACCATGAGAGACTGTGGACTCTGAGAAACAAACTGAGGGTTTTGGAGGGGAGGAGGATGGGTGGTTGGGTGAGCCTGGTGGTCGGTATTAAGGAGGGCACATATTGCATGGAGCGCCGGGTGTGGTGCATAAACAATGAATGCTGGAACACTGAAAAGAAATAAAACAAAATGAAATTTAAGAAAATCAGGGGCTTAACCAATTGAGTCCCCTAGGTGCCTCATACACACTGGGTACCCTTATAGAAAGACAGACGAAGTATTTTCTGGCAACCAAGATTTCACTAACAAATGAAAAGAGAAATGTACAATTGAAAGTTTTAAGTAGTCTACTACAATGAAGCTATGAATGGAGTCATTACACAAAGCAGGGTGGATATCCCCTTCTGAGTTTGCCTGGAAAAGTTCAGCATGGGGAAAAAAAATGAAACAAAAGAAAAATTATGTTTTGCTAACTATGGAAACACTAACTAGGCAGCTGGGTGATAAGGCGTTCAGATTCAGTGATTAACATGTGGATTTTTTTTTTTTTTTTTTTTTTGAGGAAGAGTGACAATTTCAGTACAGTTTCAAAACAAGATTTGGGGTAAGTGAGATGTAGCAGGTAGATCTGGGCGGTCGATGAAAGGTGCTCTATCAAACATGCTGAGGAGCTTCAGTCACGTGGAATGAGTTGAAGCTTATAATAGTGTACTGGTGAGTGGGGCATGATGGGAGCTACAGTTCCACAGGGTATTAGGCTCAGAACATTCACAAACTTGAAAGAATACTGATGTCGGTTCTCATTTGTCTTAATCTAGTAACTGGAAACTTCCTGAGTAAAGCACTCTGACATTTATCCATAACCTCTCCTCCTTGCAAAACTCATCAGAGAATTATGGTAAATAATAAAGCTTATATACCCTCTTTAAAGTTCACATATGTGCTTCCAGTGCCCCACACTAAAACACCTGATCAATTTACAACAAGGAAAATATGGACGAACTAACCTTGTTACTGGAAATTATGAAGTTTTATTGCAGCTAGAATGCCTTGTCATAGCTATGAAGAATATCAATTCCTTAAGGGGGAGTGAAGATTAAAATCTTCCTCCCTTGAGTTCTTTGAGGTAAATGAGGCCAGAGAAAATTAAATTGTGTAAGAATTTTTTTTTTAATTTCTAAATAATTTTTTTTCATTTTATTTATTTTTTCAGTGTAACAGTATTCATTCTTTTTGCACAACACCCAGTGCTCCATGCAAAACGTGCCCTCCCCATTACCCACCACCTGTTCCCCCAACCTCCCACCCCTGACCCTTCAAAACCCTCAGGTTGCCCCAACCTCCCACCCCTGACCCTTCAAAACCCTCAGGTTGTTTTTCAGAGTCCATAGTCTCTTATGGTTCGCCTCCCCTCCCCAATGTCCATAGCCCGCTCCCCCTCTCCCAATCCCACCTCCCCCCAGCAACCCCCAGTTTGTTTTGTGAGATTAAGAGTCATTTATGGTTTGTCTCCCTCCCAATCCCATCTTGTTTCATTTACTCTTCTCCTATCCCCTACCCCCCCATGTTGCTTCTCCATGTCCTCATATCAGGGAGATCATATGATAGTTGTCTTTCTCCGATTGACTTATTTCACTAAGCATGATATGCTCTAGTTCCATCCACGTCGTCGCAAATGGCATGATTTCATTTCTTTTGATGGCTGCATAGTATTCCATTGTGTATATATACCACATCTTCTTTATCCATTCATCTGTTGATGGACATCTAGGTTCTTTCCATAGTCTGGCTATTGTAGACATTGCTGCTATAAACATTCAGGTACACGTGCCCCTTCGGATCACTATGTTTGTATCTTTAGGGTAAATACCCAGTAGTGCAATTGCTGGGTCATAGGGTAGTTCTATTTTCAACATTTTGAGGAACCTCCATGCTGTTTCCCAGAGTGGTTGCACCAGCTTGCATTCCCACCAACAGTGGAGGAGGGTTCCCCTTTCTCCACATCCTCGCCAGCATCTGTCATTTCCTGACTTGTTAATTTTAGCCATTCTGACTGGTGTGAGGTGATATCTCATTGTGGTTTTGATTTGTATTTCCCTGATGCCAAGTGACGTGGAGCACTTTTTCATGTGTCTGTTGGCCATCTGGATGTCTTCTTTGCAGAAATGTCTGTTCATGTCCTCTGCCCATTTCTTGATTGGATTGTTTGTTCTTTGGGTGTTGAGTTTGCTAAGTTCCTTATAGATTTTGGATACTAGCCCTTTATCTGATATGTCGTTTGCAAATATCTTCTCCCATTCTGTCAGTTGTCTTTTGGTTTTGTTAACTGTTTCCTTTGCTGTGCAAAAGCTTTTGATCTTGATGAAATCCCAATAGTTCATTTTTGCCCTTACAGCATCCCTTCCTGATCAAAACTCTTCAAAGTGTGGGGATAGAGGGCACATACCTCAATATTATCAAAGCCATCTATGAAAAACCCACCGCAAATATCATTCTCAATGGAGAAAAACTGAAAGCTTTTCCGTTAAGGTCAGGAACACGGCAGGGATGTCCATTATCACCACTGCTATTCAACATAGTACTAGAAGTCCTAGCCTCAGCAATCAGACAACAAAAAGAAATTAAAGGCATCCAAATTGGTAAAGAAGAAGTCAAACTATCACTCTTCGCAGATGATATGATACTATATGTGGAAAACCCAAAAGACTCCACTCCAAAACTGCTAGAACTTGTTCAGGAATTCAGTAAAGTGTCAGGATATAAAATCAATGCACAGAAATCAGTTGCATTTCTGTGCACCAACAACAAGACTGAAGAAAGAGAAATTAAGGAGTCAATCCCATTTACAATTGTACCCAAAACTATAAGATACCTAGGAATAAACCTAACCAAAGAGACTAAGAATCTATACACAGAAAATTATAAAGTACTCATGAAAGAAATTGAGGAAGACACAAAAAAATGGAAAAATGTTCCATGCTCCTGGATTGGAAGAATAAATATTGTGAAAATGTCTATGCTACCTAAAGCAATCTACACATTTAATGCAATCCCTATCAAAATACCATCCATTTTTTTCAAAGAAATGGAACAAATAATCCTAAAATTTATATGGAACCAGAAAAGACCTCGAATAGCCAAAGGAATATTGAAAAAGAAAGCCAAAGTTGGTGGCATCACAATTCCGGACTTCAAGCTCTATTACAAAGCCGTCATCATCAAGACAGCATGGTACTGGCACAAAAACAGACACATAGATCAGTGGAACAGAATAGAGAGCTCGGAAATCGACCCTCAACTCTATGGTCAACTCATCTTCGACAAAGCAGGAAAGAATGTCCAATGGAAAAAAGACAGCCTCTTCAATAAATGGTGCTGGGAAAATTGGACAGCCACATGAAATTGGACCACTTCCTTACACCACACACGAAAATAGACTCCAAATGGATGAAGGACCTCAATGTGAGAAAGGAATCCATCAAAATCTTTGAGGAGAATGCAGGCAGCAACCTCTTCGACCTCAGCCGTAGCAACATCTTCCTAGGAACAACGGCAAATTGTGTAAGAATTTGAGTGGACTTTCTTCCTTAGGTCTACTTGGTTTGCCTCTTACGGCTTGGTTGAAGAAATAGCTGTACATATATTACTTTCAAATATAAAAGAAAATCAAGTGGTGCCTGAGTACCTCAGTCAGGTAAGTGTCTGCCTTCAGCTCAGGTCATGATCCCAGAGTCCCAGGATTGAGTCCCATGTCTGGCTCCCTGGCTCAGCAGGGAGTCTGCTTCTCTATTTGCCCCCCCTTACCCCATTCACACACTCTCTCTTTCATTGTCTCTCTCTCTCTCTCAAATTAAAAAAAAAAAAATCCATACTGTAATTAGCAAAACACTACAGAGGTATGTAACTCATATAGATCTCCTATGTGTTGGATAAATTACATAAGCATGAGTCTTTCTCAACTTTAATTATGTGTAAGTTTGTTTCTTTATAATCATACAATATGTCTTTTTCTTCAAGTTCCCCATTGATAAACCTTTCCTTTTTTTCTTCTTTTCATAAATCTTTTCTCTTTTTTTCTTCATTTTCTCTTCCCCCTCCTGCTCCTCCTCTTCTTCTCCTCCTCTTTTTTTGCTCAATTAAGTTTTTTTTTCACTTGTCTGTGTAGTTTCCTTTGGTTTGTTTCTTTGATGTTTGTTGTCAGCTGCTCCAAACAGTACTAAAATAAATTTCTTACACAAATACACTTATATATATAGTGGCTGTTACTTTTGTATAAGGGCGTCATGAAACTTTCATCACAAGATGAACTTTTTTTTAGTAAGATGAATCTTTAATTTTAAAAGAATTGCATGTAATTTTCTCAAACAGCAGTAGTAATTTACACTTCCTTTAGAAATAATGTGAGAAGCAATGGATGCTCTAGAATTCTTCTTTTCCTTATTGATAAATTTGACATATTCTGATTGGTTTTTGCTGAATTACTAAAGCACCCGAACATTCTAATTACCTAATTGGGCATTTAAAATTACTGAACAGTGATTTGCCAACTCAGGAACTTTGTTCATCTCATTTTATGGTTTATCTTCCCCTCATCCTCCAGTCAGCTACTATCTTTATATTATAAATCTCAGCTTAAAAATACTAGGAAAGGGGCGCCTGGGTGGCTCAGTGGGTTAAGCCGCTGCCTTCAGCTCAGGTCATGATCTCAGGTCCTGGGATCGAGTCCCGCATCGGGCTCTCTGCTCAGCAGGGAGCCTGCTTCCCTCTCTCTCTCTCTCTGCCTGTCTCTCTATCTACCTGTGATCTCTCTCTGTCAAATAAATGAATAAAATCTTAAAAAAAAAAAGACTAGGAAGTATTTTTTCCCCTAAATAAGTTTGGAGGAATTTTAGCCCTTGTTTATGATGCCTTGAATATATATATATATGCTAAAACTGTCAGTCTTTAACTCCCTGGCTGCTAGCATCCTATCCTTATGAATATATCTTAAAAAATGCTTTTGCTTTTGGGCGCCTGGGTGGCTCAGTGGGTTAAAGCCTCTGCCTTCAGCTCAGGTCATGATCCCAGGGTCCTGGGATCAAGCCCCGCATCGGGCTCTCTGCTCAGCAGGGAGCCTGCTTCCTCCTCTCTCTCTGCCTGCCTCTCTGCCTACTTGTGATCTCTGTCTGTCAAGTGAATAAAAAAAAAAAAAACTTTAAAAAATGCTTTTGCTTTTTGTTTCTGTGGATTTTTTTTTAACTCTCACTCTCTTGCTTTCTCTCACAATTTGTCCCACCCACACTCCTTCTCAACTCAATGAACTGATCATTATTCACTTTTAAAAAAAAGATTTTATTTGTTTGAGAGACACAGAGAGGAGAGGGGCAGAGTGGAAGGGAGAAAGGGAGAGAATCCCACATAGACTCCCCGCTGAGCATGGAGACCCAGGTGGGGCTCCATCTCAGGATCTCACAAACCTGAGAGCATGGTCTGAGCTGAAACCGAGAGTCAGGTGAGTAACCAACTGAGCCACCCAGGCACCTCATTATTTGCTACTCCTAAGTAAAAAACTCAAGAATTCCCTTTGTTGACACATCTCTTTCCTTACCCAATATATCACCAGCTAACTCTAATACAGTCTGACCACCTCCATGCTCCCTGCTCAGATGTTACCTCCCCCATGGATCCTTCCCATACCATCCAACACCACCAGACCTGCTTTCTCATTCCCACTCCTGACAACAGCATCCTCATAATCACCTCCAAATGCCCGGTTTATATCTTTCCTTTTAATGTCACAACATAAGATGAACACAGATAACTTATATGTTTAATGTAACTTTCCATTCCTTTAATTGAAAATAATATTTAGCCATAATCAGTACTCATTAAATATTGATCAATGATGGATTCCCTAGGATTTTCTGCATATAAGATCATGAATCTACTGTGTGTGTGTGTGTGTGTGTGTGTGTGTGTGTGTGTGTGTGTGTGTGTGTAGAGAAATGGCATGGTTTAAGAGAATAGTAATTTGAGTTTTTAAAAATTATTCCTTCTGTGCATTTTAAATTTGTGCAACTATCTTTCTTTAAGACATTTTTTATCCACTCTTAATACAGTGCTGACCTGAGTCTTAGTTCCCCCTAAATTACCATTATATGCATATTGGACCTCATCTTTCTGATCACCATGTGTAAAAGTTGAATTATATACATTTAATTCATATATAATTTAACATTTAAGTTACATATGATAAATATATTAAGATAATAATTTTATCTCTTAATCTGATACTATACTAAATCTATTTCATTGATGATAATATGAGCTCCACCATCCAAAATATTAATTATCTCTTTAGCTATTCTAACCTATGTTGAAGTCTTGCCTAGAGATTTCTTCTATTCAAATACTACTGACAGAGATGGATCAGCCTTCAGAAATTCTCCCCTAACCATTTCAGGTTTATGCTTCCTCATGTGGTCCAAAGACACAGCTATCCTGTTTTCGGTTGTGGCAATACCATTTTACTTTGGCTTTTTATCCTTTTCTTGTTACTTTGATAGTGAATATTTTATTACTTAATGACTAGGTCAGAGAGGGATCCTGATAGTGTAAACTCACAACAACATCTTACCAGAAATTTAGTGAGACCCTTTGATACAACATATGTTATGAGTTGAACTGTGACCCAAAAATATGTTGAAGTTCTATCCCCCAGTATTTGTGAGTGAGACCTTATTTGAATTTAGGGTTTTTGCAGATCGTCAAGTTAAGCTGAATCATTAGGGTGGGCCCTAATCCAAAATGACTATATCCTTATAAAAAGGGGGAAATTTGAACACAGAGAAAGATATGCACATAAAAATATCGATGTGGACGCATATTAATATCACAAAGTCACTATGTACCATGAGTCATTTTGTGATTGTAATATTTAATGGACTGTCAAATGCTTTCTATAAAACTTGCATATATTTAAATATATATATACCATATTAATGGAATTTACATAGAAAATAAAATTGTATTTACAATAGCGAGGTTTAACTGGCAAATCATTCAATGAGTTCTAAATACTGCCTTGGCAATACGTTATGCTTTCTGGAAGATATGTTTGAGATGATAGGTTAGCAGTTTCCTTTGATGTGCCATCTTCTTCCTCACCTCAATTCTCATTACAGGTTAAAAGAAAAGAAAACCAGAGAAACAGGAAAACAAAAATAGTTGTGATGACATCTGAGAACTCTGTCACTTCTTGTCCCAAGCTACTTTCTTTAGTCTTCCAGGTTTTTTATCTATAACAGAAAATAGACACAAATTCTATCTTAAGTCCACATCTCTCTCCTGAAACTGAGTAACACAGCATCAACCACCTGATAAATCTTGAGCCTCTGTCTTAATTCCCCACTCCTTTTTTTTTTCTGACATTACAAATAAACAAAAGGGAAAGATTTAAAAAAAAAATCTTCCAGAGAAAAATAAAAAGGCATTTACCTTGGTTATTAGAAGTAAATTACTCTCCTGAATCATAATGTAGAAATATAGGACAGACTTTTATTCCTTTTTATTATTGGTGCTGAATTATTCAGTGGAACCCATTAGCAATATGATAACATGGCAATTTTATATTTAGACTTTCTTGTAGACACCACCAGCAACTTGCTTTGAACACCTGACAAATTGACTGTGCACTGACTCAGAAATGATAAAAATTAGTGATCAAGATAAATTGGTCAAACTTAGCTTTACTTTTTAAAAATCCATGCCTAGAGAAGTATTCTCCCTTAACATTGTCAATATATTTGGTCTTCTTCTTTTTTTCCCCTCCTCCTCCTTCCCCTTCTCATTTTTATTGTTATTATTATAATTACTATAATCATCACCAGTATCATCGAATAAGCAAGAGTCAAGAATGTCTCAGTTAAGTTTAAGAACTAAACTGTCTTAAGATGTCATTTTTTCTTCTAACATATTTTTTAAAAATCTGAGATGACCATTTTTCCTGTAAAGTTTCTGATTTTTTTTTAAAGAAAGTACACATTTTTCTTCATACACCTGCACTATAATTCATAAACTGTCAAGCAAATCCTTTTGCACTTTTTAAAAAGCTGTTGCTTTTTCTGGTTTTATTGCAAAGGTACCAAATTTAATCTTGCAGATATGAAATCATTTCCATCTGTCTGATAAAAAGTAAGTTTTCTTCCTAAGTTTTACCAGAAGGTTTTCTGTAACTTACTTCACCCCTATAAGCAGAGATTTAAAAAAAAAAAATGCTAAGTGGAAGATTTACAGGCATACCTCAGAATATTGCAGGTTCAAAACCAGATCATTACAATAGAGCAAATATCACAATAAAGCTAATCAAATTATTTTTTTTTGGTTTCCCAGTGCCTGTAAAGATTATGTTTATACTATACCATACTCTAGTAACCAGGCAACAGTATTATGTTTAAAAATGCGCAGAGCTTAACTTAAATGCTAGGTGAGCGTTCAACAAGTTTGTTGCTGTGAAGGGTCTTGTCTAGATGTTGATGGCTGACTAGTCAGGGTGGTGGTTGTTGAATTTTGGGGGTGACTGTGACAATTTCTTAAAATAAGACAATAATGAAATTTACTGCACTGATTAATTCTTCCTTTTATGAATGATTTGACTGTAGCATGTGATGCTCTTTGACAGAATTTTACCCACAGCAGAACTTCTTTCAAAACTGGAGGTCCCTCCCCTCAAAACTCATTGCTGCTTTACCAACGGAGTGTGTGGGGGATATCCTAAATCTTTTGTCGTCACTTCAATAACTTTCCTAGCATCTTCATGAGGCATACATTCCATCTCCAGAAATTACTTTTTCTTTGTTCTTCCATAAGAAGCAACTCCTCATCTGTTCACCTTTTATCATGAGCTTGCAGCAAGTTAGTCCCATCTTCAAGCTTCCCCTCTGATTCTAGTTCTCTTGCTATTCCCTCCACATCTGCAGTGACTTCCTCCACTGAAGTCTTAAACTCTTTCAAGACATTCATGAGGGATGGAATCAACATCTTCCAAGCTCCCATTAATATTGACAGTTTGGCTTCTTTCCATGAACCATGAGAGCTCTTACGGCATCTAGAATGGTGGCTCCTTTCCAGAAGGTTTTCAATTTACTTTGCCCAGGTCCATCAGAGGTATCACTGCTTATGGCAGCTGTAACCGAAATTACTCCTTGATCCATAAGCTGCAGAATGCATGCTGCGTTAGCAGGGATGAACACAACATTGATCTCATTGTACAACTCCAGTGGAACTCTTGGGTGACCAAGTACATTGTCAACGACCAGTATTATTTTAAAAGGAATCTTATTTTCTGAGCATTGGGGTCTCAAAAGTGCGTTTAAAATACAGTAAACGACATTGTAAACAGGTCTGCCATCATCCAGGCTTTGCTGTTGCATTAACGGAGCACAGGCAGAGTAGATCTAGCATAATTCTTAAGGGTCCTAGAATTTTCAGAATGGCAAATGAGCTGTGGCTTCAACTTAAAGTCACCAGCTGAATTAGCTCCTAACAAGAAAGTCAGCCGGTTTCTGAGGCTTTGTAGGCTGGTGTTGATTTCTCCACTCTAGGTATGAAAGTCCTAGATGGCATCTTCTTCCAATATAAAGAAGATGCTTCATCTACATTGAAAAGCTGTTGTTCAGTGCAGCCACGTTCGTTCACTGAATGAATTCACTGAATTCACTGAATGTGAATGTGAATTCACCTATCACTGAAGATAGGTGGGAATGGGATCTTCTGGAGAACTTCTTTTAACTTCTGCAGTAGTACGCGCTGACTCACTTGCACTTTTCTGTGTTATGGAGGCAGCTTCTTTCCTGAAACCTCGTGAACCAACTTCTGCTAGCTTCAAACTTTTCTCCTGCAGTTTCTTCACCTCTCAGCCTTCACAGAATTGGAAAGAGTCAGGGCCTCTCTCTGGCCTAAGGGAATGTTGTGGCTAGAAAATCAGTCCAGACCACTACAACTTTCTCCCTATCAGCAATAAGCCTGTTTCATTTTCTTATCATTCCTGTGTTCATGGTGCTAGCTTTCTTAAGTTGCTTCAAGAAATTTTCATTTGCATTCACAACTTCATTAACTGTGTAGCACAAGAGGCCAAATGGGGGGGCTATCTCCACTTTGGACATCTTTTCCTCACTAAGTTTAATCATTTCTAGCTTTTGATTTAAAGTCAGAGACATGGGATTCTACCTTTCACTTGAACACTGAGAAATGAATGTAAAGTTATTAACTGGCCTATTTTCAGCTTGGGGGGGTAGACCTGATGAGAGAGGCAGACATGGAGGGATGGCCAGTTGGTGAAGCACTCAGAACACACAGAACACCCATCCATTAAATTTGCTGTCTTCTATGTTGTCTTCTATGTCTTCTATGGATGCTCTTCCTGGTGCCCCCAAAACAATTACAATAGTGACATCAAAGATTACACATCACCATAACCAATATAATAGTAATCAAAAGTTTGAAATATTGCAAGAATTACCAAAATGTGACAAAGGGACATGAAGTGAGCAAATGCTACCCAAAAAAATGGTGCCAGCAGAGTTCCTCCACTCAGGGTTGCCACAAACCTTCAATGTATAAAAAATGAAGTATCTGCAAAGTGCAGTCACTGAAGGGCAATAAAGCGAGGTCTGCCTGCCTGTCCTTACAATGGATAGATCTTTAAATTTATATAGTGGAAATAAAAAGGAATCCAGTATACATTCTACATAAATCTGTGTATGTAATGCATCCAAATTATGCAAATATGAAATATATTCACTATATAATCTCTCTGTGTCTTTCTCTCCTTTCAGTAATTGGAATATTAAGAGTGATTATCTCTGATTTGTGAAATAGTTGAGACTTAAGTTCTCCAAAAAATTTGCTAGAGTGCTTTTGAAACTTTCCATGTGTACATTTCTTTTGTATTATAAATAACATGCATTAAGATTGTGATATAGGTGAATATTCTCTATGTTATGAATTAAACATTTTAAATGACTTTGTAAAAAGCCCAGTGAATAAGAAGCACATATTTATAATAAAGATCATGAGAATTTTTTTGAAGAGCATTTTTTTTAAGATTATATTTATTTATTTGACAGGCAGAGATCACAAGTAGGCAGAGCAGAGAGGCAGGCAGAGGAAGAGGAGGAAGCAGGCTCCCCGCTAAGCAGAGAGCCTGATGCAGGGCTCGATCCCAGGACCCTGGGATCATGACCTGAGCCGAAGGCAGAGGCTTAACCCACTGAGCCACCCAGGTGCCCCGATCATGAGAAATTAAACACAATATTTAGTTTCTTATAGTACATTATTTAATTTTGACATTATATTTAATGTCTTAATTTCAAAAATTGCCATTGTTTAAATTTGCAAAACTATTCAGGCATCTTCTATAAAACCTTTGGGGATTTAACTTAAAATAAACCAACAATTGGCATAGTGATTTTTCTGTCTTCAAAGCCAAGTTAAAACAGTCCAAGAATCTTGTCTTTTTAAATGGTTCATTGTTCTACTTACATTTCTCATCGCAAATTAGCATGATTTCCATATTTGCTTTTATTGAAAGAAAAGTCCAATTTAATGAGGATTATGTTGTTGATAATAATAATTTTAGTAATAATTTTAAGAACTCATTAATTGAGAAGTGTCCTGGAAGTGCTCTTTTAATCTTTATTTTATAAATAAGGAATTTGAAAGTTCATTATTTGCATATCAAATTATTTTTGAACGTCTTTTCTTCTTTCCTAAATTAATGTGCATCCATAGGAGGTTTCAATTCATCTCTTCAGTATGGAATGTAATCTACATTTTTCTGATCATTGCATTAAAAGTGCACTTAGGAATTTATTTGAGGCAAAGCAAAAAATCCTTGTTTAGCTATCTTTTATTTTGCTTTCATTTTGACCTAATTGCAGAACATGCTCAAAAGTCTAGAATTATACAATGACTGTAGAATCTTTTTCAGTTGATATAGGGTTCATGTATGTCTTACTGGTCACACCTTTAACGGATATTACTTTTTAAGCAATATTTGGGCAACAAGCATTGAACCTTATAAAACTAAACATACGGCATAATTTAAAAGCTTAAATACTATAAAGCTTAAAGATATGATGAAATGCTTTTGGATTATGCATCACAATCAGTCCTAGATTGTAGACCTACTTCTGCAATACCTTTAGCGTTGTTTGTCTAATGAAAATTTAGATGCTATTTATTTATTTATTTATTTATTTATTTATATTTTTAAACATCTCAGAGACTATTTCTAAGGGCCCTGAATAGCAGCCCTGAAATATCTGAGGAGGAGCAAGGAGACCAAAGTGGCCAGAGTGGAATAAGCAAGGAAGAAAGTAAAAGAGACTGCATACACCTGAAGGGGAGCAGCTGTGCAGAGCAGTGATGTCCAGGAGAAATGTCAGGGGAGCAATATGCAGAAGTTTAAACTTCTCGTATCCACATTAAATAAGATATCAAGACAAGGTACAATTAATTTTAATAATATATCTTATAAGTATAATGTAGCAAAAAATAATTTCATCATGTAATCAATTCAAAAAATTATTAGGTACATTATACATATCGTATATATACATATTTTTCCCACTAAATATTCAGCACCTTACAATTTGGACGAACTGTATGGTACAAAGAAATAGATTCATCTGAGTGAAATGGAAAGCCTCTGAAGACTTCAGGGCAGAGATGCGGCCAACAGAAAGATACCTGTCTTCATGGATTAGAAGAACTAATATTATTAAAATGTCCATGCTACCCAAAGCCATCTGCAAATTCAATGTCACCCTCATCAAATTAGCAATGGCAATTTTTTTTTATAAGCATGAACATAATCCTGAAATTCATATGGAACCACAGAAGACTGCAAAGCTAAAACAATCTTGAGATAGAGCAAAGCTGGAAACATCACACTCTCTGATTTCAAAATACATATCAAAGCTTCAGTAATTAAAACAGTATGATACAGGCATAAAGACAGACATATTGGGCAATAGAACAAAAGGCCCAGAAATGAACCATTCAGATATAATCAGCAGAACTTGGACAGGGGTGCCAAGAATATACGCAATAGGAAAAGGACATCTCTTTGACAAATGGTCTTGAGAAAACTGGCTCTCCACACGCAAAAGAATGAAGTCAGATCCTTACTACATTTCACTGTGCACCAAAAAAAGAAAAAAAAAGACCTCAAAATAGATTAAGGACTTAAATACTAGATCTTAAACTGTAAAACTTCTGGAGAAGACAGAGGAAAAATCTTCTTGATATCTACTTTTTTTGAAAGATTTTATTTATTTATTTGACAGAGAGATCATAAGTACACAGAGAGGCAGGCAGAGAGAGGGGGAAAAAGGCTTCACACTAAGCAGAGAGCCCCATGCGGGGCTAGATCCCAGGACTCCGAGATCGTGATCTGAGCCGAAGGCAGAGGCTTAATCCACTGAGCAACCCAGGCACCACTTGATATCTACTCTTTTAAGATAAAAAGTGAAAATCACAAGTTTGAGTGTAAATTTTGCACAAGTGTGTGGTGTTTATTATGCAGTTAGAATACAACACTGTAAGAAGC
This sequence comes from Meles meles, assembly GCF_922984935.1. NCBI lineage: Eukaryota > Metazoa > Chordata > Mammalia > Carnivora > Mustelidae > Meles > Meles meles. Next base: position 89,721,443 of record NC_060077.1, on the reverse strand, counting down.
CAGGACTCCAGGGGCACATGGGTGGCTCAGTCATTAAGCATCTGCCTTCTGCTCAGGCCATGATCCCGGGGTCCTGGGATGGAGCCCCACATCAAGCTCCCCATCGGGCTTCCTGCTTGTCCCTCTCCCTCTACTGTGTTCCCTCTCTCACTGTATCTCTATCAAATAAATCAAATCTAAAAATAACAAAAACAGCAACAGCAGCAACAACAACAACAAACATCAGGACTCCAGAACCAGCTGACCTGGGAAATCCACCTCCTGTTTAAACCCTGTCCCTTCCACTTACCCTCTATACCTAGTAATTACCTCACAGGTCATGCTTGGTAAAGGTCATTCACCATTATAATTCCTTTTTCAGACAGGAGAATTTTTTTTACTCTGGAAATCACTCGAAAAGAAAATGTTATTTTCTTTAACAGCTATAGATAAGGTGAAGACCTCAGGAAATCATAATATGAAGACTTTTTTTCAATCAATACATAATGGATAATAAACAGGGTGGAGACAAAAAACCCTTTGCATGTTGTTAGAAAGGTTTTTCTGAGAAGATACCATTTATGGGAGATTGGAAATAGAAGAGGTTTAAGTTAAGTGAAGATTTCTGGGAGTAACTTTTCAATTAGAGAGAACAGCATGTACGATAGTATAGTTAAGAAAAGCTTGACAGTTTTCAAGGCTCATGATTCACAATAGCTCTAGAAGCAGAAATTACGGTCCCAAATGTACAAATAATATAAAGATGCAAATTTTCCAAGGAAATTCATTTAAATATTGTATTTTTCTTACATAGATATATCTAATCTAAATAATACTTTATTCATATTCATTTAATTATCAAGAAATGTTAAACAAGGTTATATGAAGATATCTAAAATATTTTCAACTTGACAAAATATATGATGATTATGTTTTATGTTCATATAATTCAGACCATATAATAATTGATTACATTTGTATCTTAAAGATAGATATTAGTATTTATGCTTTTTAGCTTTTAATGAGGATTTTAGAACTTTCACAGTGAAAAACAGTGTTTCCACAACCATACATGAGTTACAAAAATAAATATAAGTATCTCATACATATTTAAATGCAGCTAAATAAAATATATATTAGCATATAAAGGAATAAAAAACTGAATATGAGCCTAGGCTAAATTTTTTTTTTATTTCTTGAAAAACATATTAATTCTAATCAACATTTCTTAATCAAAATATCTATAAGGTGGCTTTGTTTGTTCATTCATTTGAGGGAAGAGAGAGCAGGTGAGCGTGAGCTGTGGGGAGGGTGAGAAGGAGAGGGGAAGAAGACCCCCCTACTCATCAGGAAATGGACAGTGGGCTTTGATCCCAGGACCCTGGGATAATGACCCCAGACAAAGGCAGATGCTTAACCAACTAAGCCACCAGTTGCCCCTATATAAGGTGCCTTTTAAAAATGGAGTTTTACTCTCCTACTCTTCACATTCAAAGATATTTACTAGGTTAAAGATAGGTACCCAAAGAAGACAGTTGACCAGTGAATCTATAAAGGCAGGTATGAATAAAAAAGTCAAGGAGTAGGCAAGTAGAAAAAAAAAAGTCGTTGTCTGAAGACAACATACCTAAAAAATAAAACAAAAAATTTAAAAATGCAAACTTTTAGAATTCTAGGTGCTATAAAGCCTAAGGATACACAAAAAACATAAGTATTTTCCTACATACTAACATAAAAGTATCTTTGAATAAAATATGAACAGTCCCCCTTAAAATTATAATGAATTAGAAATTTTACTCATTTGTAAAATGCACTTGAATCTCAAGATACTAGAGATTTTAATTGTTGGTTTTATACCTCATGATTTTGTTCCCCAACAAAACCAAGATGTAAATTTTATTTTATTTTTTAATTTAAAAAAAAAAAGATCATTTGTTTTAAAGAGAGAGACAGAGAAAGAATACAAGGGAGCCTGGGCATAGGAACAGAGGGAGAGAGAGGAAAAGTCCCAAACAGATTGCCTAAGCTGGGAGCTCCATGCAGGACTCCATCCCACAACACTGAGATGGAGATCTGAGCCCAAACCAGGAGTTCCATGCTTAACAGAATCTGCCACCCAGGTGCCCCAAGATGTAAATTTTAAACCTTGAAAGTAAAAACTTGTATTTTAAAATTTAAAACTTTTTCTATATAGCAAACTTAAGTGTATAAATTGTAAGTTTGGTTTATATCTTTTGCTCCTCTTGAGAACACAAGTTATTGCATGAAGCTGTGGTTTACTTATTTTCTTTGGTCTTTTCAATAAATGTTTTGGAAACAATTGGTTTATATGAAAAAATATATTGGGCCTTGATTTAAAACCACATATAAACCCCAATTCCTGGAATAATAGGGCTAAATATAAAACCCAATTTACTGAAATAAATTTAATAAATTTATTAAGCACTAAAATAAGCAAATCTGTTACCAAAAGACAACCTCTAGCAGTACGAACTATGGATTGAGAGAAGACATTTGCTACATATACAATCAAAGAGACTTGGATCCAGAATATTTAAAGAACTCCTACTCATCAAAAACAAAATGACAGACAGCCTCAGAGAAATATAGGCAAATATTTAGACACAGACTTCACAAAAGAAGAAATCCAAATGGGCAATACATTCAGAACAGATGCTCAGTTTTCTGAGAATCAGAGTGGTGAATCCCCAAGGATATATCTTTGCACACCCAGTAGACTGGCAAAATTTAAGAGTCTGGATAAAAAGGAAGTGTTTTTGAGGATATGAAATAAGAATTCTCATATATTGCTGATGTAACTTAGTATAACTACTTCAGAAAATAATTTTTTTTCAGAAAATAATTTTAAACAAAATCAAAGATATTTATAACCTGTACACAATTTATTTTGCTTATAGATACATACTTAGAGAAGTTTGTATAAAGGAGCATCAGAGTATAATCTCCACACCTGCCGTGATTTGTAAAGGCTCCATGTTGGTAATTAATGAAATGTTCACCCAAACTAGAATGGATAGATTTTGCTATATTCAGAGAGAATCCTATGTTATAAATGGTAAGGTAGCTAACAACATAGACTGCTTACTGAGCGTTTTCCAGGGTCGGGTATTCTACAGGATCTGCATTTGTTGGCTCATTGGGATCTCACAGCAAGTATCAAAGGAAAGCCCTGTTATCCCCATTTGGTACATGATCCAAATCAAGGTACACAGTGCTTAAGCAACTTCCCTAAGCGTATAAGACTAACAAATATGATAAGAATGCAGGAAGTCTAACTTAAGGGCCCTTGCTTTTAATTGCTACATCTTACAGCCTAATGGCATGCACATGTGTAATGAGGCTGGGACTCTGAGTGTGTACCAGTCAATGTACTCTTTTGGATCAAAACGTGACTGTGTTAAAGAATGTTAAAGGGTGCATGCCATCTAACATAATAAGCCTTGTCTAAAAAGCAGGCATAACGAAGATTCAGAGCTATAGTTAAATGTGTATGTATAGTATGTGCTTTTTGCAAAAAGGATGTAGCAGAGCCTCAGGTAAGCTGGGATCACTGGATTCAGCATATTTTCAGAAGGAACAAATAATCTTAGATAAGGGTATATGGTTTATATTTTGTGGTTATACTTTAATACCTCATGTAGTAAAGCCTTCTATACAAGATTATGAGATAAATGGCTATGTATATATTGGATGGAAGAAAATTTGATTAGTAACAGGTGATTATTTCCAATGCCAACATTTTATCATCAATAATAACAATAATAATAGCAATAATGGAATGTGAATCTAAAAGGTTATGACCTTGACATTTATCTATGACATTTTCATCAGATATTTCAATAACAAGCACATCAAATTTAGGTTTCATAAACATAAAGCAATTGTGAAAATCCTATTTTTTAAGTATTTTATTTATTTGATAGAGAGAAATCACAACTAGGCAGAGAGGCAGGCAGAGAGAGAGGAGGAAGCAGGCTCCCTGCGGAGCAGACAGCCCGATGTGGGGCTCCATCCCAGGACTCTGGGATCATGACCTGAGCCGAAGGCAGAGGCTTTAACCCACTGAGCCACCCAGGCGCCCCAAGACTGTGAAAATTCTAGATGACAAGACTGAAATTCAAAAATACTTTGAGAGGTACCTGCGTGGCTCAGTCAGGTAGGTGGCCAGCTCTTGATTTAGGCTCCAGTCATGATCTCAGGGTCATGGGATGGATCCTTGCCTCTGGCTTTGTGCTCAGTGGGGCAGGTCGGGGCGGGGAAGTGTTTTGGGTCTGCTTCTGGATTCTCTCTCTCTCTGCCCCTCTCCCGCCACCTCTCTCTCTCAGATAAATAAATAAATCTTTAGAAAGAAAACATGTTGATAGGATGGATAGTTACTTGAATCTAATGAGAAGAAAATTGATAAGAATAAATGTCTAGTTTTTACTTATATTCAATCCCTACTTCTTCCCTACTCCATTGTCCCCGAAAAGAAAAAAAAAAAAATGCGTATGTCAAGTGAAATTGATCTTCTTTTGAAAAAGGAAATATAAGAAGTTTTTGCTGACATGGTCAAGTGAACCAATAAAATTATATATCACCATCTCTCTTTAGTGTTGTTTTATACATATTTTTGAAGCGTCCTCATCCAGTCCTTTTATCCACTTGTTGGTACTGCCCACACATAATAACCTGAAATTGTATTTGATTTTCAGACCTCCGCGTACAAATGTGTAAGGATTACCGTGGGATTTATTTCAGGCACTTCAGATATAGAGTGTCTGTCCAAATAGTCTCCACTACATCTGCTCCTCTTTATTTTTTTTTCTAAGATTTTAGTTATTTATTTGTGAGAGAGAGTACAAGTGGGGAGGAGAGGGTGAAGCAGGTTCCCTGCTGAGCAAGGAACCTGATGTAGGGCTTGATCCCAGGACTGACTCTGGGCTCACGACCTGGTCCAAAGGCAGCGGCTTAACCCACTGAGCCATCCAGGCATCCGTCCTCTTTAATTTCTATTCCGGTTGTAGCATCAGCTTATTGTATATGCTACAAACACAGTCACCTTTACGTTCCCAGTTCCCTTCAATGCACGCTCTCTCTGGCTAAATGCTGTACCACCTCTTTTAAACCCACACCTCCCTCTACCCCACATTAGTTTAAATCCTCAGGACTCCCAGTGTCCCTGCCTTCATCAGCCCCCATGTTCAACCTAGTCTCTCTTTCAGCCATCATCGGAGGGAAGTTTTGGAAATATAAAATCTATGTTCCCTGATAAAAATATTTTCACCTCCTTGTCCATTCTCCTCTTCTCCCATTAGCCTCACTTTAACTTCAGTTGACTGTCCCCCCAGGATTTCTTCAGTTGCAGAGAGACAACTCGCAAAAATCACACCCTTCCTAGAATGTCCTAAGTCCAGTAAGAGGTCCTCTCGGCTCATTTGGGGACAATTCTAAGGCATCAGTTTAGAGCCAGAGCTGATATGGCTGGCCAAGATACAGAACCTACATCACATCTTGTCTTCTCCCATGGCCGTTCTTGCTTACTTTCCTTCCCTTGCACAGACATTGATCCCAAGGGCCCTCCCTAATACTTGCACACACAAATGTGTTTCAGATTCTAATTCCAGGAACCCAACCTGTGGCAATATAGAATTGATACAATAATGGATGTGGCATTTCCAAAATTCTCTATGCTGGTTATTGCAACATGTCAGGTGTTTGCTATTGTTAGTGTCTCCTATAAGGATGTATATTAACAAACAGAATGCATTTACCACAAAATTATCATCATGCTGAACCAAGAATGAGTCCTAGAGAAAAGGAAGCCAAAAGAGCTGTCTTCAATATTGAACATATTATTATAGACAAAGGTAACAGCCAAGGTCTAATCAGGAGAATGGAAACACTATCCACTATGTTAACAAATAAAATTTAACCTAAAGAATTATTAATTATACCTAAACATATGTTAACTAGGGAACTACGAAGGAACAAAGAGAACATTAAGGTAATAGGATGGGAGCAAAGGGGAAAACAGCTACCAGCTACCCCACCTACAGGAAGGTTGAAATGTTACCACTGGGACGCTCAGATGAGAGGCACCAAGGAGCTCCCGTGGACTCTGAGCAAGGGGCTGCTCAGGAACCTGGGAGGCTCTGCAGAGGAGGACAAGAGGTGAGGCTGAGAAGGCTTTGCCAGCGACCAGCCTGGTGGTGCTGCTGTCTCTGCAGGGCTGAGAAGACAGGCTCTGAGAGTACTGGAGAGATTACGGACTGGGTTGCAATGCCTGCATGTAACCCTCTACCATCCCAGTGGGAGAGGAGCACTGGCTGGTGACAGCGAGAAAAAACAGGGAGAGAAAACAGTTTAAAAAAAAAAAATTCCTTTTCTGCTTTGGTTTGCTGTCTCCCCTCATCAAACCCCATGGGCAGACCCTCCCTTCCACCGGCAATGGCAAAGCAGAAGTCTGACACCACAATGCCAAACTTCAAAAGGTGGCTTTGAAGCCAGGAGAATAGCTTAATGATTGTCCACTCCCAGGAATGACGGCAAGATGCTCCAAAAATGCAGCCTAAGAAAAACACGTTTTGAGGGCAGAACAGCTATCCTCTATCCTCATGCTTCTTCTGGGGGGAGAAGTTGAGCAACAGTTCCATTTTCCATCTTTTGACTACACTTCCCTCAGAGAAGAACTGTCTCTTCTCTGGCAAGTGAAGTTTGGAGAACTAAAGGAGCACCGTTGACCAAATTATTCCTGGTGTCTCATAGTGAATGTGCTCTTTGGATGCTTTCTCAGCTAATTCATGAGGGAAATTCACCAGGCCAGGCAACGACTCTGTGGGGAGGACAGAGACGTCATGGATCGCCTGTGACGAGGTGAATGAGTTCAATGCAGTGGAAGAATTATAGAACACCTGTGTGATCCCATCAGATTCAAGTCATACCTTCCAATCTGGTTTTATCTACACCACACCTAATATACTGAGTTTATAGCACTCCTCTATCTTGTATCCCAACTGGCTCAGACCTCAGATGGGAAGAGGAGAGCCAACAAGGTTACTCACTGGCCTTTCAAGCATCTACACTTATTAATAGCTACACATTTACAAAGACTGACCTAACCATGGAGACCAACAACTCCTTTTTTCTTAAAGTGTTTCTATGAATTCTATCATTGGTAGAATTCTTTCTTTCCTCTGGAAAGTTTCCATACATCAATCCAGGGTAAAGTACATTGTACACATGGTCCACCCAAAGAACAAAGATACACATTCCTCAGGAGGTGAAAATCTAGAATTTTTGATTAAGTAAACTAGGGAAAAAACATGCAGATATATATTAAATCACTTTTTCTCTCTTCTAAAAAACTACCTTCAGAGTTGTTAACAAATTCTCAAAATGTGCCCACAGTATTCTTATGATTAATTAGTATTTTAAAATTTCAAAACACAATTTTAATGGAATATTCAAACTAACAATAATAATAGTTTGTAAAATAGTTTAATAATAGTCTATAAATGATGAGTAGATATGAAGCAGGTTCACTTCAGTAAGTAATTTTTTACTATCTCATTTGGGGTTTGACTTTTTCTTGGTCATTAATGTTAGTGAGATCAACATGATTAAATCTCTGTATGCTTCTCTCAATAGTAACCCTATAGAGACTAAAGATTTTTTAATCTCGGACATGAATCATTGAATTGCTTCATATTCCTTTCCACCAAAACAAACAAAAAAAAAGCAACAATCAAAGTGATCTGAGATCAATGATCACAAAGCAATTGAAAATATTAGATAATTAAGCTTTGCCTCTGAACCATATGAATACTATCTCTGTCAATTTAGTGAATTATGTCAGGCAGAAAAATGAGAAATTTAACATGATGTATTTAAAAATACAAAAATAATACGAATTTTAATGCAATTAAATTTCTATAGCTTTGCTATGCTTTCCCCTCTTGTGTTTTTATGCATGAAGTTATTATTTCCATTTCAATGACAGATATGAGTCCAAGTAGTAAATTGAACATCTCTCTTTTATTAGAGCATCTTTGTTATTATAAGTAAAATTGAGCTGGTTCTCATTCAAATCTACTGTGTCTATGAAACAAGGTTTAGTCATGCATTAAATGAAGGTTTCAAATAACATTATGCTGGGAATTTGTTACATGCTAAACACCAATAGCTTTCTTTCACCGTGTTTATTGGCATAACAGTATATGCAATAATAAAATATAATAACATTTTATAATGCTTCATTCATACCAATAGCTCCCACAGCCAGTTCTTCAAACAGTGAGTATAAAAATAATAAAGAGAATGAACCCGTGGAAGTGGCATATAAAAGATGGGAAAGGCTGAAAATACTAAGCAATAAGGTATGCCAGATCTGATTCCTTTGGCAAAATTATAGTACTATGTTTTAAATGTAACTTTGAAAAAATGAATTTTCAGTGATTTGGAAACAGCTCTGTGCAGGTGACAAAGAGAAATGAAGAAGAAAAAAAAAAAGATGAACAGTACCAACACAAGATTTGAATTGCTCTTTCAGATGGAACAGACAGAAGTTGTTTAGATATGATCTGAAGACTTCTCTGCCCAAATGTAAAGCTCTGAAAAGTGTACCCTAAGATGAATCCCTTTGGGCCTGAAAGGCTTTGGGGGAATTTCCAGGATCTCAAAGAGAGACTAGATCATAATTGATGACACAATTAGAGGAATCAATTCATAAGAGACTGAAAGTAAAATCACTCTAAAAGGCACACACAGGAAATGTCTGAATGGGTAATCGGTAAAAGTATCAACAAAGGGAGAAGAGGATGCAAACAGAGAAGTTAGCCAAAAATAAATTTCATGATTATACCTGGATGTAGATGTTTAGAATAAGATTAAGGATAGCTGTAACCACCAAATGGCACAAAAGCATTACAAAAGCCTAAAGTAAATTCTCTTCTTAAATCATTGTAGCCGTGTATTATAAACTGATTTTTTTATACAAGTAACTTGCTTCACAGCTGTGCTGGTAATACTGTAGCCCCTGGTTTAATCTGAGCAATTACTATAAAGCTAGATCTAGCTATTTGCAAATATTCTATTTTCAGATTTCTCTGGAGGGAATCAGCCTTTTTGAAAACTTGAATTTTTCATCTACTAATAAGTCTCATATTCAATAAGACTGTGGCAGGGATGTTATATTTACTTAATTCCGGCGCATCTGTATTCTCACACATAGACGTTGTTTTCCTCTTCCAATTGTTTATCTGATGTAGGGGTTATGGCAGTTCAGTAGGAAAGGAGAATAAAATAATAGTTACCATAAAACAGCCCAATGCTCCCCAGAGTCAGCCAAGAAAAAAAAAGAGAGGGGGAAACAATTTGCTAAACTGATCATAGAGTGATTTACCAGTCAATTAAAGAACACTTTACTGCAATGCAAAGGGATTTCAAACACAGATGAATTACACTAAGACTGCTTTCTTTATTTGCATTGAAAAAAAAAAAAGCAGATCACAGTTTTCTATGAGGAGCTTCATGATTTTGTAATTTTCTAAAGCCTGAACTTTTATTTTGACACAAGAGCCATGTTCATCGGAAGACAGTCACTCTGGTACTTTCCAAGTGTGCCACTGAGAAATTGAAATTAGAAATAATATATTGCCAGATGCTAGAGTCTGAGGAGCCTTGTAAAAAGCAGTAGTCAGGTGTCACTTTGAAGAACACCTGTTAGCTGTTGCATTTGAAATGAAATGCTATTTGAACATTTTTATCTTGTAAGCATGATTTTTGATTTATTATAATTCACAACTATGGCACATAGGAACTTTTCATAGTAAGCTAAAGACATGTCAACTTCTGATGCTCACTTTGTAGAAAAAGTGACCCATAGGAGCTACCAAAAACTCTTGACTGGTGTTGAAATACACCACATAAGTCTCCCATGTTCAGTTGCTGCTCCAGAAGTTTGATGCGTGGGAATTCGGGAATAAGTAATCTTTTAAAAATATGTAACGTTAATATTATAATGCGCTGGTCTTGAAATCTGGGGTATTCTCATCCACTACCAATAATACCGTGTCATTTATTGGGGGAAGATGTAGCTTGAGAAAAACTTGCAGAAATCATAATTGTTTCCTAAGCTCTTGCCTAAATGGAACCGTATGATTATATAATAAAAGTAGATATATAATACTGTCTAATTTTAGCATCAAGCTCAATTTAACTAGGTCAGTTTTCAAGGTAAAGATGAAAGTGTCCTAAATCCTTTGATTGGCAATTGTCTCAATTGGGTGCACTTTAGCTTTGCTTTTGTTTTTGTTTTATTTTTGTTCTTTATTTTATTTTATTTTATTTTTAAGATTTAGTTACTTGAGAGAGAGAAAAAAAGCAGGGGGAGGAACAAAGGGAGAGAGGGAATCTCAAACTGACTCCCTAATGAGCACTGAGCAGGAGCCTGATCCAGGGCTTGATCTCACCACCCTGAGATCATGACCTAACCCAAGATCAAGAGTAGGACGCTTTACTCATTGAGCCACCCAGGTGCCCCATTCTTTTTATTTTTTTTAAGTGCTGTATTGGCCCAATTTTGGAGGCCCCCACTAGAGGCCAGTCACTCCCTCTTCCTGAATAGCTGATTAAATCCACAGTGCAAACACCTCCTTACTGGGCCTTTCCTTTCTGGGTCCACCTTGCATACGCCACTGCAGGCCCACCCTGAGACCGAACAGCAGACAGCTAGTGACAGCAGCCCCTATGCTCTTGGAGTCCTCAAAATTAATCAGATTTTTAAAACCACTAGGAGCTTGAAAACCTAGCAATATTCACACTCTTTGCCACATATAAGATGTTCCCAGGAGAGCATCTTGTCCCAAGAGAGCCCCATGGACCGCACCCAGCATCCTTCTCTCCTTTGGAGCTGCAAGAGAGTTCTGGCTTTCATCTGAGAGTCAGTCTGCTGTATCCCACCATCAAAAGAATCTTTCATGCTTATAAAACACTGGGCAACTTAAACAACTCCACTATTGTAGTGTCTTTCTCCTCAAATGAAACCTCATGTTCTATTAACTAAATCTTGCAGGTCTCTACGTGAAAAACGAAGGTGGTGGGAGAAAGTAAATTACCAACAGTTTTCTGTTTGCGTCTTTTGTCATCAAGGTGTATTGTATAAGAAAAATGGGAAGCGATGGTTTCGTTTTCTTTTTTTTAGCTCCAGTGACCCCTCTCATTGTCCTCCCCAAGGTCCATACTCAGGCACAAAAGCTGTAGTGTCACAGGCATTTAGACCACTGGAATGTATCCTGTTGGATGTTTTCTCCCTCTTTCACTCACCACAAGATGCCCGAGATAGTCAGTCTTTCCTCAAGCTCCAGCGTCTCTCCTCAGATGACCTTATCCCTTTGACAAATTTCTGAGAACTTCCACTGTGCCCTCTGGAACTCATGGCTCTTCATCAGAAAATCCCTCATGTTTTCTATTCTTCTAATATTTCCTTTGTCTTCTTCTGACCCCTTGGCTCCCCCCTAAGGATTCTGTGACCCATGCACCTGTATTAAGAAAGGTATTTCCAGGCCCAGGAGCCAGTTCCTTGGGTTTGTGGTACGTCTACTCCCTGTTCCACTCTAATGCTTCAAACCATGCTCTTCCCTTCCTCCTTCAGATCATCTGGCTTTTGTTTTTTGCTATAAGATTATATCACATGGTCCTTGTTAAAAGCCATCTACTTAACCCTTCAACACTATCCTAGAATCGACAGAGATCTCATTTTCTGGCTCCATTTATTTTTGTCTTGAATTACCCCTCCTTAGCTTTTAGTTTTTTCAGTATCTGACCATCAACACTCTAATATCACCATTCTTCAGTGATGCGTCATTCATTGTACCTTACCACCACACCAGTGGCATGCCTTAGACCTTGGTCATTCTGAAAGCCATATCCCCTCCATAATTACAATGTAATGTCTCCATCATATGACCACCATTTCCAATTTTTCCAAGTGACTGCTCCTACCTTCACTTCAACAATCTTTAAAAAATGATTTTACCTATTCATTTGAGACAGAGAGAGAGAGAGAGAGAGCTCATGAGCCATGGGGAGAGGCAGAGAGAGAGGGAGAAGCAGACTCCCCACTGAGCCAGGATCCCCACATGGTGCTTGATCCCAGGACCTGGCGACCATGACCTGAGTTTAAAGGCAGATGCTCAACCATCTGAGCCACCTAAGTGCCCCCCAATACACTTTCAGTTCAAGTAAGACCTGCAGTCCATTTATTCTACCACCTTTTCACAGCTCTCCTCCAGTCTTGTGAACACACTTTCTTTCTAGCCCCATATAGGCTCAAACTCCACCAATTCAGTGACCACGGAGCACACATTCTTCACCCCCTTGTTTGCCAATTTTGTCATCCTATTAGCCCAATAAAGCAATAACCCTGGCTGGGAGTAATTTTTCTCCAACTCTGTCACTAAAACAGCACAGCTGAATGTGTGTAGAGAAAAATACACAGAAAAGTACAGGTTCACAGTAACTGCATGAGCTCTAATTCTGTGTGTTGAGCTCTCAATGCTGCACACAGTCCTGCTCCGTTTCTCCAGTCCATTTACTCTCCGTCCTCAGAAGACCACTTCATCTCTCTACTCAAGAAATCAAGACCTCGGGGCGCCTGGGTGGCTCAGTGGTTTAAGCCGCTGCCTTCGGCTCAGGTCATGATCTCAGGGTCCTGGGATTGAGTCCCGCATTGGGCTCTCTGCTCGGCAGGGAGCCTGCTTCCCTCTCACTCTCTCTGCCTGCCTCTCTGCCTACTTGTGATCTCTCTCTGTCAAATAAATAAATAAAATCTTAAAAAAAAAAAAAGAATTCAAGACCTCTGCTCCTGGCATTCTCCACTTTATATTCCATGTAGAAAAAAAAAAAAAAAAAACTACCAGAAATAGACTAAGGCATCCTTCTAGTACCACACATCTTCATCTACTGTACCTTTGCCTTTATATCTCTTGATTTAGAAATGGGGTCCCAGTTCCTATATAATAATAACATTCCCTTTGGGTACTAAGCTCTGTCTCATCTTACCTCAGCAAGAGACTTTCTCTAAGAACTGTATCCTCTCTGTCCGGTAAAACAGCAATACTATTTGTGAGTTGCCCGGTCTCCTTGAATACAGTTTTTCCTTGAACATGGGTTTTTCCCCCTCATCGTTCCACTGAGGATGATCTTCTCAAAGTCCAATGGCCTAAACTGCTAAATATGGTAGTGAGTCATGAATTCATTTCATTACATCCCTAAAAGCATTTGAACAAATTAATCCATTTCTCCCTAGAAATATGTCCCTTAGTTGTAGTATAAGTTACCAATTTTCCCAATTCTGTGCTCTCTGTGCTCTCCACCCCCAGCCTCCCTTGGCGTTTCTACCTCATCTCCGCAAGCTCTAAGATTGGATTAAATCTGAATCTTAGGTCAGTCCATGCTCACCATCTTCAGTTTCCATGCACTCATTCCCTCGGTGAGTCCATCTCTTACTATCAGTTTAAAGATGCTATAGGTTTTCAGAATATAACTCCAACTTGAACCTATCTGGACTCTGTATTTTCTATTTACTCTCAACCTTACCTTTTCGGTATATAACACATCTTTTCAAATCAATTCTCTATCCACTGTGCCAATTTTTTCCTTTGCTTTCTAATTTTCTCCATCTCCATCCAGGATGCCATCTCCTCATTAGTTGCTCAGGTGAATAAAATAAAATAAAATAAAATAAAATAAAATAAAATAAAATAAAATAAAATAAAATAAAACAAAAGGCTTCTTCTCTGAAGAAGCCTTTCTCTTACGGTCCATGTCCATTCCAAATGAAGTTCTATTTCCATAATAGCAGACCTTCACCATTCTGCACCATCTCCACACAATCAGCCTTAATTGTTTCAAGTGTCTTCTAAATGGTCTCCCTGCTTCTGCCAGCCTTTTCACCCTGACCCCCTCTCCCACGTTATTCTGTACACATAAGCTAGAGGGATTCTTTAGAAATGGAAAATTGATCACAACACTCCTTTTTAGAAACACTCCAATGTCAACTCACTTCATGTAAATTCAAAGATCAATTTCTTGCAGCGTTCTTCCAAAGGCTCCTCTACTCTGTCCTTCCACCTCTCTCTCCTTCCCCACGCTACCCCGACATGCTGACTCCATATGGGGCATGCTCTCACCTCAATACTCTTCTCACAGATGGCTGCCTAGCTCACTTCCTCATTTCCTCCGGTTCTCTGCTCAAATATAACATCTGTAATTAGGCCTTTCCTAATCCCCAAGTCAACTTTAAATTACCAATATCTCCCCACTAAAATCAAACATCACCATTTCTTTTCCTGATTTATTATTAGGATCACATCCTGAGAAGCATCTTTTTTACTTGTTTAATTATTTTCTGTTAATCCTTCTTCCACATTTCCCCTAACCTCTAACATACACCTCCTACAGAAAGAGAATTTATTCTTTGAGTTAACTCTTACATCCCTAGTGCTTAGAAGAATGCAAAGCTCAGTAAATATTTGATGACTAAATATTTCATTTCAGGATCTCCACGACATCACTCTAATTTAGCTTCCCACTTTGATCCCATATTGTTCTTCTAGACAAGGTTTAAATTCCACTCTATTTAATTTTTCAGATTTTATTTATTTATTTTAGAGAGAGAGAGAGTGTGAGAGAGAGGGTGCAGAGGGAGGAGAGAGAATCCCCAGTAGACTCTGTCCTGAGCTCAGAGCCCAAGGCAGGGCTCGATTTCACAACCATGAGATCACTACCTGAGCCAAAATAAGAATCACATGCTTAATTAGATGATTACACTACTCGGCATCCCCAGTCTATTTTAATAATGACTGTGTAGTAAGTCAATATTCTGTTTTTCCCTTTTGCCTAAAAGCAACACTAAACTAAACCCTGATCTCCTTTGCCTTCTTTTTTTTTATTTAAATTCAATTAGCCAACATATAGTATACCATTAATTTTTTATATAATGTTCAATGAATCATTAGTTGCATATAACACCCAGTGCTCATCACATCATGTGCCCTTCTTAATGCCCATCACCCAGTTACCACATCCCCCCACCCATCTCCCTATCCACAATCCTCAGTTTGTTTCACAGAGTAGGGAGTCTCTCATGGTTTTCCTCTCGCTTTGATTTCTTCCCTTTCAGTTTTCCTTCCCTTCCCCTATGGTCCTCTGCACTATTCCCTATGTTTCACATATGAGTGAAACCATATGATAATTGTCTTTCTCTGATTGACTTATTTCACATACTATAATACTCTCCAGTTCCATCCATGTTGATGTAAATTGTAAGTATTCATCCTTATTGATGGCTGAGTAATATTCCATTGTATATATGAACCACATCTTCTTTATCCATTCATCTTTTGAAGGACATCTCGGCTCCTTCCACAGTTTGGCTATCATGGACATTGCTGCTATGAACATTGGGGTGCATGTGCCCCTTCTTTGGCATAAACACCCAGTAGGGCAATTGCCAGGTCATAGGGTAGCTCTATTTTTAACTTCTTGATGAACCTCCATACTGTTTTCCAGAGTGGCTTCACCAGCCTGCATTCCCACCAATAGTGTAAGAGGGTTCCCCCTTCTTCACATCCTAGCCAAAATTTGCTGTTCCCTGACTTGTCCATTTTAGACATTCTAACTGATGTGAGGTGGTATCTCATTGTGGTTTTGATTTGTATTTCCCTGATGGCAAGTGATGTGGAGCACTTTTTCATGTGTCTGTTGTCCTTTGCCTTATTTCTAATTGATACTTTTCTTCCTATCTTTCAGATTTTATCTGCTTCATACATATTTGTTCCCTTTGACTAAACTGAACTACTCTTTTAGTTTTTATAATTTATAACATTTTATATAGCATTTTAGTTGGTATTTGCATAGCATAATCCCTTTTTCATCTTAATTTTTTTCTGATCCTTCCTAAAGTGACCATTTAAGACAATGTATTTATTATCATCTATTTTTAGACATTTTAATGTATATGCAGCGCCTGGGTGGCTCAGTGGGTTAAGCCGCTGTCTTCGGCTCGGGTCATGATCCCACCCAGGGTCCTGGGATCGAGTCCCGCGTCAGGCTCTCTGCTCAGCGGGGAGCCTGCTTCTACCTTGTTCCCTCTCTCTCTCTGCCTGCCTCTCTGCCTACTTGTGATCTCTGTCTCTCAAATAAATAAAATCTTAAAAAAAAAAAAGCATATACTCAAACACTTTTAGAAGTTAGGAAATAATCTATATCAGGTACTGATGAATGCATAATATTGAAAACACAAATATTATATAACTCTCTCTCAAGGATGCAAACTGACATATAGAGCAATAAATAATTTTATTTATTTCATGGCACAAAGGAAGAGGTAGTAAATTTTCTCCTTTGTGCTATCTCATCTCTATGATTTAAAGAGAATGACTCTACATGAAATGTAAAAGTTTTCCATCTTTCACTTATAGTACCTCTGAATTGTTATTTCTAGCCTAATTTTAAAATAAAGATCATGATCAATAACAATTTCCAGGACATTACTAACAAATTTATGTATAATATTATGTGTGCCTTTATCTAACATTAGCAGAAAAATTATTTTATTAGTAAACAATTTAAAAACTATTGTGCTCTATTTCATATTTTATAAAACAAAGAAAAATCTCCAATTTTAATAACAACTCATATCAATTTTCAAAGTATTTCTAGCAATGTACAACTTCTTTCTCACCTATAGGTAATGTTAAAATAGGAATGAATCAAGGCAGTTCTCCTATATGAGTGTACTAAATGTCAAGGTGTAGGTTTTAATTTAAATTTGAGTGCTGGATTTCTTATGTAAACCCCTTGCTAAAAATTTTTAATGACCATATTGAAAAGACCATATTGAAAGAGTGAAAAAATAATACAGAATTATCTGACAAGGATTTTCAATGAACACTATAGATGCACCATGAAGTCTTGGAAAAACAATACAATAATCAAAGAAAAACATAATTTTTTCTATGTTGTCTAATATTCCCTTTATGGCACAGAAGCCACTTTTAATACCTGACGTTCTGTGACCATCTATAAAACACAGAAACAGCACCCAATTGCAAGTTCTTCCGATGATTAAATACCAAAATGAATAAAAGCTCGCTACTTCAGGTGTTGAAAAAAATGTGTGCTATTTTCACCTGAATTCTTATAAAGCAAAATATCTCTTCATCATAGAATGACCCCCACACCCAGCAACTTGTCAAACTTCACTTTTACCTTGGTTACCAATTTGTGTTATGAATTACAAAAAGTCATCCATACCTATGTCCTCCTCTCCCATTCCTAAACTTATTTCACCAGTAGGAACATTCCATAACCAGAGCTGTTCACTCAGATATGAAGGAGAAATCTTTGGCTTTTCTCCAGTGAAGAGGTCAATAGCTTCAAAGGCCATTTTGTTCATCCCAGATTATCTGTGACACTGTAAAGTACCACAAAGCAATTGAGAAATTGTTTAGAGCAAAGACTCATCCTTTACATTGACGGCAATATGAATAATGTATCTTTGCTTTGCTATGCCACTGAGATTTTGTTTTTATTGTTACAGAAATTAGCATGAAGTGCTCTCTCCAGCTAACATAGTAGTTAAGCAGTTTATTCATGCAGACCTAATATGAGATGGGATTTTGCGTAAGCAAAAATAACTCATTCTATTTTGATGCCCTTAATTGAGATTCTTCTTTGGAAAATATCTTATAGCTATAGTCTTATATGCTGAAATTCAAGAAATTCCATAGTTAATTTTAACTGTTATAAGAATGGAAATAAAAGTTAAAAGTATAAGGCAACCAAGGTCAAATAATGAAATGTTAACTGTGAAAAACTATACTTTTAATCGAGGCATTATTTGAATAAGTTAACTTTTCCAAAGCAAAAAAACAAAAACAAAAACAAAACCAGTTAAAATATGGATGTGTTGACATTTGTTTGGCTAAAAACCCAAAACACCAGATTCTGTGAAGCAACAGACTTACCCACAAATTGCAAAGTACACAAAGAAGACACTAATTGCTGTAACTGCTCTTTAAACAATCACGTAGAAACATATCCGTGGATAAGCTGTCAAAGAAGCCCCATTTAAGGTTTTCATGAAAACAAAACAGAAAAAGGAAAGCTCTTCGAAGTTCCAAGGAAGTAGAAGATGCAGATTCTGTCTAATTATTTTGCGTACTGGCTGTTTATTGAAGGAAAATGTTTATCTAGAGAACAGGTGAGATGTGAACTATTTAAATGCTCACATTTTGTGTGTTTTATTTTTTTAAATTATAATTTCAGTAGTTTATGGGCACACACACAGGAATTTAAAAAAGAGAGTGCCAACAATTTTAATTTCAAATGCAGTTTCATGGGACTACAGTGAGCACCTATTGGTCTCTCCATTTCCACGTGGAACAGCCATTACTACTGGTCTGTTTCCACGTGGAACAGCCATTACTACTGGTCTGTTTCCACGTGGAACAGCCATTACTACTGGTCTCTCCATTTCCACGTGGAACAGCCATTACTACTGGTCTGTTTCCACGTGGAACAGCCATTACTACTGGTCTGTTTCCACGTGGAACAGCCATTACTACTGGTCTGTTTCCACGTGGAACAGCCATTACTACTGGTCTCTCCATTTCCACGTGGAACAGCCATTACTCCCCCATTTCAGAGACATCCTGGCAGGCACCAGGTGATGAATGAGATGACAAGTAATTAACATTTGCATAGAATAAGAATGACTAAAAGTGTCATGTAAGTCATTCAATGCAGATTTTTAAGAATGGCAATAGAGTTACAAATGGGAAATATGTTATAAGTCC
Source organism: Meles meles (assembly GCF_922984935.1). Lineage (NCBI taxonomy): Eukaryota > Metazoa > Chordata > Mammalia > Carnivora > Mustelidae > Meles > Meles meles. Next base: position 89,702,601 of record NC_060077.1, on the reverse strand, counting down.
GTATGTCTAATTCAAATTTTGATACAATACAGGGAAAAAAATGGCTAGATGCTGACAATTCTGTATCTTTACGATTTTGATTTTAAGAAGAAAACAACATACGACCCTCTGCCTTCTGTTATGATCTAAATATCACAATAACAAGAATAAGATGGATAACTTACAGAATCACACCAGCTTTTCCTACCCAGCACAGAGCTGAGGATAACAAGAAACAATAAAACCAAATTCCAGAAAGTGTGAAGCCTTTGCTGGGAGGTAAGAGGCCACGTCTACTTTATTTTCTGCTGAAATGGCAGGAGTGGGAAGATATTCTAAAGAGAGAGGTAACAAAAGTATGCTCAATTTTAATAAATTTGTACTAGCCAGGCATAGGTAGACATGGGAGTTACAGTCAAAGACTGAGTGTTCAACCCACCATTTTTCCCATGTGTCTTCAACAGAGAGAACAACACACAAGCCTCCACAAGCTGGGGGCAGAGGGGACGAGAGGTACCTCCTCCACTCCCCCAGGTACATGGGCCTTTGCCATGTGCATATAAAGCAAAGAGAAGTCTGGGGTATCGCCAATGCTCACAGCCCAAGTCCTGATAAGCCAAGTCGTGGCTGATAAGCCAATATGTGCAGTGAGGAACGCAATGAAGCTAAGAACTGACTGGATTCCACATTAGATCAGGGAACTCCACACCGAAGCTTGGAAACAGAAAGGGCAGGTTTCCCCCCCTCCCCACCCCAGGATAAATAATATTTACATTAGTCTATAATGTTCTTTCACCCACAATACCCCGAATAAAATTAGACGCATGAGACACAAGATGCAATTATGACCCATATACAAAAGCTGAATGTGTTTGCATCAGATACATGAGTTATCATTTTCTGCCTCTCATTGTGCCTCATATATCTAAATTGCATTCAATACATTCTATGTAATATATGTATTCTATATGTTATTAGAGAGAGAAACTACTGATGTTAACAGCAAAAATGATAACCATACATTGTGAAGTCCCTGACAGCTGTCGAAGGAAATATAAGTTCTTTAAAAGGGACAATTAAAAGTGAATTATTTTCAGATTGACAAATAAATGTTACTAGTTTCTTTATGTTCAATTTTTGTGTCGAGATAAAATTTAAATATACACTATGAAAGGATGCTATATGTTTCAGGGAAAATTTTTGGAAATCAGGTTTGATTTTTAAAGGCAAAGAGCCTCATTCATATCTTGTACATACATTTATGTTTTAAAACTAAAAATGATAAGGTAATTTGATTTAAATATGTGACATTTTTATTTCATGTTACTACAAATGCTTTCAAACTTTATTATAACAATATATTTTATCTTAATAATAGTAAGAGCTGTCACTTAAATGACATAGTTTAGTATTGCATATATATGATTTCTTTATTTCTGTAAAAGCAAATACATGCATACCAACATATATACATTTTCAGCATCAATATCAAAGCTTCATCTGTCCTGAACACAATGTTAATATCAAACAAAAGTAATAAGGGTTATTGTGATTTAAGTAAAGGATTAAGCAAAGATTTCTTAGATAAGACATAAAAGCTCACAGTATAAAAGAACTATTGATAAATTGTGTTTCACCAAATGTAAACTTCCGCTATTCAAAAGACAACATGATAAAAATAGAAAGACACAGGCTGGAAGTAAATAACTACAAAATATATCAGATTAAAGACTTGTATTCAGAACATGTAAAGGACTTTCAGGGCTCAGTAAGGAAACTAACACACACACACACACACACACACACACACACAACTGAAAAGACATTTACCATAGAAGAGCTATGAGTAGAAAGTAAACACATGAAGAAAGGTTCAACATTATTAGTCATTAAGGAAACAAAAATTAAAACTAACATACCACTGCACATGTATGAGAAAGTCTAACTTTAATAAAATCAGATAATCCCAAATGCTAGCAACTTAAACTCTCACAACATATTTGTTTTAGGATATGAAAAATGGCACAGCTGTTTGGGAAAGCAGTTTGGCAGTTTCTTTTATAGGTAAATGAAAAATGTGTCATAGGATCCAGGAATCCCAAACCTGGGTTATTCACCCAAAAGAAATTCTAATGTATGTCTACACCAAGACCCTTTGGGATTAGTACAGTGCCCTAATGGTTGATAGCCAAAAACTTAAAATAGTGCATACAATGTTAATTAGTAAATGGAACAAATGCCATGGGAAACTCAGTCATCAATAGCAATGAACCACTGAAAAATACAAAAACACAGATATATTTCTGGAAGCATTATGCGAAGTGAAAACAATCAGACATTAAAGGTTACAATCTGGGAAAACCAAACTACAGAGACAGAAACCAGACAAGGTTTCACCAGAAGTGGGAGAAGTGGTGTGTGGGAAAGGATTGACCACAAAGGGACATGAGGGAAGATAGAAATAGTCTATATTTTGACTGCAGGGCTAATTATATGAATATATATATATATACACATATATATTCACATATATATACATATATATGTATATATGTGTGTACATATATGTATGTATATATGTATATATACATATATGTATGTCTATATACATATATGTACATATATGTATGCACACATATATGTACATATATGTATGTCTATATACATATATGTATGCACACATATATGTACATATATGTATATATACATATATATGTATATATATGCCAAAACATAAATCTGTAAGACAAAAGAACCTATAGATTATACTGTGTGGAAATTATTAATAAACATCATAAAAATGCATACATTAGACTTTTAGCTTGGTTTTAATTTCACCAGGAGCTACTCAAAATGTTTTGGACCAAATATCAACATTAAACAGATAAAATTGGGTTGTTCTGAATGAAATGGGATGGCAAATCTGGTTTGTTCCATGTGATTTTCCTGCTATAAAACCCACAATGGTGTAGTTACACAAAAATGTCAGATGTAGGTTAATAGGTTTAATCAAGAAAAATTTCTGGGGCACTGTGTGGCTCAGTCAGTTAAGAATCTGTCTTTGGCTCAGGTCATGATCTCAGGTTACTGGGACTGAGCCCCGCATGGGGCTCCCTGTTCAGTGCGGAGTTGGCTTCTCCCTCTCCCTCTGCCCATCCCCTCCCCCACTCATGTTCTCTTTCTCAAACTCTATCTAAAACAGATAAAATCTTAGAAAAGAAAAATTTCCAATCATCCAAGTATAATTCAGAATAAAAAATGGCTTCTGCTTTGGTCATGAGAGGCCAGAGGATTTGTAAACCTTTTTATATTTCGGAATATTAGTAATTTATAATGCTTTTCCTAGAATGCTTTCAATATTCAGCCCATCTTTTGGGAAACGTGATTATTTCAGGTGTATATTGTATTCTTGAAAACACACAATCACATATATGTGCATGACCTCTCTCTCATGCATACACACACACACACACACACACACACACTGAGGCTATTTTAAACTGTGTTATTCTATTAAACAAAATCTTCTGCCTGAAATTCTATGCATATATCACCGTTGAATTATCAAATAATGTTTTCACCCAAGTTTAAATTTTATTGTTTGTTGATACCATTAGATTAAGACCTATCTAATGCTAATTCTGTTGTTTTCATGTTAAATCTCAAGAAATGTGATTTTTTTCAGATTTCATATTCGGTGCCTGGTATAATTTACATTTGTTTGGTACATTTATTACATTACTACTTACTTTTAAAAATAGTTCTGATAAAGGCACATGCAGTTGTGTATATAGTTTCATTCCCATGAGGAAATTTAACATTATACATCACAAAATAAGGATAGAAATAGGATCAACTAATGGGAAGTCAACAGGAAATGACACTGAGATTTTTTTTTTTAGATAAGATGAAATACTTCCATTTATAATTCTTTAGAACTTTTCCAAGATGTTCTCAACCATTCAAAAATCTTAGCTAAGCTCCTGAGTCCACTGGTGTTACCCTAGGAGTTGAACCTCTACATGCCAACTATTTATTATGGTTGTGTGAGGGTGTGATCCTGCTGAGCCCATGCTTGAAAGAGATTGTATTTATCAATATGGATTTTTTTAACCTAGCTGATGTATTTCAGAACTGCAAAACACTGAGTTATGTTTTATCTGCAAGTCAAGCTTTCAATTTATTCACTAGGACTACTGTATCACTTATATTTTTATTCTATTTGGCATTTTCTTTGAAGTTTCATGAACATTATTACAGGAATGCAACTTTTCGTTTAAAAATACATACAAAAAAGGAAACAAATGGCAAATTGCCAACTTGATGAGCTGTCACAAAGGGAACATACCCATGTAACATACACTCTTGGCAAAAATTAAGGTGTTATCAGCATCCTGATGGTTCGTCAGACCCTACCCCAGTCACCACCCCAACAAAGGGAACCATTATCTAAACTTCTCATGCAACAGTGTAGATCTGCTTGCTTTTGAAGCTTGAGGTAAATAAATCTGTTCAGTATCTATGCCCTTTCATCCACCTTTTGTGTCAATATTTTGTAAGACTCAATGATAGGGCTGTTTATTTGTACAGTGCTCCACTGCATAAATCCAGAATAATGAGTTTTATGCATCCTGCATTTCATACATGTTTGGGATATTTTTACTTTTGTACTTTCACAAATAATGCTGCTAAAATATTCTAAGTGAAACCTGGTGTGATATGTGTACCTTTCCACTGGGCACACAGATAGAAACTGAAGATGAGGATAACAGAACATGCCTATTATCAACTACAGTAGAGCCACTGAATGGGTTTCCGAAGTAGCTATGTCTGTATTCATTTCTACCAATATTGGGACAGGGTTCTAATTGCTCCAAACCCTCACCAACACTTTTTCTGTTTCATTTAGACTTCTGGTGGATGTTAAGCAAGTAGGTTATTTTAAATTGCATTTATCTATGATGATTGAAGACACTGAGCAACTGTTATGATAATCACTGAATGTGAGGATATCATTTTTGGCTAAGTGCTATCTGCACAAATATTTGCTTTTTTCTTTCCTGCTTTTTAGAAATCTTGTATATATTCTAGATTTGAGTCCAGAAGGTACATTGCAAATAGTTTCTCCCAATCTGTGGCATCTTTTACACTTTTGATTAAACTTTTGATTAATGGAAATTCTTCATTTTAATGAATTGTAATATAGCATGATTACCTATGTGATATTTGTATTTTATTCAAGAAATAATGACCCAAAGATCATAAATATACTCTGGTATGTTCTCAACCAATCTTAGTTGTTTTACTTTTTCATTTACACCTAAATCAATTTAGAATTTATTTTTGCACACAGTGTGAGGCAGGAACCAAGATTATTTTTTTTCAAAGATCTAACAGACGCAGAATTATTTATAGAAATGACACCTCTTTCCATATTGTGATACAGTACTATGCTGTTACAAATTGGTAACCATTCCAACACCTTCCTGCCTCTGAACTTCTTACATTGAGACAATAGTACATTCTCTTAATCATAACAGATTCAATATAGCTAATTCAATAAAGCTAATTCAATAGGTCATAGTCTAAGTCTCCCACCTTTGTTTTTCTTTAGGTGATCTTCACTCTTTGTATCTCTATTTTTTTTAAATATTTTATTTATTTATTTGACAGAGAGATCACAAGTAGACAGAAGAGGCAGGCAGAGAGAGAGAGAGGGAAACAGGCTCCCTGCTGAGCGGAGAGCCTGATGTGGGTCTCGATCCCAGGACCCCGAGATCATGACCTGAGCCGAAGGCAGTGGCTTAACCCACTGAGCCACCCAGGTGCCTCTGTATCTCTATTTTTTAAATAAGTTTGTACATTTTGACTAAAATTACCTCCTGGAATTTGTCTTGGGTTGCATTTAGACATCTTGAACATTTTAGAAAAGAAATATTTTTTTTTATATACTAACTTTTCCAATTCATAAGTAAATTATATCTCTTCATACCCTGGGTCTTTTCTTTTTATGATTTTATTTATTTATTTGAGAGAGAGAGTGAGAGAGAAAACCCAAGTTGGGGGAAGGGGGCACGGAGACTCCCTGCTGAGTGGGAGCCAATGTCGAGCTTAATTCTAGGACCTGGAATAGAGACGTTTAATGATCTGAGGCACCCAGGTGCCCGTCTTTTTAAAACTGTCTCAATAATATTTGTAGTTTTAAACACTGATTTTTTTGCCCACATTTCATTACATTTTTTTCTAGCTTTTTGGTGCTTTGGAATAGTCTGAGTGGTATTGGAGAAGTATAGTTGTTTTTTGTACATTTTCTATATATTTAATACATTTGATAAATTCACTTATTAATTTTAAGATTTTTTTGTTATTGGTTTTGTATGTACAAAATAATATTGCAAACAGGGTGCTTTTTATTTAATGTCTTTGATCTTTATGATTTTTCTTCTTTTGAATCCCTTATTCCATTGACTAGGACACTCCTAAAATATTGAAAAGCTCATTCTGGAACTGGGGTAGAATGGTGGGGGGATTTTAGTAACTCATCAGTAAGACTGATACTTGCCACAGGCTTTTTGTAGGTAGACTTTACCACATTAGGAAAGTTCATTTATGTTTGCATTTTGCCCAGAGATTTATCAAGAATAAGTGTTGATTCAGGGCACATGGGTGGCTCAGTTGGTTGAGCGTCCAACTCTTGGTTTCTGCTCACATCACGATCTCAGGGTTGTGGGATTGGGCCCCACGTTGGTCTCTATGCTCAGGTGGGGAGTCTGCTTGAGATTCTCTCTCCCTCTTCTTCTGCCCCTCCCCATGCTCCTTTGCTCGCTCTCTCACACAAATAAATAATCTTTTTTAAAAAAATAAGAGTTGACTTTTATTAAATGTTCTCCATCTATCAAGATTAGCATATGATTTTTCTCTACTAAACTTGGGGCTTATTCTTCTCAAAGTATTTAAGTGATTCAAACAGAGATTAAGAACTTTATCCAACCCAAGGGTATCAAGAAGCCCCTGATACCAAGCAACTATTAGAAGGAAGTCACGGTAGAGTTTAAATGGTACAGGAGAAAGTTGAGTAGCAGGTATCAGGTGTGGCTCTGTAGGAGGACCATATTCTCTATTGCAGTATGCATTGTCTACTCTACTAAGAGCAGTCTTGAATGCAGCTAACTTTTCTTTGGTCTTTTAATCAGATCACACAAGCCCTTTAGTTGTGCTATTTTCCCCATATTAATTTGGTTATTCTAGAGTCTTTAAATTTCCATTTACATTTTACATTTTAGAGTCAAATTGCAGTTTCTTCACAAAGTCATTTTTAATTGAGATAGAAATAACACTGAATCTATAAATCAATATAGGGAAAGTCTTCCTATTAAATTAGTTCTTTCAACCCATAAATAATGCTATATTGCTTCAATTATTGAGGTAATATAGCATTGTCAAATTTCTTTCAAGGCCGCTTATAGGTTTTTCACATTTTTGTTAGATTGTTCCTACCTGGTATTTTGTTTTTGCAAATGATATTTATAAATTTTATATCAATATATGCAATTGGTTTCATTGAACTTGTTAATTTACTAAGTTTATAGATTTCATTGCATGTAATAATGTCAACTACAGATAAGATATTTACTTTTTCCTTCATATTTTTTTACTTCCATTTGTGTCTCATTTTATTGTCTGTGACCTCCAGTCAAAGGTGTAATAAAAGTTGTGAGAGCTCCAAATGTGAGGGGAAAAGAAGAAAATAGCATTCATTATTGCAGTATTATGTACAATAAGAGATGACATGGTATTTTTGTCTTAAATCAGGTTAGGTTTTATTATAGTCCTAATTTCTCTTTTTATCATGAATTGATACTGGATTTTGTTATGTTTATTCTGCATCTTAATCATAGGAATTTCCTCCCTTTTCTTTAACACTGTTAATTACAATGATTGATTAGGGTTTTTTTTGTTGGTTTGTGCCTGTTAGTATATCCTGGTTGCAGCTTTGTAAACATCTAATCCTGAATATATAAGCAAAAGAAACCTAAGGAACTTATTATCTAAGATGTCAAAGTTCTCAGCCAGAATGTTCTCATGTCTATTTATACATAATACTCAGGATTTTTAGCTGTACTTAGTAGCAGGAATAAAGAGAAATGTGTCTAGTCCATCTTGACCAGAACTAGAAAAGAAGCATCTAACTTAACCCTTACTTTGAAGGCTGTCTTCACTGTTGTAGATTCTAAGCTGGTGATTAGTTTCATTCAGCACTTTACGAACTGTATTTAATTGTCTTCTGTCTTCCATTTTTCTTGTGAATCTTTAACCTCTTTCCTAATGTTGATGCTTTAAATGCATGAGATCTCATTCTTTGTGACTTACACGTTTTGTCTATGTATCTACCAGTTTTAGAAAGATGGATTTAGGTGTGGTTGACTAATTACTTATCTTCCCTTACGTTTGCAGAAGTTCTAGAATGTGTGGATTGGAATCCTTCACAAGTTTTAAAAGTGTCTTGGCCATTATTTCTTCAAATACTAATGTTGACCATTCACTTTCTTCTCCTTCTACATTACTTCTTCTTCTACTTGACCTCAGACTTTGTCCCATGTGCCTCTTTTGATTTTTTCTATATTTTTCATTTTTTCTTTATAATTATTCAATGTGAATATTTTCTCCTCCTTTGTCTTTAAGTTCACTGATCCTGTCTTCTGATGTATCATCTTGCAGTTGAACGTAATTTCAGGCATTGTGTTTTCAGTCTTAGAACTCAAGTATCTTTTTTTTTTCCATTTTATTTATTTTTTTCAGCATAACAGTATTCATTGTTTTTGCACAACACCCAGTGCTACATGCAAAACGTGCCCTCCCTATTACCCACCACCTGTTCCCCCAACCTCCCACCCCTGACCCTTCAAAACCCTCAGGTTGTTTTTCAGAGTCCATAGTCTCTTATGGTTCGCCTCCCCTCCCCAATGTCCATAGCCCCCTCCCCCTCTCCCAATCCCACCTCCCCCCAGCAACCCCCAGTTTGTTTTGTGAGATTAAGAGTCATTTATGGTTTGTCTCCCTCCCAATCCCATCTTGTTTCATTTATTCTTCTCCTAGTATCTTTTTTTAAAAAAGCTTCCTGTCTTCTCAATTTTTCCATTTTTGTCCTTTCTATTGAAAAATTAGTTATTTTAAAGTAACTTTCTACTTATTCTATTAGCACAAATATCTGCCAGCCTAATTCTACTTTCTGTTTTGTTATTGTTTTCTCTTAGCTTTTGGTCATATGATCCTGTTTCTTGGCATTCCTCTTAATTTAAATTGAAATTCATATATGTTATATAAAATTGTAGAGGTTACAGATGGCATCAAACTTCTCTGACAGTTCACCTTTCTTCTGCTGGGCAGAATGGAGTTGAACATCATCAACACAGGGAGGGAGCAGTTAGAACTGAATTTACGGAAAGCCTGAGACCTCCCTAAGCCTGATAGATGTTTTGAATTTTCATAAATAGCCACATTTATTCATCTTGGACCCTCAGCATAATCCCAATTCTAATTTCTGGTCTCTTAGCACTGAGATAACAGACATTCAGTCATTTCTGAAATGACAGAAAACTCTGCTTTACTTCTTAGACAATTCTGGCTTAATATTCTAGCCCCCCTCCAACCAGGTATAACTCCATAATTTCATAGAAGCTCTTTATGGGGAATTGAGTGTGTTTTGATTCCCCTTACACCATCTTTTTTTGTTTTAGTTTTAGTTTAGCCCATGAGGACCCTTAAGATTCCTTATTATTTTTCCATTCTCCAGAAGGGGTCGTCTGTCCAGGCAAAACTGAATTCTCCAAGCTTGAGATCAGAAATAGTAAATAAATCCAGAAACCAAAATGGCAATAGATCATTAGAAAACTTCTCTGAAGTATTCTTTTCAGAATTTTATCCATTCAACTCTTTATTTATTGCTTCTTCAATTTACTATTGCCTTAAATAGGTTAGCTTTTAATTTCATCTCAATTTTCAGTTGGTTTTCAGGGAGATCAGTTATCCATCACAAGTTATTGTAACCTACTGGAATGTGAGTATCTGAGGCTCTCCTAACTTAACAATTCCACAGATTGCATTCCCAAACATTTTTATTTACTTGTCTTAATATGCATGCTGACATCCACACTGAAAGTAACTAAACAACTAAAATCTTCAAAGTAAATTCTACTGTACAAGGATTTTTAAAACATGCCTACATTTCCTGGTCTCTAGGTAAATTGTCTACCTGCTCAAGAGGCTTAAATGGGACCTCTCCCTCATTTAAATAGAATATAAATCAAAGTACCATAGAGCTAGATGTAGATGATAGGTAGAAAGATGATAGATAGGTAAATAGGTATGTAGAGAGATAAATCACTCAAGGAAGAGAGAGAACAGATGACTGAAGTAAAATATAGGAAATTTAAGTATATCAAGATAGGGTACTTTAGGACAGTCCTGAGCCAGGACCCAGGGAATCAGGGTTCAAAGACTGAGTTTTCCACTTTATCAAATGTTTCATGAGAAAAATACAAGATATTATTATTTTTAGGATTTATTGGGATGCCTGTGTGGCTCAGGTCATGATCCCAGGGTCCTGGGATCAAGATTCACATCAGGCTCCTTGGTCAGCAGGGAGCCTGCTTCTCCCTCTGTCTGCCACTCCTCCTGCTTGTGCTCGCTCACTCTCTCTCTCTCTCTTTCTCTGACAAATAAATAAATAATAAATAAATAAATAAATAAATAAAATCTTTAAAATGTTTTTATTTATTTTAGAGAAAGTGTGTGAGTTGCGTGGGGGGGGAGGGGATGGATAGAGGGAGAGAGAAAGAGAATCCCCAAGCAGACTCCCCAGTAAGCACAGAGCCCAAGACATGGCTAAGCCCAGGACACTGAGGTCATGACCTGAGCAGAAATCAGAAGTCAGCAGCTTAACTGGCTGAGCCACCCAGGCACCCCTAGATATCAATTTTCATTAGAGATAAGCATGAGAAAAGGCAAATATAGAGAAGATAGAGAACACCTAATGTCCTTTGGAACTATTTTGGCACAAAACCAGTATCTCATCTGTAATGAATAATATTAACTGTGGCATTATCCACAAGAGCTAAGATAGGACCCCCACCTAAGTGTTCATCAACATATGAATGTGTAAGGGAGCAAAATCTGCCACCCCAAAACTTGTCTCCTTGGCATACTTGGAATATTTTATACAGACTGTTTTCAATTTAAATTATATTTAATTTTTAACTACAAAGGAGAAGCTCTAAAAATCAAGGGTTGTTAAATAACCAATATAAATATGTACCAGTACATAACTGCATACTTTAGGTTAATCATTTAATGCTTCAAAATAAGCTCAGTATTCAGGAAGATAGCACTAATCATTAATTTTATTTTGAGAGTAAGTCATCTTGGAATATTATTCATACAGCAATGGTATGGGAATATGGCTGTCAGTTGCTTTTGTTTTTGTTTTTGTTTTTTTCAAATATAGGTCAGTATATTGCAAATGTAGGTCAGTGCCTCTCCCTGTTTCATTTGTAGTTTTTCCAGAACTACCTTGCCTTAAGGAGATACAATGAGAATACTTATATATTATTTAATGGTTAAAATGTGGACCAGTTTAGTATTACTACCCTGTGACTACCCGGATGACAGACCATTCACCTCTCAGTAGTTGTTTACATGGCCTTAGAAGGCCTCACAGAGTCTCAATGACTTCCTCTCCAAATTCATGAGCAGATCACATCTGCCCTTCCTACACAGCTATAAAGGATGCAAAATAAAAGCCGCTGTAGCAATGAAGTAGTAAAGGGGAAAGCTGTTTTACGCATGGGTCGTTCTCTGCCTGTGACTGCAGAATCAGAACATCCTGAAAGTTGCTACTTGCCTTGCTCACGTTCACGCTCATCCTGGGCATGTTGTCTCATTAAAATCATTAACCTACTTGTATTCAGGTAGAGCCCAAATTTTTCCCTTAACAACAACAACAACCAAAATACCCAACATGTAAGGTTCTTTATTTTTTCCCTCTAGCTTAATTAAATGTTTTAGTGGAAGAAAAATAATTAGATAATTTTCAGCAATATCTAATTTACAACTCATTGCAAGTGTAGTCAAAGCAGAGTCAGTAGAGAGAAAAAAAAAGGAATCTTTTTAATGGTGACTAATTGATCTATGGTAAAGTAATGATTAAAATAGACCTTCTGAGTTTTTATTGCAAAGACATACTATGTTCTAACTGGTTAACCTTCAGGGAACATCAGAAGGATAATGGTGCTATACAAATGTTAGGACAGATTTTAGGGAGGAGCTGTTTAATAGAATGTGACTATGTGGCAAAAGAAATATCATCCTAACTCAAAATAAATCACCTAATTTTTTTCTCTAACAAAGACAGGGAAGCAAAGCAAAAAAAGATGTGATACAAATTTTAATTACAAATCAAGAAAAGGCAAACTTCTTCAATATGATCACAACTGTATCACTGGAGACAGCCAAGCCTTAGAAAACCATTAATATTAAAGTCTGGTAGCTACTTAAATCGACGTGGAACGTCTTTTTTCACAAAGTTAAAGATATTTAGTGCACTGACCTACTTTTTATGATTTTAGAATATTAGTAGAGAATTTTCAAATACGAAATACCCTACAGATGTCTCTAATCCTGTTACTCATCAAAATTTCAAGATTATTAATCTAAGGTTAATGCCTGAGGGTGTCAAGGAAAAGCTCCACTGAACAGAGTTAAACAGACCAGGAAGACTTCATCCAAGACTACTGCAATAGAGATTTAACTCAACTTCACAGAAAGAAAGGCTGGAGAGATTTAAGATTTAAGGGTGAGTGAGTAGAACATTTACCAGAGGAGGGAAGACTTGTTAAATGTGGTTAGATCCTCTGTGGTTGCTAACTGGTGAGGACTGTCCTAATTGTAATCGTTGGTGAGTTGGGCTCCTACCCTCCAGAAAGCCTGCGAGGTAGCAGTACTATCTTTCTAGATTGCATTTCACGGGGATGGCTTCCAGGTGTTTGAGAAAAGATAATCCTGGGTTATAAAATCCATGTGGGAGAAGATTCACCCCAAAAGGGACAGAGACTTTGCATTACAAGAGCAAATGTTCTAGTTTAGTGAGGAGAGCTTTAAGGCCATCTTGGTAAAGACAAAAAGACTTATAAGTTACTTATTAAAAAATCAGTGAATTGGATCAAGGGCAGTTCTTTTTTCTTTTTTTCTTATTTTTTAATATTTTATTTATTTATTTTAGAAAGAAAGAAAGCGAGAGAGGAGACACACATGCCCACATAGGGAAGGAGGTAGAAGGTTAGGATCTTCAAGCAGACTCCCTGATGAGGGTGGAACCTGACACTGGGCTCATTGTCAAGAACCCCAAGGTCATGACCTGAGCTGAAACCACAAGTCAGACACTTAACCAATTGAGCCACCCAGACACCCCAAAGTTGTTACTGTCACTGTTTATATTCTGAATATGAACTAGAGTGGAATTTGTTCATTATAAATCTTTTACAGGTAGATATTTTAAGAAAATTTTTGTCTTCTCCCATCCCAAATGATAATAAAATAATAGTTAATTTATATTAAGTCATGAAAACAAACACAGTACTCTGAGACAAACCCACTGACTTGCATCTTTCATGAAATTAAATTTTGGGGTTATTGAGTTACTAAAATGTTGTTACAGAGACATCACCAGAGTCATGGTACATTACTGATGCCACATGCCTTAAGTAAAGTATTTGCATTTTAATACTCCCTCAGCCTTTTTTCCATTCCTACAGTTTTATAGATGAAAACATTGACCCAGAGCTAAGTCACAGTCCCTTAAAACAAGAGCCGCTTGAAGCAAGGCAGTCAGAAAGCATACTCTTAAATATTCTGCTATGTGAAGAGGATAATTTTCATTTTACAGATAAGGATCTGAGGCTTTGAGGTTCAATGCCACAAATACACTAAGAGTCAAGGTGGCTATTGTTTTTTACTATTCTCTGTCAATTTTACTTATGCATGTTGGTATTTCAATATCCAGAGTTCTTAAGCAGCCCATTATTTCTGTTTTATATCTTTTTTTTTTCGCCTCTTGAAATCTTTTTTTTGAAGTATAATTAAGTACAATGTTATATCCCTTTCACGTGTACAAGATACCTACTGAACATTTCTGAATCCTACTCAGTCTCCCCGCAGTAAGTGTAGTCACCAACTGTCACCATACATTATCACAGTGTCATTGGCTATATTCCCCATGCTGTTCTTTTCATTTCTGTGGGTTTTTATTTTAAAACTGGAAATTTGTACTTCTTAATCCCCTTTATTTTGCCCACCCCCCACACACCTCCTCTCAGGCAAACGCTAGTTTGACCCTGGCTCTCTGTATTTAAGAGTCTGTTTTTTAGATTCCACATGTAAGTGAAATCATGTGGTATTTGTTTTTCTCTACTTAGTTCACTTAGCATAATACCCTCCACATCCATCCATGCTGCCTCAAAATGGCAAGGTTTAGTTCTTCCTTATGGCTAACATTCCATTCCATGCACACAAAACTCCCACATCTTTATTCTTTCATCTATCGATAGACACTTGGGTTGCCCTCATGAAATATTTCCTGGAATATTATTCACTCTCTGGGAAGGAATATAAAAACTATGAAGATGATGACTAACTTAACGTAGATGAGGTGGAGGAGAAAGTGAATAAAAAGACAACTTCTGTTATGGGTAAATTCCTATTTTCCAACCTGTTTCACTAGGTTGCTGAGAAATCAATACATTTACAAGTCATTTTTCCTTCACTATTTGTTTGTTCTTCCTTCTTTGTCCCCTCTTTGCATGCTGTCTGGCTGATTAGATGTTCAATATATTTGGTTTCAACTTTGACAAGTGATTGTATAATTTCCATCAGAGATAGCTCTGTTTCATTCCTTTATTTTCAGTGCCACGAACCATAGTATATACATACCAATTATATAACCACCAAGACATCTAAAAGCTATAAAATAATGGGTAAAATTGTTGTCTAATTATTATCAATCATAAATATTCTTACTAATTATTCAAAATGAATACCTAGAGCATCATAAAAATATTTCTCTCCTTGTGAACTTAAAGCCAGAGATTAGAATTTTAAACCATGACAGATCTTTGGGGTTATTATTCACAGCTTCATACTCTAAACTGAACTCTTAAATTCATTTACTAATTAAAAAGACATTTCTGACTGAAAAAAAAGTTATTCACCATGTATAGACATGAAGCTGATTGTCACAGAAATTTTTGAGCAAATTGTTAATATTAGTCAGCCCCCCACCTATTCAACAAAGCCCCCAGAAAAACAAACAGTGCCCTTGAAAGTTAAGACTAAAATGAAAACTTTCTAGATCACTGCCTTAGCCTAAATTTTTATATCTTCAAAACAGGAGTTTTCATGGATAAATTCTTACCTCAGGTTTTAAAAGAAAGAAAATGTATTTTGTTTCAGTTAAAGGAGGAAAAGAATCAGAAACCAAAAGAGTCACTGAGTTGGTTAAGGGGGAAAGTATATGTATTTGATATATTTAATAATGAATTTTAATCTCAAATAAAGTAAGTGTAAACAAACACACACAAATGAAATCAGCTTGACCAGGAAATAAATGCAACCAAGATATTTTTATACCAGTCATCTCTAGTATTTGGAGAGTCATTTATCAGAGGGCACCAAAATTTTAAGATAGATTAAAGGGCGTTCTTCACTTTAGCACTTACAACTCCATGATTTATTAGCATGTTTTAAATGAAAAGTGGAATAACTAGATAATTATTAGAGCTTCTGTGGAATCTATTAAGAGCATATATATTAGAAAAAAATGCCATATACTCTAAGAGAACTCCTAAATGCCACATCCTGTTCTTGCCGAGTGCAAGGCCAGACTTTTAATAGCCGGATGGTGACAGTGCATATGCATCGAAGGGCAAAGCACATGCAGAAGCAGCTAATTAACATCAAACACTAATTAGTCCCTCAGTATTTAGCAATGAAGTATCAGCAGCTGTCTTAGATGCCATATGCTAATTAGCATTAATAAACTTCAGAAATAATTGTCTCCATTGTTCTATGTCATAATACTCCCTCTAATTGTACTTCGGAGAGCATTGCCTATAAATGGTAGCAAGCATTCCATTGCATTGCTTGAAGTTTAATGAGCAATTTACTGTGACTTGTGGCATTAGAAGAGAATATATACAGGAATGAGAAAAGATTAATGCCAATTTTAAAATCCATAATTAAGTTGTTGGCTGGTACTCGTGTCTCCACTATTCAAACATTCAGACAGGGGAGATTGTTACTTTGGCTCCAGATTATCTTCAGGGCAAGAAATGCAAAGCTTAATAGAGGGAACAGGAATCCCTGCCTCGGCCAGCAGGCGGTCATTGTGCCCAAGTCCAGTTCAGTCTCTCACTGGAAATGGTGCCATCGAACTTGAGCAATGTAAAACGTCCAAAGAAAGATGATCTTTGGAAAGAAAACGACTCTGATTTTCCTAATGTCATCAAAAATCAGCAGGCTCTATCCTGGATAGTAGGCTCTACAGCACCTGGGAAGATGGCCATTATGTTTCTTGGAAAACGTCTAACAATCCAAGAATTTTCCAGTAATTTTTGGTTATTGTTCCAGGAAGTAGTCTTCAAAATAAAATACCATGGGAGTGGGGTGAGTACCTACAAGTATGTGGATACCAAAGACTATCAGATATGATTCTTGACCGTGGGAAGCCTGCAGTGTTAACAGACGAATTAACATATATGCAACGACATCCTAAAAAATTAGTCAACATAAAAATACATTTTGTAAATACATATGCCTGGGCCATTCTTAATAATTGAGAAGATAGTGTGGGACTATATAAACTATGGGTGAAACACATACACAAGCAATGGTATGACTGTTATTCGATTTCTATAAGCCTTTTTATTTGAAATGAAAAAGCAACAATTGGTGGAAAATTATTTGATGTTTCCAGAAGCTAAGTGAATTATTTCTTTGATAAACACCCTGAGGAATTATAATATATACTTCCATATACATGGACATATATATTAGTAAGACAAAGTCTATGTTAAACCCCCTGATAAATTACTAAAATGAAGTTATTTTCACTGATCCTCTAATTACCAGTTTATACTTAGCTTAATTACTGAAAACTGTGCTTTCACGTATGTGCTACCAAAGTGAGCACTCTAAAACTGTGTTTTAATAGAACCACAGCCCTTATTACTGTATGACCTTTTCTGATAACAACTAATAACTTTAAATAATTTAATTTGCTCTTTTAAATTCTATCTAATGATCAAATTTGAAATAATGAAAGAAAAGAATGTGTTACTAAGGAATACCAAATATCTTCTTGCACAGTAACCATTGTAAAAACCCCAAGAATTCTATACCTGTTTTCTAGGTTATGGATGCAATAAGTTTTGGAAAACATTATGTTCTTTGATCTGGCCACGAGGAGCTAGAGCTAGAGAGTGCATATTACTTATCACATGAGATCATATTTTTTACATTTACCCATGTTAATGGTATTTCTGATTATTTCTTTATACATGAATGTATTGTCCTGATTTATTAATTTTATCCTTTGGGATTTTAAATAACCTTTTAAGCTGTATTCTAATTCTTTGTATAAATTAAGTGATCCACCTCAAATGCAAACATTAAAAAATGCTATTAATTTCAAAATTAAATATCATTTGCAGCAAATTTTATAATTTTTGTAATTTCTGTTGATTCATACAGGAGTGGGACTAAAATTTATCCTTGTAAAGCTTGCCCTTAATTCACAAATGCTTAAAAAGAATTTAAGAATTCTTTTTAAAGGCTTAACCGGGCTAACTGCCATTGATTAAATTCAAATATTAAGAGTAAGATATTTTATAGAAGAAGTTTTCAGACTGTATCATTGAATATTATGAAAATTTTTCCAAAGGGACAAACAGATGTGTTCATGTATGCATACTCACACGCATTCCTAAATATTTTATATTTAAAATATTTTTTATATTTTACATTCACTACGGAGATAGGCCAGCACTAGACTTGAAAGAAGGAGGTGAGAGAGAGAGAGAGACAGAGAGAGAGAAAGGAAGAAGGAAGCAAAGAAAAAGAAGAGGAAGAGGGAGAGAGACAAAGAGGGAGGGAAGGACAGAGGGAGTGGAAGCCATTGGTCTTGATGCTGATGTAAATAATAAAATGCTCCCAAGAGCCTCTATTCTCAGGTTGACCTTAGAGTGCCTCAGGAAGCTTGATTAGATGTTGCTGTATGCTCTCTATTGTCTTCATCCACTGAATCTATCAGACAGATAGGTGCCTGACAAGAGTTGATCTTGGGGGCGCCTGCGTGGCTCAGTTGGTTAAGTCACTGCCTTCGCCTCAGGTCATGATCCCAAGTCCTGGGATCGAGTCCCACATCAGGCTCCCGGCTCTTTGGGGAGTCTACTTCTCCCTCTTACCTTCTCCTCTCTCACATTCTCTCTCTCTCTCTCTCAAATAAATAAATAAAATCTTTAAAAAAAAAAGTTGATCTTGGAAGGTGGGTACTTATTAATCAATATTAGTAAGTCCTGTTTTATAAGATCCTTCTGAAATACTGAGTCATAAGGTTAAGAACTGAGATAACTGTATCAAAAGTATATGCTTATTCCTAGTTTTCTGATCCTGTTGGATGACTGATGTCCTGCAAGCTCACCTGCATCTTCTGGGATGTTATTAGTCTATGCTAGCGCTATCATTACTAGTAACACTTTAAATGTATTGAAATCTATGAATTGGACACTGTATTAGAGATTCTAAATAATGTATCTCCATCCATTCTTAGAATGGCCCCATTCAGTAGATATTGCTGCTCTTACTATTACTATCATAGGCCAGATGATAAAGTGTAGTTTGTGAAAGGGCAGACAATTTTCTCCAGGCTATGCAATTACCAAGACCTTGGACTCAGAACTAACTCTGGGAGTGGGTTTATAAACAATTTAAATAAACACTATATTTGGATGTTTTATGTTAATATTTTTGGATAACTGTAAATAGTGTATAAATTCCAGGGTTTTTGTTTTTTTTTTTTACTTTATTTATTTATTTGAGAGAGAGAGTGAAAAGAGAGAGCGGGAGGGCACATGCAGGGCCATGGGTAGAGGGTGAAGCAGATCTCCCACCAAGCAGGAAGCCTGATGGGGGGCTCGATCCCAGGACTCTGGGATCATGACCCGGGCAGAAGACAGACACTTAACTGTTAACTGCTGAACCACCCAGATGCCCCTCCAGTTAGTTTGCAGTCTTTCCATTTGTGACCTACTCATTCTCTTCTTCATTATTTTAACTTGATTTGATGATTAGCAAAGGTTAGTTTTAGGTTTAAGTAATTATCAAGTTTTGTTTTGTTTTGTTTTGTTTTACATTAAAAAGCTCTACATCTGTCTTCACATAAATAAAACATGTTAGACTAGGTCAGGCTTCATTATTAGTTTTTCTTCTACATGGCTCACAGATATTATGATGAAAGTCATTATTTATTGCCCAAAGTGCCTCATACTATTATCTATAATTTCATTTAAATTTGTATCTATGCATGTTAATAGCATATAGGAGTCTCCTTTTTAATCAAGTCTGAAAGAATGTAAATAAGTAAATAGGTATGTGTCTTTATGAACTTTAAAATAAATATACCTTTTCATCAAGATTGATTTTTTCAAATTTAGTAAATATGGAAAGGTATGATTATATACTCCTTCTTATAAATGAGAAAGAGATGATGCAGAGAAAATGTCCCCAGATCTTTCTGGATAACTATTGGTGCTGATGATAGCAGATGGATACTATGTGTCAGTTTCTCTCTCTATCCTACCACATTAAATACACTGTTGCAAGTTCCCTGATGGCAGGACCTGTGTGAGTTATTCATCCTGGCAGCTCCCAGGCTTCAACAGTCACCATCACAGGGGACTCAAAATATAATTGGACCCTGAACTTAAAAGTGCCTAGCAGATACAGTACCTTTTACTTAGAAAATATATTTATTTCCTTGAGAGAATATACTGAAATTCCCAACATAAAGAAGTGAAATGACTACCAAAACATTGTGGATAGTTTATTGGTAGAAATAACTTCTCAATTTTAAAATACTTAACCTCATGTAAATAATGTAGGTAACTTTCAGTTTCACATGAAGGCTGTCATAAGGATTTTGGAATAGAATTTGCTGGGTTTCTTCAAATTAATGATTAAAATCACATAAAATGAGACTCAAGAGATTTTTTTCTTGACAAGGAGACTGTATCTTATTTAATAGATGGTGGGGGGGCATTTTACTCTACCTTACAAGAAAGTAAAATGTACAAACCCTTTTTTCCCAAAATACATAAATTATTCTGTTCAAATATGTTATTCCTTCAGCATTTAAACAAGAGTAGAGATTTTCAAGTTATTTATGCAGTTATAACTTAGTTTATTTCCTAAGAAAAAGAAATGTAATTGGCCTTATTTATAAATGATACCATATATCCAGGAATTTTCAGTAGGTTATTCAGATGCCAATTACTACATTTTTACATTATTTAACTGAGAACTGGTCTTCCTATTTGAACATGTTTGGATTTTAAATATATTATCAATCATGTGATATTTTGTTTGATTTGAAACAAAATGAAGCAAATAAAACTATCTGCATCTTTTCTGAATTACTAGCATATTCAAAGAAATAAAAATCAAACCTCAACACTAGAGTTCTTTTTACAAAATACCAAATCCACAGTTGTCATTTTCATGTGTTTCTTCTTCCTAATTTTAATAATTAGAACAAACAACTCAAAACCAAAGAAATAAATATTTCCTATCAAATAATCAAGGTGTTTTGGATTTCATAGAGGTTTTTTAAATCATTTCTCACACTTATGACAATTTCAGTTTTTTTGGCATATCTTATGTAAGCATATAGCAAGACACTGATGGTTGTCAATGTTTGACGCAGTTCTTTACATCTAGTAAGATCTGAATTAGATTAAATATTTAATATTATATTGGGGTATCTGTGGTTAATATTGTTAGCATTCAGAGAACTTTCCAATTCTCCTATCCTTGTGACACTTAAGGTTGTATTTTCAAAGGAACAGATTACAGGAAAGTAACAATTCAACATGGTGACTATAGGTAGCAACAAGGTATTATATATTCGCAAGTTACTAAGACAGTAAGTCTTAAAAGTTATCACCACCAAAATAAAAGCTTTGTAACTGTGACATGATAGAAATATTAACTAGCCTTAGTGTGGTAATCACTTCACAATATAAACAAATACCAAATGATTACATTGTACACCTTAAACTTACACAATTTCAATTAAACCTCAATAAGTCTGAGCAAGAGAGAAAAAAAAAATGTCCTTCCCTCAACTTTGAAGGTAGGGATGGTCATGGGGCTTGCCTTCGCTAATGAAATTTGAAACTGTAATGTGCCAATTCTAGGTGAAAGTACTTAAGAGCTACCAGGCATATGAATCTACATATGCTTCCCCTCTGTTGGAGAAGACTAATATCTTCTCGTGAAATGGTAACATGATAGGATGTTGGAATCTTTTCTAGCCTGGATATCTAAGGAACAGCAAGGGACCCTGTTACAACATACATTACACATGTACTATGAGTGTGTTTTTAAAACTTAACAATTTCAAGTTCTTTATATTTTAGAATGGTTCCCACATCACCTGGCCTAACTTTATTAGCACTGTTTTGTTTTAACTGCCTGAATTTCCTATTAAATATTTTTAAATAACAGACTTTATGTGGAAATGTAACATGGGCCCTTGCCTGAGAAATTACTTATTTAGCAAGCTCATGTAAAATATTTGCATTTCACTACAGTTTAATATTAAAATATTTAATAAAAAAATTAATAATAAAATTCCCCATTACTGCACATTTTATAAAAGTGATTATCAAAAGGAGATCATGAACCAAACATAAAATGGAAACAAAAAGTGCTTATGGAAGAGAAATGCTCTATATCTTCATTGAGGTGTTGGCTAAACATATATATGTGTGTGTATATACACACACACACACACACACACATATGTGTATATATATAGATATACTCAGTATATATATATTTTTCATCAAAACTTACTCAACAGTATGCTTAAAATAAAATTTATTTTGCAAAAGTTAAATTTACTACATTAAAATTATCTAGCTTGATTAACTTGATCTTAGCCAAAAGGCCAAGAAGTGTTAAAAAATTATTTAATACAAATCATATTGCAGGGAATATGAAAACTATGTTTAAAAAATAAACAAATAAAAAATAAAAATAAAAAATAAAAAATGTACCCTGTGTATCACTTAGGATAAAATAAGTATCCTCCTTTATGAGAAAAAACACAAGTTTCCTGAACTTAATAATTATTTTATGAAGTTGTTCCTTTTTTTCTTTAAGTAGCACCACAGAAACTTTTTGGTTGAAGCACATAGTATTTCTTTCTGATATGTCCATTTTGAAGGACTCAGTCTGATTATTACTGTTGTTTTGTGTGTAATTATTAGTTGAACTCGTGCTGGGTATGCATATTTTATTTCATATAATTGGTCTTAATCTCAAATAGGTTTATAATTTCTCTAAATTTGGAAGTGCTTACATTTGGAAGTTCTGAACTCAAGCAATGCCACTTTGATGACCACTTTCAGCCAACTAAAAAAATAAAAGCACAATGACAAAAATAAATGTGTAGTGTTGTTGCCATTCTTATAAGGGATAAGAAATCTGGCAATCCAGTCATTTTATGTGTTCCACTGATATATTTTAATTAACTTACGGAATCTATGAAGAATTCTTGGCAAAACTCTCATCTTTTTAGTATTCCTTCTCAGATTGGGTAGAGACACCTGAGACTTCCCACAAGCACCTCTCAGTTCCTTTGAACATAGAGGATTATAATCACTTCTGACTCACAGGGAGTCTGATTAGCATTGTCCAGTAATTATGGGAAGTTAGGAGTGTCACTTTCAGGCCAAAGCATTTATCTTCCAGTGGGTTCTCTAGTCCTTCCTTTTCTCCAAACACTTTTATCACTTTCTTTTTTTTAAATATTTTATTTATATACTTGTCAGAGAGAGACAGAGACAGACAGACAGAGAGTACAAGCATGAGGAGCAGCAGGCACAGGGAGAAGCAGACTCTCCACTGAACAAGGAGTCTGATGTGGGACTCAATCCCAGGACCCTGTGATTATGACCTGAGCCAAAGACAGATGCTTAACCAACTGAGCCACCCAGTCATCCCATTTTTCTATTAACACTTTAACCAAAGGAGCCCAGTGCTCCATAATGGTGGTGCCTCTGCTGCATTTTTATACACTAACAACAAACTACCAGAAAAAGAAATCAAGAAAACAGTTAAAAATAAAACTACCCTATAATCCAGCAATTACACTACTGGGTATTTACCCAAAGGATGCCAAAATACTGAATTAAAGGAATAAACGTGCTCCGATGTTTATAGTAGCATTATCAGCAATAGCCAAATTATGGAAAGAGCCCAGATGTCCATCAACTGACAGATGGATATCAAAAATGTGGTATATATACAGAATGGAATATTACTCAGCCATCAAAAAGAATGAAACCTTGCCATTTGCAATGACATGGGTATGGCTAGAGGATATTATGTATGCTAAGTGAAATAAGTCAGTCAGAAAAAGACAAGTAGCATGTGATTTCACTCATATGTAGAATTTAAGAAACCAAACAAATAAACACAGTTGCAGGGGTGGGGGGGCAGGGAGAAAGACAAACCGAGAAACAGACTCTAAACCCTGGAGAACAAACTGATGGCTACTGGAGGAGTAGCGGGTGGAGTGGGTGAATGGGTAAAACAGGGAAGGGTATTAAGGAGGGCACTTGAGTGATGAGCACTGGCCGGTGTATTTAAATGATGAATCACTAAATTCTAGATCTGAAACTAATATTGCACTGTATGTTAACTAGATGGAATTTAAATAAAAACTTGGGGGAAAATAATAAGAAAGAAAACAGTTCCATTTGCAGTTGCATCAAAAATAGTAAAATACCTAGGAATAAATTTAACCAAGGAGGGAAAACACCCACACACTGAGAACTATGGACACTGAAAATAGAAATTGAAGAAAAGACAAATAAATGTTGTTATAAAGTGAAGGAAGGACAGTAAGGAATCCTCCAACTTGGCAAGACACTTTCAGACCAAAAAAAAAAAAAAAAAAAAAAGCAAGCCACTCTATATCTTCTCCTCTATATATACCTTCTCCTCCCTCCATAGATATTCTCTGCCCTGTCCAGACCTCAACCTACAGATTTCATAAAGCAAAGAACATGGTGGTGAGGCCGCAGGGTAGTTATCTACAGAGGGCACTGTGCACTGGTCATCTTCCTCGTTATCTACAGTGGGGTCTTCTGTGCACTGGTTACTATAAAATGGGATCTTCTCTATGCTACTGTAAGGATGATCAGAAAAAGCCTTCCTGCATTCTGGACAGGGCATACATTAACCTACAAGGGACCTAGAACAAGTAGCCCCAAGGGAAGTCATTGTGCAGGCTTGAATAAGATGGAGGGTCAAAGATGGAGTCAGTATCGTTAGCCACTGCAGAGATGTAAAGTTAATCCATATGCATGAATTGGAAGAATTAATCTTAATATTAAAAGTGTGCATATTACCCATAGCAACTTATAGATTCAATATATCTACAAAAACTTTCAATCAAAATTCAACTGGAATTTTTCACAGAAATAGAATAACTTTAAAATTTTTATGGAACCACAAAAGATCCAGAAGGCTGAAAATATCTTGAGGAAGAAGAACAAAGCTGTACATGACACATTGCCTGATTTCAAACAATAGTACAAAGGTATACTATCAAAACAGTATGCTAATGGCATAAAATAAGACACACAGATCAATGGAACAGAACAGAGTCCAGAAAACAAAACAAATAACTAAGTACATATGGTCAATTAATTTACAACAAAGGAGGTAAGAAAATACACTGAAAAAAAGGATGGTCTATTTAACAAATGGTGAAAATGCAAAAAAATCAAACTGTACCACTGTCATAAACCATACACAAAAATTAACTTGAAATGGATTAAAAGATTGAATGTAAGACCTGGAAACATAAAACTCCTAGAGGAAAACAGGCAGTAAGCTCCTTGACATCATTCTTGGTGAGGTTTTGTTTTGTTTTATTTTGGATCATCCTCTAAGGTAGTAGTTACAAAAATGAAAATAAATGAGTTTATATCAAACTAAAAGCTTCTGCACAGCAAACATTCAACAAAATGATAAGGCAACCTACTGAATGACAGAAGATATTTACAAATCATGTATCTGAGAAAGGGTTAATGTCTAAAATACATGAAGAAGTCATACAGCTCAATAACAACAACAAAAGATCCAATTAAAAACTGGACAGAGGCTAGAAAAAGAACAAACAATACCCCAAACAACAGACGGAAGAAAATAATAAATATTAAAGCAGAAATAAATGATACAGAAACTAGAAACAACAATAAGCAATAAAGCAAATCAATGAACCCAGAGGTGGTTCTTTGTCAAGATTAACAAAACCGATAAACCTCTAATCAGACTCATAACAGAGAGAGAAAGAGAAAAGGAGGACTCAAACAAAATCACAAATAAGAGAGGAAAAATAACAACCAACATCACCAAAATACAAACAATTGTAAGATAATATTATGAAAAATTATATGCCAACAAATTGGACAACTTAGAAGGAATGGATAAACTTCTAGAAACATATAACCT
This sequence comes from Meles meles, assembly GCF_922984935.1. NCBI lineage: Eukaryota > Metazoa > Chordata > Mammalia > Carnivora > Mustelidae > Meles > Meles meles. Next base: position 89,676,768 of record NC_060077.1, on the reverse strand, counting down.
ACCAAAACTAAAGAAAGAAATAGAAAATTTAAACAGACCAATTACCAGCAAAGAAACTGCAACACTAATCAAAAAACTCCCAAAAACAACATTCCATGGCCAAATGGCTTTTGGTAGGCAAACACTTCCAAATATTTAAAGAAGAGGTTTTTTTTTTAAGATTTTATTTATTTATTTGACAGAGAGAGATCACAAGTAGGCAGAGCCAGACACAAAAACAGATTTCGCACTGGCACAAAAAAAGAGAACTATAACCCAATTCTCTGATGAGCATAGATGGAAAAACCTTCAACAAAATTCTAACAAACCAAATCAAACAATACATTAAAAAAAAACATTCACCATTATCAAGGGGATTTACTGCCAGGATGAAAGCAGGGTTCAATATTTGCAAATCAATCAACACATCATGTCACATCAATAAGAAAGGATAAAAGCATATGATCATTTCAGTAGATTCAGAAAAAGCATTTGAAAAAGTACAACTTGCATTCATGATAAGAACCCTCAACAAAGCAGGTTTAGAGGGAACATACCTCAACTTAATAAAGGCCTTATATGAAGAAAACTCAGGAAACATCATACTCAAGGGGAAAACACTGAAAATTTTTCCTCTAAGGTTAGGGGCAAGGCAAGCATGTCCACTATCACCACTTTTATTCAATAGAGTTCTGGAAGTCCTAGAAACAACAATCAGACAAGAAGAAGAAATACAAGGCATCCAAATTGGTAAGGAAGAAGTAAAACTTACACTACTTGCAGAGGACATGATACTATATTTAGAAAACCCTAAAGACACCACCAAACTGATAAATGAATTTAGTAAAGCGACAGGATACAAAATCAATGTACATAAATATGTTGCAGTTCTATACACTAATAATGAAGCAGGATAAACAGAAATTAAGAAAACAACCCCATTTACAATTAGACCCACAACCATAAAATACCTAGGAATAAAGGAAACCAAAGAGGTAAAAGGCCTATACTCTGAAAAGTATAAAACATTGATGAAATAAAGGAATATAACACAAAGAAATGGAAAGATATTCCATGCTCATGGATTAGAAGAAGAAATACTGTTCAAATGCCTATACAATCCAAAGCAATTTATAGATGAAATATAATCCCTATTGAAATAATAGCATTTTTCAAAGAACTAGAACAAATAATCCTAAAATTTGTATAGAACCACAGCAGACCCCAATTACAAAAAGCAATCTTGAAAAACAAAACTGGAAGTATCAGAATTCCATATGTCAAGTTATATTACAAATCTGTAGTAATCAAAACAGTATGGCACTGGCACAAAAAACAGATGTGTAGATTAATGGAAGAAAACAGAATGCTCAGAAATAAACCCACAATTATATGGTCGATTCATCTGTGACCAAGGAAGCAAGAATATACAATGGGAAAAGACAGTCTCTTCAACAAGTTGTGTTGGGAAAACTGGAGAGTTATATGCAAAAGAAGTTGGATGATTGTCTTATAGAATACACAAAATAAACTCAAAATGGATTAAGAATGTAGATGTAAGATACAAAACCACAGAATTCCTAGAAGAGAGCATAAGCAGTAATTCCTCTCACATCGGCTGAAGCAGTGTCTTTCCATATGTCTCCTGAGGCAAGGGAAACATGAGAAAAAATAACTACTGAGACTACACCAAAACAAAAAATTCTGCACAGCAGAGGAAGCAACAAACTAAAGACGACTCCTGAACTGGAGAAGATATTTGCAAATGACATGTCAGGAAAAGGACTAGTATCCTATATACACAAAGAACTTATAAAACTCAACAGCATAAACAAAGTCCCACAAGTATTACAATTTAAAAAACTGGCAAAAGACATAAACAGACCTTTCTCCAAAGACAACATGCAAGTGGCCTTTCTCCAACAGACACATAAAAAGGTGCTCTACATATTCTCACCCCCCACCACACACACTCTGGAATATCATTCAGGCATAAAAAAGAATAAAATCTTGCCATTTGCTGTGACATAGATGACACTAGAGAATATAATGATAAGTAAAATCAGTCGGAGAAAGACAAGTACAACTTTACTCATATGTGGAAGAAACAAAACAAATGAACAGAGGGGAAAAAAAGAAGAGAGACAAACCAAGAAACAGACTCTTCGCTAGGGAGAACTGATGGCTGCCAGAGGGGGAATGAGTGGGGTGATAGATGAAGTAAATAACAGGAATTAAAGATCTCACTTATCATAATGAGCACTGAGTAAGGTATAGAATTGTTAAATCACTATATTGTACAGCTGAAGCTAATAACACTGTTTAATGGAATTTTTAAAAACTTTAAAATATATAAATATAATAAAATAAAAAACGGGCAGAGAATCTGAACAGACATTTTCACAGAATACATACACGTGGCCAATAAGCACATGAAAGATGTTTAACAGCACTCATGATCAGGGGAATGCAAATCAAATCCACAGGGAGATGTCACCTCACACCAGTCAGAATGGACAGCATCCTAAAGATAAGAAATAACAAGTGTGGGCAAAGATGTGGAGAAAAGGAAATCCTTACACACCATTGGTGGAAATGTAAATTGATGTGATCACTATGGAAAACAGTATGAAGTTTCCCCCTGAAAATTAAAAATAGGACTACTGTATGATCCCCAATTCCACTTTTGGTTAATTATCTGGAAAAAACAAAAACACTAATTCAAAAGGAAATCTGCACCCCTATGTTCACTGAAGCAGTATTTACAGCATTATTTGCAAGACATAAAAACAATCTAAGTGGGGCACCTGGGTGGCTCAGTGGGTTAAAACCTCTGCCTTTGGCTCAGGTCATGATCCCAGGGTCCTGGTATCGCCCCACATCTGGCTCTCTGCTCAGCAGGAAGTCTGCTTCCTCCTCTCTCTCTCTGCCTGCCCATCTGCCTACTTGTGATCTCTGTCTGTCAAATAAAACAAAAAACAAAAAACAAATAAACAAACAAACAATTTAAGTGTCAGGTCTTGTGCAAAAACAATGAATACTGTTACGCTGAAAAAAATAAATTAATTAAAAAAAAAAACAATCTAAGTGTCCATGTATCCATCAATGGATGAAAGAATAAAGATGTGAGATACACATACCCACACACCCACACATGCACATGAATTACTACTCAGCCATAAGAAAGAATGAATCCTGACCATTGCAACAACATGATGGACCTTGAGGTTATCACACTAAGTGAAACAAATCAGGTAAAGATAAATATTGTATGATTTTACTTCTATGTAGAATCTAAAAAACAAGCAAAAACAAAACCCATACAGAGAATAGACTGGTTGTTGCCAGAGGGGAGTGGGCTGGAAGGATGGGTGAAATGGATGAAGGGTATCAAGAGGTATAAACTTAAAGTTACAAAATAAGTTACGGGGGTGTAATGTACAACATGATGACTATATTCAATAACAATCTATAAGAAATTTGGAAGTTTCTAAGGAATTAATCTTAAAATCTCATTATTAAAAAAATGTCTCATTATAAGGAAAAAAATTATAACTTTGTATGTTGGTAGATAGTAAACAAGACATCGCAGTGATCATTTTTCAATGTGTGGAAATGTTGAATCATTATGTTGGCCACTGAAACTAATATAATGTTGTATGTCCATTATTGTTCAAAAAGAAAAATTAAATGTTAAAAATTTTAAACATCCAATTTACCATGTTTTGTAAAGTCTCTTTTTTTTTTTTAGATTTATTTACTACAGAGGGGCGCAGAAAGAAGGAGAGAGAAACCCAAGAAGACTCCACACTGAGCATGGAACCCAACGTGGGACTCTGTTTTGAGATCCTGAATCAGAACCTGAAACCACAAGTCAGATGCTCAACCAACTGTACCACCCAAGTGTCCCATATTCTGTAAAGTTGTCTTTAAAAATAGGCCAACATCTAGGTTGTAATGACATGGCCCTGAAAATAACAACAAAATTCTGGCATGGTTTTTGAACATAAATAACTAAAATAAAATATACTTCAAATTCCTTTAAAAGCCAACCTCCAAAACAACAATAATAACAACAACAAAACCCACCCCTAATTAAAACAAACAAACAAAAACAAACTCTGGTTTACTTTTCCTTGAAATCTGCCATTAATTACTTCTAATATATACTTAAATTCTAAATATACCTCCACTAATACTGAAAACTTGGGTCTGAGAACAAAAGTAAAGACAAAGTGAAATATACTCCCCAAGACTTCTTGAATATGTTAAAAGTATTAAGTCTTAGGGATTCTGATATATCATTTATACCTATAACGTCATGTGATTGCTATTGAAAATGTGCATTTGATCCTTCTGAAATAATGTGCATGTAATCAAAAAGTTATCATTGGTGTTTTAATTTTTCCAACATTAGTTTTGTTGTACTTAAGAGAACCGAAATATTGTATATACATTTTTTGGGATGAGCTAAGTATTTTCAAATTTACAATAGAAACAAGTAATGAAGCCCATATCTTCTAGGCTTCAGCAATGTTTTAAAAGCTAAATTAGAAACTAAAAGCTAGGTTGTGCTCTAAAATTGAAAAACTAGACAGTGGGTGATGAGAAAAGCAGCCTCTGCATTGCTGGCAGTTACCTTTGCAAATTCACCTGGAGTTAACCTGAAAGAAGTGGCCTGCTATGGTCTTTGGTTGTTTTTAATGAAGAATCAAACATATTCTATGTGCTAAATCACTGATCCACTCAACAATTTTAACTTTAAGAAGAGGGCTTATACAGTTCACTATTAAATTATCCTAAGAAAACATCATGAATACATTCTTCTTTAGATTATATAGTTAAATTATTTTCAAAAACTTGGAGCAGTTCATGAATTAAAAAATAAAACTTGCTATTGTTACATATATGAAGCATTGCAGTAGACACATCTCAGGAGGTATGTCCCAATTTTACTATTTTTCTACATTATCGCTGTTGTCGTTGCCGCACGTGTCACCTAAAATCCCATGTATAAATCGTGGCTATTCAAGTAAGCTTGGGTATAGGACTGCATCTCTTAGGTACAAAGAGATATTTTGCTCTGTCTTAAGATATTTCATCAATAAAACTAAGATGAACCAATACCCCACTAATACTTCTACAAAAAAAAAAAAACTGAGTAAATATACACTTCCATGTTAAAATGAGGATGAGCCAACATCATTTTCTGTCAAAATTTATTAAATTAAAACCAATCCTTTCTCAGGATGGAAACTGAAAAAAAAAAAAAGACTCAATGGCCAAAACTACAATAATTTGAGTTACAAACTAAATAAAGATAGTTTAGGATTATAATCTAGAGAGTAAAATAAATGTCCATGAGTCCATAAGACATTCCCATGATATAAATAATGAATTAATAAATAAATGGGAGAGGGGTTCCTGGCTGGCTGTCAGTGGAGACTGCAACTTTTGATCTCATGGTCATGAGTTTGAGTTTCACCTTGGGCGTGGAGTCTAATTACAAAAACCAAAGAAGAAGAAGAAGAAGGAAGGAAGGAAGGAAGGAAGGAAGGAAGGAAGGAAGGAAGGGAGGGAGGAAGGAAGGAAGGAAGGGAGGGAGGGAGGGAGGAAGGAGAAAAGAAAAAGAAATGGGAAAAAAGGGACATATCTTCCTTTCAGAAAATTTCTAAATAATAAGTGCAAAAGAAGGGAAATAGAAAATTACTATTAGAACATTGCACTAATGATTCCTGTAGGCAAGGAAGAAAAAAGTGCATATTTGCATGACCTCAACAACCTCCCACCAAATACATTTAATTACTGCAATACATGTCTACAAATTCCTTGATACTCCTTTCTCTAGGACGTAGTAAATTCCTTTCCTCTTCGGCAGGTCCTGAATTTAGCAAGTGACTTGTAACAAATAGAACTTGGAAAAGGAGGAATACTGACTTTACAGTGGGGAGACTTGGCAGACACCAACTTATGAACCAGGTGATCATGATTTGCACATCAACCATAACAAGTGGAGTTATCTTGTACTTCTTGATAGAACAAGAACACTTATCTCTGTGGTCTTTTTCAAAAAAAAAAAATCCAAAACTCCAGCCCACCCACGAGAAAACATCAGAAAAAGCCATGTTGAAGGACAAATACTACAAAGAAGTAGATCGATACTTCTCAAAATGTCAAAGGTTATCAAACATTAGAAAAGACCAAGAAACCAGCTTATATTAGAAAAGACTAAGGATATGTGTTGAAAAAGATGCAATGTTGTATCCTAAATTGAATCTTGGATTGGAAGGATGCTGGGGAAAACCTGGTGGAATACAAATAAGATCTGTGGTTTAATTAATAATGGTGCATCACTAGCAACTTCATTTTGATATGTCTATGATGGTTATTTAAAATAACACTAATTGAAGCTGGGAGATGGAGATACAGAAACTCTCTTAACTATCCTTCCAACTCTTCTGTAAGTCTGAAGTTACTCTGAAATAAAGTCATTTTTGTTTTAAAGAATGGGCTGTTAGCTCTAAACACCTATTTAAATACATATGACAAATCATGTATGGGGGTTCTTGCATGTAAATGTGACATAACCACTCCAAAAGACTGCTATTGGTCAAGAACTGTAAATAATCTTTTTTTTTTTCATGAAAAAAATGTTTTTCTTATGTCTCAGAAGTTGCAGAGATAACATGGCATCTCTTGGTCTAGATTACAGATTTCTACATATTTTTGTGCCTAAATGGATGGAGGTAGGATGGCTAAATATTTTAAGAAAATATAGTTTACCAATTAAAGAGAATATTAACTGTGTCACCTGGCAATATTTATTATTCCAAAATCTCATGACTTCTCATCCTCATAAATCTTACTATATTTATATCTTATTGGAATAGTATCTACTTTCTTTCTTTAAGAGTGTTTGGTTTTGTTTTCCTTTTTCTCATCCTGCTTTAAACAAACCATCTCTGCATTTTCTTACAGTCACACTCCCTCATAAATCATGGAACTCAAGGCTATAAAACTGGTTTATCTTAACCAGATTAATCATCTCAATCTTATCACCTTGCTCACAATCCCTGACAGGCAGCCTATCATTCTTTAACCTTACACAGGCGTGCTATCCATTTGCTTCTGTCTGGAGGCCAACCATGGCAATGACCTCACCCACTGTTCTTTTTTACAAATCCAAAGCAACCTACTACATCTTTACTCAAGTAAATGTAAAAGATAAAAAGTGTAAGTAACACAGAAATATACATATACACACACCCACTTATATACACATATATAGAAACATAGCATAAGACTGTCATCTATTTGCAAGGGTATATTTCATAGCTTTGGGCAAAAGATTGTCTCAAAGCTCAATAACTACCTACCCTACGTATTTTTTATCTTAATTATTAATTACATTTATAATTATTACTATTAGTAGAGTTATTTATTTTACACCTTCTACAGAGGAAAAACACTTCCAAACTGAGCTAATAAACCAGTTGTTTTGTTACAGTCTTGGTTGATGTAATCGTGCATTTTGCATACCTCACCATTTTATACAGCCTTCAGGCCATTAGTTATAACTTATTTTAGTGCAAATAAGCATTTATTTCTATTACTCCATGTAATTCTTTACCTAGTTTGGGAGTCAGATAATGAGAGAAGTGGAAGAGGAGGCAAACACGGAGAGTGCAGAGGTCTGAGACGAGTGAGAAGGTGGAGAGAAAAAGGAGAACAGTCAAGAAAAGAGATGGAAGAAGAGAACAACGGAAGTCTGACTTTGTAATATGCCAAGGTCTGGAGCTTTGAAAATAATGAAATCACAGTTAGTGAAATAAGATGGCAGGAAGGGGGCACTAAAGATTCTGCATTGGTAACTGGGCTTTTGTAGTGAAATAATAGCTTTTGAAATGATATTATTCTGAGATCAGGAAACACCCATTTTCAAAGAAATTTATTACTAAGGCAAATATATATTTTGGATTTTCCTCAGCCTGGGATATAAACTGCCTGAAATTTTTTTTAAAATATTTTGGCTGTATTAGTTTTATATATTTCTGTTTAAAAATTACACAAAATTTAGGACCTTATAGCAATGCACATTTGTTATCCCAGAGTTTCCATGGGTAAGGATAGAATCCCAGCAGAGCTTAACTTGGTTCTCTGCTCAGGGTCTCACAAGGCTGCAATCGAGGTATCCACTGGTTTGCGTTTTCATCTTGAGACTCAACTGGGAAAGGCAAGCTCCTTGACTCACTCAGGATGTCCACAGGACTTCTCTCCCAGCAGCTGACACGAGATCCCACTTACTCAATGACTGTTGGCAGGGGCCACGTTCGGCTCTAGGCAGCCACGTGCAACTCTCCATAAACCAATGACAACACGGCTATTTGAGTCTTCAAGGCTAGAAGGAGAATTTCTTGCTCCAAACTACAAGATGGGGTCTTACATAACGTAACAATTGCCAGAGTGGCTTTTCTGTCAACTTCACCATATTCTATTGGCAGTTACTGGTTCCACCCACATTCAAGGAGAGGGGAATATGGAAGGGGGGGGTGACTCGTTGGAGGGTCAGGGGTCACTGTAATTTGTGTGAATATAATAAAGTCCTATATTAAAACTCTCATTCTGAATCTCATAAATGTTCTTAGGATGCTAGAGCTAAGCATATTTACACTGAACTACTTAGAAAAATACACAAAAATATTTACCATTAGGGTTAAACTTTGTTCAATTAAGAATAAGCTGCTTCATTTTTATGATATTTCAGTGCATTTATTAGTGTAAGATGGTTGCAGTATTTCAAAGAAAATCTTTGAAAAAGGGGATTACGTTTTGCTTTCTTTTCCATTCACACTCACTTCGCATATTTGGAAACATCCTGCAGGCGCCCTCACTAGGAAAGCACATGATAGATACCAAGATTCACTCCATCTTCTGCTTCTCTGAATCAGGATTTACATGTTGTAGGGCTTTCAGGAATATTCCCATTACAGTGATTCCTTCTTCCTTTTTTTTTTTTTTTTGGCTTTGTTTTCTGTTTTATTTAGCACTGAACTGGCAGCAACAAGAATGGTCTGGAGTATGACAGAGGCCATTCCAAATATGTCTTCAACAAGGCTAGACATAGCTTTGTGGGCTGAATTATGTGCCCGAAACTTCATAAGCCAGCCCCTCAGAATGTGGCTATCTTTGGAGACAGAATCTTTAAAGGGGTGATTAAAATGAGGTCATTTGGGTGGGCTATAGGCCAACATAACTGGTGTCTTTAGAAGATGAGGAAATATGGATACAGAGGCAAGACCTCATGAAGACACAGGGAGAAAACGGCCATCTACAAGCCATGGAGAAAGGCTTTAGAAGGAACCCACCCTGTTGTCACTTTAATCTTGGAATTCCTAACCTCCAAAACTGTAAGAAAATGATTTTTTTTTTAATTTAAGCAACTCACTTAGTGGTTGTTTCTTTTGGTAGCCTGAGCAAACAATATACAACACAGGTCGATGCTTCATATAAACCCCATTTTTTATCACAACTTGAACCACCAAACTTTTGACTAGTGATGGGGGTTGTCTCAATCAGTCCATCAGATGCAAGAATTGTAGCCACATGCTACCCCTATGGCTGCCCCAAAGACTTCAGCCAAAGCTACACAAGCTCTCCTGGTCCCAGGCAGTGGTCTCACTTTCCATCAGGATGCAGATGAGGGAGGAGAGAAGATGATATGCAAATCATTACAACAGCAGCAGCTAAAGCCTCTTCTGTGAATGACCAGTATGACTCAGTATTAAAAAAAAAAAAGTTCAAATGTGTTTTCTGTTATTAATTAAATCTGGGAATTTACAGAGTAGAAGGGTCTCCACATTTAATGGAGTCAGAAGTAATTTACACATTTACAGAAGTAAATGTTTAGTTTAATTTTGACCATCACCAGATCCAGAAAGCATGGAAAGTTTCATTAGTAATTCAACTTAGAACATAGAGATTAAGATGTAAGGGACAGTACTGGGCGGGGGGATGGGGTAAAGTAAAACGTTAATATTCTGACAGGGCCGATGATTTCCATAGCCCTCCTGAGGGATGTTATTATTTATATTCTTAATTAAGACCTGCTTCTGTGGCAAGAGATTCTCCTGAGAAATCAAATGGTGTTTTACTAAGAAGGCCTTGAAGCATTCTGCTTGCAAAGGTATTTTGAGCAGCAAGCCTTGTGTCATTCCTGAACGGCTCTGCACAGTGGTCTGCCACACATATCCTTGATCTCCACTGAAACTCACGTGCTCAAATAGTGTTGGGCTCTTCTTTGATGTTGCTTTGTCTGCTCCCTGCCCCAAGGTTAGAAGTTAATAAACCTGGAACCCAAACAGTAATTTAAACTGCGTATCTTTTCTGCTAAAGGAAACCTAGATTTTCTAGATTTTTTTTAAAAGATTTTATTTATTTATTTGAGAGAGAGAGCATGAGAGGAGAGAAAGTCAGAGGGAGAAGCAGACTCTCCAAGGAGCAGGGAGCCCGATTTGGGACTTGATCCCAGGATTCTGGGATCATGACCTGAGCTGAAGGTAGTCGCTTAACCAACTGAGCCACCCAGGTGCCCCCCCTAGATTTTTTTTTAATAAGTTTTTTCCTAGATTGTTTTCCTGATGAAGACATCAAAAGTACTCTAGCTCTAGAAAGGCAGTATGAACTATGTAATATTTTGACACTTATACAATAATGGTTTATAAAACAATCACCTTTATAATTGTTACATCCAAATATACATGTCCCAAAGGCCTCACAATCATTCCTTGAGAACCAGGAGGAAAAAATAGGAAATTTTCTGTGAATTCTTTCCACTTGAAATATAACTTTCTGGCCTGGTTAAGTATCTGAATATAGCACATATAGTTAAAATAGACAAACCTTCCAAATTAAGAGAACAAAATAAAATGTTCGGTATCTTTTCCCACATACCCTATTTTTGTGATATTAAATGCTCAGATTTCCAGGAATATATAAAATAAAAATGTTGGTAGGAATACAACTTTTCCTCTAAATGTCTATCCAGTACATCCAATTATGTTTAAAATAGAATGTACCACACCTTAGCAAGACATTTGGGGGCACCTAGGTGGCTCAGTGGGTTAAGCATCTGCCTTCGGCTCAGGTCATGATCTCAGGGTCCTAGGATCAAGCCCCGCATCGGGCTCTCTGCTCAGCAGGGAGCCTGCTTCCCCCCCCCCTTTTCTCAGCCTTCCTCTCTGCCTACTTGTGATCTCTCCATCAAATAAATAAATAAAATCTTAAAAAAAAAAAAGATAGGTCATCTTTAAGAGTTTATGAGATTGGGATGTAAGTGTGATAATCCAAAGGATACAACTTAACACATGCATTGTTCTCAACAGACATTCTCCTGAGACAACTAATTTGTCCTTCATGCCCCAAATGCAGCTGTGGTTTTAAATGATTACTTAATCCAGATTTTGCATCAGTGAAAGCACCTGTCCATTACTGAGAAAATAGTCTTTTCAAAATGATTACAAAAGCAGTGCAACACAAAAAACTTTGGAAAGGAAAATGAATATAAAATCAAAGAATTATGTTGATGGGCTCACATTTATTTCCCTGATGGGATTTTAATATTTCCCACATCTTTATATAAACAAATGTTTTATCCATCAATAATATATATTTCAGAAGATTGTTAGGAATTCCATATAGGTTGCAACCTCCCCTATACGAAATGTTAAAATGTGAATAGCGAAATGTCAGGTAAGTTTCTATATGTCATAGGGCATAACTACACATAAAAATGTAAACGGAAAACTCTATTTAGCTCACCAGTTATTTCAATTAGTCTGTGGTTAAGTGTAAGTTCTTCAGTTCCTAACTCTTTGAAGATGATTTTATGTCGTTATCATAAAACTTCTCCATAGGTTTATACTTTCAGTGGGAAAATTGGGATTAATTGAAGAGCACTGAAAAAGAAGCTACTAGCTGACAAAGCAGGCTCTGGAAAATCCCTTTGCTAGTGCAGAGCCTGCTGTGACCAAGTTTCAAGGCCTCCAGCCTCTTGCTTGTTCTGCAAATAGGCCCTGTCACCTGACTTCATAGCTTCTACACCGTCCTTTTATTCAGTTTGCTAAATAATCTCTCCTTGGCAAACATTATAAACTTGAAATAAGGAACAGAACTTCTGAGGACATGTTATTCATTGTTTTTGACATTTTTAAAAAAATGTTTCCTAACTGGGTTTTATTATTTACAGAAAAAGTATAGAATTAAATGAAAATGTGCCACTACCCTGATTTAAAAACTATATCATTTTCTTCATATATAGGTTCATACAGATTAAATAAAATATATAATCTATTTGCTCATCTGAGTGTATGATTTGAAGATGTACTAATAGTGCTAATCTTCATAAGAAAAGTCTACAAATTGGTTTTATTTCCCTTTTTTTCATGCTTAACTCTCTGTGTGCTTAGGATTAAGATACAGGTTGTATTGTAAGTTACTTAGCATACAATTATGGTTTAATTATTTTGTTACTATAAGATAGGAATTATATTGACAAGATTACATTTTTAAAGAAATGATGTAAATTAAATTTTATAATTTGTAATTGTCTATACGTTGGGTGATAAAGAACCCGTACTCATAAATAGGCAAATACCAATAAGGAAAGTTCGTAACTGAATTACTAAATAAAGGTTTTGATAGTATGTGAAACAAATTTTTAATAAGTTAAACATTTAAAATTTATTATTAAAAAGATTCTAGTTTCACATTAAAAATGGTTTTTCATTCTAGGAAAATGATTAAGATAATTAAAGAAGACCACACAGTAAAATTACTACTTCAGAAGTCTCTGCGGAATCAGACCTATAAATACGGAGAACTGATGGATGCAAAGGAAAGAGTGGAGAGATGGGCAAAGTGGTTGAAAGGGAGTAGGAAATACAGACCTCCAGTTTCGGAAAGAGTAAGTCATGGGAATAAAAGGCATAGCACCAGGAATATAGTATGTGGCATTGTAATAGCATTGTATGTGACGGATGGTAGCTACACTTGTACTGAGCATAGCATAATGTATAGATTTGTCAAATCACTATGTTGTACACCTGAAACTAATGCAACATTGTATGTCAACTATACCCCAACATTTTTTTAAATAAAATTCATGGGGCACCTGGGTGGCTCAATCATTAAACGTCTGCTTTTGGCTCAGGTCATGATCCCAGGGCCTGGGATCAAGCCCTGCATCAGGTTCTCTGCCCGGCAGGAAGCCTCCTTCTCCCTCTCCCTTTCCCCTGGCTTGTGTTCCCTCTCTTGCTGTGTCTCTCTCTCTCTGTCAAATAAACAAAATCTTTAAAAAAATAGAATAGAATAGAAAAAAAATAAAATAAAATTCATTTAAAAATCTTTGTACATTTTTGTCATCACAATAAATTTCCACCTTCTTTGTGAAGACTGATACATTTATCAAAAAATTTGAAAATAATTCACTGACATACTCAATGAATACAGTATTTTTTATTGGTATGTATTAGCAAGGGGAGCTCAAGTGGAACATAAGCAAAATTGAACTGGTAGTGAATATTCTTTTTTTTCCCCTGAACTTTTCCCAAGGTTCCAGGGGTTGAGAAGCTACTCTTACCTACTACTAATTGTATCTGACTATCTGAATATTACTTGCTGAATGGTTGATTTTACAAGTCATTCTGCTCCCCAATGGCATGCCTTCCAGAACCTGAATTTGGGTGATTGAGCATGGATAAACTCACCCAAGGAGTCAGAGTCCCCAAGGTGCCAGAGCTAATATGGCACATTCTTTATCCATCTTTCCTCTCCCTGCTTTTGTTTCTAGTCTTATTTGCTGATGTTTTGGACACAACTAAATTTGGCTGATATTAGTAAAGAAGGGGCCATGTAGGCCATGAAAGAGCAAGAGAGATTCTATTCTACCTTGATCATCGTCCATCACTTTGTCATTTTGATCTTGACGGCTGATCCCTCAATCCAAAGTAATGTTGTAAAGAGAAGAAAAAAAAAATCATGATATAACCATGGCACAGGGAGGGAATTGCTGTGAAAGTCATATTTTGATAAGTAGGCTTTAATTTGTTTACTTATCAAAATAGGAAATTTGCAGCAAATATAAACTTATTTATGATAGAAGTGAAATACTTCTGATAATATTATTCTAGATAATTCACTCCTGAATTATTCCATCTATGTTTATAATACAATTCAGTTTTTGTTTACTCATTATCATAAAGACAAACATAATATGAAGAGAGTGTAAACAGCAGGAAACACAACTGAGTAATAGCAACAATGTGACAAGACTTTGAAAAGCTAAAGACCTGTCTGGGTTTTTTTTTATCTGAATTCTGTATTTTTTTAATTTATTTTTTCAGCATAACAGTATTCATTGTTTTTGCACAACACCCAGTGCTCCATTCAAAACGTGCCCTCCCTATTACCCACCACCTGTTCCCCCAACCTCCCACCCCTGACCCTTCAAAACCCTCAGGTTGTTTTTCAGAGTCCATAGTCTCTTATGGTTCGCCTCCCCTTCCAATTTTTTTTTTTTTATAAACATATATTGTATTTTTATCCCCAGGTGTACAGGTCTGTGAATCGCCAGGTTTACACACTTCACAGCACTCACGATAGCACATACCCTCCCCAATGTCCATAACCCCCTCCCCCTCTCCCAACCCCACCTCCCCCCAGCAACCCCCAGTTTGTTTTGTGAGATTAAGAGTCATTTATGGTTTGTCTCCCTCCCAATCCCATCTTGTTTCATTTATTCTTCTCCTATCCCCCTAACCCCCCATGTTGCTTCTCCATGTCCTCATATCAGGGAGATCATATGATAGTTGTCTTTCTCCAATTGACTTATTTCACTAAGCATGATACCCTCTAGTTCCATCCACGTCGTCGCAAATGGCAAGATTTCATTTCTTTTGATGGCTGCATAGTATTCCATTGTGTATATATACCACATCTTCTTTATCCATTCATCTGTTGATGGACATCTAGGTTCTTTCCATAGTTTGGCTATTGTAGACATTGCTGTTATAAACATTCGGGTACACGTGCCCCTTCGGATCACTATGTTTGTATCTTTAGGGTAAATACCCAGTAGTGCAATTGCTGGGTCATAGGGTAGTTCTATTTTCAACATTTTGAGGAACCTCCATGCTGTAAGACCTGTCTGTTTTTATAACTCATGTGCTAAGTGGAGAAAATACAGAACTTTAAACCTTTACAAACTGAGTATATTTAATACATAAGTATCAGTGTAAATAAATACAGTGGAATTAAGAGGAAATATGGCAACCTTAAGTTTAATACTAGTTTTTCACATTTTGAAGATTAAATTCTGTCTAATAAAACACACCTCCCTTTGGTCAAATATGTTGACAAAGCCAGTCAGCCTCCATCTTTTAAAAAATAAGGAGGTATTTTTATACAAATGTGATCATTTTTTAATTATACATATGTAGAATGTTTCAACGTCAACTTATGGGAAAAAAGCAAAACATTTATGACTGAATTAAAAAAAAACTATAGAGAAATAAAAATTAAAAAAAGAAGCATAAGAGAGGCACCCGGGTGGCTCAGTCATTAAGCATCTGCCTCTGCCTCAGGTATGATCTCAGGGCTCTGGGATCAAGCCCCACATCTGGCTTCCTGCTCCATGGAAGCCTGCTTCTCCCTCTCCCACTCCCTCTGCTTGTGTTCTCTCTCTTGCTGCATCTCTCTCTGTCAAATAAATAAATAAATAAATCTTTAAAAAAAATTATAAGAAAACAAAAGGGACAACTAACATACAGGTTGATATATTTCATGTAAATTTTTATGCTATGTACGATGTATGCATTTATATTTTTCAGAGTTATTATATACAAATAATAGAATATTTTAGTAGGGATGTAAGAACTATCAAGAATATATTTATTTAAAGCAAACTTCATTTGCAATATGTTGAGAAAGCGAAAACAATTTAATGTCCCAAAGTGTTTTGGAAATCACTCAATCTTTAACCAACAGAATGTGTTTGCCTTGCCGAGTGCTGCACTTCTTTAAGAAATATTACTTGATTAAATTAGTTCATCATCACTAGCCATCAGGGAGATTCAAATTAAAACTACATTGAGATACCACCTGACACCAGTTAGAATGGCCAAAATTAGCAAGACAGGAAACAACGTGTGTTGGAGAGGATGTGGAGAAAGGGGAACCCTCTTCCACTGTTGGTGGGAATGCAAGTTAGTGCAGCCACTTTGGAGAACAGTGTGGAGATTCCTCAAGAAATTAAGAATAGAGCTTCCCTATGACCCTGCAATTGCACTCCTGGGTATTTACCCCAAAGATACAGATGTAGTGAAAAGAAGAGCCATCTGTACCCCAATGTTTATTGCAGCAATGGCCACGGTCGCCAAACTGTGGAAAGAACCAAGATGCCCTTCAACGGATGAATGGATAAGGAAGATGTGGTCCATATACACAATGGAGTATTAGGCCTCCATCAGAAAGGATGAATACCCAACTTTTGTAGCAACATGCACGGGACTGGAAGAGATTATGCTGAGCGAAATAAGTCAAGCAGAAAGAGTCAAGTATCATATGGTCTCACTTATTTATGGAGCATAACAAAGAACACGGAGGACATGGGGAGAGAGGGAGTTGAGGGAAACTGGAAGGGGAGATGAACCATGAGAGACTATGGACTCTGAAAAACAACCAGAGGGTTTTGAAGGGGTTGGGGGGGGGTGGGAGGTTGAGGAACCAGGTGGTGGGTAATAGGGAGGGCACGTACTGCATGGAGCACGGGGTGTGGTGCAAAAACAATGAACACTGTTACACTGAAAATAAACAAACAAACAAAAAAAAAAACAGCAAAAAAAATTAGTCTCTTAATTAAAAAAAGAGAGAGAACCAATCAAAAAGAATCTGAGTATCGTACTCAGAGTTTATAACTGTATAACCTACACCCACACATGTGAAGACTCTGATCAATGTCCTTTTACCTTTTACCAAATATGCATGTTCCATATGCATATATTTTTCATATGAGTGGGTTTTTGGAAAAAAGAGCTGTTCTCAGTCTCAGATTGAATTCTGAAAGTAAACATCATTCAGCCTTGGTTCCAGTATCTTAACCCAATCATCAATTAAATAACAGATCATGAGTTAATTGTTATAGTCTATATACAACTGATTAGTTGCTTTCCAGTTTTAGGAATTTGAAAATATAATGATATTTTCAACCATTGCTAAATTAATCCATGAGTACTGGTACCTCTGGCTTAAGGTAACAGCTAGGAAAAAATGGTGTTTCTTTGTTCTTGGCAAATGATTTGCATCACCTGGAGAATTTACAACCAGCCATATTTGTGTTTTAATTTTGTCATTTCTGTAGGATATAAACTAGGGAGACATGTTGAGTCTGGCATTATCCAAAGATAATCTCACCATTGTGTGAGAATCTCACCATTGTGTGAGATTTCTCAGTATGTCATGACATAAAAGAACCCCAGATCTAATGGCCTGGGTCTGTAGGTGGTGGTAATAAAACCATTTTCAGACTCTCATCGTTGCTTTTAGAACTTTAATCATCCAGTTGAAATATATCCTTATATATGTAGGCCTTTTGCTGACTAAATAATGAGTGAAAATGGATTAAATAATTCTGAAAGTAAGGAAGAAATATGGTTACAGTTGTTTTTCTGAACTATTACTGCTTCTTACCTTGATTCTTTGCTCAAATGAATAACTCGTTACCAATTAGCCCCAATCCTGTTTTCTTGTTTTAACCCTTCAGGCTAAGTGTCTGTGTGTGTTTCAAAGGACAGTCCTGATCAGAGCTGTTACTTGCAATTTTGGGGGAACCATGAGGAGAAAAAAAGCATCAAACCTTCCTTATTTTGACTATGGGAGATATAGAGAAGACTCATCATTATATCCTAACCATAATAGTTAATAAAGTAAAATAGAAGATAGAACAAAAATATATTATTGAATGGTAATATACTGCAAGAAGCTCAGTGTCTGGTGTTATAAAAAGGAAAGCTACAATTTGTATTAATAGTTATGATAATAGATATGATATTTGGACATTTGGAGCAGAGAATATTCATGTCCATGTGATAACATCAATCATAGAAAAGCAATGTTATTAATTAAAACAATGTTAACTCCTTCACATTAACCCTTACTGTGTTAAAATAGGGCTATCTTGTCTATACAAACATACATTTTTTCTGTAATTTGAAAATGTTATCCTATTGTCTTGTGACTTTCATTATGGCATATTCGAAATCAACTGTATATCTAACAACTGTTGATTATAAAAATATGTATATATATATCTTTTCTTTCTTGCTGTTTTCACTATATTTTTCCTTTGAATTGGAATTCTATATATTCACTTAGATCAGCTAGGTAATTGATTCCTTTTTTAACTATTCCAGCTGGGATCTTTTTGGTGCTTTGTCATCTGAAGATTCATAATTTTCATCATTTTAGAAACATTTAATAATTATCTTCAGAACATGTTCTCATGTCCTCTCTTATTTCTTATTGTAATAAAAATAAAACAAGTTAAAAGAAAGAAGCAAAAAATTATAATTTACATGTAGGTCAATGTATTTTAGGCATATTTTTGTAATTATATACTGTGTAAATACTTGATGCATTTTGGAAGCCTAATATATGTATGGAATTGAACATGCAGGAGGGAAATGAGAGTTACTAAGAATAATTACCAAAAATGTGTTGTTGTTTTTTTTTAACCATGGTTTATTTGCAATATGTCAGGCAGGTTGACTGTTGGTTCTTTCTCTTATGTCCCTTAACTCTTTAAAATATCTTCAATCTGTGACTTATCCAGTCTATATTTTGAGTAATTTTTTACTTCTATATTCCAATCTGTAAATGCTTTATTCCTATGTTTCTAATCTGTAAAATATGCCCATAAGGTATTTCAAATATAAATGTGCTTTACTTTTTAATGTAGGTTTTTATTTTAGTATATTCTTAAAATTAAATGTAAAAATCTTACTGAGGAGGGTCACATGGCATCAGGGCATCAGCTTCCTAAGGTAAGCATAGGAATGGTACGCATTCCCACCAACAGTGTAAGAGGGTTCCCCTTTCTCCACATCCTCTCCAACACATGTTGTTTCCTGTCTTGCTAAGTTCCTATGTCTTGCTAAGCTTCCTATTACCCAATGGTTCAGTCCATCAAGTGGCCTATTCTTGGTTTCAGACCAGGTCATGCTCTTGGTGTCCTGGGATTGAGTCCTGCCTCAGGCTGTGAGCTCAGCGCCAAGTCTGCTTGAGTTTCTCTCTCCCTTTGCATGCATGCTCTCTCTCTAATAAGTAATTAAAAAAAAATCTATTGAGCATCCTTTCATTCATCTTTAGAATTAGAAAAGTGCAATTTGCCCTTACAACTACTGTAATTTTTTAAAAGATTGTATTTATTTATTTGACAAAGAGAGAGACAGCAAGAGAGGGAACACAAGAAGGGGGATTGGGAGAGGGAAAAGCATGCTTCCTGGTGAGCAGGGACATCTCCACACAGAACTCGATCCCAGAACCCTGAGATCATGACCTGAGCCGAAGGCAGATGCTTAACGACTGAGCCACCCAGGCACCAGTATTGAAATTAATCATGTTGTCAGCTAGTACTGATTACCTGTCCAGGAGATCCATCCCTTCTTTTTTGAAAAAATTAATTAATTCACTTAGTGAGTATATGTTAGGAGTGTTTTTCTAGTGTATGTGACGTAACGCAAATAAAGTCACTGCCTTTCCTGTAACTATATTCTAGTGGGAGTGATAGAGATAAGTGTTACAAAGAAAAAATTATCTTTTGTAAAAATGATAGAAAAATGATCAGAGACTTCTTAGGTAGTGTGAACAATGAAGTAACAGTGAAGGTACAATATCTGAAAAAGATACAAATTAAGTGAGAGAGTGAGCATGTGGATATCTGGTGGAAGGGTCTTCTAACTACGAAATGTGATAGAGCAGCATTTTTAAGGAATAGGGCACAGCGTGTGTATTTTATGTGAATTCATGGAACTGCATGAGAGTCCAAGTTAATGGGTGGGGAAAAAATGGATGTAAACTTAAATTCTGGAGAGCTCCAAATTTAGATTATTTTTATTACCTCTTTTGTTCCTTTTTGTTACATTTATTCCTATTTTGTGTTTTAGGCAACACTACAAAAATACTATTTTAAAAATCTAATTTTTATAAGTTTGCATTATTATAAAAACATAACTTATGTGAAGATCTTGTTCCATTAAGATTTTTCTAAAATCATTTAGTTCCACTAGCTAGTTTTCTTGTGGATTACTGAGGACTTTCTAAATAAAGACTCATATTACCTGTAACCAGAGGTAATTTAATATCTTCCTTTCTGAACTTTCTGCCTTTTTTTTTTTTTTTTTTTTTTGCTTTCTTCCACAGGAAAGGACTTATAGTATTACACTGATCAGAACTAATGAGAGTGGATGTTGTTTCCTTGTTAATAATCTTATTATAGGGTGTTTTATATTTTATAACTGAGTAAAAAGTTATCTGAAAATTTCATACAGATGCTTCCATTCGTTGGTCATATCTAGCATCAAGCTATATTTTCAACACTGTCATTCATAACTTACATTATTTAAATAAAATTTTGCTTTTATAGTTTTTGAAATGTTCTTTGTTGTTGATGTGCTTTTTTTTTTTTAATATAGCATCTGTTTTTGTAATAAGCATGCAGTATCCTTTATTTTTCCTGATGTTGTAATTTTGTACTTTTCCTTCACAGGTTTTCTTCTGCTCAGTACATTTTCCCATTTCTATTGAGCTCCATTTTTCTATTTGTCTGGGCTGATCTTTTTCCTTGAATACAAAGGCAGTAAGGCAGAGAAGGTAGAAATCTAATTGTTCAATATTAACTCATCAAAAAAGTTATGCTATTTATGTTACATAAAATAATACATACATATATGTGTGTATATATAGAAAGAGGGGGGAAATTATGTATTTTATTTATAATACATACATACATATGTATGTGCATATAGAGAGACAGTGTGTGCACACAGGGAAAGTGCCCTATAATATTCTAGGTGGCAGTGGGGACCGAGCAGTGAACAGAACGATGCAAGGGGAAGAGAACTATATAGATGATATTGTGATATGTGGGAAAGTCTCAGTAGAAAAAAGGAAGGGAGGACAATAGGAAGTAATTAGAAAGGCATTCACGTACTAGCCCACAGTAAAGTAGGCTGGGAACTCAGCAGCTTCTTTGAAGGACGCATAAATAACCATTGATTATAGTCTGTTTTGTTTTGTTTTGTTTTGTGTTTTTAATGTAGACATATTCCCCAGAGAAGAACACTCCATCAAATGCCAGAACAGAATTAGCTTGGCTGCTAGAATTCTGGAGGTCCGGCAGGGCAATAGGGGCTCTCACTGTTCCATATGCATACATTTATTCAAACCTCCCTCTAGGAGTGCAGCACTTCCCTCCTAGCCCCTCTATGGCTGGTTTCCATTTTTCCAGAATCACTTCAGCTCAGCCTTTCTGAAGATGCAGCTTCTCATCTTTTGCTACAGACTGGGATAGACAACAGTGCCTGAGAGGGCCCGTTGCTCAATCATCGGTTCAGCATTTCCTGAAACACCAGGTTTTGTAGGAACATGATTCCTCAGTTTTCAGAGCCTTTCAAAAGTAGTGCTACAAAGAGGCTGACTTCTTGTTTTCTCCATGAGAGACATTCAGGATTCAACTTTCTTTGCCTTGCTAACTCAGTTCTCATTTATCCACCGGACTGAACATTTTCCAAAATGTTGTTGACCTCTCTCCTCTAGTGTTGTCTCCTTTCCTAGAGACATTCCCCTCTTTTCCTCTGTGAGGGTGTGAATCTTTTCTTCATTTGCTGTCATTTAAGTGAGTATTGAGAAGGAAGATAGGAAAGTGTGTGTGTTTCCACTATGTTATTTGTAAAATTATTCGAGAATGCAAATTGGATCATTTCCCTCCTACAAAAATTCCTCCTTGGATTCCTGTTCCTCTGAAGGTAAAGCTCAAACTCCTGAACATGGCTTCAATGTGTTTCCTGAGTTGACAGCTGTAAGAGTCATACAGTACTACAGTAACTGTGTGACAGTTACAGTCGCAGTCATATAGTAACGACTCTGTTACAGTTACAGTCATATAGTAACTACAGTAACTATGTTCCGGGTGCTATATTAGCTCACTTAATCTCCAAAACACCCTGTTAGAGAAGGATTTATTTTTAATCCTTCTTTTACCAGTTCAAGAGAGAGGCTTCCAGAAGTTATCTCATCTACCCAAGATAATACTAATTGGCCAGTTATTGGACCTAAGGAATTTAATCAGATTCCAGACTGATTAAACATGCTGATTTTCTACACTACTCAACAGCTGCTAGGAAGGTGTGGTATGCTGTGGTATGAAACAGCACGCAGTAGTAGATAAATAAAATAGTGAAGGATAAGCCAGGATAGGAAAGGATAAGATCTGGCAAAAGTGTGTGCGGAACAGGCTACCTGGAGTACAATGTTTGTATCTCTGGCTTAATCACTTATCACATCATGACTCATTGAACCTAAATTCTATTTAACCAGAACTCCTTTCAGCTTTTCAATTTTTCCAAACTTCTCTTCCTCCTTCTTTCCCAAGGCACGAATCAGGCACAACTCCAGGGGCGTGGCATGAAACACATTCCCCAACACCCCACCCTCCCAGCAGCTCTTCTTCATACTTAATGTCCCAGTTAAGAAAACTTCATTTCTGTGAAGCACTTAATCACAATATACAGCACTCACCTACGATATGCCCGCATTTCTGTTAGTTTTTGTTTCATGAAGGATCGTATATTTCCTCATTACAGCCTCATTACTTTCATTGTCCTGGGAAGTGCCCTGTATTTCTTAGTGAGATTATAATAACTGTATTAGTTTACAATTGCTGCTGTAACAAATTACTACATGCTTAATGACTGAGACCAAAATCTGGTTCACTAAATTAAATAATTGTGGCAGGGAGGATGCATTTCTTTTTGGAATATGTGTTCCTGCCTTTCCAGTTTCTCTTACCGTTGGTCTGTGGGGTCAAGTCTTTCTGATATCAAACTACCTGGCACTGATTCTTGTACTTTCCTCTTTCACGCTTAAAGAGACTTAGATTATAATAGGTGCACCTGGATAACCCAAGATAGTCTCCTTATTTTAAGGTCAGCTGATTAGCAACTTTAAATTCCATCTGCTCCCTTTTATCATATAACCTAACATAGTCACAGGTTCCTGGGATTAGGATGTAAACACTGTTCCTTGTGCATGCACACATATGCATGCCACTGGGGATGGGGAAGAGCATATTACACTTGGCAACATAAACAATACCAATTGGCTTACCTAGTCTGATGAAATAATGTGTTTTATATATATTACCTGAATTAATCTTCATAAATAGTCTTTCAAGATAGTTATCTTTAACTCAGATTTGAAAACAGTGCACAAACATTCACAATGCTAAGTGCCTAAGACCTAGTAGTAAGCACAAGGACCATGATGCAATGCAAAAGGAGGATCCAATGTTATTTGCCTTTTAATGATTTTTTTTCTTCTTCCCAAGGTTTCCTACCCCTTTTGTGAAGTATCCTGTTGCTCTAGCCATGAATTTTATTCTGTGTCATGCACTGGGATTCTTTATCAACAGGCCACAAATTGTTTTCCTGAAACAGTGGTCCTCCATGGAGCCAGCTACCCAAGCCTTCCATCCCTTTTTTTTTTCTTTTTTGTCCTACGCTGTCAAAACACCTGCTCTAGTACTTTGCCTGTACAGCACTACCTTCCGATTATTTAGTATTTAGTATGCTTTCTAGTTTATAAGATGATTTTATATAATATGCATTAAATAAAAATACACAAACATGTATCTAATATACACATTATAATTTTATCCAAATCAGAAATACCTGTGTTACAGACCTAGAAAAGAAACTGAAATATAAAGAACCATAGAGATGGATGATAGAGAATGTTTAGACTCGACATTCTTCAACAGATCAACTGCCCAGCTGGGAGTAAGCTCCCTTACTCTTTGCTATATGCCCAGCACTTAGCCCCCACAATGGGTACTAGATACCTTATTGGGGTATTGAAGGGTGGCCCTTACCACGGACTACAAACCAGGTTGCTTAAAATGACACATGTATTCTTCCACAGCTCTTGGAGCGAGAAGTCTGAAGTCAAGTTGTCCAGAGAGCTGCGCTCCCTCTGACACACCTCTCCCCAGCTCGCCGTGGTTCAATCTCATCTATAAGCCTCAGAGTTCCTTGACTTGCAGCTTCAGTGCTCCTATCTCTGCCTCCATCATCATTTGGTGTCTCCCCTGGTGAGTCTGTCTCTGTGCTGCTGCTGTTTCTTCCCCTCCCCCTCCTCCTCCTCCTGCTCCTCCTCCTCCTTCTTCTTCTTTTTCTTCTTAAGATTTTATTTATTTATTTATTTTAGGCAGAGAGGCAGGCAGAAAGGGCAGGGGGTGGGGGAAGCAGGCTCCCTGCTGAGCAGGGAACCCCATGGGGAGCTTGATCCCAGGACCCTGAGATCATGACCGGAGCCAAAGGCAGAGGCTTTAACCCGCTGAGCAACCCAGGTGCCCTTGTCTCTGCACTTCTTATAAAGACACCAAACATTGAATTAAGAGCCCATCCTAGTCATCTATGACCTCATACTAATTTAACTAATTATATCTGCAACAAACAACCCTCTTTCCAAATAAGATCACATTCTGAGGTTTGGTGGGGGAGGGGGTTCATCCTTTAACATATTTTTTTGGGAGGATGCAATTAAACTCATAACAGATATTTATATAATTAATAGTTGGGTAAATTATGTAGTATATAAGAGTCTGTTTAAAATATTAAGTGTAATACATGCAGACACAACAAGTTCGCCAACTCCACTCTGAACCACTAAAAAGCAGACTTGGCCTGTGCTGTATACCAGTAAGCGTGGACCTTAAAAACAGAAGACCCACGATGCAGAGGCAGTAGGGATGGGAAATTAAAAAGTAACGAATTGTGATCCATTACTCCCTAGACAGCTTCTGCTCTTCAGATGTTATTTTAGTGAAAACGTCCTCAGCCTCAGTCTGTGAAAGCGATCAAGCCGATGGCAAGAGCCAGTCTCTGACTTTGCTTACTGCTCCAAGAGGCCAGCCACTTGCTGATTTCACCAGCCCCCTCCATGCTTGCTAATAAGTGAGGAACAATTATATTCTATACAAAGGCAGATTTACTGTGAAGCTAATGAAGATTGAGCTTCAGGGCCTTCCAATTGCATGGGCTCCTTCCAGAGCCTTGTACCTAATTTAGTTTTAGTAATGTTGTATGCATTTTTAAAAGATGATTGCCCACACTGCATAAGCTTCAGGCCTCACAAAACCTGGATCTGTCTTTGAACAAATTCTAGGGGTAGCCAATTAATTAGCTTACATTTTGATGGGCAGGCTTTTAGTTCTCCAGAAATAGTAAAATGAAAATAACACACTTCAAGCTAGCAAAATCAGAAAGTATTGTTCTGTACAGTGCCTGAACAGCAGAATAGCCGCCTCTCAATGGTTTGGGGCCTTCGTTTTGTAGACGTGTAGAGAGGGTTGTTATGCTCAGTGAACACACACAGAGTGAAACACTCTGGGAAGAGAAAAGCACAGGCCTAACCAAGGAACATGGACCAGAAGCCGTCTCATCAAAGAGGAGGCTGCATGCCACTGAAGAGACCTATTCTTGGGGCCACAAATGGGCACAGAGTTTAGGTGTCGTGTGATGGAGCACAAATTGGAAATGGTAAACTAGCTAGCTGTCAGATCTAATGGAATTCTGTTTGTTTGCTTGTTTTCTGTTTGTTCGTTTTTAAAGAGACAAATCCTTCAGAAGCCAAAGTAGTATCTGTTGGAATTTCAAATGTTGTGGTGCTCAGGTGCAGAGATATTCTTGATAAAAAATAGTGATGGGCAGTTCTCAGATCACAGGTGTTCTCAGACCTTGAGGTGTGGCCTCAAGAGCTTGTTCCACATCACCAGATCCTCCTCTTGATCCTCCTATTTTATCTCCCGTGTTCCCATTGGCTTCTTGTCCACATCCTCCCCTATCTTGACTAAATGTTGACCCTGTTCACTTATTTCTGGTTTAGGTTGTTTCAAATACTGTTGACATTTACTTGTACCTTTATCATGTCTTTGTTCCGATTCCAACTTCCTGTTGAGGGTACTCTGTTCATACCTATTTAAGGCAGCTCTCTGTGCCCCAAACCTACCCATGAAAATCTCCTATTCTTTTATCAAGACCTTCCAACCTTCTAGGATGCAAAGAGAACCCTAACCCACTGAGATGCAGCAAGATGAAGTGATTTGTTTAGCAACACATGCAAAAGTAAGAAGTAGAACTAACATGTTCTCTGTCCTATTTTTCTTTCAAACTTTAATGCCTTATGCAGAATCTGTTTTATATAATTCCCATAAATCTCAGTATTTCTAGAGGATAGCCATTTCATGAAAGATCCAGAATAGAAACTGCTTATTCCAAAAAAAAAAAAAAAAGAAAGAAAGAAAAGAAACTGCTTGTCCCAATAGGGGCCAATATTCACAGTGCTGCTTAATTCAGCTTTCGCAGAATGTAAAAATATATTTTGCAATGCAATATGCTCATTAGTTATTACATGAATTAAACTGCCTACCAGTCATCAATATTATTACCTAACTAGAAGCACAACTTTTATCCACAGTTCTTTGCAGATAGTATCAACTATTTAAATATGCCACTTCTCACTATGGTAAATACATTCTTGGATTTCAATATTACTCATTTGCATTCATTTTGTTCATACCATGTATACATATTTATATTGACTAAAAGTTTTTAAAAACACATTGCTACTTTGTAGTTGAGTAC
This sequence comes from Meles meles, assembly GCF_922984935.1. Lineage (NCBI taxonomy): Eukaryota > Metazoa > Chordata > Mammalia > Carnivora > Mustelidae > Meles > Meles meles. The sequence goes on along the minus strand of NC_060077.1, from coordinate 89,649,817 downwards.
TTCTAAAGTGTGTTTTTATAGCTGAAATCTTTTCCTTAAACTGCCCTCTTAATCTGAATTCATGATCTAATAAAATAGATTTATTTAATTTTACATTACTAGTTGCCAACACTGACTTTACACCTTCTTATAACTAGGCATCATTTTGGTCTCTGTTTTAGGAATATACCAGCAGCATTATTTTGTCAGATATATATGTGTGTGTGTGTGTGTGTGTGTGTGTGTGTGTGTGTGTATGATTCTATTTCAATACTGTATTTCAAATGTTTGGGAAATCATAAGTGATGGCTATAAGAAAATTCTGCATCTCTCTCTGAAATCATAACCGGTCTCTGAGTGTTTGAATTCCATAACTGCATGAAGAAAGTAAGTTTTGCTTGTTTTATTCCACTGTTAACCTAGATTCCATAATAATATCTGGTACATGGTATGTGCTCAATAAATTTCATGAACAACTGAAAAATTTAAAAATGGCACCAATTAGTAATGAAAAAATTTCCAGAGAGGCTACTTTTAATTTATCCTCAAAAGATTTGGTCTTAGAATCTCATTTTCACTTTGAGGCAGTAATATTCTCATACCATACACAGATATTGTAAATCTTTGCAGATTCTCATAGATCAAGTGAAATACTTTAGCAGGTAATTCTTAAAAATGCCACAAGAAAAACGATCAGTGTTCTGCTCGGTAGCATGCACTCCACAGCACCCCCATCAGAATAATGCCAATCCCCAAACATTTCCACCGGCTTCTACAAGGGATGGCACAACCAGTAGGAAATAAACACTCGATGCATTCCAGCACACACAAATTCACCAAAATTCACAATCATTCAAAACCTAGAGTATCAGTGACTGAGTACCCGTTCAGCAGTAAAGCTATTTTTTTGGAAAATAAGTGGTACCCTCACAGAACCACACAGCAGAAACTATGGGATTATTTGTAGAGTTATTTAATACCCTGATATGATATCAGAATCAACTACAGATTTCATTTCACAGTAAATCACCTGTTCTCTAAAAAAAAAAAAAATTTTTTTTTAATTATTTCGGTATTTGATGAACTGGTTTTTAAATGTAAATGAAATTTAGCCTGAGTAGTTCTATACATTAAACTTGGGGCAAATACCTCTTTACTTTGAGAGTACTCTCTGAGAACTTCAGAGATAGTGTCAGGACAGGATTCTCTCTTCAAATCAGGTAGAACTTTTTTGGGGGCGTTCATCAGATTACCGAATGGTGCTTAGAATTAATAGAGTCTAAGATACAAATGTAGTGAAAAGAAGGGCCACACGTACCCCCAATATTTATAGCAGCAATGGTCACAATCACCAAACTGTTGAAAGAGCCAAGATGCCCTTCAACGGACGAATGGATAAGGAAGATGTGGTCCATATACATGATGGAGTATGTTGCCTCCATCAGAAAGGATGAATACCCAACTTTTGTATCAACATGGACGGGACTGGAGGAGATTATGCTGAGTGAAATAAGTCAAGCAGAGAGAGTCAATTATCATATGGTTTCACTTATTTGTGGAGCATAAGGAATAACATGGAGGACATTAGGAGAAGGAAAGGAAAACTGAATTGGGGTAAATAGGAGGGGGAGACGAAGCATGAGAGACTGTGGACTCTGAGAAACAAACTGAGGCTTTTGGAGGGGAGGGGATAGTGGATGGGTGAGCCTGGCAGTAGGTATTAAGGAGGGCACGAATTGCATGGATACTGGGTGTGGTGCATAAACAAAGAATCTTGGAACACTGGAAAAATAAAATAAAATTAAAAAACCACAAAACACAAAATTTACCATCTAAAAAAAAAAAGTCACCAGGGATGACAATAGAATTTTTGTGTTCTCCACCAGAGCAAAATCTCACACACCTGGAACCCCCACTCAATCCACCCCACCTCAATCCCCACCTCAATCCACAACTTCATAACACACATTAAAGATAGATTCTCTCTTCTGTTTTGCTTTCCATGGGACCAAAAAATATCAAAAAGATGGAATTGGTCAGCTTCAGAGAGGAGTACTTCAAGTTTCACTTATAAATATCTGAGATGGCATCATACCTGCACATGGATATTTGCCAGCGGCAGATTTCCTAATAAAATGCCTACTTAACAAGTGTCTCTTTGGAATAGCACCAGCCTGGTTCTTGAGGGAACTGGCATTAATGCATTTGGTGGAACGTGGGAAAAGCTGGGAAAGTAACAGGAGAAAAACTGCTGCATGTGATTAGAGATAAAACCCCATCAGTGTTCATCCAAGCCGGATCTTGAAAAAGAACAATGTATACTTTGCTATTCTCAATTTCAGCATAGTAAGTAAGTTCTTAATACTTCCTACATAGGCCACATAGAACTATTTAAGTTCAAGTAAAATAATTCTTGCTTAAGTATTTTCTTACACTTTTTTCCCCCTCAAACCTTTTTTTAGGACTCCTCTTCTGGGGTCACCAAAGAAGAATGTTCACAATACACAAAACCTGACCTTTGTGCCAATTCCACAAACCAGAAAACTTACAAGTATCATTGGCCTACTTTACAGCTATGAAATGAAAATTCACTCTGGAAAAAATACATCTTCCTTCAGCCTAAAGCACTGATTATCATGTATGGCCTCAGCATTAATCATAATTTCACCAGACCTATTTTTCTCCATTTAATCCATCCTGAATTGGTCTATTTCTATCATATATGTGTCTCCACTATGTCAAATTTGTTACTCTACTTTTATATCTTTCCATTTTTTTACTACATCTTTCCTCAGAATGGTGTCCTTCCATTAATTATTAATATGAAATATTATACATGTACACAAAAAATTAATTTTATTCTCTAAATCGTAAGTCAAATTTCTATGATAAGTATTCCCTAGATCTAATCAGAAAGTAAGGGTTACTTTTGTATAAACTTATGCTATATTAATATATAGTTCTACTCAGTCATCAGTTGCACTTCGCAATACATGTAATCATTTCCTTGACTACTTTCTCTACAAGGATGAGAATATCCTGTGGACAAAAACTGAGTCATCATTCATTGCATTTTTATTCCCCCCCCCCCATCTAGTAACTTCACATATTTTTTGACGAGTCTTAGGCTTAGGTTTACAGGCATTGTGAGAAGCCCCCACAGACTCGGTTCTAAGTCAGAAGATGCAGTGATCTAGCTGGACATCCTACAAACTCAGTCTGGAGAACTGACTGGGTCACGGAGAAATACATGACTTAAGTATGTCTGACAGTGTGTCAACTGGCCTCACAATCTCAAAAATGAGTCAAGCAATATTTAGCAATAAAATCCAATGACAGGAGAAGGCATAAATCTGGAGAATTTAGTATTGGCATCCCAAAGGTATGGGACATATTCCTCAGATAACTGTACGTAATGGTCACTATGGCAACTGACTGGAAACTGAGGAAGGAGGATGAAATGTAAAATAGGGCCTTGTGTAAACAGGATTGGAATTGGGGTGGCTCTGCAGTGTTCAAATGAAATTACAAAGAAAAATAGTAAACACGGAAGAGGATTAAGTCAGAAAGTCAGTTTTGCTGATTGGCCCAACGGGAGAGTCAGAGGAAGAAAAGTTGCTTTACTTAAGGGCAGTGTGTACACCCAAGACTTTCTTCCTCCCAGGTCAAATCAGCCCAAAAGATACTCCATGAGTACAAAATTTCCTATTGTCTGAATGAATAGACTGATTATAATCTACCCAAGAGCGCAGGGGTGAGCTGCAGAACTGTTTCTTGCCTATGTGAAGAAAGGCTTCGTGAACCATACACAAGACTGGATGGGGGGGGGGGGGGAGGTGGCCATCGTAAGAAGCAAAGCAGGGGCTGCCGAAGTGTTACTCAGCAACTCTGCGATGGCTACTTCAAAATAAAACAATTGTAGAAATCATATTAAGTTCAAAAAATATTTTCACTATGTTGAAGAGCATTAGTATAGATATTTGACAAATCATGAGCATTAGCTGATGTTTTATTAAATTAAATAGGATTTGTATTACTAAGAAAACTTCTGTGGAACTTCTTAGGCCATTTTAAGTGAACATATCTAACACGGGGTCAGCTTCGTAAGAATGAGTCACACCAATGAGCATAGTAACTCTTCTTCATCAGCAGCACGTTAGCCTTCTCTCAAACATAATTCCGATAGGAATTCCTACATTAAGTAGGAGCTAACATTAGCAATATTAGAGGTGCATTCATTTTTATTAATATATATACCATATGGAACTCTGTAGGTGGTATAAAACAAGATATGTGCAAATGGAATTAGGCTGTTAAACCACCACTGTATAAGAAATGACATTCATTTGATATCCACAATTTGGAATTAAAGGTGATTCAGTTATTTACTCACCAAATATTTAGAACCCACCACATTAAAAAGAATGTTTTGGAATGTTAAGACAAACATACTAGTAAGGCACCGTCTTTAAGTTTCATTGACATGCAAAAAATAGATTTTTAGACAAAAAATATAATTGACTATAGAACAAAGTCTAGGATGGAGGCGTGAAGCAGGAATAAAATGGTTAAGTCTATCTACCTGGGATCACAAAGACTTCCTGAAAGATACCATGGTTGAGATGAATTTTCAGGAATAACGTGCAACGACAGTTGGATAGACTAGAAGTCTGTCTTGGGTCAAATGGAGCAAATAGGACGTGCTACACGAAGAGGCTGTGAAGGAGCACACTTCGTCGACTCACAGTATCTGGTATTGAAGAGTAGAGTGAGATAGTTTTCAAGCCGTGCAGCTAAGGACATGTTAGCAGAAGTAAGATGTTGTAGGGTATTTATGGCATGCTAATGGGCTGGGATTATATTCACAGGGCAAGTGTCCACATACTTTCTATGTAAAAGGCAACAACTCTATTCTTGTAGAATGAAAACAGTCACAGACAATGTGTAAATGAATGTGGAAGGCTGTGTCCCATTAAAACTTTATTTACCAAAACAAACCATGGGATGAATTTAAATTCCTCCTATAAAGGAACAGTAATAACAGAATGTATTGAAATAATGATAGTTGGTATAAAAATACCTTTGTAGTTGAATAGTGGATGGACAGAAAGATACCAGGTTGAGTTAGATAAATCATCTTTCTAGTAATAAATACATTTTTGATAGTTTAAGGTATTGTAGTGATCAAGGACAAAGAATGAGTTAGAACAAAGTCAATAGGACTTCGTGTTTAATTGATATGGGAGGGTGCAGAAGGTGCTAAAGTCATAGGATAGTTAACCGAAAGTGAATTAAAATGGAAGAATAAATTTGAAATGAAGAGTTAATGATAAATTCAGAATTAGCCCCTACAGTGATTACAGTTATAGATGAACGTATGTTATATGTAATGGCCGGGATCTCAGAAGACATATCTTGCTGTATTGATTCAGTGGCCATTAGCCTGATACTGATAATTAACATCTTAAAGGTGATATTACTAGGAAGATGGTAGAGAAACTGATAAATCCTACAGTGACATCTATTCACAGCAACACTCACAGTTTCTCGTTAAATAATAAACATGAATTTCCTATCAGAAATCTATTCTCCTGCATGCTGAGCCTATGATGTCAGGTCAGATAGACTCTACCCTATTCAGAAATGGATTCTGATTGGTCTAGACTAGTGGTTTTCCATTCAGATGGTCCTTTTATTGGTTCACTGGATACAACCGGCAGTGTGTGGGTGTTTAGAGGAAAGGATGCCGCTGGTATGATTTCCCTAGGGTAAGGAATGCTAGCCACCATCAAATGCTCAGACATTCCTGCACAAACTGTCCTATTCAAAATATCCATTGCCAAACACTGACCTACACTATTCAGCATACAGCACTCATTGTTATGGCCCTTTGAACAGGAATTCGAACTATCAGAGCCAACATGTGGCTGAACATTTACTCTGGGGCTTCATGGATAACAACCAGGGAGTTTTCCCTTCGGTTTACATTTGAAAGCTCACAGTTTGGCTCTGTTCTATTCTTGCTAGCATACTTTTAGCAAAAACAAAACAAACAAACAAAAAAAAAAAAAAACCCCTTACACTTGGAGGAAGAAAATAAAAAAATCAAGCTGATCCTGGGAAAAGAATGTAAGTGCATCCTGGTAACATATTTTGATTAACAAAGTGAAATTCAGCCTACCCCTTGATTATTCTTTACTTAAACTAATAAATTCTCTTTTTGCATAAGCCAGTTGAAAAGCCCTTTTCTATGAAAAGAAAATCGATCTGAAAAGGAACCATGAATAGAGAATGCTAAGGAGTATAAAAATTTAAAGTAAAATCAGAATAAGATGGAGAGGAAGAAAGATCAGAAATGACCAGTAACACAGAAGAACCAGGAGTAACAATTTTATGAAAACCAATGGAGAAAAAAAAAATTAAAAAAGAAATGGTCAACAGTGTCATCTGCTCAAGGATAATGAGACTTGATGAAAAAGTTTTATATATGGCAATAGAGAAACCAATGTCCAAATCTGCCAACTTAATTTCAGGTGCAGAAGCCAGATGGCAACTTTACTACAATTGCTTTTTTGGACACATCCAGTTATGTATCTACTTTTATCAAGACGTGATGAGATTACATACACAGTACAAGGACATAAAAAGGAGGGAGAATTACTGATACTAAATTTTTGATTGCAATGTATATAGTTCACAAAAAATAATTACTTCAATCATAAATACACAAACACACACACACATGAATATACACACTAAACATCAAATGCTGTAACTACTGTTCGCAACTATAGTGATAGGGTGGGCCAATGATGAACTATCCTTATCAAGAAGTTAATGTAACACTAAGTACAGTCAGCATGGGAAAAGTCTTCACGCCCTGATTGCATACAGAGCTTTCTCTTTCCCATCGTCAACACACTATTATTTATTCCTCCTCCAGGGATGTTTCAGTTCACTTGTGAGGTGTGGAAATTAATGTTGAGTTGTCATTTGCTCATAGAACCTGCTGTAAGTAAGGAATAGCTGATGTCATATCCTAGAAGATGCAAAGGAGACAGTCTTAGATGAGCTGAAGAGAAAATGTTTCTACAGAACCCTGGAAGAGCACCTCGCTTGGACTGAACAGAAAGTATATGATACAACAGAGAAGGAAGACAAGACTTCAAGAAAACAGGATGGAGAAGGGTATGACTCCAAATGATAAGAAATATCTATCCTTCCCTAGTGAAGTGGGTGAACCATAGTTTTCTGAGTGAGAAAGTCAGGCCAACTATTTGACAGCCAATGCCTGGTGTGGCTTAGAACAAGTGAGAATTTCCCAGAAGACCCTGACATGAGTACCATGGAAGTTAGAAGGTGACACGCAAGCAAAAATGGCATGATCCTCTAATACTAAACAACTGTAAACTAGGTCAAACCCACACAAAACCAGGAACTTTGTAATTATGAGGGAGAAACATGCCAAAATCTCAAACTAACTAGGGAGTTAATGATGAATTATATTAATTAAATGTATTAATATAATCCTACGGTGTCTTGTAAGTTAACTTCTTGGAAAATCAATACCTGGGGAAATCATGCAAGAATGCACCATAAATACTTGAATCTGACATGTTTCCACAGAAGAGTCTTCACATACTGTTCCGTGTCTAATTACTCAAATTCCAGATGCTTCCATCACAGTCTTCCTTGACAATAGGTTCAGAGTTACCGTCTTATTTGTGCATTGTTGAAAATATGGTAAAGGGATATTTCTCCTCTACTACCCAATCTGAAGAACATTCTTGTTGCAGTGGCTTAAAATATTCTGGAGTGGCTTATTATTTCTATTCTATGTTATAGTAGAAGGTGTTTTGCATACTACTGACAAAGAATCACTTCTGAAAGTTTATTATTTTAAAAATTAACAGAATACAAAAACCCCATAGTCTCTCACAGTTTCCCTGGTTGCCGTATTTTCACTGACCTTCCCTACTTATCCTGTGACTAAAAGATCTGCATTACGTAGTATTTGGATCAGACCCACTGGCAACTGCCCTGTGCTCCCTCCTCCTCTATCACAGGCTGAAAGAGTTTAGCATTCCTTTCAAGTCCCTTTTCATAATACAAGTGTGTTATAAAATCGATGCTATGTGCATAGACATGACACACCCAACAGCGGCTCAAACTTCATGGGACAGTAAGGGAAAGAGATAAGCATGATGGAAGTGAAAAGGAATTGCTCTTCCCTCCTGATTGTTAAATATCCAGAAACCCTGTTGCCTGTACCTTGTTTCTGGAATTGGAGTAGAGGGGAATATTACTGCCATACCTAAGGGACTATTCTCAACTCCTGGGAAGGCTCGTGATAGAGGCCTACTGCCTGAATCCCACGGCCGTCACTTGCCGATCCAGGAACACATAACCAAAGGATCAGAATTCAGTCGTATTTGGGAGGGTTCCCCCATCTCCATTCACTCCTTAGGTCGTTATGACAACAAAGTGTCATTTCACTGTTCCATGACAAAATGGATTTCCTATAGACCAAAACTTAACACACAGTTGAATCATGTCATGATTTTTAACTATCACCTGTTTATTATCTCTTGATGTGAAACTCTTAACTAAGACTTTAATACTGGGTTCTGCCCCTGTTATTCCCACAGCCCATTTATTTCATGACCTTGCTTTCTGTCATGGGCTGCTCCTGCAAAGTCATGGGCATACTATAATATATATGTATATATGTATACACACACAGAGATATATATACACACACACATACACACACACACACACATACACACATATATGTGTGTGTCTTTTAGGTCCTCTCAGAGGCAGATACTGAGCCAAGAATCCAAGTGTGAGTAATTTATTTAAAAAGTGCTCCCAGGAGGTACTAGCCAGTGAATGGGAAACAGGATAGGAAAGTAGGAAAAGCCAAATCTGCCTGATAGCGTAGAGAGCTCCGGACTATAAATTATGCCTAGGAGTTATTCTGCTTTCAGACAAATGAGCAGGAGGTTTGTACTCCAGGTTAGGTAATCATGAGCTGACAGCTTCCACAAGAGGAGAAAAGAGACATAAAATTTTAACCACTTCTGATCCTCCATACGTGGTGAGGGGGCTCTGATGACCCAGAGTTATCCCCCAAAGAAGGTTACAGGGGCAAGGAGTTAGTAAAGCACAGAGGTGCCTGGTGGGGATGATGGCATGGAAAGCTGGTAAAAAGCTGGTAAAAAGGAGCCAGGCCAAGCTGATGAGGCAGAGCTATGGAAAGGCGATAGAGAGCTCAGGGACAGCGCTCCCCCAGAGAGAATTACATAACTGATCAAAAGTAGTAAACCATGAGAGACTATGGACTCTGAAAAACAACCAGAGGGTTATGAAGGGGCGGCAGGGGGGTGGGGGGGGTGGGAGGTTGAGGAACCAGGTGGTGGGTCATAGGGAGGGCACGTACTGCATGGAGCACTGGGTGTGATGCCAAAACAATGAACACCGTTATGCTGTAAATAAACAAACAAACAAAAAAAAAACTCGCAAAAACAAACAAACAAAAAAAAAGTAGTAAAGTGCAAGCGTTCAAAACCTCTTCCAACAAACTACAGAAAAACAGACAGGACTAAGTAGAGTGGGGAGTGGGGAGCCAGGGCATCTGAGCTAGGTGCTATACCCACCTCCAAAGGCCGCGCACTGAGGAGCTATTTTAGCAGACGAAGCAGCCATGGGGCAGCTCCCTCAGCTTCAAGGCCTGCGGCAAAGCGATTCCACGTGGATTTGGTGGCTAAGTGAGCATTGAATGTGTGGCATACCACACCTGGCCCTATCCTGGCAGAGATCTACACTGCACCAAACTGAGGCATGAAAGGGTAGAAAGGGATCCATTGGCTTGAGCCATATCTTTGGCATTTGAGAGGAAGGAACAGTTTGGTACTTGTTGGGACTGTGTGCTCGTTGCTGACTGAGTGTCTTTGATGCATTGAAATGAGTAGGTATGAGCTTCAGGACAGGTTATCATCATCTGAAGCAAGCGATACAAGGCAAAGCGCTCCATGACTACATTTTATTTTTTTTTTTTAAGGATCAGGAGAGACAGATGGGAAAGGGCAGAGAGAGAGAGAGAGAGAACCCTAAGCAGGCACCATGCTCAGCACAGAGTCCAATGTAGAGCTCGATCTCACAGCCCTAAGTTGAAATCAAGAGTTAGACCCTTAACTGATTGAGCTGGAGAAGTGATAGAGCAGAAAACAGGCACAGGACTCAGTGGAATGACTAGTCACATTTCAGAAAAGACAACATGTTCAGGTTCTGCAAATCCCTTCATGTCGAAGTGAGCGCCCAAGAAAGGAGTAGTCCTTACACTTGAAATGGGGGTACCTCAGTAGAATCTATATGTGTCAACCGCTCTAGGCTTTCTGATCTTATCTAAGAAATATGCTTGTAAGAGGAAATTGTCATTATTGATTAATTCAACTTATTATAATTTTCTATAGGTTAGGACTTATGGTTGGAAATGATATTTCAAAAGTCTATTATCAGTAGGATGAATGGGTCCCGGAAGAGCTGAGGCCAGATGGCAGCATTTAACTGTCTGAGGCAGGATGGATATAATTCCCATATACGGGTGGCATATTTGGAATGACAGCCAGTTTGGAATGGCCAGGATCTGACAGAGATATATAGTAATAGCTAAGAGACTACGGTGCTCTTAAGGGCAATACAGATGGGCACCCAGGCACACTATTTGTCTAATGTGCTTAATGAAGGACATGAAGGACATGAAGGAAAGGATAACTGAGGGCAGCCTTTTCTGTGAAAAGTCATGTAACATTATATGCACTTACATTTTTTCATATAAATTCTGCAGTCTACATGGAACCATAATACAATGGTTTTTTGTTGTTGTTTTTTGTTGTTTTTTAAAGATTTTTATTTATTTGACAGGCAGAGATCACAAGTAGGCAAAGGCAGGCAGAGAGAGAGGAAGGGAAGCAGGCTCCCTGCCGAGCAGAGACCCCGATGCAGGGCTCGATCCCAGGACCCTGAGATCATGACCTGAGCCGAAGGCAGAGGCTTTAACCCACTGAACCACCCAGGTGTCCCGGAACCATAATACAATGTTATCACAAGGAGCAAAACCTAAGGACAAACACACATAATTGCCTATCCCTACCTGGATACGTCTATTTTCACTCTGTGTTGAAGAGGCAAAACAAGAAGGGAGGCTGACCAATCACTGCCCTAGAACGTTTCTTTAAAACCTTATCATACCGCAACAAGAGCAGAGATATAATGCAAATAAAGCTCTTTCTCAGTGAGCTCTCAGATCTTATTTCACTCTGTCCCCTTTGGATGCTTAAAACATTTTAAGAGAGTGGTTTTTGAAAACAGGAAAAAAAATGCTTGTGTTGTAATCTTTCTCTGTTTAAACTACAAACAGTGAATTTTATTATATTAATCCAAAAAATGCTACATGTGGAATGCATAAAACATTCCATCTTTCACTCCAAAAACATCATTTTATAAACCGTAATAAAGGATTGGCGTCTGTGATGGCATATGGGGCTAGCAATACTCCAGTTCTCTATTCTGACGACTGCTCCTATGTCTTCACAAAATGCTCCGCTCAAAATCTTAACAAGCATAACTTCAGACATAAAATTCACGTGCTCTCTGTTGTATAAGCAGCCACTTTGAGAGGAATGGCATATAAGACATCAATTTTTTAAAAAATTTTAATTGTAAATATTGTAAATATAAAAATTGTAAATATAAAATTTTTAATTATAAATATGAACTTTTATCTCCTTTGTCTCCTGTTTATTTTGACCAGTGCATGTTCATGTCATTTTGTCGATGTCACAATCTATTTAAAACAAAAATGATGTATATTTGTTGCTGTGTTAATTCAGTTTCTAAAATACAGAGCCCATGAGGTGCCTGGGTGGCTCAGTGTGTTAAGCCTCTGCCTTCAGCTCAAGTCATGATCTCAGGGTCCTGGGATCGAGTCCCACATCGGGCTCTCTGCTCAGCAGAGCAGTCCCCTCTCTCTCTCTGCCTGCCTCTCTGCCTACTTGTGATCTCTCTCAAATAAACAAATAAACAAATAAAATCTTAAAAAAAAAAAAAAGTACAAAGCCCATTCTCCTAGTGAAAAAGAAGGGGACTGGCAAATATTTCTAAGATTTTATTGATAAATTTCACCATTAGTCACATCAGTAAAGGTCACTCAATATTTATATAGTTCCATATATTTTTTAATCTACAAAAATAATAATAATCTATAAAATGACACTTCTGATGTGAAAAATCATATTAAAGATATTGGAAGTAATTCAGACGAAATTTTATGGTTATCTGAAACTAAATTTAACTGCTGTTATGAGGAAGTAATTTTGTTGCATTACTTTTTTTTTAAGATTTTATTTATTTATCAGAGAGAGATCACAAGTAGGCAGAGAGGCAGGCAGAGAGAGTGAGAGGGAAGCAGGCTCCCTCCAGAGCAGAGAGCCCGACTTGGGACTTGATCCGAGGACCCTGAGATCATGACCCGAGCCGAAGGCAGCGGCCTAAACCACCGAGCCACCCAGGCGCCCCAACATTACTTTTTTTTTTTTTAAAGATGATCTCATGTGCTACTTTTGGTCCAACTTTCTAATTTTCTGTGTCAATAAATGTATTTTTTAATAAAATAATATATAATTCTCTACTAAAATATAAAATAGTAATGGAATTCTAAGTTCCAACTCAATGGAAGCAATAAATAATGGAAACTGGTGTGAAAATAATTAACTTGCAAATAAGATTTAGCATATTGAAGATTTATGGTCATGGAATGGACCTAATCCTGACTTGTCACTTGTATGTGAAGAAGGCATTTCTAATGAACATATGCAAAACCTTAAGAAATTTTCCAGTCTCTGGGCTTTAAATTTCTTCCCCTTCAAATCTAGAATTGTAAACTCTGGGTCACAATCATGCAAAAAAGGGAAAGTTCTACATCAAATATTTATGACTCAGATCAAAATATGTACCATATCTGAGAAACCTGGAAACATCTGGAATTAGTTTAAGAGTCATACCAACACAATTAAGAGTAAACACAACTTGGCCAAAATCTAATCCATTTAAGAACCAACAGAAATAAGGAGGAGATGGTTAAAAGCAGTTTAAAAATTCATTCTCTTATTTTACCAAAGCAACAACCCTAGGTAACCCTGGGTCACCAGCCTTATCCCTTTGTCAACATGCTAATGATAGACCACCAGGCAATGAGTCAATGGCATTTGCTTGTGGAAGAGTCCTTACTGATGGAACACATTTAATAGGATGTACCTGGTCTGTCTTGGCTGCTTTATAGCAAAGAAACCTGGAAATTATGGATTTGTGGGAATAACCTCCTGAAAAATATCAGGTGAGCTATGTAAGTCTAAAAGGTGTTGTTTCATGAGAAAATATTTTCTTTCCATATAAGTAAAGTGAGTGTATACATTACTTGAAGACTCCACATGAGAAAATATTTACAAACCTTATATGTTAAATGTGGGCCAAGGATTTAACATGGTGGGAGCAGTAGGTAATCTGGACCTCGTTTGCTTCATGTAGGTCCCTTGGGATGACCTGTGTATACGGAATTATCAAAGATTAAGTGATGCTTAGTACTCAGTCATCTAACTCCTATGAGCCTGATTTGACAATCTGGTATTTCTTATTATTTCAAAATGCCAACATAAAGGAGTTTTTAATCTAAACTATCTCAGACACTTTCTAAATTACCATATTTATTGCTGTGAGGTATCAACAAAGACTATTGTTTTATTCCATTTAGACATAAAAAGAAGTCTTGCCAGTAAGTAAAGAGATGTCTGGGAAATATTTTTCCTAATATAATACTAATAGTTAATTTTTCCTAATAGATGTTTATCTATTTGTCAATTATACTAAACATTTGAACTACAAAGTATGCATCTGTTTTCATAGTGATACAGGTGTCATCGACCCTGACAATCATGCAAAACATAGTGATCTTTTTCTGCTCATATTATTTTACTTTTCACCAGGATTTGTACAATGAGATACTTACAAATTTGAATAAATTCATGAAATGATATAGGTACTATTTCTTAATAACTATTACACATTAAATTGTTACTAATGATAGAAGCAATTCAGAATTCAGTGATATTGAGGAAAAAGGATTTTGAGAGAAGTACTCTTGCTTTATAATTCAATCCCCCCCAAAAAGACTTTATCAAGTTAATTACGGCAGTTTATGCTCAGAAACAAAATCTAAAGTGATGTGTTAAGAAAGCCACAAGGGGGGGCGCCTGGGTGGCTCAGTGGGTTAAAGCCCCTGCCTTTGGCTCAGGTCATGATCTCAGGGTCCTGGGATCAAGCCCCGCATTGGGCTTTCTGCTCAGCAGGGAGCCTGCTTTCTCCTCTCTCTCTCTCTCTGCCTGCCTCTCTGCTTCCTTGTGATCTCTGTCAAATAAATAAATAAAATCTTCAAAAAAAAAAAAAAAAGAATGCCACAAAGATGGGGCACCTGGGTGGTTCATGGGTTGAATATCTGACTCTTAATTTTGGCTCAGTCTGTGATCTTGTGACTTGCATCAGGCTTTATACTCCATGTGGAGTCTGCTTAGGATTTCCCCTCCTTCTCTCCCTCTGCCCTTCCCCACCCACATGCACTCAATATCTCTCTCTCAAAATAAATAAAATCTTTAAAAAAAAAAAAAGGGAGGAGTCAAGATGGCGGAGAAGTAGCAGGCTGAGACTACATCAGGTAGCAGGAGATCAGCTCGATAGCTTATCTAAACATTGCAAACACCTACAAATCCAACGGGAGAGCGAAGAGAAGAAGAACAGCAACTCTAGAAACAGAAAATCAACCACTTTCTGAAAGGTAGGACTGGCGGAGAAGTGAATCTAAAACGACGGGAAGATAGACGGCGGGGGGAGGGGCCGGCTCCCGGCAAGCGGCGGAACAACGGAGCACAAAATCAGGACTTTTAAAATTCTGTTCCACTGAGGGACATTGCTCCAGAGGCTAAACCAGGGTGAAGCCCACGCGGGGTCAGCGTGGCCCCAGGTCCCGCAGGGTCACAGAAGGATCGGGGGTGTCGGAGTGTCGCAGAGCTCGCAGGTATTAGAACGGAGAAGCCGGCTGCAGAGACAGAGCCGAGGACTGAACTCTCAGCTCGGGGTTACCTTGAACTGGTCGCGGGCTGGGTGAGCTCGGAGCGCGGCTAGAGGCTGGGGATACGGGAGTGATTGGGTGCTGTCCTCTGGGGGCGCACTGAGGAGTGGGGCCCCAGGATCTCGGCTCCTCCGGGCCGGAGACTGGGAGGCCGCCATTTTCATTCCCGTCCTCCGGAACTCTACGGAAAGCGTTCAGGGAACAGAAGCTCCCAAAAGCGACCCGGAGCGGATTAATTAGTCCAGCCGCCAGTAAGGGAGGTGCAATCCCACCTTGGGCAAAGACATTTGAGAGTCACTACAACAGGCCCCTCCCCCAGAAGATCAACAAAATATCCAGCCAGGACGAAGTTCATCTATCAAGGAAAGCAGGTTCAATACCTAAGACAGCAGCGGAATTCCAGAGGAGGAGAAAGCAAAGCATGGAACTCATGGCTTTCTCCCCATGATTTTTTAGTCTTGCGGCTAATTCAACTTTTTTTTCTTTTTTCAATTTTTTTTCTTTTTTCTTCTTCTGCTAAATTTTTTAAAACTTTTACCCTTTTCTTTTTAATGTTTTTTAACTAGTTTATCTAAATATATATATTTTTTCTTTGTTTTTTATATTTTTTCTTTATTTGTTTTATTTTTAAAATTTTTTTCTTTTTTTTTCTGAACCTCTTTTTATCCCCTTTCTCCCCCCCCCCGACAATTTGGGGTCTCTTCTGATTTGGTTACACGGCATTTTTCTGGGGTCTTTGCCACCCTTTTAGTATTTTATTGGATCCTTCATATCCTCTTATCTGGACAAAATGACAAGGCGGAAAAAATCACCACAAACAAAAGAACAAGAGACAGTACCGAAGGCTAGGGACCTAATCAACACTGACATTGGTAATATGTCAGATCAAGAGTTCAGAATGACGATTCTGAACGTTCTAGCCGGGCTCTAAAAAGGCATGGAAGATATTAGAGAAACCCTCTCTGGAGATATAAAAGCCCTTTCTGGAGAAATTAAAGAACTAAAATCTAACCAAGTTGAAATCAAAAAAGCTATTAATGAGGTGCAATCAAAAATGGAGGCTCTCACTGCTAGGATCAATGAGGCAGAAGAAAGAATTAGTGATATAGAAGACCAAATGACAGAGAATAAAGAAGCCGAGCAAAAGAGGGACAAACAGCTACTGGACCATGAGGGGAGAATTCGAGAGATAAGTGACACCATAAGATGAAACAACATTAGAATAATTGGGATTCCAGAAGAAGAAGAAAGAGAGAGGGGAGCAGAAGGTCTATTGGAGAGAATCATTGGAGAGAATTTCCCTAATATGGCAAAGGGAACAACCATCAAAATCCAGGAGATGCAGAGAACCCCCCTCAAAGTCAACAAGAATAGGTCCACACCCCATCACCTAATAGTAAAATTTATAAGTTTTAGTGACAAAGAGAAAATCCTGAAAGCAGCCCGAGAAAAGAAGTCTGTAACATACAATGGTAAAAATATTAGATTGGCAGCAGACTTATCCACAGAGACCTGGCAGGCCACAAAGAGCTGGCATGATATATTCAGAGCACTAAACGAGAAAAACATGCAGCCAAGAATACTCTATCCAGCTAGGCTATCATTGAAAATAGAAGGAGAGATAAAAAGCTTCCAGGACAAACAAAAACTGAAAGAATTTGCAAACACCAAATCAGCTCTACAGGAAATATTGAAAGGGGTCCCCTAAGCAAAGAGAGAGCCTAAAAGTAGTAGATCAGAAAGGTACAGAGACAATATACAGTAACAGTCACCTTACAGGCTAATAATGGCACTAAATTCATATCTCCCAATAGTTACCCTGAATGTTAATGGGCTAAATGCCCCAATCAAAAGACACAGGGTATCAGAATGGATAAAAAAACAAAACCCATCAGTATGTTGCCTACAAGAAACTCATTTTAGACGCGAAGACACCTCCAGATTTAAAGTGAGGGGGTGGAAAACAATTTACCATGCTAATGGGCATCAGAAGAAAGCTGGGGTGGCAATCCTTATATCAGATCAATTCGATTTCAAGCCAAAGACTATAATAAGAGATGAGGAAGGACACTATATCCTACTCAAAGGGTCTGTCCAACAAGAAGATCTAACAATTTTAAATATCTATGCCCCTAACGTGGGAGCAGCCAACTATATCAACCAATTAATAACAAAATCAAAGAAACACATCAATAATAATAAAATAATAGGGGACTTGAACACTCCCCTCACTGAAATGGACAGATCATCCAAGCCAAAGATCAACAAGGAAATAAAGGCCTTAAATGACACACTGGACCAGATGGACATCACAGATATATTCAGAACATTTCATCCCAAAGCAACAGAATACACATTCTTCTCTAGTGCACATGGAACTTTCTCCAGAATAGAGCACATCCTGGGTCACAAATCAGGTCTCAACCGGTATCAAAAGATTGGGATCATTCCCCGCATATTTTCAGAACACCACGCTCTGAAGCTAGAACTCAATCACAAGAGGAAAGCTGGAAAGAACCCAAATACATGGAGACTAAACAGCATCCTTCTAAAGAATGAATGGGTCAACCAGGAAATTAAAGAAGAATTGAAAAAATTCAGGGAAACAAAAGATAATGAAAACACAATGGTTCAAAATCTGTGGGACACAGCAAAGGCAGTCCTGAGAGGAAAATATATAGTGGTACAAGCCTTTCTCAAGAAACAAGAAAGGTCTCAAGTACACAACCTAACCCTACACGTAAAGGAGCTGGAGAAAGAACAAGAAAGAAACACTAAACCCAGCAGGAGAAGAGAAATCATAAAGATCAGAGCAGAAATCAATGAAATAGAAACCAAAAAAACAATAGAACAAATCAATGGAACTAGGAGCTGGTTCTTTGAAAGAATCAATAAGATTGATAAACCCCTGGCCAGACTTATCCAAAAGAAAAGAGAAAGGACCCAAATAAATAAAATCATGAATGAAAGAGGAGAGATCACAAATAACACCAAAGAAATACAGACAATTATAAGAACATACTATGAGCAACTCTTCGTCAACAAATTTGACAATCTGGAAGAAATGGATGCATTCCTAGAGACATATAAACTACCACAACTGAACCAGGAAGAAATAGAAAACCTGAACAGGCCCATCACCAGTAAGGAGATTGAAACAGTCATCAAAAAGCTCCACATGAAAGCCCAGGGAAAGATGGCTTTCCAGGGGAATTCTACCAAACATTTAAAGAACTAATTCCTATTCTCCTGAAAATGTTCGAAAAAATAGAAATGGAAGGAAAACATCCAAACTCATTTTATGAGGCCAGCATCACCTTGATCCCAAAACCAGACAAGGATCCCACCAAAAAAGAGAACTACAGACCAATATCCTTGATGAACACAGATGCAAAAATTCTCGCCAAAATACTAGACAATAGGATTCAACAGTCCATTAAAAGGATTATTCACCACAATCAAGTGGGATTTATTCCAGGGCTGCAGGGTTGGTTCAACATCCGAAAATCAATCAATGTGATAGAACACATTAATAAAAGAAAGAACAAGAACCATATGATACTCTCAAAAGATGCTGAAAAAGCATTTGACAAAATACAGCATCCCTTCCTGATCAAAACTCTTCAAAGTGTAGGGATAGAGGGCACATACCTCAATATTATCAAAGCCATCTATGAAAAACCCACTGCAAATATCATTCTCAATGGAGAAAAACTGGAATCTTTTCCGTTAAGGTCAGGAACATGGCAGGGATGTCCGTTATCACCACTGCTATTCAAAATAGTACTAGAAGTCCTAGCCTCAGCAATCAGACAACAAAAAGAAATTAAAGGCATCCAAATCGGCAAGGAAGAAGTCAAACTATCACTCTTTGCAGATGATATGATACTATATGTGGAAAACCCAAAAGCCTCCACTCCAAAACTGCTAGAACTTGTACAGGAATTCAGTCAAGTGTCAGGATATAAAATCAATGCACAGAAATCAGTTGCATTTCTGTGCACCAACAACAAGACAGAAGAAAGAGAAATTAAGGAGTCAATCCCATTTATACTTGCACCCAAAACTATAAGATACCTAGGAATAAACCTAACCAAAGCGGCTAAGAATCTATATGCAGAAAACTATAAAGGACTCATGAAAGAAATTGAGGAAGACACAAAGAAATGGAAAAATGTTCCATTCCATGCTCCTGGATTGGAAGAATAAATATTGTGAAAATGTCTATGCTACCTAAAGCAATCTACACATTTAATGCAATCCCTATCAAAATCCCATCCATTTTTTTCAAAGAAATGGAACAAATAATCCTCAGATTTATATGGAACCAGAAAAGACCTCGAATAGCCAAAGGAATATTGAAAAAGAAAGCCAAAGTGGGTGGCATCACAATTCCGGACTTCAAGCTCTATTACAAAGCTGTCATCATCAAGACAGCATAGTACTGGCACAAAAACAGACACATAGATCAATGGAACAGAATAGAGAGCCCAGAAATAGGGCCTCAACTCTATGATCAACTAATCTTCGACAAAGCAGGAAAGAATGTCCAATGGAAAAAAGACAGCCTCTTCAATAAATGGTGCTGGGAAAATTGGACAGCCACATGCAGAAAAATGAAATTGGACCACTTCCTTACACCACACACGAAAATAGACTCCAAATGGATGAAGGACCTCAATGTGAGAAAGGAATCTATCAAAATCCTTGAGGAGAACGCAGGCAGCAACCTCTTCGACCTCAGCCGCAGCAATATCTTCCTAGGAACATCGGCAAAGGCAAGGGAAGCAAGGGCAAAAATGAACTATTGGGATTTCATCAAGATCAAAAGCTTTTGCACAGCAAAGGAAACAGTTGACAAAACCAAAAGACAACTGACAGAATGGGAGAAGATATTTGCAAACGACATATCCGATAAAGGGCTAGTATCCAAAATCTATAAGGAACTTAGCAAACTCAACACCCAAAGAACAAACAATCCAATCAAGAAATGGGCAGAGGACATGAACAGACATTTCTGCAAAGAAGACATCCAGATGGCCAACAGAGACATGACAAAGTGCTCCACATCACTCGGAATCAGGGAGATACAAATCAAAACCACAATGAGATATCACCTCACACCAGCTAGAATGGCTAAAATTAACAAATCAGGAAAAGACAGATGCTGGCGAGGATGTGGAGAAAGGGGAACCCTCCTCCACTGTTGGTGGGAATGCAAGCTGGTGCAACCACTCTGGAAAACAGCATGGAGGTTCCTCAAAATGTTGAAAATAGAACTACCCTATGACCCAGCATTTGCACTACTGGGTATTTACAGTAAAGATACAAACATAGTGATCCGAAAGGTCACGTGTACCCCAATGTTTATAGCAGCAATGTCTACAATAGCCAAACTATGGAAAGAACCTAGATGTCCATCAACAGATGAATGGATAAAGATGTGGTATATATAGACAATGGAATACTATGCAGCCATCAAAAGAAATCAAATCTTGCCATTTGCGATGATGTGGATGGAATAGAGGGTATCATGCTTAGTGAAATAAGTCAATCGGAGAAAGACAACTATCATATGATCTCCCTGATATGAGGACATGGAGATGCAACATGGGGGGTTAGGGGGATAGGAGAAGAATAAATGAAACAAGATGGGATTGGGAGGGAGATAAACCATAAATGACTCTTAATCTCACAAAACAAACTGGGGTTGCTGGGGTGAGGTGGAGTTGGGAGAGGGGGAGGGTATGTGCTATCGTGAGTGCTGTGAAGTGTGTAAACCTGGTGATTCACAGACCTGTACCCCTGGGGATAAAAATACATTATATGTTTATTAAAAAAAAAAAGGAAAGAAAGGATGAATACCCAACTTTTGTAGCAACATGGACGGGACTGGAAGTGATTATGCTTAGTGAAATAAGTCAAGAAGAGAGAGTCAAGTATCATATGGTTTCACTTATTTGTGGAGCATAACAAATGACATGGAGGACATGGGGAGATGGAGAGGAGAAGGAAGTTGAGGGAAATTGGAAGGGGAGGCGAACCATAAGAGACTATGGACTCTGAAAGACAACCTGAGGGTTTTGAAGGGGCGGGGGTGGGAGGTTGGGGGAACCAGGTGGTGGGTAATAGGGAGGGCACGTATTGCATGGAGCACTGGGTGTTGTGCAAAAACAATGAACACTGTTACGCTGAAAAAATAAATAAATTAAAAAAATAAAAATAAAACCATTTGACTATTAAAAAAAAAGAAATGGCATAAGGAGCACTTTAGGTTATGTTTTATATACATGAAATAGAATTGAAATATTATTCCCAGAACTCTTAACACTTCAGACATGCAGGGATAGGTAAAGTTCAAATTTCTATGATACTCAACTAATCAAAAAGTTTTACTTTCTGTTTACTGATGCTAATAATAATAGTCATAACTATTAGTTCTCATTTCTTTAATTCTTTCAGAAAATTAGTTCTTGATAGTCATTTAAATTAAAAGGGCATTAAAATTTAAAAAATAATTAAAATTTTAAAAGCTTAAAAATATAGGATATGCTTGTGTAAATCTTGTCAAAGTTCATTTTTACTCAGTATCAACTTCAGTCAATATGTATATACGTAGGCATATGTTCTATATTTTACAAGTTCATGATCCAATTAATGTCTCTCTAGACAAAAGATGCTTCTTTAGAATCGTAATTTGGAACTTGAAAAACATATTATGAACTTGAAAGCCATATATGTTTCATAAGTTATAATTTTATTCAGATACATGTCTTCTAACAGTTAAAGACAGAAGTTCCTAAAACATACACACACACACACACATTATCAACATGTTTATGTATATATTTTATGCACACTAACTTTATATAGGTATTTATACATGTATTTTATAAACATATATAATTATATACACATAAATATATATGTATTTTATAATTTGCCTACTCATTCCTTTCCCTGGAAGAAGTCTATTGCTCCGTTCAATGGTCACTTAACTC
This sequence comes from Meles meles, assembly GCF_922984935.1. Taxonomy (NCBI): domain Eukaryota; kingdom Metazoa; phylum Chordata; class Mammalia; order Carnivora; family Mustelidae; genus Meles; species Meles meles. The sequence goes on along the minus strand of NC_060077.1, from coordinate 89,627,653 downwards.
TCATTGCCATGGCGAAGGTGTTTTTTGTTAATGATCAACAAAATTCTCAAAAATATTTAGGGGCGCCTGGGTGGCTCAGTTGGTTAGGCAGCTGCCTTCTGCTCAGGTCATGATCCTGGAGTCCCAGGTCAAGTCCTCCATCAGGCTCCCTGTTCGGCAGGGAGTCTGCTTCTCCTGCTGACCTCTCTCCTCTCATGCTCTCTCTCTCTCAAATAAATAAATAAAATCTTTAGGAAAAAAAAATACCATTATTTACTATGGTCCTTTCTACTCCTCGACTTTTAAGCTGGTTGAAGTAATAACATAGCCGTGGTGTCAACAGTAAAACAAAAGCAGCAAGCAACTATTCTAAGAAAACTTAGGTCTTCAAAGTGTAGGCAACCCTACGGACCCCTTTATATACTTAAAGTTGACTGAGGACCCTAAAGGGCTTCTTCTTGTATGGCTTATATTTATCAATATTTATTGTTATTAGAATTAAAACTGAGATATTTAAAAATATTTAATCTAAAATAAGAATAAATAAGAATGTGTTAATATAAGTAACATTTTTATGAAAAAAATAGCCATATTTTCTCAAAATACATACTGGAGATTGTGTCATTATTTAGCTTTTTGGTAAATCCCTCTAAAATCTCCATCAGCTTCTGCATTTGATTTATTGCAATATCACCTGCCATGTAGTTTCTGAAAAATTTAATTATATACCACAAAGAAAAGAGAATGAAAGACTCAAATAATATTTTATTATTATTTGGAAAATAGTTTTGACTTCCATGATACCTTTCATGACCTCAAGGACCCCCAGAGCTTTACAGACTGTCCTTTTTTATGGAACCCGAGCCTGAAATCATGAGCACTGAGGAATAGTTAACACAAAGTCTCATCAATTTAAGAATACTAGGTATGTTCTTAAATCTTATCAGGGACAGAGAATGAGACATCGCTCAGGGGCCCACTGCACACAGACACTGTCCCAACAACAGAGCCTACAGCTGACTTCCTTCCAGTGCCCAAGGACCCAAGGTCACTGGGCTATACTCACCAAGCCAAGAAATTAGTAATATTCTCTAGGTTGTTTCCCTTGGATCCCAATCTCTGATGTCTGGACATTCACACCAGACTATCCCTGAGAAAACGAATGTTTGTTTCTCACCTTACTTCTATATTTTTCCACAGGAAATCTCTAGAGAGCACAGAAGTACCAATATTGCTCTCCGTCCTGCTTGGGGAATCTAGACAAATTCAGTGCCTCAGCAGGGCTGGCTTGTGGACCAAGAGACCGGCCCCAAGCAGCTACCAGATCAGGAGTCTGTATGAGAACCGGACTTCCAGGAGCTGGTGTTCCCACCACCTGCTTTCTGAACCCCCAGCCAACATGACTGCTTGCAGCAGCAATGTCTAAGGAACATAAAGTATCCCATCTGCTCTTCTTCATCAAGGGGAATGAAACGGGGCTATTTTTATGCCATGTGTACCCTGCTTATAATGCAATCACCAGGCAGGATTCATATCACCTGAGTAAGACTGACTGGTTTGAAAGGAGCTAATCACTTCCCAGGGCTCTGTTAAAACTCACCACACCTGAAAATTCCTCAGCTCCAAAAGACAGGTAATGTGCCTATCTCACAGCACTGTTGCCTCACAATACAGGTGGCCCAGAGTCAGAGAGGAACAAATGGTGGCTGTTTGCTGTCCTTAGATCACTTTCAAAACTTAGCTCACCACAACGCTCTCTCTCAAGACTTTTACAACTTGATATACGTTTAAAAAGGAGAAAAACTAATCACACCTTTCAGAATATACTTTGGTGGTATTTTAAGGACTTAAATTGGGGAAAGACAGATGAACAGGATTCTTCCTAATGTTCTAAAGAGGGTGTTTGTAGAGTAACAGATTGAGTAATAGCATCCAGAATTTGAAATTATTTTTTAACCTCCATTCAAATTCCAGCCAGTTTTATACCATTCAAAGATTTTTGCAAGGCTTCATTCCATCAAGTGTTACGTGAAGGTATGAGGTGTGTGTGTGTGAGAGTGTGTATGCATTTGTGGGTGAAGGGAAGGTTTCACCATGTCAATAAAGTCTTCTGTCCTGGTGACCTTAATCCTTGTGACTGCCTCTTAAGAAAACCTTCCTGAACAAGTTGACCATGTTCGCATGTAAAATGGGAAGTACTTGTAATCATATCCTTCCGTGAAAATTAGAGAAATGCTTTTTTTTTAAGATTTTATTTATTTATTTGACATAGAGAGATCACAAGTAGATAGAGAGGCAGACAGAGAGAAAGAGAGAGAGGGAAGCAGGCTCTGCTCAGCAGAGAGCCCGATGCGGGACTCGATCCCAGGACCCCGAGATCATGACCTGAGCCGAAGGCAGCGGCTTAACCCACTGAGTCACCCAGGCGCCCCGAGAAATGCTTTTTAGATAGATTTTAAGAAGAAGATGCGGTGTAACATATACATATGCATAACATACTCAAAGGTCTGTGAAAGCTACAAGAAACACGACCTAGATACAATCATCCTAACAAGTTATGTGACTTGCACTTATCTCTGCTTTATTAAATAAGCTTTGGCAATGGTTGTGAATTGTAGTGAACTGGTGTGTGATTTTTATCACAGATTATGGTTTATTGAGGGCTGGTATCATAGTTTATCAGTAATACAAGTGGATAGAAGTTTTTTTTATTAATAAAGACTTTATAACTTCATTTGGAACTAAAAACATGTCAGTATCACTCCTACAGAGACCACAAATTCACTAAGGAAAGCCTGGAGCTAGAATAGCTAATGATTTAGAAATCAGGTTATAGCATAGAACTTGGGAGAATGACAGGTAATTCATACAGATATACTCATTCATGCATTTAATGAGCACCTGCTGCATATCAGGTAATTCTAAACAAGAGACAAAACCTTGCCCTTATTATGTTTGCTCTTTCTTGTGTGTGTGACAGGTCAAAGAGTTCATCCCGAAACAGAAGCGTTTCAAGAGAATCCTCCCATTTGTGGAGCTCCAAGGTAGTTTAGGTATGCAGAAGGACACAATTTCATAAACTGTCCTCATTAGAAAAGCAGGTTTTTTTAAAATTCCAAAAATAAAACTCAAGCTCAAAGATCATACCTGCTGCATCACAGAAGCACTTACAGGTTACTTTCAATTCCTAAAAACCAAATGTGCAAAGTGAGCTTTGGGGACATTACACAGCACTCCTGTGAGACCAGTCCACACACACACACATACAAAGGGTATAAAAAGGGGTAGCAAAAGCATTAATGTTGTCAAGAGATGGGCAATCCAAAAGATAAGGAGCCTCGGCCCCCAGTGGAGAGGCATGGCCCTTACCTAGGGCCTGTAGGAACTAGAGTATATGAGGTGGGGTTTGGAACACGATCCGTCATCACTGGAAGAGTTGCACTTACTCTAAAGATTTGCATTAGAAATTAGACTGCCCCTTTTAAGGGGAGGGTGTAGGATTGGAGAGGAGGAAGCAACAGCATCTTACCCATGTTCAACCTACAAAGAGTATTTATAAAAAAAAACTGAATTTGTCGATATTTTAAAAATCGGAATGTTTGCACAGTATCCTATTCATCGTTTCTCTTGTTTTATTTACCATTTCAGAGTGGCTTTCATTTTGAGATAATTGTATATTCATGCATTTGTAAGAAATAATAGATTCTGTACATGCTTTACCCTGTTTCTCTCAAGCGTTGTATCTCGTAAAACCACAGTGCAACATCACAGCTAGGGTATTAGTATGGATGCAGTCAAGACCCGGAACAGTCTCAGCCCCCGCAAAATTCCCCGATTTCTCCTCTTATGGCCACACCTACCTTCCTTTCCCACACCCCAGCCCTGTCCCTAACCTTTGGCAACCTATTCTGGTGTCCATTTGTACAACGTTGCCATTTTAAGAACGGCATAGAAATGAAATCATATACTATTGAGATTTTTTTTTTCCATTCAGAATTTTCCCCTGGAGATTCATTTAAGTTCCTTTTTACTGCTAAGGACTATCCCACTGTATGGATGTATGGCAGCTTTGTTAAAACATTCTCCTGCTGAAGGGCATCTGGGTTGTTTCCAGCTTGGGCCATTATGAGTAAAACTACATGCAGTCCTCACATTAAGTCTTTCCCTTTTGTGCAACTAGTTCCGTTTAAAAAATTTTTTTAACAAAAAGACTCATTTTCAAGCATTATGTGGTATCATCCCTATCCTCTAAATCTGAAATCTGGAAACATCCTTTACAATATTGGCTATTCTTTTTCCTAAGAGAAATATGCTTTTGACTCATTTTCCCCATCTAAATCAGCAACTATAAGAGATCTTATCCTAATTTTGTTGCTGAGATAAAACCAAGCATAAAAAAATGAAGATACAAAAGTACTAGGTGAGAGATTAAAGACTGGGGACTGATTGAAATCATGTTTTCTACGGACCTAAGTTCCTATTTGGAAACCTTTTGTGCATGGACAGGATTTATCTGCATACTGGTGTTGAAATTTTGGTGTTTTACATGGTAATGGATTTTGCAGTTGCAAAGAGTAGAAATTGACTTTGTTAATATTCACCTTCTTTCTTTTTCAGGAGCTAAAATTTTAGGTATGTGAGCTTTTAAGCCTTAAGGTTGCACATGTTATTCTTCAGTTCTGTCTATACCACATTCTTGGAGCTTGTAACTTCAAGAGAATTGCCTGAAGTATATAATCAGCAACGAGTCATGTTCTTTTCTTTTTTACTCATAGATCTCTTATATAGGAGATATGAAATAAAAACCAAAAGCGGGGGCTGCAGTTTGAAAATACTCCCAGAACAAACACAGAAAGTCACTAAACCCAAACTTGAAACTGTCCCAATTTCCCCAAAATGCTAATTTTTAAAAAAATTTTTTTGTATTTATAAACATATAATGTATTTTTATCCCCAGGGGTACAGGTCTGTGAATTGCCAGGTTTACACATTTCACAGCACTCACCATAGCACATACCCTCCCCAATGTCCATAACCCCCTCCCCCTCTCCCAACCCCACCTCCCCCCCAGCAACCCTCAGTTTGTTTTGTGAGATTAAGAGTCACTTATGGTTTGTCTCCCTCCCAATCCCATCTTGTTTCATTTCTTCTTCTCCTATCCCCCTAACCCCCCGTGTTGCATCTCCACGTCTTCATATCAGGGAGATCATATGATAGTTGTCTTTCTCCGATTGACTTCAAAATGCTAATTCTGACCTTAAACACAGCTTAAGTTTTCTTCCCATCAACAGGACTGGATGGCTTCCTAAGTAACCAGCTACCCATGTCAACTTGAGCAATGAAAATAGAGGTGAGTTTCTAGTAACCAGTCACAAGAGGAAACAATGTGTTTACTTGGAAGCACAAAGTATTGACACATGGAAAGGATAACATGTAGAACACTCAAGTGTGAGCTGAGACAATTCAATCTGTCCAAATAGCAAATTCAAAAGCTTGTAAGACCTATCTTTAACAAAGGAAAACAAAGCAGCTGCCAGGACCACTGGTTCAGAGCCACAAGGAATCTAAGAGTATTACCTATAAAGTTCCCAAACGCCTTCTGCAGTGGTCCCATAAGAGACATATCTCAGTGAGTTAATTGGGAAAATGTTCCTCTCATCTCTCTCTCTCTTTCTCTGTCGCTCTCTGTCTCCATCTCTCTGTGTCTCTGTCTCTCTCTCTCTCTCTCTCTCTCTCTCTCACACACACACACACAATCACCTTGTCTGTGCGTGTGTGCATGATGTTTTCTTATTGTTCACCTCCTGAAGCACGCTGAGCCCACCCTTGGTGTCCTCACTCCCGAGAATGGTGCTGTTTCTCTGCAGTCGCTTTGCCGGGGACAGGGAACTAGAAGTGAGATAACCAGAAACATGTCAGAATATTGGCTTCCTTCTTCCAGCACCACACTCTGTCTGCTGGATAGAGATGGCCGCACACAAAGCAGCCACAACACCAGGGAGAGGACACGCCACACCAGCGCAGGGCCAGGCTTGGCTGGGAGAAGCGTCTCGCCTCTCAGGAGACTCATGAGGTCATGCTTTCTAAGCTGAGCTGTAACTACTAAAGCTGAATTTCCAACCACTTTGAGTTGAATGTCTCCCTGTTTGTAAACAGCTTGTTTCTCACTCAGAAAATATTCCCATCAAGTGAAGCTCCTCAATTTTCTCTTGACAGAAGCAACAGCTATGGAAATTGATAGTATTCCTTAGAAGAATCTATATCCTTTCAACTCTAAGGTTGCATAATCAATTATTTCCAAACCCTTTAAAGATACCTGTAAATACAGGCAACCAGTGCACAGAATAGCACTGTGGTCCTAGACACAGGTGCTTAGACACATAATGAGAACCAGGTGTCCTGACCCCTAATCTAATGTTTGGACATCAGACCAGCTGCAGGCTGGCAATCAGAAAATCACCTGGAGTGGTAACAGGCACTAGAAAAGGCCTTAAACATGATAAGTAAAAATTATCTTGACATCTTTATCTAACCATCAACAGAGAGAGAGAATTTCCAACTCGTTCCCTGAACATTACAAAGTCAGGATATAAATATAGCATACAAGAGGGTAGGGGTGGATGAGAGAGAGGGGAGAGGGGTTCAACTGGAAAATACTTTGTCAATGAATAAACTTCAGTTATTAAAATGAAAGAAAAAATACTTCTAGGTCGCTTAGAGCATATACCTAAAATTGACTAAGAATTGCAACTCTTATTTCTGCAGATAGCACAAAAATATATTTATAGAAATGGGCAACAAAAATAATGCATGAATCAGAGTAAATATTTAAATAAAAGAACAAACCCTAGAGTGTGAAACAATCAGCAAGTTTGCTATTACTAGCCACAAGTTCCTGCACCGGTAGAGAACACCTCAATTCAGAAGGGAAGCATGGAAACAATTACATACAAAAACAACTTCTAGGTTATACCTAAGACCTAAGACCAAATACACAAAGTACAATATCTTATATGTTAAGGAGGGGAGGCTCCAATAGAACAACTAACACAAAGTCTGTCAAGATAACAAGATGTTTCCTACTCTCTGAAATCATGAACTACATAGGCCATGACAGAAGACAGTAGGCATCTCATTAGAGTAGGCCCATTATAACAAATATGAAACTTGTTTGCACATATAATTGAATATGTAATAAACATAATACATTAATCAAAAGAAATAAATTACCTACGGGAATAACCCTATGATAGGTTGGTAGACAATTTTCCTCATTTGTGAACAGAAAAACTCAGAGTTATAGCAGCACTTAACTTTACTAAAATCCTACATTAAATTAGTGGTAGAGTGATATGTATAATTCCAACCCACAATAGCCAGCCAGACTCAATTAGATTCTGTAATGTCATGAGTTGTTAGTTCAGTGTTTTCAGAATATGCTTAATGATGACACAAGATTTTCTAAAATATATGTTACATATATAACAGATAGGTAATTTCCAAAATGTAATGCTTATGCTAAATTTCATTCTGTATTTCATACAGATATGAAATACTGTAAAGCATAAACAGACACAAATACATATGCACATACCAAAACTGAGGCTACAATCTCTTCTTTCAAAAAGTAGCCATCATTCTTTATTAAGGTTCCTTGCAAACAGGTTTTTTTAAAGAGAGAGGCAAACTAAGAAACAGACTTTTAACTATAAACTACTGATGGTTATAAAAAGGAGGTGGGGGGTTAATCGGTGATGGGAACTGAGGAGTGCACTTGGGATGAGCACCAGGTGTTGTACGGAAGGGCTGAGTCACTATATCTGAAACTAACATCACACTGTATGCTAACTGGAAGTTAAATAAAAACTTAAAAAAAAATAAAGTAATACTCTTTAAAGAAAAAGAGCTAAACCATTTTATCACAATGAATTGCAAACAACTCTATGAGTTAAAACAACAACAACAACAACAACAGCAAAAACTGTCAAACAGAATAAGGAATAATTTTTAATGCTCCAAATGTACTAACTTGAGGTAATGGAACATGTGTGACAGCTTGGCCCTTACCAGTTTTGTCTACCTATAGGAGATATGTTCCAGAAACAGAGAGCCAAACCATACATGTCTCAGGAAAGTATTTTATCGCTGGTGGCAGTGTAGTCAAAAGTTTTGAAACTCTGCTCATTATGTGAAGAAAGAGCTTAACAAGCATGCATGAAATACTGTATGTCCTCTAACTAGCTCCTCTTTCTGGACTTACTGGGTTTAATGAATCATTTAACAAAACAGCCTAACTACCCAGGCATGTAAAAGTCAGATTCATTCATCACCAGAAAGCCTTGACCACAGGGACAATGCGGGGATGTCTTACAAATTGGAATGAGAATTCAACCATTTCTTGCAGGCAGAGTGTCCCACAGTCCAAGTACGGGTAATGGTTACATAATGATTTTTTTCCTTATCTTTTACTTTTTAAACATTTTTTCCCCTTATGTCTCAGTTTTCTTTCAGGAAAAAAAAAAAAAAAAAGAACTTGTCACTGGGCGGCAAGCTCCTGAAATCCTGGGTGCTGTGTTGCCGTATCTTACCTGAATGGTAAATGAATGCATGAAGGAGTAAAACATGGGGAAGCCTCAAATAAAATGGATACTGATTTTTGGTTGAGTTGTGGCTCTAAATATCTCTGACTACTCTGAAGACATCTCAGGTATTACCATTATGAATGGAATTTTTACCAGGTTCCCTTGCCGGCCAGCATCCTCCTTCCAACGTAAGTTGCCTCTATAAGTTGAACTCTTCTGTGTAGAACGATAGAGAAAAAATCTCTTCTCTCAACACATTCATGGGTATAACTAGTAGATCTGATCAACCTAGGAGGGCCTGTGCATTTACAGGGAAGAGAGAGGTTAGGTAGATCATGCTTTTCCCCTTACAGATGCTTGTCTTAGAAAGTGAAAAGTAAAACAAAACAGAAATAGCTCTCATTTCACTAATACAGGCATCAGAAAAGTTGAATTGTTATCATATTCCTGCCAGTTCCTGTCCATGGACCCTAGAAAAGGCAGTTAATCTCTCTGGGCTTCAGTTCCTTTGTCTCTAAAATTGGGATATTAATTTTGACATCTGAGGGATTGTTTGAGAATGAAATGAAATTTTATTTCTGAAATCGACTTGAAAATACTTAAGTGCTATACAAATCTAAGTTATTAAACTTTAAAAGATATGAGATGAGTTGAAGCTGACAGCTGACGGAGGTAGAAATGGGTGTTGAATATTTATGTTAAACCTAGAAATTTCTATAGCCAGAAGTACAAGTGAGAATTATTATCAAGTATGCTCCTAAGTTCTAAGACTGTTCAAAATGTTATTTCTGCCTGGCAGCTACAGGGGAGCTCACCCAGTACATTGTTCAGGGAATGGCTTACCCTGGTATCGCCTCAACTAGGCAACTAAGGGATTAAGAGTGGAAAAAGGAAAAAAAAAAAAAAGAAACATAGGTCAATGATTATCTCCTTCTGTTTATCTTCTGGCTCAAATAACATGGGTCTGTATTAGTCACTTAGTTGAATCATTTGTTCCTTTATGTCCACAGATGCCACATCTAGACACAGACAATTGTGTCTTCCAGCCTCCAAGTTGTGCCCTCTGCCTTTGTACTTTCCCCATCAACAGCCTTCTCTCCATACAAACAGAAGGAGTATTCAAAAAACAAACAAAAGACCCCAAAAACAAAAGAACAAAAAACAAAAACAAAAACAAAACAAAACAGGGGAAATGGGTGGAGTTCAAAAGCAGGAAATCAAGGATTACATGGTGGAAAAAATACATTCTGTGTTCACTGCCCATGATAACAAAATAAACACTGGGGTGGAAACAAATGGAACTCTGGGAGCAGACACACAGGTCATTGATTAGCATACGTACAACAGGAAGAGAGACCAATTTCCTTCCAACTTTTCCTTTCCTTTCTCTTTTCTCTCATCGTCATTTTTCTTCCACTTTCCTTTTCCTTTCCTGCCAAACATCCAACTCTCATCCTGCTCTCTGTCCATTGATTTTTCTTTAATGAAGTTTTCTCTTGTTCTTTGTTATTTTTCATTATTTTCCTTCCTTCCCGCATTCCCTCTTTTCTTTTGACTTACATGTAGAAATTATTAGCTCTATCTATACTAGACTCTCTTCAATGGAATTCTTCTCTGATGTAAAGAAAGAAGCTTCTGAAGAAGCTACAGGAAACTCAACACTCCAGAATCTTCTTGCTTGAAGGAATTCTAGAAGATTTCTGTTCTTGTACCATCATCAACACAGAACTACATCAGGTGGAAGCAAAGAGTAGAGGAAATGGCCAGAGTGTTTCATGATACTCCTTCCCCTATTGCCAGTAACACCAAATCAAGCTCATAAAAGTAGACGACTGTATAGACTTTGTCATGATCAATGAGAAAAGCAAAGTTCAAGTAGGTTCCCTGAGCACATGCCTCGCTCCTTAGGAAGAGATCACACATTTTCAGAGGTGCATTAGTACCTGCACAAGGTTAGTCTTCAATACCTTCTAAATGTTAATAAAGATAAAGAAAAATGGAGCTCTTGCCTGCACAAACTCCCCACTAAATTGAGAATAAAAATTTATGCTAAGATTGTACAGTAAGTCTACTGAACTCTAAGGCTACCTCAGTGGACTAGCAACCATGACACCGTAAAATTAGCTGGGAAGAAATGTAAGGAATGATAATAATTCAGGAAGTGCCTGACTATGAACAAAGCACCAGGATAGTTTTCCATATGTATTACACCATTTAATCATAACACCTGTCCAAGATGGAGATACATCCCTAGTTTTCCAATGAAAATAACAATATTAAGATGAATAACATTTTCAAAGTCAAAACCCAGAAACCCTTGTATGATAATACCAAACAACTCCTAAGCTCATTCCCTTTCTATGATGATATATGGCTTTACCTCTAAGTGGAAAAAAATGCACAAAAACTATACATTTATATGGTTTGTTTTCTGGTTGCTATTCTACTTGACAACCAAAATATAACACTAACAAAGCTCCTAAATGTTTAAGCACACTTACGTAAATTAGTCCTGCCCTTAAGATATGGATACTGAGAGAAAAAGATACATGTGTTTACAAGTAGAATACATTTGATTTTGTTTAAAGAGTTGTGTTTTTTATCATTGTTCTTCACGTTCACTTTTTTCTCTCATCTGTCATGTTTCTTTTTTTTTTTTCAGGTTTTTATTTTATTTTATTTTTTTTATTTGTTTATTTACAGTATAACAGTGTTCATTGTTTTGGCATCACACCCAGTGCTCCATGCAGTACGTGCCCTCCCTATTACCCACCACCTGGTTCCTCAACCTCCCCCACCCCCCGCCACCCCTTCATAACCCTCTGGTTGTGTTCTTGCATAGAAACATGACAGATCTGAAAAACATCTGTCATGTTTCTATGCAAGAACAGTGGCACTAGGAGGTTATAAAACAAGCCAGCTAGACAACAATAATGATAACATGGAGAATGGAAAGAGTACTTGTGGCGATAAGAGCCAGATCCATCTGAAGAGTAAAGATGCAGAAGAGCATTGAGAAATGAGGGAGGCTTTGGAAGTTTTAAGTTGACTCAATCTAGTTGCTTCCAGAACAAAGTCACACTTTTAGAGGTAAGTGGATAAATTCATTAATCTTCTGTTTCATTTTACTTTTCTTTGTTGTCATAAATGCATTAGCACATTCTACAAATCTTCCAAGCACACTTCCTTGGTGTGGGTTCCTAGCAGGGTTGAAGCAGGGTATCCCCCTATGCATGCCCACCACTGAGAAAGATGAGCAAAACTTCAGTCTTTCCAAACATTCATTGGAATATGGAGGACAACAAAGAGTATAGAGGGAAGATGGGCAGTTTTCCAGAGAATTTTTATGAGATATGCAGTAGATTAATCAAACAAAATGGGGTTGTCTTATCCTTTCTGTGTAACCCAAAGAACCAAAGCTTAGTAAATTATTTTTAAAAAATATATACAAACATAGGAAAATAGTTTCTAGCCAGGGGGCAATTTGATGCTTCTCAAATCAGACTTGAGGATATCCATTCAAATTCTCATCAATATTGATTAATAAACTATAAATATAAAAATTCAGAAAAAATATATAAAATTTACATTTAAAAGAAGGCCTAACTTAAAAAAAAAAGGTTCTTTTGGAAACAAACATTTTGAAGAATACTGTCAAACCAAATATCAACTCATGTAAGTTAAAGAGTCATTACAATTATATAGTATTTTACAATAAAACATAATATTTTGTTTCTTTACATACATAAATATGCTGGAAGCCAGTCTATACAGTGTTGACTTATTGCTTTTTTTTTTAAGATTTTATTTATTTATTTGACAGAGAGATCACAAGTAGGCAGAGAGGCAGGCAGAGAGAGAGAAGCAGGCTCCCCAGTGAGCAGAGAGCCCGATGTGGGGCTCCATCCCAGGACGCTGAGATCATGACCAGAGCCGAAGGCAGAGGCTTAATCCACAGAGCCACCCAGGTACCCCTACTTATTGCTATTTTTTTAACTGATTACATAAGTAATAGAAGAAGATAAAATATTTATCAATGTGAATTTCAAAATTGTATCCCTTTAGGGAAGTGATTAGCTCATTGATATATGAATTTATCAGTTTCCATTATCTAAAAAAATTTATTTTGAATACTACACTTGATATGGTTCCACTAGGTTCTATTAAAGAAAACATATTTAATGCCTTTAAATTATATGTCAATGTTATGGTCAATTATTTTGATGAATGTCTCTCCTGCATTTCACAAAACTCTCTGTAATTATTTTTGGCATATATCTGACTTTTTTTTTCTTTCTTTTTTTTTTTTTGGTTTAAAACCACACCATGCTGCTTACAATGGCAAAATTTGAGACAGACTTCATGATTCTTGATCCCTGGCATATAATTTCCTCCATTTAAACATAGTAAGGGCTATGGATATGATGGGTTTCATTCCTGTGAATGGGTGTGTTATGTGACAAAAGTGAGGGAGGGTTGCATGTCTAATTAGGACACCAAATCAATTGACTTTCACTTACTCAAAAGGGAGATTATCTTGGATGGGGCTGATGACCCTTTCCGGTGAGCGGAAGTGGGGTGGGGTGGGGGGAGGACGCAGCGGAATGGAATGTTTATAGTAGAAGGTCCGCTGCTGACAGGGAAGAAAGCTACCACCTGATGAGGGCATCACCCCATGTTCAAATCCTATAGAGCTACAAAACATTTTCATTGCATATTCTTATTGTAATCTGCACTGTACTTTTCTTGTTTTTCTTGGTTCTTATAAAGAGATGATAACTTTTGCAGTTTCTCCTAACACTTTTAGAATAATTACATTCACCAATATATCAGAATCTTATATTTGAGTGTATATGTTGATAATGTTGTTGGTCACTCCATCTTTGGCCAATTTTTATTTTAATACTTACCCAGCTCTTCAAAATTTACCTTTTGTCTATTTTAGTCATTAGGTCTTAAAATGGCTGCCTACCTAGATGAGTTTGCAGTGGGAAATACTAAAATCCCCCAGAGTTGGATGCAATATAAACACTGCAAGATCTGACTGCTCAAAGAGTGATTTATCTTAATTTACTAAAGTAGCTACATCTTGAACTTACTTACCTGAGAAACATTATAAATGGGAATTAGAAAAATATATATGGTATTTTTTTTCTAAAAAGTGATTAATGTTTCAGCACATTTTGAAAGAAAGGACATAATATACATTAGAGATTCCATTCTAGAATCTCTCTCTCTCTCTCCACCCCTTTCCCCATTTTACTCTGTCTCTATATCTTTGTCTGATATATTCATTCTAAGTATAGAACAATGATTTTCCTAGAATTTCATATAAAATATTTTCTTCAATTTTGACAATGAGAACAAAATGAATAATTTCTATCCTATTTAATAGGCCACAGATTTTATTTTTATCTTTCGCCATATATGTTTATTGGATGCATTTTGAATTATTGTTTTGTATTGTTTTATCATTTCATTGTTTCATCATCTGGTGCCTTGTTTTATTACATGGAGGTTAGGTTGTATTAATAACTGAATTTCGGGGCGCCTGGGTGGCTCAGTGGGTTAAAGCCTCTGCCTTCGGCTCAGGTCATGATCCCAGGGTCCTGGGATCGAGCCCCGCATCGGGTTCTCTGCTCAGCAGGGAGCCTGCTTCCTTCTCTCTCTGCCTGCCTCTCTGCCTACTTGAAATCTCTGTCTGTCAAATAAATAAATAAAATCTTTAAAAAAAAAAATAACTGAATTTCATGGTTGCTGAAATGATGACATTTTAAATTAATTTGAAAAATCAATTTACAATCATATGGTGAAAATTACCTTATTAAACTTTAATGACAGCCCTATGGATAGGTGTGAAAGCTTGACCACAGGTAATACAGCTATTAAATGAAGGAACTGGAAATGGATCTACGAAGTCTGACCTCAGTGTGTCATGCTCTGTGTCATGGTATTGAAGTTGGCTGAGGCCTGCGAAGAGATTGAACTCTATTCTCTGTGCAGGGGAAACTCAGTGAAGTGTAGGAATGGCTGGTTCTCTCATCTTACAGTTTAGGGAACACAACCAGTGCTTTCAGGCATGTTCACATTTTTGTTTTTGTTTTCTCCCAAGTTCTGAATCTGGAGAAGATAAACATATAAATAGATACAGAATGACATGACAGGTGATAGATATATAGAAAGAGAAAAGAGTACTCATGAGCATTAATGAAGGTGCAACAAAGAATTATGAGTAAAAAATCATCTACACACTTTAAAGCTAGTAGGGTCTTACAGAACTTAAGTAGAACTCAGGTATGTGTGAAAACCCTTGCACCAACTCTATCTCAGCCTTAGGGAAATAGAGTAGGCCTTTATGTTGTCTTAAGTGTGCTTGGTTGTTAGTTGGTAACTCTTGACTATAACTCGATTTGGTACTCAACAGGGTTATAGAGAAAAGAAAGGCAACATATGTGATGGGGCTTCTGAATCACTATCAATTCTACTAAATTACTTCTTATATTTACTTTAAGAAATGACTTATCTTCAGGGCCATAGAAAATGACATCTTATTTTAACATAAGTTAAAAATTACTTGAGTAGTTGATGTGTAGAGAAACATGGGAAACACCTGAGAAATACAAATAAAGAAATACAAATAAAGATGTATTACTGGTTTTGAAAATTTTACAGAAAATAATTGTATGTAGAAACAGCAAGAAAATAGGTTTTGAAAATCTAACATATAAAGGAAGAAGGAGTCACATAGAAAAGAAAATCTGGATATCAGAAATGGGAAATAACTTGAATCCTCTCAAATTTAATTCTAAATGTTCTTATTAAGCATAAACTCTGTGCAAGGCACATTAGTGTTACAGAGCATGAAAATATACTACCCTACATCACATAAATATATGTCATATATTAGGTGATACACAGAGGATATACAGAAAAATAGATATGGATTCTTAATCCCTTATGTACTCTTAATCCCTTATCTAGTCCCCCTAACTTGTGCTCCCCTCCCCCACCCTTACCACCTTACCACCCAAAACCCCATCTCTGGCAATCACCGGTTTATTCTCGGTGTTTTGTTTTGTTTGAATCTCTGGGGGTTTTGTTTTGTTTCTCAAATTCCACAGGAGTGAAATCATATGGTATTTGTCTTTCTCTGATTTATTTCACCTAGCATTATGCTCTCCAGTTTCATACATGTTGTAAATTGTTTTATGGCTAATATTCCACTGTATGTATGTATGTTTGTGATTAGAATTTCTCTAATCATTAGGGGTTTCTTTTAATCTCATGGAAAAACATCTAGTTTCAAATTCTACAAAATTGAAAGCTCTTTAAGAGCAATGACTAAATATACATATCCCTATTATTTTGTCTTAATTTCACTTATGATAAGGAAAACACACACATGAGTTTGTATTTAGGTACATAGGTATACATATAAAATATGTAGAAATTCTTTTCTAGAACTTTGGTTTTGATAAAAGCTTTGTAATTCATGTTCTCTTTAATAGCCATATCTCATAGGAATATAAGGAAGAAGTTTCCTAAACTTAAAAGTGGTAACATCTTTGACTATTTACACAAACTTAATGCAGTGTATATTATATTTTTAAATACATGTTGTAATCTTTCTCTTACATGATATTTTTTAAAATGTAAGCTTTGGTCCAAAGCTTGTTCTTAAGAAGAACAAACCTGGAGGTATCACGATCTAGATTTCAAGATATATTACAAAGCTGTACTAATCAAAACAGCATGGTACTGGCACAGAAACAGACTCATAGATCAACGAAACAGATTAGAGAGCCCAGAAACAAACCCATGTTTTATGGTCAATTAACCTAGGACAAAAAAGGCAAGAACATGCAATGGGAAAAAGACAGTCTCTTCAACAAACGGTGTCGGGAAAATTAGACAGCTACGTGCTAAAGAACGAAACTGGACTACTTTACCTAGACTATATACCAAAATAAACTGAAAGTGCATTAAAGACCTAAAACAGACCTGAAACAATAAGCTCCTAGAAGAAAACATAAGCAGGAATTTCTTTGACAGTGGCTATAGAAATGTTTTCCTGTCTCGTCAAGCAAGGGAAGAAAAAGAAAAAACTAAATTTGGGATGACACCAAAATGAAAGCTTTTCCACAAGTGGGAAACCACTAAAATATGAGAAGAAACCTACTGAATGGGAGAAGATATTTGCAAATGATATATCTGATAAAGGACTTACATCTAAAAGATACAAAGAACTTCTATGACTCAATACAAAAAAAAAAAAAAAACCTCAGAATAAACCAATTAAAAAATGGGTAGAGGACCTGAATAGATATTTTTCCATAGAATGCATACAGAGGGCTGACAGACACCAAAAAGGATGCTCAACATCACTATTCAGGGAAATAAAAATCAAAACTACAATGAGATACCACCTCACACCTGTAAGAATGGATAGAATCAACAATACAAGAAATAACAAGTTTGGGCAAGGATGTGGAGCAAAAGGAGCCCTCATGCAAGCTGGTCCCAGTCACTATGAAAAACAGTATGAAGATTCCTCAAAAAATTAAAAATAGAATTACTATATAACCCAGTACGTACATCAACCCCTGAGTATTTACTCAAAGAAAACAAAAATATGAATTTCTAAAAGATATGCACCCTTATGTTTACTGCAGCATTATTTACATTAGCCAAGAAACAGAAGCAACTCAAATGTCCATCACAGATGAATAAAGATGGGGTGTGTATGTGTATATATTTTAAAGAATATTGACAGATCAAATATTAACTTATCTAAGTTAAAGAACCCTACAATCATCTAGTATTTACAACAAAATGTAATATTTTGTTTCCTTAAATACATAAATGTGCTGTAGGTATGACTATACAGACTTTTCTTACTGCTTTTTTAAAAAATACTGATTATATATGTAATGGAACATGAACAATTAAGTACACACTCCATGTGTACTTAGAAACTCAGGACCCTGCGATCAAGAATTGAAGCTCTACTGGTTGAAACAGCCAAGTGCCCCCAGAAGATGAACAATTTATCCATGTGAATTTTAAAACTTTATCCCTGTAGGGAATTAACGTATTGATATGTGAATTTATCAATTTCCATTATTTAAAAATTTAACTTAAATACTAAGGTCAGGTGACACTCTTCTACTATACTCTCTAAAAACCACATATTTAATACTTTTAAATTACACTTCAATGTTTGGTCAGTTATTTCGGTGAGTATGTCTCCCATGAATTTCACAAAACTCTGTATTTGCTTTCAGTATTTATCTCTTTTTGAAGTGTAAAACTACACCACCCAGCCCATGGTAGCAGACAAGGATAAATAGAGGTATTTGAACTGTTTCAAGTACATTTAACATTTAACAAATTAAAATTTGTAGATAGACCTGTTTTAGTATTAAACCAAATGCTGCCAAGCTAATTATATCTCCTGGATGAATTTGGAAAACAATATATTTCTAAAGCAAAATTCAATTCATAACAAGGTAATAAAGCTAATTACATATATATGTATATACCTAATAATTAGGAATACTAAATATCTAAAGATTTCACTAATCCTCCAATGATAATCTAAAAAATGAAACTTCCAGTTTAAGATGTCAGACTGCTCACATATGAGTATTCATCTCCAAGACACATGGAAATTACATGAAAATATTAGTATTTTATTATAAAACTTATAATAATACAGAGAAGTTAGAGACATCAAGTTATAAGATGGTTTAACACATATCTAGGATTTGGTGGAAGTTGGTGGAATAATCCCCACAAATTCACAAACAAGACTGCAGCTCTGAGAGGCAGGGGAATCAGAAAATGCCGGCTACCAAGTTTATAAGTCGGGAGAGAAATGAAAGTGTTGTCTAAGGAATAGTAGATCACACTTCTTCACAAAAGACTTGTCAACTGGACATCTATCATTCTGGGCAAGAACCACAGAATTCTTTTTTCAAGAAATAATGTTTGGGGAGAAATAAACAGATCTTATTTATACAAGCATATGGGCATTTTCCCCAAATCTTCACACAAAATGAAAGCCCTCGAGTCCAGTGAAGGTTGACCCATACACTTAATTCACAGTCAAATTTATATTGTCTTGTTCTTAAATATGAGTGGACAGAGGATCTTGGGCTATTTGAGGAAAGCCTGTAACATGAAAGAAACACACCCCCTTCCCCACCTCTCCCAAAAAAGAGATTAAAAGCTCAAAAAGAATACTAATGATTCAAAGTCAAGAAGTTTAATAATAAACTAAAACAAACAAAAATCTCTAATTAGTATCTCAGAGGGATTTAATGTATTATATCATGAGACAAGAGGCTGTGGAAAGAAAGAGCTCTTGGATATTAAAAAATATAATTGCCATAATAAATTAAGAAAAAAGAGTTCTTGGAAACTGAAAATATGATTGCTAAATAAATAATTAAATTTAAGAGTTGGATAAATGAAATTGCGACATTATCTCGGAAATGTGAATATAAAGAGATGGGAGGAAAATGAAACTAATAATTTCCAGGAAAAAAAATAACTGAATGAAAGGAAAGAGAACTCTAGCAGGGTATGTGGACGTAAAATAAATAATCTGCCCAGGATGTAATAAGGTATAAGGGCTATATCAAGGGTCAACTTTTAAAATCAAACACGAAGTACAGAATATAAAAAAAGACTTATGACATTGACATGTTAACATTAAAAAAATACATAATTAAGAAAAATGCACAATAAGCAATATTAAGATAAGTATGACCTAGGAAGAAGAGGTATATAGATACAGATATAATGAACTATATGAGAATAAATAATGCAAAGACAGCTCATTAGAAAAAAATGTACAATGGATCTGAACAAGTAAATCACAGATGAGAAATTCCAGGAGTCAATAACATATGAAAAATGCCCCTAGTCTTGCTGCTGCTAGATCCTATAGCATAACCAACAAATCCAAGTTCCCGTACCTTCCAAGAACTTACACAGAGACAGAGAACAGTTTTCAGAATAAAACTGAACTTTACTCTATCTCACTTTGTGATTTATGACCTGCAAGCCACTTGCATCCCACACATTGAATTATTTGCATATTCTAATTAGTTTAAGTAGCTTCCAGCTACTTAAGTTAAGTAGCTTCCAGCTCCTTTTCTCCTTCGGGAGTGATCTGAATCACAACCAGACTCCGCGTTAGGCAGATTGGGATGCTTCCCTGAAAACAGTCTGGAAGCACCACTGCCATTTCCCCTCTTTAGGACTGAGGTGACCAGACAACCAGAGCTCTGAACCTGTTTGGAAACCTGGTCTTCTGTGTTAGAAGAGTACCTCTCTCAGTTTCATTATATCATTACCGTCACTGATTGTGACTTTCATGTGTGAGATAAAGAGGTACCATCGGCTGTCACTGAGGGTGAGTGGTTCTTTATTGTTCTCACCACTACAACCGTTAGAACAGTTGTAGACGACAAAGCCAGTGGCCCTCTGACCACCTGCGACATATCACAGTGTCACCGCCACCAAATATTGATACTGGGTGAATCTCATTGTATTTGCCCTCTAGGGTGGCCATAACAAAATTCCAGGGACTGGATGTCTTGAATGAAAGAAACTGACGCCTCACAGTTCTAGAGGCTGGGAAATGAAGATGAAAGGCCTGAAGGGTTGGTTTCATCGTGAAGCCTCTTCTCTTGGCTTATGAGTGGCCACCATCTTGCTGTAGGCTCACATGCCTTCTTCCTGCACATGTGAGGGGAGGAGAGCTAGCCAGTCTCGTCTTATAAAGACACTATTTCTATGAGATCCCCAAATCCTGAGAGCCTTCCTTAGGATCTCATTTAACCTCAATTACCTCCTTGGAGGCCCCATGTCCAAATATAGTCACACCGAGATTAGGGCTTCAACATAAGAAATATGAAATGACACAATCAGTAGTCCATAACACTCCCCAAGGACTGTCTGGAATTATAATGATCATTTTTAAATGACTTTCAACATAACGTTGTTCATTCAGAGGCTCATGAAGGAAAAATTCTCAAGAGATTTGCTTTGCTGTCTAAGAGAGAGTGTTCATGTAATGGAGAGACTGCCTTATTTCAACCAGCTGTGATAAACTCGGGTTTGTGTGCTTGTGTGAGTGTGTGTTATTGCGAAGATCAGTTCCCTGCATCTAATCCTTGCTCCTCCTTGCAAAAGGAATATAATTAGGTTTCTCCAATGATAATTTAATATTTGTCTGAAGTTGGCTCCTACTTACTTCTCCTGCCACTTTTTGGTTTTTTTTCCATCTCCCACTCTTCCCTCCTCTTGGGAAATTTTAGAGACTTATTAATCAAAATTTTGTCTTCTGTCATTATGTTTGGACTCTAGGAATATCTAGCTCAGATAAATAATCAGAGTTTCAAAACAATATGACCTGTGTAAAAGGCAAAACAAAAAGGAACAAAAACAAACTGAGCCTAAGAAATGCAATCTAGTTCTGAACCTTGCTCACTACTTATAAGAAAAACAGATCACTCGTCCAAACAAAAAAGGGAAGAACTTCTAAAGATGAACTTAAAAGTCTTTAAAATTTGGTTTGCAGATTCAAAGGTTTATAAATTGTATTAGAAAGCCATGCAGGTTCGTGTAATATTCCTGAAAAAATACCTGATGCCTTGGGCTAATTAGAATAAGAAAGTAACACAGGGTTAGCATACTGTTCATCTTTTCTATTATTAAAATTAATGTCAACACAAAATGTTGGTTTTTTCACTAACACAGTTAAACTCACATTTTAAACTTTTAAAATTCTCCATGTTGAGTTTAAGCCTCATGTAAATTACCATTCTTTTCACAAATATTTTAGATTTTAAATATGGCAAAATTCCCAAGCCCCCCAAACTACCCTCACTCCTGACATTGACTACAAGTGTGGAGGTCCCCAAGACCACTCTCAGGCTCAGTACTTCACTAGAAGGACGCACAGAACTCTCAAGAGCCATGATTTTCAGTGTTAGGGAACACTACACCGAAAGGATACAGATGAAACTACAGAAGGAGGGCCACAGGGCACCAGGCACAAGTGTCTAGTTGTTCCTCACCAAGAGAAATCACGTGGACAGGGCCTATTTCTGCGGAAATAATGTCTGATAAAACACATGGAGTATTGCCCACCAAAGAAACTTACCCAAGCCTTGGTATACAGAGTTTTCTGGGGGTCTGGTCACATGGACTGCCATGAATGTCTGCCCACATGGCTGATGGCTTCCAGCCCCTCTGGAGGTTGAGTTGATATTGGGTGATCAAAAGTCCCCACTATAAACCACATTGTCAAAATTGTCTATCTGTCTTTGACCAAGACCCCAAGTAAACAAAGACCCTTTTTATCACATAGGACATTGCAAGGACTCAGAGGTGACTTCTCGGGAGCCAGTGGCAAAAAACAACTCTCTCTCTGAACAATATTAATCCTTTACTGCACAAATATAAGATTGCCTTTTTACCAAATACAATTTAAATAAATGCTGTTTTCTTAAAAGATTACTACCATAAATTCTTATAATGCTTAAAAAAAAAGAGGGGGGACTTAATATTCATCAAAATTGTATTTACTGTTCCTTAAATTTAAAATAGGTAATACAGACTTTATTAAATGAAAATTCTTTGAATGTATGGACAAGATCAAAATAGGAATAAAATATTTTAATCACTAATGTTAACTTTAAGTGAACTTTCTTCTTAAATGTTTCAGAATGTGCAAATGCTTTTGGATGATTATAAACATACACATACACATGAATACATGTAAACATACACACTATATCTATACATGAATATATGTGTATGTATGCATATATGATATATAATGTAAAATATAGCATATTAAACATTACAATTTAAGATGGGAAATTTTATATAAAATATTGATACATTTAATATGCTTATGAAGTTAATTGTGTCTTAAGGCTAAAACTAAAAGTGTGATATTATAATCTACTTATATATTTGTGTATATTTAAACACATAATGATTATATATTTATATAATCATGATTATATATTTGTGTATATTTAAACACATAAATATAATGGCATATTAAGATTATAAACATAAAATAATAAAACAAATATAAAAGAAAAATAATTAAAATGTTGGGTCCAAAAATTGGTTCAGTGTTAATGATTCATTACATTCATAAAGAGAAAAGTTTATACATCTTTTATTTCAAAATACTACTGGATAATATACAAAATAAGTAAATTTTTTTCATATGTAATGATCAGATTATGCTATCCTCAGATAGTGAAAAAGTCCTTAATTTTTGAAGAGACTATGTTCTGAATAATCATTATTCCATATTGCTGTGGTTTTTAAATTGTTTCTTACAATAAAAGATAAAATTCATGTTCATATTTATGTTCCTACCTGTACTTCTATCAATTCTTGTTTTTACCTTTTCCAAATTCACAATCCAAATTCCGAAAAACAAATCTATAAATTTGTCATTTATGCCTAAAATTATCTTTGAATGCCCATCACTTTAAAAATGAAAAGAAAGGGGTGCCTGGGTATCTCTGCCTTCAGCTCAGTTCATGTTCCCAAGGTCCTAGGATAGAACCTTCCATGGGGCTCTGTGCTTAGCAGGAAATCTGCTTCTCCCACTCCCTCCACCTCCCCTCTGCTTGTGGCACTCAAGCTCACTCTCTCAAATAAAATCTTAAAAATTAATAAAATATAAATGAAAAGATAATAAAAAGTTTGTTGGCATGACCCAATTTTTAATTCTTAACTATTGTGGGAACTCTTTGTATACCAAGTTTAACCCACAATGGGAAAAAGTGACCTGACAAATGGAGAAGTCCAGTTTTCATATATATAAAACGGTAAAATATTTTTGTATAAATAACTTCAGTGGTTTTTTTATAAATAACTTCAGCATATCTCTCAAGTTAAGGGAAAAAGCACATAGGCTATTAATATTTGTTTCTAGAGTTTAATGTACAAATCAATCAGGAACAATCTATGGCAATTACAGAGTGCTTCATGATATAAATCAAAAGGCCATGGAGATTTATCAACGGTCTCACTGTTACAATGTGTTTTTATCCCAGAGTAATCATGAATGACGTTCTTAGAAATCAGCTGTGCTGTGTGCATCATCCCCTAAGATGCCACTGTTGTCCATTTGGCTAATGTTGGCTACTGTAATCAGCTATAATGTTCACAGAAAAATTGGCTGTAAGCTTAAATCAACAACAGCAATTTTACTCAAAATTGTTGAGAATGTTTCTGGCATATCTTCTCCCTGCAAAACTAATAACCTTAGCAAAACTGCAAAAGTAGAACATAGGCAGGGATAAAGTTCTCAAACTCATAGGAAGAGCTGCTGAATGCTCTCAAGATTCAAGCTTCTCCAAAGGTCATGGGTGGCACTCATGGAAATCTTAGTAGAGGTAACAATCCAGACTTTGACAACTGGCCTAAGCATCATATGCTTTAAATTAACACTGGCCAGGGGTGCCATCTGCCTTCCACTCAGGTTGAGATCCTGGGGTCCTCAGACTCAGCCCTGCGTCCAGCTCCCCACTTGACAGAGAGTCTGCCTCTCCTTCTGTCCCTCCCCCAGCTCATGCTCGTTCTCTCTCTCTCTTTCACTCTCAGATAAATAATAAATGAAATTTTTAAAAAAGATAAAATAAATGCTGGCCAAAGGAAGAACTTAAGGACTTCAAATGTTGCACTGACTCATGCGATATCTTCGTTTCAACAGTTTCTTTCTACCTTTCTTGTTAAATCCAAACTGACCAGCCACTGCTTAACTACGGCATGCAGTCTCTGCCTCTTATCCCATGAATAACCCCTCTGTTTCCCATAGTCTCCAAGAATTTGAACCATGAATTATTCTTGGAATAAGACTAAAGCAGGACTTACCTTCCTCAGTCTTATCTCACAAAACCCTTAATCCACTTGGCTCCCCACAATCTTGAACTGTCTCACGTTGTAATGTTGTAATAAAGGCTTAAGGTAATGGCTTTTGATTGGTTTTTCTCCTTCTACATTTGAGGTTATTGTCTACTAAATATTACCTAGTAGAGAGAATATTTTAGGGTCTAAGATTTTTTTCAAACTGCCATAAGCAAGTAAACAGTTCAAGAATTACACTGAATGCTTCCATAAGTCCTCAAACTACATGGTCAATAAAGACCCGGTCAAAACACTCCAGGTGAGCCTGAAGGGCGGGACAGTCCATTCTGGTGTAACAACTATCCTGCACAATCTGGTACACTATCTAGATTCCCCCTTCGGAACCCAGAACCTCATTTCCTGGTTAGCCAGTGCACTGGCTCTGATCTTATACGACTCAGGCATCTCCTGGGGAATTGATCTTGGTCAGAGAGAGCACTCTCACAAAGGCTACCACGTCTCCCCGGTGTTAATCTGCATCCAACACCATGCTGAAAGATTACAAAGGCCCAGGGTGAGACCTGTATCATCCAATCCTGTGTTGGTCATTATTACTGATCTTGGTTATCTGTAAAATTCCTTGACATGCCTGATGGCTGCCCGAAGATTCTGGCAAGAGGCTCAATTCCAAACACCTTCTCTAAGTATTTATGGCCTTTTGAGAAAATGGACACGGCTTCTTGCTTCACGCCACATCTTTGATATCCTCCCCACTCAAATCAATGATATGGAACTATGAAAAAAATACCTAGTGAACTATAATGGATTGTGTTAGATATCACAAAGCCTTAATAGTAAATGTAAATCTATACTGATAATGTCAATAGTATTATTTACTAGAGTGTTCTTAGTTATGCAGTGATAGAGTCATGAAGAAACATTTTAAAAGGTAGGGCATGGGGGCTCAATTGTTAATGTTTACAGAACAAAAAAAATTTAACTGAAACCATATTTTGAATTTACTAAGACAAATGACCCAATTTCTTCTCCCAAATCGAATTAGGCAAATTTACAACATCTGTCGTGTGTTCATGTTTTACGTGTCATACTGCAAAAACAGAGGCACTGTACAGCAGTACTATCAACGAGATGGGCCAACGATAAAACCAGGGACTTAGAAAAATAAAAGATGCATACATTTCAACAGGCAAACAAAAATAACTCTGAAAAAAAGGCAAAGTGATGTCTTTATGATGACAACTTGCTCTTAGTGTTGGAATAAGTGAGAAGAAAAATTCAAGTTCATGAATATAAGGCATCTTGATGCAGAACCAGAAAAATTAACATAAGTTACAAAGAAAAAATATATCAGGAAAAAAAAGGAATAAAGGGAATAAATTTTATCTTTTAGGGAGGCAAGAGAACATATGCAACAAAAGTAGCTGAGGGCAGAATGCATATTTTCTGTTCGTCTTAGGCAGCAGAACCAGAGGCATAAAAGGGAAAAATGAGGATTCAGTTATGAGTTTGCCAGTCACATCAATGTCAATGTGTAGCCTATTTTTAACAATAGTTCTGTAAGTAAAAATCCTAATAATGACACTCAAGGAAAAGGATTATATCAATGCTTGCCTTCTGTACTGAGGCCACGTGGATGGCCAAGTCCTCTTAAAAGTTCATTCTTATAAAAATTTCAACAAGTTCCAATGTATCAGAATAATACCAATGACAAAAATTAAATTTACATAGATGACTCACTTTATATCTAAATACTGTTTGTGATGTGTAGTTATATTCAATTATGGTTCATTAAATCATACATAATAGGAGTGTGGAATGGTACATGCTCTAATAGATGAGATTCCAAATTTAAAAATCGTATCTGTCTTTTTGCTTGTCTTATCCATCTCTTTGGGAAGCAGACATTCTTAATTTTCAAGAAGTCCAATTTAACACAATTTTCTTCTCTGGATTGTGCTTCTGGTAACTTCTCAAAGAAATTTCTCTGTGCCCGTTGCTGTTTCTCTCTTAAGAACACCAGTCATCTTGGATTATTTTAGCTTCTAAAACTACTTTAAATATTTTGAAATAAGTATTTTAAATATTATTTTAGCTTCTAAAGTATCTTGTAGACTTTGATCCCCCTCCTTTTAAATAATCTCCTAGATATTACAATGTTTATTTGTCAAAGGCAACTGTATTTAAGAATGCTTTCTTAAAAGAATGACTTTATTTTTATCTAATATGACTGAATTCATAAACTGCTTTGGAAATAATGATTATCTTAGTATAGAGTCATCCATTTCAGTCAATTCATAACTAGCTATCAATTGCCAAAGACAATTAAAACTGAAAATGAATATAATTTAATGGCTTATTTTTTAAAAAGTTCTGAATGGACAGCTTCATGTTAGGTGAGAGAAATTGCTTGGCTCCAATTATACCACACTAGACTATATTTCTTTTATACCTCAACCGTGCTGTCCACAAAATGACTTCATTTTCAGGCTGGACTCTCCAATCATGACACACACACACAAAATAGTCGTAGTAGTTTCCTGGAGCTTGGGTTGGAGGAGATACCATTCCAACCACAAGTACTTGGTTAGAGATGGATGTCCGAAAGAACTGAGAGACGCAGTTATCAGAAAGTCATTCTTTATCAAATTATACCTCACGCATACGTCATGATGGCAAATCAGTGAGTGACATCTTAAGCTGCCAATTTAACAAAGTGATAGAAATATATTGTTTTTAATTGTGGAGTTAATCACTCAGAGAGATGATACACTGAAATGACAGTAGGTGGTGGTCTCCAGTACGCAAGGCAGAGCATACATGGGGTTGATGCAGGGAGAGAGTTGCTTCCCACTAGAAATCGTACTCGACTTGTAATTTGCCAATTGCACTTATTCCCTAATTACATCTACCTCAGCACGACCAGACCATGACCAGATTCCAGACACAACGAACACCAGCAGTGGGGAGGGTGAAGGAAAATTTCCACTTTAACTGAGCACCCCACAGTCCTGCAGACCCAAGCGAGAGACCAGGATTTGGTAGCCAGTGATGTAAGGCACATGGTGAATGATAAGTGTTTAACAAATATTCATTGAATTATTAAGAAGCATTGCTCAAAAATGGAACATTCAACATTAAAACAAAAATCTAAGGCAGTAAAGATGAATCATGTAATTTTTATCATTAGATGTATTTTTATACTGGGTAAATCAAGCTACTGATTTGCAAACCTCTTCATCCCAAAAATAACAAGAAAAGCTGATATCCATCAGCAAGTTTTATGAAGACCAAGTAGACTAAAATGAAATGAATAAAGCAGAGATCATGTGAATAGTACAGATATGTTCCTATGAGACAGATTCCTGTAAGTCAGGAAACAGATTTGTTCAGATACTTGAATGTGACTTTTAATTGCACAGCATATCATTTGTTTCCATAGGACGAGGAGACACAAACTACATCACTTTAATTATTTAAAAACTAGATAATATTTATATCTAAATTAAAACAAAAAGTCAAATATCAAGTATGCCAATGAGTTCAATCATCTGACAAGAAAGAACCATATGCTTTTCTCATCTAAATGAGTTAAATGATCATATCCCATGAGAGAAAATCAGCACACAGTAGCTTAAGTTAGTATTTAATGCATAGTGCTATAAACCTTTTATTAATATTTATAAAACTTGTCACTAGGAGAGTTTAAATAAAGAAATCACAAAAGTTGCAGCCTCTGGTGAAGAGAGTATAAGCAGAACACTACAGTTCTCGATACAGAGTAGGCATTTAATAAATATTTTCTGAATAAAGGAAAGTAGTAAAGGTAAAAATACACCAACGATTGATAACACCATCCTATTTTAATCCTACTTATGGAAGTTATAAATTAGAACCCTACATTTACAAAACATTTATCTAATTATTGCTAAGACTTTCAGGGAAAGTGTGAATTTATCTTTCATGAAAGTTAACCTTGAATTTTTTTTTCATTTTATTTATTTTTTCAGTGTAATAGTATTCATTCTTTTTGCACAACAACCAGTGCTCCATGCAAAACGTGCCCTCCCCATTACCCACCACCTGTTCCCCCAACCTCCCACCCCTGACCCTTCAAAACCCTCAGGTTGCCCCAACCTCCCACCCCTGACCCTTCAAAACCCTCAGGTTGTTTTTCAGAGTCCATAGTCTCTTATGGTTCGCCTCCCCTCCCCAATGTCCATAGCCCACTCCCCCTCTCCCAATCCCACCTCCCCCCAGCAACCCCCAGTTTGTTTTGTGAGATTAAGAGTCATTTATGGTTTGTCTCCCTCCCAATCCCATCTTATTTCATTTACTCTTCTCCTATCCCCCTACCCCCCATGTTGCTTCTCCATGTCCTCATATCAGGGAGATCATATGATAGTTGTCTTTCTCCGATTGACTTATTTCACTAAGCATGATACGCTCTAGTTCCATCCACGTCGTCGCAAATGGCATGATTTCATTTCTTTTGATGGCTGCATAGTATTCCATTGTGTATATATACCACGTCTTCTTTATCCATTCATCTGTTGATGGACATCTAGGTTCTTTCCATAGTCTGGCTATTGTAGACATTGCTGCTATAAACATTCGGGTACATGTGCCCCTTCGGATCACTATGTTTGTATCTTTAGGGTAAATACCCAGTAGTGCAATTGCTGGGTCATAGGGTAGTTCTATTTTCAACATTTTGAGGAACCTCCATGCTGTTTTCCAGAGTGGTTGCACCAGCTTGCATCAGCCGTAGCAACATCTTCCTAGGAACAACGGCAAAGGCAAGGGCAAAAATGAACTATTGGGATTTCATCAAGATCAAAAGCTTTTGCACAGCAAAGGAAACCGTTAACAAAACCAAAAGACAACTGACAGAATGGGAGAAGATATTTGCAAACGACATATCAGATAAAGGGCTAGTATCCAAAATCTATAAGGAACTTAGCAAACTCAACACCCAAAGAACAAACAATCCAATCAAGAAATGGGCAGAGGACATGAACAGACATTTCTGCAAAGAAGACATCCAGATGGCCAACAGACACATGAAAAAGTGCTCCACGTCACTCGGCATCAGGGAAATACAAATCAAAACCACAAGGAGAAAGGGGAACCTTGAATTTTTGACTCCTACAGTCAGAAGGATTAAATGCTGGAGTAAGTTGTCAGGGGAAGCAACGGAATCTACAAGTTCCAGCTCAGGACCTTTAAATGTAGTGTAGGTGTGTCCCAAGGAGAGACAATGGTCTCCAGGGCTCTCCAGCTGCCAGTGTTTTGTTTCTTTCCAGGTGGGGAACATCACCAGAGGCTAGTTATAACTTCCCACATCACTCAGCAACTGTTTCATTGCTCCCTGGTCTGTCAAGAGGGTGTTATGATGATACATTCATTTTAATTAGGAAAAGATTACACACTGCCACAAGAGGGAAGTTTTCCTGATTACCCTTACCCAAATCTCCCCCTTCCACAGAGAAAGAGTCCCCAAAACATGTATGTATATTTCAAACAACATATATATAATGTTAGGGACGCCTGGGTGGCTCATGTGTTGAGCGCCTACCTTCAGCTCTGGTCGTGATCCCAGACTCCTGGGATCAAGCCCCGCATGAGGCTCCCTGCTTGGAAGGAGAACTGCTTCTCCTTCTCCCACTCCCCCTGCTTGTGTTCCCTCTCTTGCTGTGTCTCTCCCTGTCAAATAAATAAATAAAAATCTTAAAAAATAAATAAATAAAATAAGACGTTACTGGTTCTGTTTCTCTAAAGAACCCTAATTAATAGAGATGGTTTTAAAATTAGTAATATTAAACCATTTTCATGAAAGTTTTCAAAATGTTAAGAGGGATGATTCCAGGGGCTCCTGGATTAAGCATCTGCCTTCCGCTCTGGTCATGATCCCAGGGTCCTGGAATGGAATCTTAAGTCAAGCTCTCTGCTTGGGAGCCTGCCTGCTTTTCCCTCTCCCTCAGCCTGCTGCTCTGCCTGCTTGTGCCCGCTCTGTGTGTGTGTGTGTGTGTGTGTGTGTGTGTGTGTGTGTGAAAGCTCTGTTTCTCTCTCTCTCTCCCTGTCAAATAAATAAAGTCTGGAAAAAAAAAGAGGGACGATTCCAATGATTTTGCAAACTTCTTGAATTAAAGGCCTGGGTATTATGATCCTTTTAAAAAATCCACAAACTATTATATTACTAAACACAATAAAATGTTTTATAGGTTTAGCACATACTTGAATTTTGTATATAGCTATGTACTTTAACAGAAGTTAAGAAGTATTTTCTGGGAAAAACTATTACACATCCATCATTTTAAAATATTACCATTTTATTAACTATAAAACTCATCCAAATTATTGACTACAACTCGAACCATTACATTTATTTTTCACAGTTCGTGATGTGTTTTCTGTAGCATTCCTCTATACTGTGACGTATACTACAGTGAGATATATTTTGCTTATTTATATATATGTGAATATATATATACATATACATACATATATATTTACATACATATGCACCTGTTTATTATTCAAGTAGCATAGCTCATGTGAGTCCACGTGTTCTTGAGGAAATTACTTCTCAATATCAATTTGGCAATTTATAAAGTGAAGACATTAATATGAATAAAAAAATACTTTCAAAATTACTAAAGTATATATTTATGGAATGGTTGCAAGGATTGACATTAATATTGTATGTTAAGCATGTTCCATATAACCGGCATAATAAACACCCTGATATTATTTCCATTCTGTATCATTTAGTACTGACATTTGAACATTTCAGAATGGTTGAGAATACACCCTGTGATGTGTTAAAACAGTGATGGTTAATCTACTGTAACACCTTGTCAAAACTGCTAGACATAACCTTAGATAGGTTCAGCCAAATCTAACCCCACAGGAACCAAAGTCTTAGCAGAATCTGACAGAGATTTATCTCATAGGGTGGCAAGTTTTCATTCAGAAATGGGGCCTGCTGAACTACACAATGGTATCAATCTCTAGGAAGCACCATATTCATTCTGCAATTTGCAATTGCCCATGATTAGTAAAACCACTACTTCCACTAAATATCTCGTGAAAAAAAACTGACTCTCTTATTAGATTTTTCTCCTTCTTTTAGTTACCTAAAAATGCTATATTTAAGTTCATTCAGCCTTTAACTAGTAGTCTTTAACCTAAAGTTCCAATGGGAAAAATGAATTATGAGTCAAACACTTAACTATACTCAAGCTCTGCCAATAACTCAATATCCCAGTGTGAAGAAGTTGCTTGATTTTCCTGGACCTGAGCTTCCTCGTATATAACAGGAGAGATTATGATGGTTTGTCAAACTAATAATCCCACTCTAAAACTCTATGACTTTTTGTAGGGTAGAAGTTCTAGTTTGGATAGTTAGGATAAAGCTTAGAATAAAATTTCAAGGTACCTGATAAAAGTCCTATTTTCAATTAAATAATGCTCTATAGATAAATGGTAGGAAAGGAGAAAATTAGGGAGGTAGATGGAAAAAACCGAGAGGATGCACGGATGGAGACACAGGTCAGAGAGAGAGATGCAGAGAGACAAGACTGTGGTAAGATCACACTTTGAAATATTCAAGTCTTAGTTTTGTTTCAATTCTTCCAAAGAGAGACAGATTTATTAATCTGAGTCCCAGTTTTCTATTGTATAAAATGGAGATAATTTCTCTCTTAAGGTCAGAAGGTTAAAAATTATTTATATTTTTATATTTAAGTAGTTTCTATATTTTTATATTTATATAGGAGATACATATACACATATATATAGGAACTAACTAGATTTTTTTACTTTATTTTTAGCTATAGCTTCTTTTTTCCGTTACATCAAAATAAAGAATTCCGAATTAAAATTTAAGGTAAATATTTAAGAGGGTTAATGCTGGATGCAATATATTCTTGGGCGGCCAAGTGACTGCTACATGAAATAAAGCAGCAAACACTGAGCTCCTGGAACAGAGTTCCCCTTTGGATGGCAGCCACAGCTGGTTTTCTGCAGTGAAAACACCAGTTCCAATGGAATTACGTGCCATAAATTATCCATGCAAGTGGCATGGAGTTTATAAAATGTATGTCTTAATGAAGCACATTAGGCATGTACAGTATCATCGTGAGCATTAGCAGGGTTATTCATATTTAAACATTGTGCTTTTGATTTTTTAATCAGGAAAACACTTGTCTTTAGTTTCATGCAGTCATGTTTTTTCCAGGTTTCTACTTGCTAAGAATTTTCATGAGCTCTTCTGGGAGCTATAAAATTTAAGCCTCATTTCATTTATTTTACTGTTTCAGTTTGGGATCTGGGTACCACCTGCATCACAATCATTTGGGGTTCTTGTTAAAAATGCTGTTTCATGGGCCCCATCCAGACACTGAATCAGGTTCTCAGGGACATCTGCCCCAACAATTTGGAATTTTGAACACATTCCCAATGTGAATTTCATTCATAATCATTTTTAAAACTGTTCACTCACAGTACAATAGAGAGGGAAGAACAGCTAGACCAGCAGTTGGGAGGCCTAAATTCTCTTTGCTGCTCTGCACACTGTGATTCTACACACCTTGGCCAGCCCTCTCCGAGGCAGTGAGCGCATTCTGCCTTGCCAACCAGAAGTCTTTCGGTGCAAAGAAGTTACCTCACGAGCAAAAACAGATGACCACCAAATTTGAGTCTATTCTCTCATCTGTTAAAACAGCCTGAATGATCTCTAAGGTCATTTTCAACACTAATATT
Organism: Meles meles; assembly: GCF_922984935.1. NCBI lineage: Eukaryota > Metazoa > Chordata > Mammalia > Carnivora > Mustelidae > Meles > Meles meles. The sequence continues at coordinate 89,594,414 of NC_060077.1, read as the reverse complement.
TAACAATTCCAGCAAGTGAATGCACTTATCAGTATTCAGTGCCTTTGTAGGACTGAAACTATACAATTATTGATAGCCAAGGGAGTCAGTGCAGATTTTGATCCAAACATGTTCACCTTCAAAACCCATATGTTTAGGCATGCTGAGTACATTCTGATGCATGTCCCCCATGCCCATTTGGAGTGAAAGCAGAAGCCCATCATTATCACCATCACAGCCCTTGGACCATGACTGGAAGAAACTGAAGAAGGAAGAAAAAGAGAATTATGCCTCGTTAGAAGCTGAAGGCATTCTGCTTTAAGATAAGCATCCATTCCTTCTTTCTTTCTTTCTTTCTTCAAAGACATGTACTTTGCACCTACTATAAATCAGACATTCTCCTAGGGTCTAGAGATAGAGTAACAAAGGTGTGGACCTTGTACTCTCTTATACTCTCACAGTATAAACTGTGCTGATAATTTTCAGGCATTGCAGGCTCAGTTGGTATGGCTGGCTGGCTGCCATACTCCATGCTCTCCATCTTCTTATCTATAGACAGAATTCAGAGCATCATTAACATGCCATAGTTCCATAGTTGTTCTGAATATATATATAGAGAAAGAGAGAGTGTGTGAGTGTGAGTGTGTGTGTGTGTGTGTGTGTGTGTGTGTGCGTAGGGGAAGGGAGCAAGGGAGAGAGAGTAACAGCTTGTACCTCAGCGAGGGAGAGCCATATGAACATGATCTCTCATTAATAAGATGCATAACGCTCCCCTTGGTCAGTTTCTAGGGAGCCTTTTAAAAGCAAGCAGGTTCTGTTGGCTGCATTTTTGCTCTTGCTGTTCTGCCTGCCCAGAACACAAGGGAAATGCTTGAGCACAGAAAGGGCCACTTGCCGATAAGTTAACCATGGCTGTGCAGAAAGACAAAACGATCATGGAGTGACCACCTTTAGACTTGCCACCATTCATGGAAAATCATTAGAGGCCAAACTGTCACACTTCAGATGTAAAAGCCAGAACTTTCTGAACCATATACTAGCAAAAACAGTGGTACAAGTACACAAAATAAATCCAGAAATTCTGCGTCAATGACACTTTTGATCTTCAAAATAGAGAGCCATTGCTTGGCTTTCTGTTTCATAAGAAATGCATGAATTTTTCCAGATATATAAAGTGGCTTGAGGTTTGAGACCTTTTAAGATCCAGATTTTTCACTGTACTCTGATGCAGAATTCACAATACAGAGTAAACTCTAGCTTCAAAAATAAAACACTCTGCCTGACATAGCATTAAAATTAGAAAAAGGTTATCTGATTTATAAACTATATAAACTACACATTTTATGTTAAGTTTCCCTTTATAAGAGAAAATAATAGTTATGTATTGATAGACTAATGATTTTCAACCATGTAGAATATTTTTTATAGTTTAAATGTTCATTATTTTATTAAAGAATTTATCTGTGAGGCTAACAACAGGCCCATCTCAAAATCTGAGAGTTACCTTAAGCTGAAGTCTGGAAAAGATGAGGTACTTGGATTCAGCCCAGAAGCAGAAGGAAGTATGTAAGATCTAAGCTCACTTACAAGAGAGGCAAGGTAACAAGAATTAAAGTTGCACTATTTAGCATTTATAAAATCTAAATTATCATTATTCATATTTATTTTTCAACAAAACCCCCAGCATATTCTTTTTTTAAAAAGATTTTGTTTGTTTATTTGAGAGAGAGAGAGTGAGAGAGAACACAAGAGGGGGGAAGGGTCACAGGGAGAAGCAGACTTCCCACCGAGCAGGTAGCCCTACACAGAGCACCATCCCAGGACTCCAGGATCATGAGTTGAGTAGAAGGCAGAGGCTTAACCAACTGAGCCATCCAGGCGCCCCAAATGCAGCAGATTCTGAATCAGTACTCAGTAACCCCAGCATATTCAAAATCGATATTCAATAGATCAGTATATTCTTTCCTTCATATATTATAATTGGGCATATACTCCCTCTACGCAGAGCACTTCATGCATCAGAAGTAAGTTGGTGTAAAAGGGCACTAGGCTCTTTTGGGAAAATATAAAAGTATGGATGATTTGGGCCTAAGACCCCCAGTTTCCCCTTCCGAGGCTTAGTTCTTTCTCTGGCTAATCTTGAGCACTCTCTTCACTTCCAGAGGTCTGAGGTTGAAAATTCCTATCATTCTCTCCAGTCTTGACATTCTTTGGAGGTGACAAGGAGTTTAGCTGACCACTCGCCATACTGAAGATGTACTAGAGGCCAGTGAGGACCTATTTGTGGTTGACAACAATCCAACAGGCAAGGGCACACATTTTAGTTCCCTGGAAGATAACACATGGCATTTGGCACAGTGGTAAGGTGTATTACAGAATTCGTTGTCATGGAAAATTTATTCTGTTCAAGACCTGGGATGTTATTCCTGGCAGTCTAACCCTTCCTGTTTGCTTTCAGCTAGGATGTACTGGGATGTACTGTGTGGTGTTTTGCCTTTACAACATTCTAAAGAATGCTGGGCCCTAGCAGGATAACAGAAAACAAAGCTGGAGCATATACTGCCTAGAATATTGGCCTCCTCTTAGGAAGTGGAATGGTTTTATGGGAAAAAAAATGGAGATGGTATTTTGAAAGAAACTATTACAGGTAGAATTTAAACATAAAATGCCAAAGAGATAAAACATAACAAGCATACAAACCATTTGTTCTATGCTGTGAAGTTCTACATGGTTAATCAGGCACTGTGGCAGCTCATGCCATTGTAAGTGATCTGCTGGCTCAGCTTGTTGGCCCGGGCAGCACCCCAAATCAGACATCATCCAACTTTAACTCTATCTCACCTCTCAAATTCTGAGTCCTGGGCTAGGTTAGTTACAGCTCAATGGAGAAAGGCCCCATATCCCTTATCAAATGAAAGTACAATAGGCTACATCCACCCCTACAATGTCCTGATGGCAAGAAGAAGCTGAATGAGCACATGGTTCAAAGCCCCATGGTCTGTATTCCTGCTACAATATGTACGTAAAGACAGTATGAACACTTTACGGAAGAAGAAAAACATATGGGCCTATTTCACCAAAGATTCTACATCCCACACGGACAGTACCTGGAAGGGGAGCATCGCAGGACTTACCACCACACTTTAGGCCGTGCCCAGAACAGGGGTAACAACTTTAAGCAGCACCCCTCCGAGCTTGTTATATACTTTGCCTGAAAGAAGTCATGGCCCCAGGAACAATTACAGGGATTCTTGTGTGATGCTTAATAGTTTGATAATGAATGGAAAGGGAATAAAAGAATCATTAGAAAATTAGAAACCATAGACATATGGTTTCACTTACTTATGGAGCATAAGAAATAACATGGAGGACATTAGGAGAAGGAAAGGAAAAGTGAACTGGGGGAAATTGGAGGGGGAGACGAACCATGAGAGATTGTGGACTCTGAGAAACAAATTGGGGGTTTTGGAAGGGAGGAGTGTAGGGGGTTGGGTAAGCCTGGTGGTGGGTATTAAGGAAGGCATGTATAGCATGGAGCACTGAGTGTGGTGCATAAACAATGAATTTTGGAACACTGAAAAAAATTAAATTTAAAAAAAAGAAAGGATGGACATTGAGATTTCTTAACTGAGAGAGAATATGAATACATTTGCACCCCATGCAAATGTTTGCCAAAGAGAAATTTTAGCAGAGAAGCAGGATAATAATCACATGGGCCAGGTGACCCATTCTGTTGATGCCAGTATTTGTTTTGTTTTATTTTCTCAACCACCACTATCTTTGCTCAGTGACGCCATGATGAAAGGGACCACTGGGATAGGCATAGAGGTTACACATGGACTCAGCACCATGGGCTTCCATCCACGAAGCTGGTCTAGCTATAGGCACTATTGAGCCTAACTTGCTAATTGCAGAAATCAACATTGAGCCTTGATAAGGTAACATGTCTTGGGGCGGAGGGGGGGTGGTCAGTCAGCCCATAGAGTGTGTTGATTATACTGGACCATTTCTATCTTGAAAGGGACAGATCTTTGCTTTCACTAGCACAGACACTTTCTCTGCCTGTGGATTTGCCCTCTCTGTCCACTATGCTTCTGCCAAAACCAATATCCGTGAAATTACACAATGCCTCTACTCTGATATTCCACACAGCATTGCTTCTGACCAAAAAAGTAATCTTACAGCAAATCAAGTGAAATAATGGTCCTTTACTAATGGAATTCATTGGTCTTAACATGTTTCTGATCAGATCAGCACAAAAGCAGTTGACTGGATAGACTAGTGTATGGATAAACTTCTAAATAGTCACTAAAACCATGCCAGCTAGTGGGAATGCTTTGTGAATCTGAAACGATGCCCATCAGGATATGACATATGCCCCAAATCAGCAAGAACTACACAATATTGTTTCTCCTAAGACCCAAATTCATGGATCCAGGAATCAAGGGGTAGAAACAGTAAGTGCTTCTTCTATTACTTCTACTAACCAATTAGTAAAAATTTTCTTGGGGTTCTGTTGGTAAGCAGCCTTAATTCTCAAGGGAGGAATGCTTTTGCCAGGACATACAGCAATAGTCTACTAAACTAAAAGTTGGGTCTACTACCCATGTTCCTCATATCAATTAGCATGCCAAAAAAAAGAGTATTCTGTTGGCTGGAGTTATTGACCCTTTTTCAAAGGGAAATCTGGGTGTAATAACACAATGATGAGTATGTCCAGAAGGCAAGAAATATCTTCAGGCCACTCATAAATATATTCACATCCTACGAGAAAAATCAGTAGGAAGCTGCAACATTCCAACACAGGCAGGACTGTGAATGACCCAGATTCTTTAGCTATGAACGTTTGGGGTACCCCATCAAACAAGGATTCACAAATGGCCAAGATGCTTGCTAACGGGAAGGGTAAGTAGAAGGGGCTGTGGAAAAAGATAACTATAAATACCAGTTAGAACCACAAACATAAAGATGAGGACTATAATAGTCATATATCTCATTCTTACCTTTATATAACATTTTTGTGCATAGATTGACTAATTATTTTCTTCCTCTCTCCTCTTCCCTACCTTGAAATTCTAAATGTACTAATATTTGAACAGATATCTCAACATTTAAGATAATGGGATCTCAAAGGGGGAATATGAGTTCAGGTAGCAAAGGAATGAGCAGCACCCAAATGAATAAAGGGTTTACCTAATTTCTTTGGGGGAAATAAGCATGTTTTTCATTTGTGTCAAGAATTATTTGCATCATAGGAGGTGAGAACAGGATTTTGTTTCTGTGTTTACTTGTAAATTCCATAAGGACAAAAGAAAAGTACAGGAGACAGCTTGTCCTTGGACAACTTTGCAAACTATAACTACATTCTACCAGAATTCCCCTTCTTGTGTAATTCCAGATTAGGACTGGATTGAAGAAAAATATGTGTATTATTTTTAAGTCAGACCTGAAGAAGCAATCTTTTTTATAAACCAAAGTTCAGTGTAGGGCACCACATTCTGGGACAGCTCACACATATTTTGGCTAATCTGTTAGGTCACCTTGTTTTTATAGACATGAGTTAGGCTTTGCAGGTGATAACAACTTCTAACTTCCATACGATATTTTTTGACTTCTCTGAATCCCCAGCTAGGCATGTGTCCAGCTCTGTGGGGAACGATGTGAGCTTCTGCAGGTCGCCCACATCATCCGGGTCACAGATGACAGGGAATAAATGTAGGCTCTAGGGGCGCCTGGGTAGCTCAGTGGGTTAAGTCCTCTGTCTTCACCTCAGGTCATGATCCCAGGATTCTGGGATCCAAGCCCTGCATCAGGCTCTCTGCTCAGCAGGGAGCCTGCTTCCCCCTCTCTCTGCCTGCCTCTCTGCCTACTTGTGATCTCTGTCTATCAAATAAATAAATAAAATCTTTTAAAAAATAAAGAAAGAATAAATAAATAAATGTAGGCTCTAGTTTGTCCTTTTATGTTTCAATTCAACCCTATAGGTTCCAATTTATGTTTTTTCAGCCGCACCGCACGTCTCAACTGCTGACCTGATTTACTGATAGCTTCAGGCCCCGGATCCCATGCAACAGCAGCTTTGCACAGACAAGTTAACCAGCCCACACAGTGTACACCCAAACCCCAATGATAAATTGTTTATTATGCATCATATACAGACCAATACTTTCCTGACTAACCTTCAGAGATTATCACTGATAACTTTTCATATCCTGCCAAATATTTAGGGACTAGAAACATCACATTCGTTTACTTTTCTAAATCTAATTCGGACCGCAACGCCCCATTTCGGAGAAAAATGCAGTCTCGACCATGTTTGAGTACTAATGTACTCTATAACCCATAACATGGGGAAGAAGTGCTGGTATGGGCTGTGAAGACCAACGGCTCTTAAGAGTTCAAGGTCTATTCTTTGAAACCACAAGATCATGGGTCTTCCGCCTTCACAGGAGCTAGGAAGCACTGCTTTGGTTTCCTCCATTGCTACCAGTCCTTCCAAAATCAATTCTCTCTTCAAAGTAAAACCCCAGTTTGGGCTTCTTATCTCTATACTCTTACTGTGGACATTGCCTAGCTTCTTTATTCCTTCCAAAAAAAAAAAAAATATATATATATATATATATATATAATTTTTTTACCAAGAAAATATCCTTTTAATACTGCCTTTGGAACAAAGACTTTCTGGCCTCAAAGCCATGGTTGGTAACTTGAAAACAAAGGTCTAGAAAGCAGGCTTCTCTCATTATTTAGGATGATTCAATGACACAGAACAAGTCTAAATCTCAGTGTATTATTATTATGGACAAATAGGTAGGTAGTTGGGTAGATAATTATATGCTTTTCTACTCTTAGGGATTTTATGGTTTCCTGTCTGCTTCTTTCCATTTTATTGGAAAGAGATAAAACTCCATTCTTAGTTCTGCCTTTAAATTGGTATTATTTGCTTCCAACTCTGCTTGAGTGGTATTGGAAGAAATATTTACCTGTTTTCCTAGAAAAATTGCAGAAGTCATACAAACCACAAACATCCACAAATATAAGGTACTTAGAGCACAAATTATCTGCTTTGGGACAAGGGAGAAGAATACAGTAAAAAATATATAACAAAATCAATTTCTTCACATACCCAGAACATTTTATCTTAACAAAACAAAACAAACAATAAGCTATTGTAGGAAATTTCAGAGGGGAAACCTCAGTGCAATGGATAGGTACTGCTTAAATTGAAGTTTCACTTTTTTTGGTGAATCTTTTTTTTTTTAAGATTTTATTTATTTTTATTTGACACACAGAGAGAGATCACAAGTAGGCAGAGAGGCAGGCAGAGAGAGAGAGGAGGAAGCAGGCTTCCCGCTGAGCAGAGAGCCCGATGCGGGGCTTGATCCCAGGACCTTGAGATCATGACCTGAGCCGAAGGCAGCGGCTTAACCCACTGAGCCACCCAGGCGCCCCTGAAGTTTCACTTTTTAAGAAGCAGGAAGAAGTATGTACATGACCCTAAGTTCCTTTGGCATATTCCACTATATCTATGTATTCTAAATGCTTCAGAATTTTTATTCTTGACTTGCTTCAATTAATACATATCATGAGATAGCTGTACATATAAATACATACTTAAATTGATGCAATTAAGTGTATAAAAAACAAGTCATTTGAATATTTCAAAGAAGGCACAATATTCTATACAGCCACACATGCTAGTCACAAAATAGTCAAAGGAATAAAGTACTTGTAGAGCATACTTATGAACATTGATTAAGAACTTCTAAATATAAACTTATTCCAATGTCTGCCTGTGACTCTGACTTTAACATTCAACTTTTCTTAGGTGCACAGCTCTTCAAACTATAGGATTCAGAAACCCAATATTTAAAATGTATTTTTAAAATTACCACACCCACACTTCTTATTTAATAAATACGCAGCTATTCACATTACTCTGAACTTTTCATTATCTCTTTGCTACTCTATCATTAACAACACAAATCAAAACAAACAGCTAACAATAAAAAATGCCACCATCTGCTTCTTGAATTTCCTTGGGTCTAGAAACATCTCTTACATCAGACAAAATGTCCTCCTTCCTTCCACATACCAAGCATGCCTGGCACCGTACCTGTAATGCCAGTCTGAAACAAGATTAGCCCAGAGTATTTATGAGAGCAATCTTTCTTTTTCTGCAATAATTGGGTTTCACAGTAATAACAAAGCTCAGTAAATTACATATGCCCAATGAAATATATTATCCATATGTGTGGAGGGTGTAGGAAAATCCCAAAATAAGTTAAAACAGAAAAGAAGTAAAGTGAGTTATTTTGTCCTGCTGTTATCACAAGCATAACATACATTCTTTGGAGGTCGATTACCCAGAGGCAGACATAGATTACTGCTTTTGAGAAGAAAGGAAGCAAAAATATGTGAGAAAGAGACCTGACTGGTTTTCTCTAACCCCTATCTGCTCTTCTACATCAGGTGTGGGATGGAAGAATATAAGAAGGAATCCCTTCTGACAAAATTCATTTTCAGACTATTCAGTTACAAAAAAAAAAAAAAAAAAAGCAGCATGTTCAGTGAAACAACTTTGCTATGACTTCTCATAATCAGTGCATATGATTGATTTAAAAGAACCGACTTATTGCTAACAAAAGAACTAAACAAATTAACTTTAGGTGACTGGCTTTTTCTATAGTCATCATATTTTATATATTTTTAAAAGCACAAATAAACACTTTAAAAAATAACAGAACTCAGAATATCTACTTCTTTAAATTTCATAAATAATTCCAGGTCTCAAGGTAACTTAGAAGCAGAAATTACATTAATATTTTCAGCTAGTAGTTACTCTAAGCTCATAAGTGACTCAACATCTAAAATCAAAATTCAAACTTAAATACCACAATGCTAATATTGGTTACATTCAAGAACAAGTTCTAAACACAGGAGTTGACAATAACTCATGATCATCATGTCTTTAGTTATTACTAGTTGTACTCTGGGACTGATGCAACAGCCCTTTCCACAATTCACAAAACTGGTTAATTTAATCAAACAATTAGACTAATCCAAAGGCAGAAAAAATAATAAACCACTTTTGGGGTATGGGGGGAGAAACTTCATTAATTTTTATCTATTCTAATGATTCCACAGAAAGATTTCATATAGAAAAGTATATAAATGATGATGGATAATATAAGTGAAAATCATGATTAATATAAAGAAATATACAAGGTCAGAATGCAGAGTTAAGACTGTGGCTATAAATCCTTACCATAACAATTTGTATATCTAACATAGCCAACTATTTAATGTCTGAGTTGCCTGGTAGCCTACAGAATCTCCGTGAGATAGAAATAAATGGAAACTTGTATCTAGAGTCAAGTGAACTTTCTCCAGGAGGGGTGGAGCTGGGCCTGGGACATCGGGGCAGCATAGTATGTTCTCAAGGTTGGCAGTGAGAGTTTCAAGCATAGACATGTGAAAAGAGAGGTAGTCAAAGTAGACAGAGAAACCAACAGTTTTACTCCCTCACTCTACAGAGGGAAAGAGTAAAATTTTATACTAAAAGAGTGAATTATATGAAAATGGAGGAAATTTTCTCTTAATAAACTCAAAATATAAGGTCACAGGTCCAAACAATGTCACCTAAGAGTACGGAGTTGGATCCACTTAAATTTAAGGAGCTTTCATTTTCCAGTATTACATTTTGTTCCTCTCTAGGAAGATCCGATATAAAAATGACAATCAGAAAATAAGTAGGCCCCCTCTATTCATATATATCTCCTGCTGTGCATTCTGGAAATGTCCAGTTAATACTTCATAGTTTAAAACCCAAACAAACAAAACAACAAAACAACGACAACAAAAAACACAACTCCTGCAAGGATACTGATAACCATTATCAATTAATTTCTTAATTGCCATGATTAAAAAGGGAAGCTTATTGCAGCCAAACTGACAGCAGTACCAAAATATGAATTGAACCTGCCTAAAAAGGTCAACGTTCTTGTCATTAAATGGGGAATAAAGAAAATAACTTAAAATGATTGTTCGAAAGATTCCTGGGGAAGATGGCAGAGGAGAATCCTCAGCTCACTTCATGTCAGATACATAACTAGTTAACACACACTTTACTGTAAATAACACAGAAGATGACCTAAAGAGTGGCACAACAGACCCCACAGCTAAACACAGAGAAGAGACCACATTGAAGAGAAGAGGAAGGCTGGAAATGTGGTCAGGAGTCAAAAGGACGCACTGGACTGTCCCCAGGAGGGAGTGATGCCACAGGCAAAGAGTACAGTGGAACACACCCCCCCCCCCCCATGCCAGGCACTCTGGGCATGGAGGACCCACACTGGGAAGATGAGCCCCCATAATATTGGCTCTTGAAAAACAGACAGGCCTAGAAATAGGTGAGGACTTTAAACATCAGCAGACTCTGCTCTGAAAGCTGGAGGGTGGAGTCTCCACCCTTAAAAGGACAGAACAACAAACATCCCATGGATATTCAGTATAGAAGTACCTTTTTGAAAAACACTGGGGTATACAGGAAAGAGATTTATTTGCCAATCTCAGAGCATGTGCTGGAGGGGCAGGAATCTTTGAGAGATATTTCCAAGAACAAAACAGCTGGCAGGATCCATTTCATTCCCCTGCCTGCCAGCCTTGATACACAGACACCTGCAGAAACCAGCTCCAACAATCTCCACTGAGCTTGCAAAAACCATGCCTCCAACATTATGCTCTTCTGTGTATCCACCCCTTCTGACCCACTAGCTTTGGCAGTTTTCCTAGGCAGCTGCAACTTCCCTTGCCCTGATGGCAAAATGCACCCCACACCCACATTCTCCTGCAGCCCAGTCCCTCCCCTATGCCCTTGGTCAGAGGCCATCCAAAGCATTGCAACAGGCCTAGCAGGGTGTAAGCAGTCCTGACAGGGGCCAACACCACACTAAAGTGGCTCCCACACTAAGGAGAAAGAAAGATAACCACACACACCAGTCCAAATGTGGCCCCAACAGTGGGCTGGGGCAGACAGCTGGTCTGACTGCTGGCCTCACCCACCAAAGAAAGCATCTCAGAGGACTGTGCAGAGAGAACACATGGTATTTCAATGCTACTGCATCTCTGTCAAGTGTCTGGTCTGACTCAACTCAATACTGAGGCAGCCCCAGACTGGCCCACAAACAATCCCCTCCCATAACAGAGAGCCATTGCAGACACATGAACTAAAGGTAAACACAGTTCAGCCACAACAGTAAGGGACATGCAACACACAGAGGAGAAACCCCTGAAGTGCCAGGTTCTGGGAAATAAGGGACATTGTACTGTAGGGCACTACAGGACCTCTTCTTCCTAAGGCCACTATTTTTTTTTAAGATTTTATTTATTTGACAGAGATCACAAGTAGGCAGAGAGGTAGGCAGAGAAAAGAGGAAGCAAGCTCTCCAATGAACAAGAGCCCAATGCAGGGCTTGATCCCAGAACCCTGGGATCATGACCTGAGCCGAAGGCAGAGGCTTTAACCCACTGAGCCACCCAGGCACCCCTCTAAGGCCACTATTTTCAAGAGCAGGAGACCTAGCAGGTTTTCCTAATACAGAGACACAGAGAGTTAGATAATATGAGGAAACAGGGTTATGTCCCCTCATGAAAGAGTGGTGCAAAATCACAGCAAGAGAGCTAAACTAAACAGAGAATACACCAGATAGAGAATTTAAAGTAATAGTCATAAAGACACTGGTCTCAAGAAAAAAGCAGAGAATCTCAATGAGACCCTCAACGAAAGAGAGAAAACATTAAAAAAAAAAATCAGAGGGGCGCCTGGGTGGCTCAGTGGGTTAAGCCTCTGCCTTCGGCTTGGGTCATGATCTCAGGGTCCTGGGATCGAGCACCGTATCGGGCTCTCTGCTTGGCAGGGAGCCTGCTTCCTCCCCTCTCTGGCTGCTGCTCTGCCTACTTGTAATCTCTCTCTCTCTCTCTCTCTCTCTCTGTAAAAAAGAAAAAAAAATTTAAAAAAAATCAGAAAACAAGAACTCAGTAAATGAAATTAAAAATACACTAAATGGAATAAATAGCAGACTAGAGGAAGGTGGATCATTGCCCTGGAAGTACAATAAAAGAACGGAGTAATGAAAAGAATCAGTTGGAACCAAAGGAAAAAAATGATAAATGAAAATAGACTAAGGGAACTCAGAGAAACCCTCAAGCATAATAACATTCTTAGTATAGAGATCCCAGTAGGAAAAGAGAGAAAGGGGGACAGAAAATTTATTTGAAGAAATAGTTGCTGAAAACTTCCAAAATCTGAGGAAGGAACTAGATATTCAGACCCAGAAGGCAGAGAGGGTCCTCAGCAAAATCAACCAAGGAGGTCCATATCAAGATATATAGTAATTAAAATGGCAAGAAATAATGATAAAAAGAGAACTTTAAAAGCAGCAAGAGAAAGGAAAACAGTTACATAAAATGGAAACCCCAAAAGGCTATCTACCGATTTTTCAGCAGAAACTTTGCAGGCCAGAAAGGAGCAATATGATATAGTCAAAGTTCTGAAAGAAAGAAAGAACAAAACAAAACACCTGCAACCAAAAATACTTTACTCAGCAAGGTTATCATTCAGAATAAAAGGAGAGAGAAAAAAAATCTCCCAGACAGAAAAAGTTAAAAGAATTCATGTCTACTAAACTAGCCCTACAACTAATGTTAAAAGGGATTCTTTGGAAAGGAAACACTATAACCAGGAGTAATAAAAGTAGAAACCACAAAAGCAGTAAAATTAAGTCTATCTATAAAATCAGTCAAGGGATTCACAAAATCAAAGAAAACTATGATGCCATATACCTAAAATTTTGGGAGGGGTCTGGAACAAAGAATGGGTGCAAACTTAAGAAACCATAAATTTAATATACACTGCTATATGAAGAACATACAAACTAACCTAATGGTAAGTATAAATCTAAAACCTGTAAGAGAGACACAAAAAAGAATGGGGAAGGAATCCAAGTGTATCACTGAAGAAAGCCAGAAAACAGTAAAAGAAAAAGAAAAAATGAACAGAGAAGAACTACAAAAGCAACCACAATATAAGTAACAACATGACAGTAAGTACTACCTAGCAATAATGACTTTGAGTGTAAATGGACTAAACACTTAAATCAAAAGATACAGTGTGATGTAATGGATTAAAAAGACCCATCTATATACTGTCTATGAAAGATTTTTTATTTCAGTTCTAAAGACATAGGAAGATTGAAAATAAAGGGATGGAAAAAATGATCATGCAAATGGCAGTGAAAAGAAAGCAGGGTAGCAACATTTATATCAAACAAAATGGACTTCAAAACAAAGATGGTAACAAGACAAGGACATTAAACAATCATAAAAGGAATGATCCAATAAGAAGAGATAATAACAATAAATATTTATGCACCCAGCATGGGTGCACCCAAGTACATAAAGCATCTAGTGGTAAACATAAAGAAGAAAAAAACATAGGAATAAACCTAACCAAAGAGATAAAGAATCTGTACCCAGAAAACTATAGAACAGTTATGAAAGAAACTGAAGATGACAGAAATGGAAAAACATCACATGTCATAAGTTGGAAAAACAAATGTTAAAATGTCAATACTATGCAAATAATCTACACATTTAATGCAAATGCTATCAAAACACCACCAACATTTTTCACAGAGCTGGAAAAAATAATCCCAAAATTTGTATGGAATCACAAATGACCTCAAATAGCTGAAACAATCTTGAAAAAGAAAAGAAAAGCTAGAGGCATCACAATTCCAGACTTCAAGCTGTATTACAAAGCTGTAGTCATCAAGAAAGTATGATATTGACACAAAAACAGACAGACAGATCAATGTAACAGCATGGAAAACCCAGAAATGGACCCACAACTATATGGTCAACTAATCTTTGACAAAACAAGGAAGAATATCTAATAGGAAAAAGCCTCTTCAAAATATGGTTTGGGAAAACTGGACAGTGACATGAAGAAGGATGAAAAGGACCACTTCCACCATATACAAAAATAAATTCAAAATGGATGAAAGACCTAAATATGAGACAGGAAACCATCAAAATCCTAGAGAAGAACACAGGCAGCAACTTCTTTGACCTCAGTCACAGCAAGTTCTTATTAGACCTATCTCCAGAGACAAGGGAAATGAAAGCAAAAATGAACTATTGGGATTTAAGATAAAAAGCTTCTGCACAGTAAAGAAAAATCAACAAAACTGAAAGACGAGCTATAAAATGAAGAAGATATTTGCAACTGACATACTTGATAAAGGATTAGTATTCAAAATCAATAAAGAACTTATCAAACTCAACACCCTAATAATAAAGAAGCCAGTTAAGAAATTGGCAGAAGACATGAGCAGACATTTCTACAAAGAAGACTTACAGATGGCTAAGAGACACATGAAAAGATGCTCAACATCACTCATCATCAGGGAACTACAAATCAAAACCACAATAATATACTACCTCACACCTGTCAGAATGGCTAAAATTAACAACACAATAAACAACAGGTTGGTGAGTATCTGGAGAAAGGAAATGTTCTTAAACTGTTGTTGGGAATGCAAACTGGTGCAGCTACTCTGAAAAATAGTATGGAGGTTCCTCAAAAAGTTAAAACTAGAACTACCCTATATCCAGCAATCGCAATACTAGGTATTTACCCAAAGGATACAAGAATACTGAATCAAAGGGGTCACACACCCCAATGTTTACAGTAGCATTATCAATAATGGCCAAATTATGGAATAAGCCCAAATGTCCAACTGATGTTTGGATATACAATGGAATATTAATCAACCATGGGAAAGAATGAAATCTTGCCATTTGCAACAATATGGATGGAGCTAGAGTGTACTATGGTAAATGAAATAAATCAGTCAGAGAAAGACAAATACTATATGATTTCAAATCTATGTGGAATTTAAGAAACAAAACAGATGAACATGGGGGAGGGGAATAAAAAGCAGGAAGCAAACCATAAAGAACTTTTTTTTGAAAGAGACTTTTAACTATAGAGAACAAACTGAAGATTGATGGAGGCAGGCAGGCAGGGGATGGACTAGATGGACGATAGGGATTAAGGAGGATACTTGTGAGGAGCACTAGGTATTATATGTAAATGATGAACCACTAAATTCTACACCTGAAACCAATATTACCCTATATGTTAACTAATTAGAATTTAAATAAAAACTTGACATAAAAAGGGTAATACAATAATAGTAGGGACCTTTACTATCACACATACATCAATAAGTCAATAGGTCATTCAGACAGAAAATCAACAAGGAAAACAGTGTTTTGTTTTGTTTTTTTCCTTAAGATTTATTTATTTATTTGACAGACAGAGATCACAAGCAGGCAGAGAGGCAAACAGAGAGAGAGGAAGGGAAGCAGGCTCCCCGCTGAGCAGAAAGCCCGATGTGGGGCTCGATCCCAGGACCCTGGGATCATGACCTGAGGTGAAGGCAGAGGCTTTAACACACTGAGCCATCCAGGCGCCCCTAAACAGTGGTTTTGAATGACACACGGGACCAGATGGATCTAACAGATTAGATTCCATCCAAATAAAGCAAAATATACATTCTTTTGAAGTGCACATGGAACATTTTCCAGAAGAGATCACATATTAGGCCACAACACAAGTCATTAAAAAGACTGAAATCATATCATGCATCTTTCATGACCACAATGCTATGGAACTGAAATCAGTCATAAGAAAAAATCTGAAATAAACACTAATACATAGAGGTTAAACAAGATGGTAACAATGAATGAATGAACTTAGAAATCAAAGAACAAATCAAAAACACAAGGAACAAATGAAAATGAAAACACAACGGTCCAAAATATTTGGGATGCAGCAAAAGACTGGACAGGTGGCCTTGGCATGTCCATCTGGCCTTGGCTTACTAATATAACACTGTACATTAACTACATTAACTGAGAGCTTTCCACCTAAGGTCAGGAACAAGATAAAGATGTTCACTCTCACTACTTTTTTTCATGTAGTACTAGAAGTCCTAGCCACAGTGACAATAAAAAGAAATAAAAGACATTCAAATTGATGCAGAAGAAATAAAAGTCTCACAATTTGTAGATGGCATGCCACTACATACAGAAAATCCTAAAGACTCCATCAAAAACCGCCAGAACTAATAAATTCAGTTAAGTTGTAGAACACAAAATCAATACACAGAAATCTGTTGCATTTCTATGAAATAATAATGAAATAACAGAAAGACAAAATTAAAAAAACACTCCCAGTTACAATTGTACTGAAAATAATAAAACACCTAGGAACAAACTTAACCAAGGAGCTGAAAGACCTGTACTCTGCACACTATAAAACACTGATGAAAGAAACTGAAGACAACACAAACAAATGGAAAAATATTTCATGTTCATGGATGGGAAGAAAAAAATATTGTTAAAATGTCCATACTACCCAAAGCAAGCGACAGATGTAAATGCAATCCTTATCAAAACCCCAACAACATTTTTTTTCACAGAGCTAGAACAAATAATTCTAAAATTTGTATGGAACCACAAAAGACCATGAATAACCAAAACAAAATTGAACTAGAACAAAATTGGAGGTATCACGGTCTTAGATTTCAAGATATATTACAAAGCTGTAGTACTCAGCACAGTATGGTACTGGCACAAAAAGAGACCCATAGATCAATAGAAGAGATTACAGAGAGCCCAGAAATTAACCCACATTTCTATGGTCAATTAATCTTTGACAAAGAATGCAAGACTATGTAATGGGGAAAAGACAGTCTCTTCAACAAATGGTGTTGGGAAAACTAGAGAGTTACATGCAAAAGAATGAAATTGGACCATTTACCCACACAATGGATTAAGGACCTAAATGTGAAATCTGAAACCATAAAAATCCTAGAAGAGAGCACTGGCTATGTTTTCTCTGATATCAGCCATAGCAACATTGTTCTAGCTATGTGTCCTAAAGCAAGGGAAACAAAAGCAAAAATAAACTATTGGGACTACATCAAAATAAAAATTTTCTGCAAAAAACGGAAACAACGAAACTAAAAGATGACCTACTGAATGGGAGAAGATATTTGTAAACAATATATCTGATGTAGGATTGGTATCCAAAATATATAAAGAACACATACAACTCAACACCAAAAAACAAACAAATTAAAAATAGGCAGAAGTCAGAAGACAACAAACTGATGGCCAAAAAACACATGAAAATATATTCAAAATCACTCATTATCAGGGAAATGCAAACCAAAACACTGATATCCCCTCACACCTGTCAGAATGGCTAAAGTCAAAAACACAAGATATTAGTGTTGGCAAGGATGTGGAGAAAAATGGTCCTCCTTCACTGTGTGTGGGAATGCAAATGGATAGAGCCACTGTGGAAAACAGTATGGAGATGCCTCAGAAAAATTAAAAATAGAGTTACCATATGATTCAGTCATTCCACTACCAAGTAATTACCCAAAGAATATGAAAACACTAACTTGAAAAGATATGTGCACTCCAATGTTTTCTGCAGCACTATTTACAATAGCCAAATTATGAAAGCTACTCGGGTGTCCATTACAAGATGAATAAAGATGTGTAAACACACACACACACACACACACACAGAGGACTATCAGTCATAAAAAGAATGAAATCTTGACATTTGCAATAACATGCATGGATCGAGAGAGTATAGTGGCTCAGTGAAATAAGTCAGAGAAAGACAAATGCCATATGGTCTTACTCATGTGAAACTGAAGAATCAAACGAACAAAGAAAAAAGGATATAAACCTAAAAACAGATACTTAACTATAGAGAACAAACTAATGGTTATCATAAGGAAAATGGCTGTAGGGGGGTGGGGGAGTGAAATAGATAAAGGGGAATGAATAGTACACTATCATTATGAGCACTAAGTAATGCCAATTGTTGAATTGCTATCTTGCATATCTGAAACTAATATAATACTGAACATTACACTAGAATTAAAATTAGGGAAAATATTTGCAGAAATACACCTATAGTATCTTTTGTTCCCTCACCTACGACACTTCTGAAAAATTCAATTTTATAAAATAAAACTTCATCCACAGTGAGATCTGATGATTTACCTGGAAAAATCACTTCTGTAAACCTCTATGAGATGTTCTTTCAAGCTTATGGAATGCATGATTTATAAAATTCATTGCCTTGGGGAGCCTGGGTGGCTCAGTGGGTTAAAACCTCTGCCTTCGGCTCGGGTCATGATCTCAGGTCCTTGGATCAAGCCCCACATGCAGCTCTCTGCTCAGCGGGGAGCCTGCTCCACCCGCCCCCCGCCCCCCGCCTGCTTGTGATCTCTCTCTCTCTGTTAAATAAATAAACAAACTCTTAAAAAAATTTCACTGCCTTTATGTTTTGGAGCCCAAGTATTCAAGAACCATCCTAAGCCTTAAGTCAAGTAAGGGTTAATGAGTGATACCTCGACCCTCTCTTCAAAAGCATTGTAGTGTTTTCAGAGGAGTGAGGCATACTTCTCTAATTTTCCCACCTCACCTTTCTCTTTCCTCTTACATATGCCCATTTGTTTCAGGGTCATATATCAGCAGTCAGCTTTTATTTTCTGTTGCTATTATTCTGTATAATACTAGATGGTTGTTGAGTTCGCTGAACTGCAAATACCCAGGGGTGCTTCTCTCACATGGCCACATCAGATGAAGACATCAGGCATTCTGGTGGCCCCTCTTCAAAGCTCTTCTTAAGTATAACTCTGCCTCCCCATACCCCTAATCAATGTCACCCATGCTGGCATTTTGATCATATTAGAGAGATCTTAGAGTAAGCATCCTACGTTTATTTTCCTGGAGTCAGTCTATCAGTGGCTGCTTGCCTTGGAATAATGGAGGAGAATAGCATTTGCCTGGCTTACTCCCCAAGTAATCTTTCAACGCCCAAAGGCTCATTCCCTCATACTCACAACTTCCGTGTGAGAGTCAAACAATGATGTGAGACTTTTCTTCAGAGGAAACAAGGATTACTATCTCGCTCTTCCCATCAGGGTTGGGGGTATCTGTGGGAGAAATGGATAAGGTAGTAGTATTTTATAAATACTTTTCTTGAGCTCTATCTGCCTGGGGACTCCTCTTCTTGAAGGTCCCCTCTTAAGCTCCCTCATCTGACAAAGCCTACTTCACAATGTGGGCTTCACAGAAACCAGCTGCCTATTGCAATCTCTCCAGAAAATACTAGATGGCAAAATATCAGAAGGCTAAAACATAATAAAATTACATTAAACATTGAAGATTTTTTTTAAGTTTAATTTTCCTTAAAAGTCATCTCTTTCTGAATCAAGCAGGAAATGCTGCTGTTTTGTGAGAGTGAACTGAAGGGACTAATATTAGCATGTCTTCTCTTTGAGATCTGCCCCTGGAGGAGATAAGCCCTAAAGGAAAATGAAAGAATTGGTCTTCCAGTGCAGTACCAACCCTGGTACCTGGGCTAGCACCTTCCTAACTGTCCCAGAACCGCAATCCTCAGAAATGTCCTCAGATCTCAACAGTCTCATCCACAGTAGTTAGATGTCTGTCTTCTATTCAGAAGCGAATGGCTTTTCACCTATAAAGATGTCATCATGGCGGGCCATACAAAGTGCCTTCCAGGGGACACAGAGAAGCTGCAGACATAGGAGGCTATGTTTGCCATCAAAGTGAGAAAGAACAGTTTCTAAAACATAACCACAGTAATGACAATACAAAGATGATTTAGAATTATGGAGGAGAATTAAAAGGCTTAGTGACCAATTTTGGTTGCAGGTTGAGAGGTAGTTATTTAAAATGTTTCTGAGATTCTGATTTGTTGATGTGTGGATATTAGAGACAAAGACCGAGAAGAAAGCAGGAGGTGCAGAGGGAAATGTTGAGTTTATCTGTGGATATGCTGAGGGTGAAGCCCCTGCAAGATACAGAAGAGGATGCATGTTGGGCAGTTTGAAATATGGTTCTGGAGTTCCTGATATGTAAACACAGAGCTCACGGTGCACAGTAACCAGCCGGAACTGTCACTGTGAACAGCGTGCTCAGTTGAAAAGCCCTGAGTGGGAGGAGTTGTCCAGAGGAAAACCAACATCTCAGGCAAGAGGAGAGAGGAGATATTAAATTGGTTTTGCTTAATATGAATTAATAATTAATATTTCCATAAATATTTAATAGTTACCTAACCACATTGCCTGAATTGTTTTAAAAAAAGAAGTAAAATAAATGTGAAAAGTTACACTTTTCAAAAATGGCAACATAAGGCTGTAAAATGCCAGGCTACAATATGATGAAACAGACCGCACTCGTTAAGCACACAGAGAAAGGAAAAATAAGCAGAATGAGGGCTAATCATTAATGGCTAACTTGCAAAACTAAGGCTGCATATCACCCCACATAGAATTTATGAATAATATGCAAATTAAAGAAGAAGCCAATGAGAATGAGTGTTATGATATTTCTAGGACAATTCAGAGAAATGTTTCAAATTATTTTGTTAGTTGCTGTCTCACTGGTTTTTAATGCGCACCATAAAGAAAAGAGTGGCAAGATTATATCCAGCATCTTTATGTCTCTTGACAATACTGGTAGAGAATCTCTGATGAAAAACAGCAGTCAAGGCACCACTAATGGCAGAAGTTATAGATCACTGTGGGCTTAACCAACTAGTGCCACATTTTTTACCAGTAAAATTGTACATAGGAACTTTCAAAAATGAATACAGAAATAATATATCCGACATCTTAACATACTATGAAGAATCAAATAATTAAATATACACTATACTTACTTAAAACCGGAAATGTGCATTTTAGAAAAAAAGTGCTTTATTTTTAACCATTATAACCTCAGAGTATGTGAGTCTCTTCAGTCTGCAATTGTAGGTCAGGAAACAAGTTCGTATAGTTAAAGATTTCAACTTCTTTTTATTAAGCTTTTTATGTTAATTCCAATATAGTTAACATATAGTATTATATTGGTTTCAGGTGTACAATATAGTAGATTCGACACTTCTACTCATTACTCAGTGCTCAGCATAAATGTATTCCTAATCCCCTTAAATCTAGCTCACCAATTCCACACCTCCCCCCACCCCCAACCCAACCACGTTCTCTTAGCTTCCTTAGGTTCCCATTTCCTTCTACACTGAGTAAAGAACTAAATTAAGAGCAATACATCTAGTGCCTGATAATTTGCTTCAAACACATTTTTATGAACTATTGTCAGGTAACACTAGCCCAGAAGCATTAAGATCCGGGCCTGGGGAAACTTCGCATTATTTTAGTTTACTTACTTTCAACAGCTTTTTATCAGGAACTCGGAAACGGTTAAATCAAATGTCACTACCCTTCCACTGCCATGACCATGAATTCTTCATGATGCATTTAATTTTTTTTAGAAAGATGATACTTTAAAGAATTTCCCTCAAAAATAATAAATAACATGCTTTTAGAACCTGATGCCTTTACAAAAAACAAAATGTTTTTCTTTTATGTTCCTAAAATCGAGATGTACTGGAAAATGTCACTTATTGTTCTGCCAAAAAGAAAGTCTGAGTATAACTAAGATATCATCGTTTTTACATGTTCCAAATCCCCTCTATAAAGAAGATCCTATGAAATGGACTAAAAGGGAAAAAAACGGATTTTATCCCCATTAATGATACTGCTGTTTCTTGAAGAAACAAGGGTAAACACAGTAAATTTGTGTTTATTAATTATTTTAAACTGACAGCACAGAAGAAGAAGGTGTATTCTGTATTCCTGATGTTTCTTCTCATGTGGAAGAAACTTCACTAGAGGAACACTTCTGGCTTCTGCCTCCCTCCTTCACAGAATATAACACACATCCTTTCTGGTGGATGAGTTGGAGGAGCTCAAGGGAAGGGACCTAATGTGTTCATGTCAGTCCTTGTTTTGGGGGTTTTGTTTTGGTCTTTTTTTTTCTTTCTTTGTTTCCTTTTTGAGGAGCTCGTTGCCACGTTGATGCTCTTACCCTACTCACGGGGGTAAGGTATGTGGTCTTTAGCAATGTCAGTAACTGCCTGGCTACATTGGCTATTGTTACTCATCAAAGACAAGTTCAGCAAAATTTTGATCAATAAAAAAAGTTGACATTTTGACAATTGAGCATGTGAATACCTATGAACAAAATAGTAAGTCATATATTTAATAAATAAATATTTTCTCTAACTCTCATAGGTGCTTTTAGAATGCTCACGTTAATGAGAAATTTTTCACTATATTATATAAAAACAAACTATTAAAAATAAATACTATAATGTGGCCATTTCCCCCTTAATGTCTGGGAAAACCTTGACTATATTAGTTGTAGAGGAGCATGGGCTAATGTAATTAAACTAGTAATTAAAATGTGGTAATACTTTAATAAAATAGAAGCATACTAAAAACTGTATATTTTTTCCTTTCTTCCTGTATCTGGAGTTTAGAAATGTAGTGTGCATCTTTAGAATCTTTTTTTTTTTTTTAATAGCAAGCTACCAGGCAGATTGTACAGATTAACACTGGTTAAACAAATGATTATCATTTTAAATGAAAAACTATATAGCAATAAGGACATTCTGCATTTTAAAAATTACCTTTTACATCTTTAATTGTTTTAAACTGATATTAAAAGTAGATATTACAAGATGAGAATTAAAATGAATATTTTATAAGCTAGTAAGTATGAGTAATAGGTTAATTAGAATTTCAAGTATATTACCTGAAGCTGGCAAAATTCTAAATTTGAGCCACTCACTGTACCTAGATAGCTAGACTTAGATACAGCATAATTTTTAAATACTATACACAGACAGTATTTATTACTATATTCACACACTTCAGATAAAAGAATATAAAGCACTTTACACAACGACAATTAATGATCAGCACAGAGGTATGCTGGCTATTTCAGAGCAAATTAGGGCATATAAATAAGAGAGTGGTTTGGCTTATTTGCATTTCCATAAGAAATTTCTTAAAAAAATCAATTGATCTGTCCAGCTTTAATGATGAATTTTACTATGCCTTGTAAATGCAGCAGTTATAGCTACAGAACTGTTGGGCACAATTAACAAGAATGAATTAAGCATTACCATGTGTCACCAATCGCACTATGCTCTACACTTCGAAATTTTCACCACCTTCACAGGTGGAATCAACTCAGCATCCTGCTCCTACACCTCTTTTCTTAATTTCCTCCAGCATCACTGTATTTTAATTCATCTGAGCTGGACTACATGCAGAGGATTTAGCAAATTCCTTTATGAAGCAGTCCCCTGGGCCAGGGAACATTCTCTTCTCTCCAGGATACAGGATTATCTACCAGGTCATGTACAGCGATCCTATCCTGACCATGTTTGATCTACTACCTGAACAGATCTACTCAGCAGTCATTCCTTATGCTATTGATCTTTTGTTTTCTGAATGACTCAGAGATTTTGCTCATCACTGAAGTTTATATATGACAGCTATAAAAGCAGATTACAGTTTACTCTATAGCCTTCTGTCCTCCAAACATTTACATAGCTAAATGAAGTACTCTAGCATGAAGGACTCCTTGTGTTAAGACAGGTACATGTTTGGAATCAGAGGCTTATCATTTGGAAGAGCTCATTTATTTTCATCATGCAGCCTACCTAAACTTCGTTTTTATGTGACTATTCTATTTTCTGAAGGTGAGAGTCTCACATGAGCCATTCTCCATGTAGCCACACTCCACTCACTGCTTCCCGCACATCTTCATCCATTCCAAAGGGGCAGAGATGAAAATCACAACCACCTGGGGTCTTAACAGGTGCACCCAATTCCCCAACAGTCCTTCCATTCACCTGTGGCTATCATGCTTGATCACTCAATGGAAGAATGAAAGAGCCATCAATGTGGGTAGTTGTGACATAGCAAAATGGCACATAATTTTATATTTCCTGCCTTTCATAGTCACTTGGCTACTGCTTCTATTTGATCCCTTTATAGCAGCATTACAAGCAAGCTCTATGTTTTTTTAAAAGTACAACTTATTTATATTTGTTTGAAAGACAAGTGCTAGCAGCAGTAGGTTATTGCTGGATTGAATCTTTCTCAACTAGAATTTTCAATAGTCTACCTTACAACTATAACTTGAACATAGCAGAGTTGGAATTCTCAATGATATTTCACCATAATTCTTAAAGAAGCACACTGGATAGAGGGTACTGGGGATAGTAAGTTTCTCTTCAATATCACTAGGCAAAATTAATACGTGGTTACATTTTTATAACTTCACTTTCACAAAAAGTTACCTGAAGTTACCCAGGTTTTGAACATTTTTTAATTTCCTAAGTACAAGTTACTTTAATACACTATTTCAAAACTTCCCTTAAAAATGGATGAGATGGAGGAATCATATTTACACAAATATCTTCTGAAATAATGATCATTTAAGATTTTTCTATTTTTCATAAAAAATCTTCCTTTCTCAAATGCCTTCATAAAACCTATTTCTTTCTGATGATTAAGAACAAATGAAATTTAGGATAGCAGTGTAATAAAGTTGATTATAGCTTTAGACAATAACATTACTAGTGTACAATACAGGGTTAGCAGCTTAGTAGGACTGAAATATTTCCACATTAAAAAAAAATACATGGTGGTCACCTGGGTGGCTCAGTGAGTTGAAGCCTCTGCCATCAACTCCGGTCATGATCCCGGGGTCCTGGGATCGAGGCCCGCATCTGGCTCTCTGCTCAGCGGGGAGCCTGCTTCCTCCTCTCTCTCTGCCTGCCTCTCTACCTACTTGTGATCTGTCTGTCAAATAAAAAATAAAATCTTTAAAAAAAAAACCATGGTGTATTAAAAATGAGAAAATATTTCCAAGTTAGAAAGCCACTGGATTTTATGTTCCTTATACAAAGTAGGAATTTAATGTGTCAAAACTTAGAATTTTACAGTTTTTGTCATATTCTAAAATAAAAAAAAAGTAAATTACAACATAATTCAGAGCATACCAAAATAATTCAAAGCAAAGCATCAGAAGTGAGTTGGGGGAAATTGGAGGGGAAGACAAACCATGACAGACTGTGGACTCTGAGGATTTTGGAGGGGAGGGGGGTGAGAGGTTGGGTGAGTCTGGTGGTGGGTATGATGGAGGGCACCTTTTGCATGGAGCACTGGGTGTGGTGCATAAACAATGAATTCTGGAACACTGAAAAGAAATAAAAGAAAGAAAGAAAGAAAGAAAGAAAGAAAGAAAGAAAGAAAGAAAGAAAGAAAGAAAGAAGAAAGAAAGAAAGAAAGAAAGAAAAGAAAGAGAAAGAATGAAAGAAAGAAAAGAAAAGAAAGATAGATGGATGAAATCTTAAAATGCTTTGTTACTCATTATGTCATTAAGATTAACAAAGGACCTGATAAAGGCAAACCAGTGATAAAGGCAAACCAGTGATCAAGGATTTTAAAAAATCATGGGACAGTTTTAGTTTTAAGAATGAGGTAGAACTAAGGACAAGGCAAAAAGACAGCATCTAGGATCAGGTATAATTTCATGGCTTTGAACTCTTTCCCTCCCTACAATATAAAGGAAGTTTTTTGTTTTTTAAACTAAATTATATGAAACAAAGGGTAAATAGGGACCACTGTTCTAGACTCTGAGCAAATGAGATTATAATTTTGAGCCCTAAGGACATTCAGACAACAGGAACACACTGCAGGACCAGTAAGAGATAAGCGGCTTCAGAAGTCTATAGGGAAATTACCTTATTTTCCAGATTTGATTCTGCAGTCTAACAATGGAATATATATTTGAAGAAAAGGGATGGAAAAAAAAGAAAAATAATGTATTTATAGAGCAAATTTATTTATGAGGCAAGTGATGTGCTGAACGTCTTTTGTAGACCACATTACAGTATTTCAAACTACAATGCCTCTGGGAAGGCAACTCATTTTTCCCAATCTAGACTCATTACACCTGGCCTCCTCTTGGCACTTGAAGACAAACCCTTTCTATTGCTGACTCCTCGGTGCTGTTAAGCACTCATTGTTATGGGTTGAAATGTGTCCCCCCAAAAACATGTCGGTGTCCCATAGTATCTCAGAATGTATCCTTATTTGGAAATCAAGTCTTTGTAGAGGAAAGAAAGTTAAAGAGATTATTATGAAGGACCCTAACCCAAAATGACGGGTGTCCTTATAAATGGGGAAAATTTAGACACAGAACACAAGAAGACAAGAAGCATCATGTGACCATGAGGGCATAGATTGAGGAGATACTTCTATAAGCCAATGAATGCCAAAAATCACAAGCAAACCACAACAAGCCAGTAGAAAGGTATGGAAGGAATTCTCCCTCACAGTCCCTGGAAGGAACCAACCCTGCCGATACCTTGATCTTAAACTTGAAGCCTCTGTGAAACTATAAATTTCTGTTGTTTGAGCTACTTAGTTGGTGGAACTTTCTTACAACAGCTCTAGGGAATTAATACAGTCATTGACTATTTATAAATTTGATAAAAATTGGAATTCACAACTCCATAGGATTTATATTATTGTCCCCATTCTAGAAAGAATAAAGCTGATCTTCAGTGATTTTTAAAAATATGTTCATGATCAACTAATTCCTAAGCCTTAGAGCATGTGTGTCATATAAGAAGATATCTATAATTCAGGAGATTATGCCTTTACTAACACAGCTCTTCTTCAAATGCCAGTATCAAACCATCAGGATAAAGACGGTAGTGGAAGTGAGGGCTTGCCTAAGAAAAATATGTGGGAAAAGACGGGCCCTGTGATGCAACACAGAAAAAGATTCACAGGGCTATTTCCTAAAAATAACTCCACCCGACTATATAGAGGAGTCAGAGTGGCAGGAGAGAACAAAGGTACAGGAGATGGTGTAGCAGGAGAATAGGAATAAATATAAATTAGTATCATTGTGAGGCATACTATAATTCTCACAAAAAAGCACCATTTAGAAAATGTATTCTGAAAACCAACTGAGAAAGAGCTGAAATTATTTATATACATAATTTCCAATTAGAATATCAAAATTTTAATTAGCTTACAAAAATTCAATACTGACTTAGATATAAGACCCTGAACATTTGAGGGAAAAAAGTAAGCCAACAAATACGTAAATGTATTAGAATATTTATCTCAATGCCTTTGCCTTAATACATTACAGAGTAAACAAGTGATCATTTTTTACAAAGTTAAAACACTTTATATCATTATCTTGATCTGATTTGAAAATACATAGGGTTTTGAATCATACTTGTCAACAGAGACAGCTCTGATTTCTGAAATATTATAAATGAAAATGCTTTTGAAACTATCTAGTCCTTTGAAAATATTGTGCATTATTTCTCTAGAATCTACCTCTTGCTCTCCTTCCCTAATATTGCTCATTCAAATAACACATGCCCAAAATCCAGAATTGGTTTTGTTTCCCTCATACATTCACTTTCTTAGCAATGTCCACTTATTCTTCATCACCTTCTTATATTATGTATCCCAGACTCTTTTTTACCCCTAAAAAAGGAACTTCCATTACCTTTTATGAGACTTCCAAATTATTTTTTAAATGTATTACCTGCTCCCAGTTTCCTTATCACACTTATCATTCTCATTACTGCTTGACAAAATTTCTAAACTAAAGCCTTTCCCCTCTCTGCTCGGCAGGGAGCCTGCTTCCCTCTCTCTCTCTCTGCCTGCCTCTCTGTCTGCTTGTGATCTCTCTCTGTCAAATAAATAAATAAAATCTTAAAAAAAAATAAAGCCTTTCCTCTAGCTTCTCCTATTGAATGTTTAGCAATTCCTACAATCTTTCAGTATAAAATCTAAAAATCCTATCTTTTACATTTTAAGACTCATCACATGAGTAACCTCAAACAATTCATCTACTCACTGTTACAAAAATAAATGTTACATTTATAACCTCTATAATTTAGTGCCCATCAACACTTAGAACACACTTGGAAATTTCTATCAATTCATTTCCTATAATGAAAAGTACGAGAAACTACTAACAACAACATCAGCAACAACAACAAAGAATATAAACCTACCAGAGGAATGAGCTCAGAGTTGTAGCTTCGTGAATTTATATATATATAAATATATATAAATATAATATTTATATTATAATATAGATATAATATAAATATATATATATCTTAATAATTACTATTTGAATCTGAAAATCACATGCCAGAATTAATGTATTGGTAAACATTAATAATAATGGCAACCTATTAGAGAATTAACAAATTATATATCATATAGTTTTGTTTTGAACTAAGCTATATTAAAAATACAATTTACTGGGGTTTCTCAGTGGCTAAGTCACTTAAGAACCTGACTTTTAGGGGCACCTGGGTGGCTCAGTGGGTTAAAGCCTCTGCCTTCGGCTCAGGTCATGATCCCAGATCGAGCCCCAAATTGAGCTCTCTGCTCAGCAAGGTGCCTACTTCCTCCTCTCTCTGCCTGCTTCTCTGCCTACTTGTGATCTCTGTCTGTCAAATAAATAAATAAAATCTTTTAAAAATGAATAAATAAGTAAATAAAATCAATTACTGTCATAATCTATGGGAAAGCATTCTTTTAAAAAGTCCTCTTTCTAGGGTCTGCCCAACAAGAAGAATCTAACAATTTTAAATAGGTATGCCCCTAACACAGGAGCAACCAACTATATAAACCAATTAATAACAAAATCAAAGAAACACATCAACAATAATACAATAATAGTAGGGGACTTTAACATCCATCTCACTGAAATGGACAGATCATCTAAGCCAAAGATCAACAAGGTGTACATCACAGATGTATTCAGAACATTCCATCCCAAAGCAACAGAATACACATTCTTCTCTAAAGCACATGGAACATTCTCCAGAATAGATCATATCCTGGATCACAAACCAGGTCTCAACCGGTACCAAAAGATTGGGATCATTCCCTGCATATTTTCAGACCATAATGCTCTGAAGCTAGAACTCAATCACAAAAGGAAAGTTGGAAAGAACTCAAATACATGGAGGCTAAAGAGCATCCTACTATAGAATGAATGGGTTAACCAGGAAATTAAAGAAGAATTGAAAAAATTCATGGAAACAAATGAAAATGAAAACACAACTGTTCAAAATCTGTAGACAAAGCAAAGGCAGTCCTGAGAGGAAAGTATATAGCGATACAAGCCTTTCTCAAGAAACAAGAAAGGTCTCAAGTACACAACATAACCCTACACCTAAAGGAGTGAGAGAAAGAACAGCAAAGAAAGCCTAAACCCAGCAAGAGAGGAAAAATCATAAATCTCAGAGCAGAAATTAATGAAATAGAAACCAAAAGAACAGTAGAACAGACCAATGAAACTAGGAGCTGGTTTTTTGAAAGAATTAATAAGATCGATAAATCCTTGGGAAGACTTATCAAAGAGAAAAGAGAAAGGGACCCAAATAAATAAAATCATGAATGAAAGAGGAGAGATCACAACCAACACCAAAGAAATACAAACAATTATAAGAGCATATTATGAGCAACTCAATGCCAGCAAGTTTGACAATCTGAAAGAAATGGGTGCATTCCTAGAGACATAGAAACTACAAAAACTGAACCAGGAAGAAATAGAAAACCTGAACAGACCCAATACCAGTAAGGAGATTGAAGCAGGCATCAAAAATTTCCCAACAAACAAGAGCTCAGGGCAAGATGGCTTCCCAGGGGGATCCTACCAAACATTTAAAGAATTAATTCCTATTCTCCTGAAACTTTTCCAAAAGAATAGAAATGGAAGGAAAACCTCCAAACTCCTCTTATGAGGCTAGCATTACCTTGATCCAAAACCCATCAAAGACCCCATCAAAACGGAGAATTACAGACCAATATCCTTGATGAACATGGATGCAAAAATTCTCATGAAAATACTAGCCAATAGGATCCAACAGTACATTAAATGGATTATTCACCATGACCAAGTGGGATTTATTCCTGGGCTGCAAGTTTGGTTCAACATCTGCAAGCCAGTTAATGTGATACAATACATTAAAAAAAATAAAAAGAACAAGAACCATATTATACGCTCAATAGATGCAGAAAAAGCATTTGACAAAATACAGCATCCTTTCTTGATTGAAACTCTTCACAGCCTAGGGATAGAGGGTACATACCTCAATATCATCAAAGCCATCTATGAAAAACCCACTGCGAATATCATTCTCAATGGAGAAAAACTGAGAGCTTTCCCCCTAAGGTCAGGAACATGGCAGGGATGTCCACTATCACCACTGCTATTCAACACAGAACTAGAAGTCCTACCCTCAGCAATCATACAACAAAAAGAAATAAAAGACATCGAATCAGGTAAGAAGAAGTCAAACTCCCACTCTTTGCAGATGATGGGATATTTTATGTGAGAAACCCAAAAGACTCTATTCCAAAACTGCTAGAAGTCATACAGGAATTCATTAAAGTGGCATGATATAAAATCAATGCACAGAAATTAGTTGCATTTCTATACATCAACAGCAAGACAGGAAAAAAAAAGAGAAATTAAGGAGTCAATCTCACTTACAATTGCATCAAAACCATAAGAAACCTAGGAATAAATCTAAACAAAGAGGCAAAGTAACTGTACTCAGAAAACTATAGATAACTTATGGAAGAAACTAAGGAAGACACAAAGAAATGGGAAAATGTTCCACGCTCATGGATTGCAAGAACAAATATAGTAAAAATGTCTATGCTACCTAGAGCAATCTACACACTTAATGCAATCCCTGTCAAAATACCATCAACTTTTTTCAAATAAATGGAACAAATAATCCTAAAATTTATATGGAATCAGGAAAGACCCCAAATAGAGGAATGTTGAAAAATAAAACCAAAGTCAGTGGTATCACAATTCCAGACTTCAAGCTCTATTAAAAAGCTGTAATCATCAAGATAGTATGGTACTGGCACAAAAACAGACACATAGATCAATGGAACAGAATAGAGAGTCCAGAAATAGACCCTCAACTCTATGGTCAACTAATCTTCGACAAAGCAAGAAAGAATGTCCAATGGAAAAAAGACAGCCTCTTCAATAAATGGTGCTGGGAAAACTGGACAGCTACATGCAGAAGAATGAAACTGGACCATTTCCTTACACCACACACGAAAATAGACTCAAAATGGAGGAAGGACCTCAATGTAAGACAGGAATCCATCAAATCCTTGAGGAGAACACAGGAAGAAACATTTCCAACCTCAGCTACAGCAACTTCTTCCTAGAAACACTGCCAAAGACAAGGAGAGCAAGGACAAAAATGAATTACTGGGACTTCATCAAGATAAAAAGCTTTTGCACAGCAAAAGAAGCAGTCAACTAAACCAAAAGACACCTGACAGAATGGGAGAAGATATTTGCAAATGTCATATCAGATAAAGGGCTAGTATCCAAATCTATAAAGAACTTATCAAACTCAACACCCAAAGAACAAACAATTCAATCAAGAAATGGGCAGAGGACATGAACAGACATTTCCGCAAAGAAGACATCCAGATGGCCAACAGACACATGAAGAAGTGCTCCACATCACTCGACATCAGGGAAATACAAATCAAAACCAAAAGGAGATATCACCTAACACCAGTCAGAATGGCTAAAATTAACAAGTCAGGAAATGACAGATGCTGGTGAGGATGCCGAGAAAGGGAAACTCTCCTACACAGTTGGTGGGAATGCAAGCTGGTGCGGCTCTCTGGAAAAAAGTAAGAAGGTTCCTTAAAATGTTGAAAATAGAACTACCCTATGACCCAGCAATGGCACTACTGGGTATTTACCCTAAAGATACAAATGTAGTGTTCTGAAGGGGCACATGCGCCTGAACATTTTAGCAACAATGTCCACAATAGCCAAACTATGAAAGAACCTAGATGTCCATCAACAGATGAATGGATAAAGAAGAGTGGTGTGTATATATATAAAATGGAATACTATGCAGCCTTCAAAAAGGAAATCTTGCTATTTGCAATGACATGGATGGAACTAAAGGGTATTATGCTAAGCAAAATAAGTCAATCAGAGAAATACAATTATCATATGATCTCTCCGTATGATGAATTTGAGAAGCAGGACGGGGGGGCTGGTGGGGGGGTAGGGAGGGAAAAAATGAAACAAGATGGGATCGGGAGAGAGACAAACCCTAAGAGATTCTTAATCTCAAGAAACTGAGGGTTGCTGAGAGTTGGGGGATAGGGTTAGGGTGGCTGGGTTGTGGACATTGGGGAGGGTATGTGCTATGGTGAATGCTATGAAATGTGTAAGCCTAATGAGTCACAAACCTGTACCCCTGGGGCAAATAATATATTATATGTTAATTAAAAAAAAAAACCTTGGGGCGCCTGGGTGGCTCAGTGGGTTAAAGCCTCTGCCTTTCACTCAGGTCATGATCCCAGGGTCCTGGGATCGAGCCCCGCGTTGGGCTCTCTGCTTGGCGGGGAGCCTGCTTCCTCCTCTCTCTCTCTCTGCCTGCCTCTCTCCCTACTTATGATCTCTGTCTGTCAAATAAATAAAATCTTAAAACAAACAAACAAACAAAAAAACTTATGTTCTAACATAGTTCCAAATTAAAAAAGAAAACTTTGATGAATCTATATTTTATCTGAACTAGAAGGAAATATTGAAATAATTAATATGACTACAAACATCAAAAACTGAAACAATTTATACATTGATATGCATATTATAATTTAACATAAAAATATTTAAATAGATTAAAATCCATATGAAAGAATGCTATGTACTATGCATGTAGAGAAGTAATATATCTATTTCCCTTAAAAATACTGCTCTCCATAGTTGCAAAATGCTGAAAAAAATCATGTTTATCAACACTGATTAGAATTTAACTTGCATGTATGTGAAATTCTATGGGAATATCTCTCTGCATCTATTTTTTTTAAAGATTTTATTTATTTATTTGACAGAGAGAGAGAGAGAGATCACAAGTAGGCAGAGAGGCAGGCAGAGAGAGGGGGAAGCAGGCTCCCCACTGAGCGGAGAGCCTGATGTGAGGCTTGACCCCAGGACCCTGAAATCATGACCCAAGCGAAGGCAGAGGCTTAACCCACTGAACCACCCAGGTGCCACTCTCTGCATCTATTGAAAAAGAAAGAAACACTCCAAGATTCAAGTGGGAATTCACACATACAGAAATGTGACTCAAACTGTACATATGCTTTAAATACCAGAACTACTTCAGCATTGATCTCATCAGAATCTCCAATTACACTCATTATTTGCTCTCAATAATTGGAAAAAAGTAATAAACCTGGGGTTTTGAGATCTTTAGATAATTGAGGTATTGAAATTAAGTTAAAAGTAAATATACAAATTATCTATAACTTTTCTACTCAGCAATAATTACAGAGGCATGGGGTTGATATAAAATCCTAACATTTAATAGTAGTAATTTACTCTGTTTTGTGCCTTTCAACTTAAAATTGTTTCCATGCTCTGCCATATTTAGAAAAGGAAAAAACATAAACATGAGGGTTTTCTTCAGATTATTAGAAGAGAACAATTTGTGGAACATCTTAACAAAAACAGAAAGTTCTGAAAATTGGCTCCATTCTTGATTAGCATTTTGACAATCATTTCAATATTCATAGTGAGTATCAGAATGTGAATCTGTTATATATTTCTTTGACTTGTTCAGCTCTGAAAAATGTCATTTCTGGCAAATTATACTCTAGAATATGACAGTCTATAGAATTGACACAAACACAAAACTAGTAATTCAAGTTGCTGAATTTCTAGCAGTGTGCTGGTTTTAAAAAGGAGATATATATATATATATAATGTACATAAATATTATAGACACATACTATGGAAGATAGAGGACTGCACTTGGAACAATGGCTCATAAGAAAGTAAGTTCCCAGTAATTTTCTGGAGGAAGAAAAAAGGAGCAAAGTAAATTTCTTCAGCTCTTAAATAATAGCACATACAATAATCCTAGCACAAGAAATGAAATAGGTCTTGTATTTTAACAATAGAGATTTGTGGACAGTATAGCCAAAAGGAATATGGCAGTAAAACGTATCTTACATTTAAAACTCAAATAGAAAGGATAATGAAGTTGAATTCACAAGTTAAAAAGGTAAAAGGCAATACAAAAATACGTGAAACAGTATAAATAAATCTATAACTATTGGACGATAGGGCCTCTCAGGGATTCTATTACTAAGAAGTAATATTAGATAGCTTGCCACCATGTCCATCCAGCTCATGCTTCTGATACTAACATTTTGTCTCTTGGGAATAGGCATAGGGCTCTGTGCTTCAACCTAAATGCTCATCCTTGTTCCCCACCCCTCTCAGAGTCACAGGAAAGACTTGGCTAAGGTACGTAGGCTTATTTGGTTTCTGCACCGTGGCTTATTTGCAGAGGATAATGCTTTAAAGTGGTCCCGCTCATTATCATAGCAGGTAGGGAACACAGAATAGAAGAGGCTAGGTTTGGGAGGAGGCTGCGGGGGTACGCTCTGGCCACCTTGGCACTCTTCTCCATTCACATTATTTCATCTTTTGTTTTATACGTCCTCTTCTTTGCTGAATTCAGTCTCTGAGTGGGACAGCCAATTCGGCACTGGTGATTGATAAGAGGCACAATAACCTGAATCTCATCGTTCATGGACTCTGGTATGGGGAGATTTATCCTCTCTTGGGAAAACTGTACACCAACAATTGGTTCTCTCGAAAACTCAAGCTTGAACTGAAGGTTTGCTTCCTTTCATAGCGTAAGGAATGACTCAAACTTTAGTTAACACACCACAACATTATGCTTTTTATTCTTTTTCTGCTCCTAAAATCTCCTGTCTCTGGTCCACTAACCATCTGAGTTTCAAAACACAGCAAGGGACGGCTTAATTAGCTGCTTTACTGCTCATAACAAGGATGGACAGCATCCTTGCTGGGAAAGAAAGAGCTTTACCTTACACCTCGGGGAAGTCAAGATTTTGTTGCCGATCTCTGGCAATATACTATAAGCTAAACCAGTTTCTGTTTCAATATTTCAAGTAATTGATACCCAATTAAATAAACATAAGCAAAAAGGTTTAAGTTTATAGGCATACATGTTTAGGGAGTCTGGGGTACTTGTGTCTTCAGAGATCAATCATGTAATCCGAACTTTCATCGTTCTGCACATCTCTCTGTGGGGTGGACCAAGAATGACGGCATCCAGCCTGACATTTCCAAGTGAATAATTAAGCTTGGCTCTTCCTCTCACTGCCCAAATAGTACTCCTAGTGAAGAGCCTGAGTGATGCTTTCTGAGTATCATGACTTGAGCCATTCATTTAGCCAAAGGAATGAAATACTGTGCTCAAATAGAACCAGAGCACATGTCCACCCTTAAGAAAGAACAGGGACCTGTGGGTGCTAGGCATTATGCTGGTTTATTTTAGATATCAACCTGACTAGGCCACAGTATGCAGACATTTGGTCAAAGGTGTCTCAGTAGACTGTGGATAGAGCAGATTACCCTCCGTCATGTGGATGGGCCTCTCCCAGCTGAAGATCTTGAGAGAAAAAAGACTGAGGTTTGCGACGGAAAAGGGAATTCAGCCAGCAGATGGCCTTCAGACTCAAGCTGTAACATCAGCTCTTCCTTAGGCCTCCAGCCTGTTCACCCTGTAGGTTTTGGACTTCCTGGTCTCTACAACCAAGTGAACCAATTTCTTAAAATCTTCTTTTTCTTCTGTCAGTCTCTCTAGATAGATAGAACTATGCAATTGCAGAACTTCTATTACATATATTTTATTATTGGTTCTGTTTCTCTGGAGAACCCAAGAATAAGCATCATGATTGGCAGGCTCCCAGAGCTGTGGATTTATTGGACGTGAGGAATAACTTATATTTGAAGAGATAGAGAGTAGAACAGATGTCCCCTACAATATCCCAAGAACTCTCCTAATCATGTTAGATAAGGATAAAGGGGGAAATAACATGTCCCCTCAAAAACTTTCCAATGGGTCACGTGGGTGGCTCAGTGGGTTAAGTCTCTGCCTTCAGGTCAGGTCATGATCTCTGGGTCCTGGGATCGAGCCCCACATTGGGCTCTCTGCTCTGCAGGGAGCCTGCTTCTCCCTCCCCCTCTGCCTGCCTCTCTGCCTACTTGTGATCTCTCTCCCTCTAATAAATTAATTAAAAGCTTTTAAAAAAAAAACTTTCCAACAATTAGGTAGTGTAAGTATGAAAGTATTAAACACAAATAAAACTCAAATCTCTCCTTCAATCAAACAGCATTTAAGATAACTTTTAAAAAGTGGTAAAATAAACCACATGAGAAATATGAGGAAAGCACAATGGATGCAAAGTAACAAATATTGTCATGTGTGAACTGACACTTCAGTTAAACCTTGAAGAATAGAGAGAATTTCAAAATGCAGATGTGAGAGATAATATCTGTTTCAGGGACAAGTCATAATGCAAGGAAAGGAATGGGGAAAACATCACGTGAAATATTCAGGAAAGTGTTTAATGAAAATAGAGTTTGGGATGCTGGATGTCTCAGTTGATTGAGCATCTGATTTGGTTTTGGCTCAGGTCATGATCTCAGGGTCATGGGATCAAGCACCATGCAGGGCTCTCCCTCTCCTCCCCCTGCTCACATGTTCTTTCTCTCTAAAATAAGTAATACATTTTTTAAGATTTTATTTATTTATTTGAAAGAGAGATAACAAGTAGGCAGAGAAACAGGCAGAGAGAGGGGGGAAGCAGGCTCCCTGCTGAGCAGAGAGCCCGATGCAGGGCTCGATCCCAGGATCCTGAGATCATGACCTGAGCCAAAGGCAGAGGCTTAACCCACTGAGCCACCCAGGCGCCCCAAATAATAAATCTTTTTTTTAAAGTTTTAATTTATGAAAAAAAAGTTTGTATTGAATTTGAACTTTAAAGAAATATACATAATATTTATAAGGACATATATACACATACACACTAAAAATTATTAATGAACTCCTGTTTTCTAAATATATATGGAAATATATAAAGTGAGTTAATATATACATAAATATAGAAACTAGCTTTGCTGCAGAGAGGGCCAGAAGCACTAATAACTTAGTAATGAAGTATACCTACCACCCAGACGTTGGTCTCATTAAAAGGAACCAGAATTTCTTTGGAGAAGTGATTAATTCCAGCATTAGAGTAGGGAAAATATAAGGTAAATCTGGAACACCATTTTGTGATGACAGAAAAGAAGAAAACACTTTTTAAAAAAAGTGTAGAGGAGGCTTATTTAAAGAATAGAAGAGCCAACCTGAAGGAGTTCCAAAGGACTT
Organism: Meles meles; assembly: GCF_922984935.1. Taxonomy (NCBI): domain Eukaryota; kingdom Metazoa; phylum Chordata; class Mammalia; order Carnivora; family Mustelidae; genus Meles; species Meles meles. The sequence goes on along the minus strand of NC_060077.1, from coordinate 89,557,081 downwards.
GAAATAATTTTAGAAACAAATTAACAAATACCCATGAGTCTCTAGTGATATAAACAAATATTTGGATAGTTAAATATATAAAGGAAAACAACTTTTCCTCACAGAATTCTAATTACAAAAAGAAGAAAACAGAGAATAACCAAGAAATAAAAAACATCACAAAAATGCATGTTCTGGATAATGCACGTTGATGGATGCTAAAATTAATGGGCAAGTTTATATAGAATTAGGATTTTCAGAGTCTCAAGGAATCTCCTCCAAGATACTTAACTATGAAGAGAAATATAGTGAATTTAGGGTGGACAAACTCAGTAAACACCCACTGAACTAGTAACCCACTAATAATAAGATATATGAACATCCTTAATCCCTTGATATAATAGACTAGAACATGACATAATTTCTATGGTATTCTTGCAAAAAGTGCATAATCCAACCCTACTCTGATCCTGTAGAGATAGCAGACAAATCCAAATAAGAGAGTCTACAAAATGATCTTTGAGTATCAAGGTCATGAAGTACAAGGGAATCCTGAGGTCATAGCCTGGAGAAGTTTAGGGGGAAAGGATTACACGCAGTAGGGCATCTTCAGCGGAATACTTGGGTATAAAGAACATAACTGGAAAACACTAGAATGAGTCCCATGCTATAGTTAAGAAAAATATACCAATGCCGGGACACCTGGGTGGCTCAGTCAGTTACAATTCCGACACTTAATTTTGATTCAGGTCATGGTCTCAGGGCTGTGAGATTGAGCCCCACAATGGGCTCCATGCTGGGGGTGGAGCCTCCTTAAGACTCTCTCTTTCCCTCTTCCTCCACCCCCCAACCCATCCTGCCAGCTCTTGCACACCCTTCCTCTCTCTCAATATATATATATATATATATATATATATATATATATATATATAAAATAAAATACAAATATGTCAATGTTAAAATCATTTTCTTCATAATTATACTCTGGCTATGTAAAATAATGTCATTAGGAGACGAGGATGAGGGATATAAGATAACTTTACATACTTTTCTGCAGCTTTTCTATAAGTCTGATGTAAATTTGAAATAAAAAGGTTTTAAAATTCTATGTGTGGGGGCACCTGGGTGACTCAATCAGCTAAGCGTCTGACTCTTGCTTTCAGTCCAGGACGTGGTCTTAGAGTCCTGGGACCAAGTCTTGTGACAGGCTGTGCGCTGAGCATAGAGCCTGCTTGAGATTCTCTCTCTCCCTCTGCCCCTCCCTAACCCCTACTCATGCATTCTCTCTCAATAAATAAAATCTTAAAAAAAAAAAAATAAAATTATATGTGTATATAAACATGTGCATTCATGACAATCGTTTGCATTTTACGGTCCTGTAGCCTCTATACATACACCATTTGAAAGTTCCTACAGAAGGAAAGTCCTCCTGGCCTCTATTTCCTGAATTATAACTATCACTGATGACAACCTCATTTCTAGCCTAACAACATAAAACTGCAGCATCATTCTAGCAGCTGAATAATTAAAAATATATATCACATAATACAGTGGGATGAAAATTTTACTGCCATAAATAGTGAAATAGCTTTTCCATTTTATTCATAAGCATAATCAGTAGCAAAGTCATTGCTAAAGAAAGCTTTCTCTCATGCCTGTGTTTGTCATTGTCACTGACACATTTCTGAACAATTCAAAGTGTCTAAATGCATGGATTTATTATCTAGAAAAGCTTATCAGAATCGGTGCATGTTGGCTACAAGTAACAGGGTATTTTAAAAATAATTTATATTGTGTTTTGTTTCCCAAAACATGCTGATACAAGCAATCCCGAGTAGAAGAGGGTAAGAGGCTAAGTAGCAGCAAAAGGCACCATAAGGAAAAGAGAATTTTTTTTTTAAGTATCATTTGATGAAAACTTTGGATACCCTGCCCAGAAAATTGCCTCAATCCACTCATACAACATATTTGGGGGTTACTGGGTTTAGAGTAAGCTATGTGATTTTAGTGTTGAATATAGCAGCACTTCTATGCAGAACAATGAGACAATACTGATCTCTATCAGTTAAATTATAGGATCTTTTTATGTGACCATTTTCATTAAACTACAAATCAATCACAGTAAATGAAATCTGGCATCAACCTAGATATTTAATTAATGTAACCAATTGTTTGTATTAAGAGCTTGATCAAGACAAATGAATTAGGCACCAATACACTTACCCAAAAGTACATTTTAGGGTTTCTGTTTAGGAATGACATAAATAAGCCTTCCCACAACTGCATTCATAGTCTCACAAACTCAGTTGCCTTAAGTGTCATTGGACGTCCTCGTGATTTCCATGATTAAAGCTACAATTTAGTATGAAGGACAAAATGACTCTCTGTATGTGATTTTCCTTAAACCCTGAAGAGAAATGTGTGGGGAGGAACAGAGGTTGATCCTTGCTGAATCTCTGATGAAGGAAAGGCTAGAAGATCTTTCCACTCTGCTAACTCCCCTCCCCTGCCCTGGTGTTGTCTACACTAGCACCACCTAACTCCTTGAGCTTCCCTGGACATGGATTATTTGTCATGCTTCTTTGTAGATTCTGGTCCCTCCATTAGGAAATCTCTTGTAATGCCACGGAATTCAATTCACTCTAACGTGTTCTTGCCTGACTGACTACTTGTAGACCTTTAGACTCACCTCAGATTGCCTCCTGTGTGTCTCCAGAGCAAACCTCTCCCACAAGACTTACCACATCGTTTGCAAATTATGTGTGAGAACATTCCCTCCATAAGAAGAGGGGCAGTGTGCATGTCTGTGTTAGCACCCCACATGAACCATCAAATCTTGATGGCATTTGCTCCCGTGAGGCTCATCGGCTGTTAGACTGTGCATCGCTCTTTCAGGCTGTGAATGAGCAAAAGGCTGGAGCAGTTCTCTTCCATCCATCTTGATCTGAGGGACAATGTCTACCTGGATTGCTCACTCTTCATGGCGGAAGTCAGAAACTTACAAAGGCCTAAAGAAAATGCAGGGGCCTGTTTAGTCTTGAAAATGACACCATCTCATTTCTGCTGACATTTCCTTGTACAATGGCAGTCACACGGCCGAGCTAAGTATCCACAGAGGAGACAAATCCCTTCAGTGGATGGGGAGGGGACCACATATGTACTTAGAACGGATCTATCGCAAGCAATGTCTGAGATAGTCTCTGGATAGTAGGCGTTGGATACATTTTAGGGCGCTTACGTGTTCTCAACAAAAGATTTCAACTGTTTATCATTTTGAAAATCCTGAAAGGCAAACAAGTTAAAAGAAGAGTCAAATACAGCTCAATCATTAATTCAGAATTTTATCACATCGGCTGTAAGTTCTTTGCTTAATTTGGCTCCTTCAGTCCACCGTGAGCCCCACGATAGCTTGCCTCATTAGTATCCTCACCCTTCAGTAGTGGGCTTGACATCTGAGAAGTGAACACTGAATGCTCACTGAATAAAGAATAAAGGAACGTAAGTTAGGAAAAAACAGAACGAGATCAAAACTAAGCTAAGACAAAGCAGAGCAAGCTGCTTATGTGCATGAGCATCACTTCCATCATGGAGCTCGTAAGTGGCATTTACTGGGATATCTGTTCTTTCCTTTGAAGTGACTGAACTTGACTATCACTAAGTTTTTGAGTCAAAAACTTAAAATTTAACCGGCTGTTATCATAAGTATAATTTATCATAAGGTAAGCCTCTAAGTTCGTTTTGTCTTGCTAATTGATAAGTCATATAGGATATAAGATAAAATGCATCTGAGCAAGATGAACGTAGGTCTGAATTCACCAAAACTACAAAATATAGAATCATAAAATATTTATAGTTTAGAGAACTCAAGACTTAGTTGTGCTCACTGAATTAGGATACAAAAAAAGCTAACTGAAAATAATATCAATAATAGACTCGAGAATATAATTGTTCGTGATCACATACCAATGAAGGTATAGGATTCAGAAAGGGAAACTACACCTCCTGTCTTGGTGCTTTGCAGCTCCCTCTGACTTTCCTGATATTTGCAAATCATCTTACTACAAAAATATTATCAATATTATCATATAACAGTAAAACATTAATCTCTTTTTTAATTTATTTTCAACGTAACAGTATTCATTGTTTTTGAATCTCTTTTATATATATCTCACAACTGGGATTTTATATTTGTGAAGAGATTTGGGCCACATTATGAATAGACCTTGCGAACTTAACATTGAGCAAAAGAAAAAACTAAAAGGAAAACGGTGTATGATTCATTCTCTATAAAGTTAAGAAACAGGCAAAACCAGGGATGGGGTTCGAATCCACGGGTGCCTACCCTGCCTGAAGGGGAAGTGAGTGGAGAAGACAAAGAAGTGTGGGGCTTGGGGGCAACCCTGGGAGATGCTGTTCATTCATTCTCTCCCTCGAGGTGGTTTTCACATCGTCCCCTCCTCGGTACAGACTTTCTGATTCACATCCTTGCCACCACTCTTCCCTCACTGAGCACACCCATGGGCGTTTTCAGATAACAGGACGCTGGTCTCCGCGTCTTTTGACACTGCACCCAGAGTTGTTTCCCTGAAAGTCGCAGCTCCCTGATTCACGGTGCAGTCCTGTCCCAGGGTACTTCCTCCCGACACCAGTGCCTCTGCTGCAGATGGCCTGGGAGACACCTTTACTGCCCTCCTTTGCAAAGATGGCGCCCAGGAAGACATGCTCCCATATCTCCCGTCCTCGCAGTACTCCTCTTGGGCAATTCCATGAGGCACAATGGTCAAGTAACAAAAGCTTTTCTTTTATAAGGTAGGACAAATCGGATTGACTGGGAAAAGAGACAAAAGGGGAAATTCAAAGATCTCAAGCGTACCCTTGGCAGATTTTAGGGAACTTGAAAGTTGAAGATCTGGAAATTAATTCTCCTAAATACTTGTTGATTGTCAGTTTGAAGATTGTTGCTCTAAGAGAGTCTATGATCCCTTTAAACCTTTCAGTCTAAGACTAAATATAAAAAGAAAGGGGGAAAAACCACCCAAACTTAGATTTAATGTCAGTTTTCTTTAATGTATGGCTTTACTCGTCTCTGAGTAGTAGAGTCAGGACAGGGAGCAGCAGCTGTAGGGAATTTACCTCCATAAGAAAATCTGTGTGTAGCAGCCAGATGTTAGGTAGGCAGTGCTTCCCTCTGTGCTTGGAATTGGCAGTCCCCACAGTAATCACTAGCACTTACACGGCACTTACTCTGTGCTGAGAACAATTCTAAGTAGTTTCCGTGTAATAATTCATTTGACATCCCCACCCAAAGAACTGGAAATGAAACTACTATCATTCCCATCCTAAAGAGGAGAAATATAGAGGCGCAAGGCTAACTGTCTCATCCTAAGCTAGCCGTTCTGTATTTGCACCTGGGACATCTGGTTTTAAAACCTTTCATCTCGGGGCGCCTGGGTGGCTCAGTGGTTTAGGCCTCTGCCTTCGGCTCAGGTCAAGATCTCAGGGTCCTGGGATAGAGCCCCGCATCGGGCTCTCTGCTCAGCAGGGAGCCTACTTCCCCCTCTCTCTCTGCCTGCCTCTGTGCCTGCTTGTGATCTCTGTCAAATAAATGAAAACCTTAAAACAACAACAACAACAAAAAAAACTTTCGTCTCATTCCAGATGCAGCACTGGGGTAGCCCATTCCTCCGTCTGATTTATTGCACTGTGAACTGAAGAAATTAATACTTTCTAAGCTTGTACTGCATGAAACGTGTTGTGATACTGAGTTCTAGGAATTCAAAAATGCATAAGGCACCTTTAACATTGATTTGCATTGGTCATTTTTAATAAAAAGTAATGTTTAAGTTGGCATACAACTTTTAGGAATTAAAAACTAAACTATTATCTAAAACTCTAAGAACACTGAAAGCACATAAGCCCATGTGTACTTTATAAAGCTTTTTTTTTTTTTTTTTCCAAAGAGTTTATTTATTTATTTGACAGAGAGAAAGATCACCAGTAGGCAGAGAGGCAGGCAGAGAGAGAGGGGGAAGCAGGCTCCTGGCCGAGCAGAGAGCCCCATGCAGGGCTCAATCCCAGGACCCCGAGACCATGATGCAAGCTGAAGGCAGAGGCCCAACCTCTGAGCAACCCACGTACCCTGACAAAGCTACACTTCTTAATCGATTTACCAAATATTTATTGAGAATGTATGTGACCAAAGTGCTGGAGGCTGAGGTGATATTAAAAGATATTTAAGGGTAAATACCCAGTAGTGCAATTGCTGGGTCATAGGGTAGTTCTATTTTCAACATTTTGAGGAACCTCCATGCTGTTTTCCAGAGTGGTTGCACCAGCTTGCATTCCCACCAACAGTGGAGGAGGGTTCCCCTTTCTCCACATCCTCTCCAGCATCTGTCATTTCCTGACTTGTTAATTTTAGCCATTCTGACTGGTGTGAGGTGATATCTCATTGTGGTTTTGATTTGTATTTCCCTGATGCCGAGTGACGTGGAGCACTTTTTCATGTGTCTGTTGGCCATCTGGATGTCTTCTTTGCAGAAATGTCTGTTCATGTCCTCTGCCCATTTCTTGATTGGATTGTTTGTTCTTTGGGTGTTGAGTTTGCTAAGTTCCTTATAGATTTTGGATACTAGCCCTTTATCTGATATGTCGTTACCCGAATGTTTATAGCAGCAATGTCTACAATAGCCAGACTATGGAAAGAACCTAGATGTCCATCAACAGATGAATGGATAAAGAAGATGTGGTATATATACACAATGGAATACTATGCAGCCATCAAAAGAAATGAAATCTTGCCATTTGCGACGACGTGGATGGAACTAGAGCGTATCATGCTTAGTGAAATAAGTCAATCGGAGAAAGACAACTATCATATGATCTCCCTGATATGAGGACATGGAGAAGCAACATGGGGGGGTAGGGGGATAGGAGAAGAATAAATGAAACAAGATGGGATTGGGAGGGAGACAAACCATAAATGACTCTTAATCTCACAAAACAAACTGGGGGTTGCTGGGGGGAGGTGGGATTGGGAGAGGGGGTGCGGGCTATGGACATTGGGGAGGGGAGGCGAACCATAAGAGACTATGGACTCTGAAAAACAACCTGAGGGTTTTGAAGGGTCAGGGGTGGGAGGTTGGGGGAACAGGTGGTGGGTGATGGGGAGGGCACGTTTTGCATGGAGCACTGGGTGTTGTGCAAAAAGAATGAATACTGTTACGCTGAAAAAAAAATAAATAAATAAAAAGGGAAAAAAAAAAAAACAAAAAACAAAAAACACCCAAACAAAACAAAACAAAACAAAAAAAAAAAAAAAAAAAAAGATATTTAAGACCCTTTCCACAAAACCAGAGGCCCTTTAGATGCTTAAGGGCATTGTCTCTTGGCCATCTATGCAAGAGACAAAAACAGAGATAATCTCAAAGAGATTTTGGGGTGTAGCTTATACCTAACGGAGTAAAACCCAGAGTTCTTGAGAAAATAATTTTGGCAAAGGCACTGCCATTTTAGACTGAAAAGGACAGAGGAAGTATAAGCACAAAGACTAAGGGGTCCCCAGAAAAAGAAAGATAAGATATAACTTCAGTGACATAAGGCATTAGGTCCAGCTAGCCACCAGCCCTCCCAACAGGATCTCTGCTCAACCTGCCAAGCATACTTCCTAGGAGGTTCAGAATTACAAAGAACTACAAAAACCGAGACAAAAGGAATGCAAAAATGAAGAGTCTCTATCGGGCCAGGAAACAGCTATCAGAGACAAATAAATCGGTTGTAAAACTCCCACTGCTGTTTGGGAAGTGAGCAAGGCCCTACATTCCATATCCAAGATAAGGAGCCCAAGACCCCGGCCAGCATATACCAGCTCTCAGAGCGAGTCCCTAGCTCCTTCAACAGTGAAGCTCGGCTTCATCAGAATGTGGAAGGCTCCGCTCGAGGAGCGCAAGCTTCAGTAACACACCATAGGACACATATATCCACATGCTTCCAAAGTACACACCTGTGACCTCAGACCCAGCCTTATGTAGTGGGTAAAACTCCTCTATCTGAATATTCGTCCTAACCCTAAACAGAAGGAACCCATTCACCCCTGCTCAGGAGTCACAGCTTTGGGAATGACTCCCTATTATCTCCCAATTTGCTGCAAATAAGGTTTCTTTCATGGGACACCTCCACCTGGTATGGTCTCTGTTTGTAACTCACCAAGGAGTGAACTCACTCTGGTTCCATTACATCAGCACAAAATAAAAGGCTATTGCAATCCTGAAATTCTACTGATGTGAGCTAATGAACCATTCAGGTGCAAATACAGGTCACCTCCCTTGAAAAGAAAAAGGGGACTCGGAGAGCAAAACCAGGAGACCAGAGGATGGCCTCGCTGTCCTCTAAAACATGAGGCGTGTGTTGTTGGGGGCAATGTGAAACTGGGTTAAGTCCTCTGGAGTCATGAAGGCTTGCAATCTGGTCTTGTGCTGACCACAGACATGGGGCACATAGCAGACAACGAGGCCTCATATCAGGTGATGCTGCTGTCCTGATGTACACTTGAGTCCCACTCAGTGTTGCTGATTTTCACTCATGTCTGATGTGACACTGTGGGGACCCGAAGGAAAAGAAAAAGAAAAGCAGTTTCCAGGGCTCTGAACTCAGTGCTGCTTGGCAGTATGTGAGGGAGTAGGGGAAAGAGCTCCCCGCTTCCTAAGGTTTTCAACTCTGTGTTTCCAGTCGGCATTATGATAGTTGTGATTCTGACAGCAATTTTCCAGCTTCCCAGTTCCCCTTTTCTTTTAAATCCTGGCTCCTCTTTAGGTTTTCTTCAAATAATGTGAATCCTGATCCCCCCGCCACCACCCCATTACAGTGTCATCTTCGCACAACTTTAAATTACTTTGCCATCCTCTACCTGAAATGCGGAGTCCAATTTCATACACCCATCTTCCTTTCAGTTTCCACGGCACAACTGAAACGACCCCAACATTTTCAACAGGTCTGGGGTTGATAAGAAAATTGGAGACTGAAAGTCATGTTTCACTGTTCCTAACATCCTTTGGCCGGGAGCATTCACAGGACCCCAATACTGGGCTTCCCTCCTTTCGCATATGGGTACTGCTGGGTTCTTGGGACTCGATTCTCCGGACAGGAGAGCAGCCCAGATATTACACCGGGTGTCAGAGATTAGCGCCTGGTAGGAAAGCATGAAACACTTTGAAACAGCCTCATAAGATTCTCAGAAATAGTAATAGTAATAGCACCTGTGCTAGGAGATGTGAAGGCTGAATTTACTTTGCAATTAATCAGATAGGCCAGAGCAGAAATGGATCAACTATTTCCACGACAGTGCTAGAGCCAAATAACTCTTTATCCCGTAGCTCCTGCCTCTGTGGGCGGGAGGGAGACCATCACAGCTAGGCTGGACCATGATGGGCAACTCTGCCTGAAGTCCAATGTCCAGCAAGACCTGGCCCCTTGCTGCAAGGCACACTCAGTTCTCCTCCTACAGGTTGATTCTAGAGTCCAGGGTACTTTGTAGAAGCTCTTTTCATTGCATAGCAAAACCAAAAAACGGCCAACCCCATCATGCAAATGCATTTCAAACCTCTGTTTGTATTCTATCTACTAACATCCTATTGGCTAAAGCAAGTCTCGTGGCCAAATCCAACATCAAGGGAGCAGGATAGAATACTTCTCCCATGTAGATCAGGCAAGGGTAAAAATTGGCTAAATATATTTTAATCTGTCAAATAGGGTAATTTGACTTAAGAGTATTTACAGTTACCTTTATGGACTAGAATTTTTCACACATGTCTAGCAAGGTGTGGGCCTGGAGAGCATGTGGAGGTGAGAAGGCACCAGTGAATCGAATTTAGAGAGAGAGTCACTGCCCCCCATCTTTAAATTTAAAATGTAATATGATCAATACATTTAGAAATTTTTAAAATCCTAAAAAGTAATAATACCCTAAAATATTTACAAAATGTCAAGGTCACTTAATTATGAAGGATAGCTTAAAGGTGCATCTATTAAAAATTAAGGCATGAGGGGCGCCTGGGTGGCTCAGTGGGTTAAAGCCTCTGCCTTCAGCTCAGGTCATGATCTCAGCGTCCTGGGATCAAGCCCCGACTCAGGCTCTCTGCTCGGCAGGGAGTCTGTCAAATAAATAAAGAAAATCTTTATAAAAATAAAAATTAAGGCATGAAATGCAGGGTACTATGTTTTACTTAAGAGAGTGCATAGGTAGTATAAATATGATATGCAAGTATGAACTGATATCTGTAGTTTTAAGTTCATAGTTATATGTTCATAAATAGTTACTTTGCAAGTAGATTAAAGTAGTTTCCAGGATAAGTGAATTTTTCAGATATGTAGGTTACTGGAATCCATGTAAAGGGAGATAAGGAAATGGAGACTAGGCAATTTAAACAAAATATTCTTTAATAGTTTAATTTACAGGGGCGCCTGGGTGGCTCAGCGGGTTAAAGCCTCTGCCTTCAGCTCAGGTCATGATCCCAGGGTCCTGGGATCGAGCCCCGCATCGGGCTCTCTGCTTAGTGGGGAGCCTGCTTCCTCCTCTCTCTCTCTCTGCCTGCCTCTCTGCCTACTTGTAATCTCTATCTGTCAAATAAATAAATCTTTAAAAAAAATAGTTTAATTTACAGTAATTTTTAAAAAAATAATGCTAGAATTTGAATACTTTCAATAAAAAAATTTTCCAACAGGATATTTTCATTACACAGTAGCTTATGTATGTTAAAAAAATGTGTCATATATGTATTGTTTCCTACAATTCTCTGATGAAAACATTACAAATGTTGTCAAGCTACTTACATTTTCCAGTACATAACATGTTTTACATCCAGAGAATGTTTAATTAATTTACTGATTAATTTTCTAATGCTATTGCTATTTGGCAGCTGTTTTGACAAAACTGCCTTCCTCGTTATAGAAATCCTACTTGCGAAAAGAAGTCAACCACAGCAAATGGACTTATTGAATTATCCAGTTCACCAATTATATAGTATAAAATTATTCATCCTCATATAATTTGATCAGGAAAGATAATTTATCTTTAGCAACTGTATAAAATTACATATTATGTTGCAGGATAGTTGCAGTCTTAAAAGTGTCTGTAGTTAGAAAACTTTTTAAAATGTATTTGAACACTGAATTATTGCCTATTTTCCCATACTACTTTGTTATAAAAAAGGTTAGTCTCTAAGTAATTGCTCCACTGAGCCCACTGCTCACCATTTAAAAAGCATCACTTAGTTGTTTAAATGCAAAATGTCTATCGGTTATTATTCCTGGCTGCAATTTAGTGGAGACCTCATTCTTACTACCTTTCAATGTTTATAAATTAATGAATGCAGAATCAATTCATTTCCTAATAAAACTAACATAATTTAATTGGAAACTCTTCCATATTATCACTATTATAGGTATATATTAGAAGCACTGTAGCAAAGCATTTGTAAAGGTTGAGCGGACACTTAACATTTCTTGTTCATACTGCTATACTCAGCATTAATATTACTTTCCAATCTATTTATAGGTCTTTTTTATCTTATCTTATTTAAAGACCATGCTTGATGTATTTGAAGATTACTTCTCTGTTACAGCTAACCAAGTGGATCTAAATAGGCTTATAACCAAAATGAATACTCTGATGAACCAAAAGTGAGCATTTCAGCTATCATTTGAGTCTATACATATTAATTTTTCCTATTTGGTCAGTCTTTCTAAGTATTGTCCAAGTGATACATTATCAGGTGGAAGGTAAGAAGAGTAGGCAGCTTTATCTAAAACTTATCTATATTTTTCTATAAATCAATACATTTATATATGTCTAATATACAATACTTACATGAACTATGCATAATTTATAGGTATACATATCCACATACGACCTAAAATTTAGGGAAAAATATGAAAAATAACAAAATATCACAGAAAAATGTTACTGAGATAACAGCCCGTTGACTATAGCATCATAAAGGTGATGCACATTTTAGCATGATATATTTAAGTTGGGAGTCATACAAATGGTATCATTTTTCCTCAGAAAAAATTGCCAATTTGCTAACAATGGGGAGATTTAGACAGATTGCTAATAATGGAGAAAAGTTATCTAATATAAAATACATGATTATCTTAAAATAAGATTTATAAGAAAAACTTAATAAATGCTTTACTGTTTAGTAAGCTCTCATCCCAAAAATTCTCTAAAAATCTTTGTAAAAAAAAATCATGCATATTCAAGTATTGATTCCAATATTGTCTTAACGCTCTAATGAATACCGGGTTTTATAGAAAGAGCTTTATTCCGAAAAAGTCTTTACATTTTGGCTATAAATTATTTTGTTAAATCACTGCAGATCTGAAAGAAAGAATGAGTAATTTTCATATTATTTTTTAAGAATTCTTATTCTCTTTATAAATCCATATAAGAAAAAAACCTTGAATTTTCAAAACCATTATATAAAATTATGTTACAGCTTCACAAAAATAAATTTGTATTTTTATATTCTAATATATGTAAATAAGAATTACATTAAAATGTGTTTTAAAAATTTAGATATTTTAAATTCAGTTAAAAATTATTTTTAAAACATGATCTATTAATTCACTATTAAAATATTTTCCCCTGGAAACTTATTTTATAAAATAAAGCCTACATTATTTCTGGCTCAGGATAGCACGAAAGCTGCAAAATTATGTTATTTCCTTTGTTGTAGTAAAAAACAGCTTATGAAATCTTCTAAAATGTTAACTGCAATGTGATAATGGATGTAGCTATCCTTTAAAAAATAAACAGAGGGCTTTCATTTCTAGTAATAACCACTCAAAAATTTCTTCTATAGCTAAAACAGCTTGACCGAATGTAGTAAGTTAAACTCAAATGAAAATCAGAAAATACAAAGAAACAAGAACAATGAGGAAAGTAGAAGCAACAGCAGTGAGTCTGCGCTGAGGCTGAAGCCCCCTGGGTAGATGAACAATGGGTGGAGACGGGACAGGAACTGGATTATTTAATCTTCACCCACCCCAGACCTTGGATTGTAAAGGCACGTGAATAAGAGACAATACTTGAAGTTACCATTGAGCAAGGTGTTAGAACTGAAATTCACACACAAAAGTACAACTTTAAAACTAGCCTTTAGTTATGATGAAATTTCCTAACCCCTTTTATGAAGTATAACACTGACACAAACAGCACAAAATAATGATCATACAAAGGAAATTACAGACCAATATAATTCTGAATATGGATGCAAAACTTCTAAACAAAATATTAGCCTGGGAATCTACCACCACATTGGCAAAATAATAGTCCGTGACCAACTGGGAGCTGTTCTCGGACCTCGAGGTTGGGTCGATGTTTGGATATCAATCTACAGCATCACACACTGTGTTATTACTACCATAGTCCAAGGAAGGACGTCATATGACTAGCAATTATCTTAATACTGGCATACACCGACAGAATGCAAGTCATTCATTTAAGGAAAATAAATAGATAAACCTCAGAAAATTAGAAAAAAAGTACTATTGGGGTTTTTTGTTTTGTTTTGCTTTTGTTTTTGTTTTGCTTTAAATCTTTTCTGTAAAATGAGAGAAGCGGAGCCTGGGTGGCTCAGTCAGTTAAGCATATCCTACTCTTGATTTTGGCTCAGGTCATGATCTCAGGGCAGTAAGATCAGGACCTACAGCAGACTTCACACTCAGCACAGAGGCTGCTTGGGATTCTCTCTCTCCCTCTTCCCCTCTCACATATGCTTTCTAAATAAATAAAGAAGATCTTAAAAAAAAAAGAAAGAAAGAAAGAGAGAGAGAGAAATGATGGCCATTTCCCAAGGATTTTAAAGAGTCACAAACATATTATCTAAGGTACTTGTCACCCTCCCCTTCCTCTGGTGCATTTGCATTTGGACAGATTTGCTGTTTTTTTTTTTAACTTTTTGATTGTGAACTATTTTTTGGCTTATATCAAAAAAAAAAGTTGTAAAAACAGTGCAAGGAGTACTCCTCTACTCCTTATGCAGAGTTCCCCAATGTCAACATATTACATAACATGATTACAATTATCATCTGAAAATTAACATTAATTTTATTAACTGGAGACCATATTAAATCTTTATCAGTTTTCCATTAATGTGAGTGGACACAGTTGTTCCCATTTTACAAAGAAGAAACTGAAGACAGAGTGAAAAAGACTTGGCAAAGATCACCGAGCTAAGATACAGCAAGGGTCAGAGCTGAGCTTTGCTCAATTTCTAAAAACTGACAATGTTTTCCTCCTTGGTCCCTTGTGCCAGCTCTTCACTCTGCCTAGAACATATTCTTCCCCCTTCCATTTTTAGACCCAAATCCTGCTCCCACAGAGAAGCCTATCCTGAACATGCTATTTGATGTCCCTTTACTATCTCGTAGCTTTCCTCAACTTGTAAAGAAATCACCAAAAACACAATCTTTTTACATGCTTGTTAATAAGAGATATGCATAAGTCATAAGGTATCAAAAATTCTGACAGTGAAATTATGGGGGAAAAAAAGCTATTCCAGAAAGTATTTGGTTTTCTTTACCAAAATCAGAGTAGGCAAAAATGACTTATTGGGAGACAGGATGACCCTCCAATAAAACATTTAATCTCACAAGAATACAGAACAACTATAAACTAACACAGCATAGTCTGGGGGGGGGGGGTGGGGAACTAGAGTGATAAAACCCTACAATCAGGACAGAAAGACTTCACTTTTCTGTGAATCCATTAAAAACAGAAAAGAGTCTTATATTTCTGGAGCCCTGTACCTAAGAGCTAGAAAATATACACTCATTTTAAAACACTGAAAAAAGCAAAGAAAAAAGTCATCTAACTATATGGAAATTTTCATAAAAACAAAAAATTCAAGACAATATGGAACACATTTTCTGATCAATTTTCAACTATGGGAAAACTTCTTATTTGGAGAAGGATGGAGTACCTTATGTCTGACTTATTTCTCCACCAAGAGCAACTGGAAAACACAGGGAAAATCTGTAGATATCAGAGAGTGGATGAAGAGTTAGAAGATCCAGTACTCTACAGGACAGAGAGCCATAGAGAGGTGAGCTACTGCTCTGTATTCATTCTTTCCTAGGATATATCTCTTACATATGGCAAAGGACAAGATTCCAAGAATCCCAACTTGGGGAAGATCCAAGACCCGGGGATGAGCCATCAGCAGTCCTTCTGGCTGTTTCTTGGGGAAGGAGAGAGGAGACTGGACACATGAGCAGATAAATTCTCTGACTTCAGTGTGGTGGAGAATTTGTTCTGAAATATAACAAGTTCCCTGAAGAAGTTTGTCCAAGTCTGCAACAACAGAGCAAGGTGATAAAGTGCTAAGCAGAAATTCTCAGTAAAGCAGAGTCATGCTGATTAAAGCCAAGAAATGATCTAAAAAGGAAAGCCTGCCAGTAACTCGAAGTCCAAAATATAGATGTATTTATACCGGAGTCAAAACTAAGATAGCAAAAACAAACAAAAACCACTTAACTTCAAATTTGTTTAGTTCAATTAAGTAATTTAGGTAATCAACCCCATATGATCAGCAAGCAGAGAAAAGGTGATCATCTCTGATCAAAGATAATGTCATTGGGTTTTCTACAGTTATTTTGTTTGTTTTATTTTCATTCAAACCAACCTGCACTCGATCAAAAATAATTAGGCACAACTAGAGACAAGATCACATAATCAAAATCAAAAGGAAAAAATTTATTAGGAACACAGACATTAGACACAGACTTTAACAGTGTATTACATGTTCAAGAGATTAAAAGGTAGAAACACGGGGCACCTGGGTGGCTTAGATGGTTAAGCATCTGCCTTCAGCTCAGGCCATGATCTCTGGTCCTGGGATCGAGCCCCACATCGGGCTCCCAGCTCAGTAGGGAACCTGCTTCTCCCTCTCCCTCTGCCTCTACCTCTGCTTGTGCTCTGTCTCTCTTTCTCTCTCAAATGAATAAATAAAATCTTAAAAAAAAAAAAAAGGTAGAAACACTTGATAAAATGAATATTATATTACTCTATCTATATCAAAATTAGAAGCAGGCAGAAGTCAGGGTAGTGACTTCTTACCTGAAGGGACAATGACTTTGTGAAAATAGGAAGGTGTTTTCTGAGACCACAATCTACCATGTTTTCTTTTTTTGATCTGAACGCTAGCTGTATGTAGGTCATTCACTTTAAGAAAATTCATCAGCCATACCTTTATGATTTGAGCAATTTTTCAATTGATAGTGCAATAAAATATTTACTTAAATAGAATTAACTAATCAATACAATCAACAAAAATTTAAAGAAATGCCTGGAAATTAAGACACACATAATAATCACATGGACACACACATATTTAAAAACATCTGTTTCTAAATACCTATTAATTCTTCTATGAAAGAAGAAATCTTATGGGATTATAAAACACTTAGCAGTGAAAAATAATAAAATACTAACAATAATTTAGGTGTAGTTAATTAAATTGGTATTTTTAGGGAATTTTTGAGACAACTATTTATAGAATGAATTATTTTTAAAAAGTGTTGGAAATAATACCTGAATATTTAACATAAAAATTTTGGTCATTAAAAGGAAATGAGAGGAAAAGTTGGTAAAGATGAACTTGAAGAGAAATTACAAAAGAAAATAAAGTATTTAAAAATGTTATTTTTTTGGTTATTTGAGGAAAAATAATAGAGTAGGAAGTCTTGGACAAGACTTTTAAAGGAGTTATAAAGAACAAAGAGAAGTGAAGAATAACTATAGTGATAGCAGATATTAGAAAAATATTAGAGTATAGTAAAATGTCACTGACAAATGCATTTGAATTAGGTGAGAAGGGTGATTTTCCTAGAAAAATATGCCAAAATATATCAAATACAAGCTAACACTCAATCAAGATTAAATAAGATGAATATTTCTACAACTATTCAATTAATGATGAAAATATAGACTTCTTAAAAAAGAAAAGAGATATAAAGGAGTGGGGGAGACCTAGATGACTTTGCAGAAATAAGTCACCAAAGGCTTTCAAAAACTATACCAGAAATAAGTCACCAAAGGCTTTCAAAACTATACCATTTTTCCACTGCCTTTTTTAAGAGGCAATACAACCTCAATGTCAAAGTAAGAAAAATAAGAAAAAATAAATTAAAAATCAATTTTACTTAACTTAGAAACAAAATATCTAAAGAAACAATTAGCAACCTGATCCAAGAATTTATAAAATGTTACTGGCATGGTTCATGCTAAGTATATAATATTTTTAATACCTAAACTGTATATGATATACCAATGCATCTATAACACGTATTCAATAAAATATAATACTCAATTCTGATAAAAATAAAATCTCTTAGAAAAGCAAGAATTTGAAATAATCACATAATCTTTAATGTGATCAGAATCATATAAAAATGAATTTAACAAAGCACTCATAAAATCTATCTGGAAGAAAGTCTAAGATATTATTGTAAAACACTAGGGCGCCTGGGCGTCTCGGTTAGTTAAGTGACTACCTTCAGCTTAGGTCATGTTCCTGGAGTTCCGGGATGGAGTCTTGCATCCATCTCCCTGCTCAGCAGGGAGTCTGCTTCTCCCTCTGACCCTCCCCTTTCTCATTCTCTCTCTCTCTCTCTCTCTGCCTCATTCTCTATCAAATAAATAAATAAAATCTTTTTTTAAAAAAAAGAAAAACATTAACAAAGACTAAATAAATTGATAATTTTATCAATATGGGATGTGGAAGTATCAATATCAAACAAATTCATTTTTCCTCCTTTTGTCATTAATTCAATGATCATCCAATAAATATTAAATACTATTAAATACTATTAATGGAAGAAGGGATTGCTATAATCACTATAAAGTATCATTTGGCTGTAACTAGTAAATATGGAGGTTACTGTGTCCTAAGACCCAATTTTCCATAGATATATGAAGGTACAACAAGAATATGTACAAGTATACAGAAGTATTTGTTGCAACACAGTTTAAAATAACAAAACATCGATAATCAGGAAAATGACCACAGGACATAAAATGAATATTCTTTATATGCATGTCACGCAGTGCTTTAAAAGGGAAATAAATCAACTAAAGTTATAACTGTCAACGTGAATAAGTATCAAAACGCTAGGGTTGAACAAAATAAAAGCTAGTTTCTAAGTCATTTAATGACATTTAGAGAAAGTGTTAAAACACACAAAATAATATTAGATGCTCATAAATGTATATACCTGTTATAACACTTTAAATTCACACAGGAATGAAAAACAAAAAATACAGGATAGTGTTTACTTATAAGGATATATTTAAGAAGGGAAGAGATGAAAGAGGGGTGGGAAAAGGGCTTCAACTGTAACTTTAAATTTTCATTTCTGAAGTCGGATTAAGTTACAGTAGTCATGATTACAAGTGTTGTTCATTTATGTTTGCACTTCTCAAAAAGTAAAGTATAAATTGATATAATTATAAAGTGTAATTATGCCTGGTAGGGACTGGGACCACACTTTCACATCAATAAGAAAAAGGACAAAAACCATATGATCATTTCAACAGATGCAGAAAAAGCATCTGACAAAGTACAACATCTATCCGTGCTAAAATGTCTCCACAAAGGAGGTCTAGAGGGAATCTATTTCAACATAATAAAGGCCTTATATGAAAAAAAAAAAAAAAAAGCTAGAATCACCCTCAATGAGGAAAAACTGAGATGGTGTCCCCAAGGGCCAGGACAAAGACAAGGATGTCCACTCTTACCACCACCCAACACAGTACCAGTAGTTCTACCCAGAGTAATTACATAACATAAAGAAATAAAAGGAATCCAAATTGGTAAGTAAGAAGTAAACCCCTCATTATTTGCAGATGATATACTGCATATAGAAAACCCAAAATATTCCACCAAAAAATTGTTAGAACTTATAAACGAATTCAGTAAAGTAGAGGATACAAAATCAATGTACAGAAATCTGTTAATTTTATACACTAATAAGAAGTAGAAAGAGAAATTAAAATTACAATCTCATTTACAGTTGCACCAAAAATAAGAAGATACCTAGGTATAAACCTAAGCAAAGAGGTGAAATATCTGTACTCTGAAAATTATAAAACACTGATGAAAGAAATTGAAGACAAAACAGAGAAATGGAAATACATTCCATGTTCATGGATTGGAAGAACAAATATCAATAAAATGTCTATACTACCCAAGCAATCTATAGATTTAATGTAATCTCTACCAAAATACCAATAGCATTTTTCATAGAAGTAAAACAAACCATCTTAAAATCTATAGTGATCCTCAAAAACCCTGAATAGCCAAAGCAATCTTCAAAAAACAAAGTTGGGGACATCACAAATCTGAACTTCATGTTATATTACAAAGCTTTAGTATCGGAACAGTGTGGTACTGGCACAATGGAACAGAATAGAAAACTCAGAAATAAACCCATAAAATTTATGGTCAGCCAATCAATCTTTGACAAAGTAGATAAGACTCTATAATGGGGCGGGGAGGGGGCACCTGAGTGGCTCAGTTGTTAGGCATCTGCCTTCTGCTCAGGTCATGATCCCAGGGTCCTGGGATCAAGCCCCTCATCGGGCTCGCTGCTTGGCGGCAAGCCTGCTTCTCCTTCTCCCACTCCCTCTGCTTGTGTTCCCTCTCTCACTGCATCTCTCTGTCAAATAAATAAATAAAATCTTTAAAAAAAAAGAATATGTAATGGGAAAAAGTCTCTTCAACAAATGGTGTTGGGAAAATTAGACAGCAATATAAAAAAAAAACAAACTGGACAGTTTTCATATACCATATGCAAAAATAATTTGAAAATGCATTAAACACTTAAATGTGAGACCTGAAGTCATAAAAATCCTAAAAGAGAACACATTCAACATCTGCCATAGCAACTTTTTTCTAGGTATGTCCCTGAGGAAAGGGAAGAAAAACAAAAATTAACTATTGAGACTATGTCAAAATAAAAAGTTTCTGCACAGCAAAGGAACAAGCAACAAAACTAAAAGGCAACTTATGGAATGGGGACAATATTTGCCAATGACATATCTGATCCAGGGATAGTATGAAAAATGTATAAAGAATTTATAAAACTCAACACCCATAAGACAAATAATCCAATTAAAAATGGGCAGAGGAACTGAATAGACATTTCCCCAAAGAAGACATACAGACGGCTAACAGACTCATGAAAAGATGTTCAACATCACCCATCATCAGGGAAATGCAAATCAAAACTACAATGAGAGATCAACCTCATACCTGTCAGAATGGCTAAAATCAACAACACAAGAAATAACATGTTGGCAAGAAGATAGAGAAAAAGGACCCCTCCCGTACTGTTGGTGGGAATGCAAGCTGGAGCAGCCATTGTGGAAAACAGTATGGACGTTCCTCAGTTAAAAATAAAACTACTCCATCATCTAGCAATTGTACTACTGTGTTTTTACCTAAAGAATACCAAAACACCAATTCAAAGGGATACATGGACTCCTATGTTTCTAGCAGCATTATTTACGATAATGAAATTATGGAAGCAAGCCAAGTGTCCATCAGTAGATGAATGGATAAAGAAGAAGCGGGATACACACACAATGTCTCAAAAAAAAAAAAAAAATTGAAATCTTGCAATTTGCAACAAAGTGGATGGAACTAGAGGGTATAATACCAGAGTGAAATGTTAGTAGGAGAAAGAACACAAGATGATTTCACTCATATGTAGAATTTAAGGAACAGGACAAAGAAAAAAAGACATTTAATATAGAGAAGAAACTGGCGATGGTCCTAGGGGAGGATGGTGGGGGGATGATGAATAGGGGTTGGTGATCAAGAGTATGCCTACATAATGAGCACTGAGTAATGTACAGAATTGTTGAATGACAACACTGTACCCCTGAAACTAATACAATAACCCTGTGTGTTAGTTATACTGGAATTAAAAAATAAATACAATTTAAAGAGATAATATATACCACACCCTGGAGGACATAGAAGAGGCAGTTCCCCATCCAAAATTCAGGCTGCCCCAGTTGTTTCTCTGTGCTGAGGGATCAGAGCTCAGCACAAATTGCAACCCACCCACCCACGCCCACTTGGAAGCTTTGATCTAGGAAACTGGACACCCTAGCAGTTCGTGGATTCCGATAGCTGGTTTACCACATGCACAGACTAGATGTTTGCTTTGTAACCCATCCAAGATTAAGGTCCAGCTTGTAGACACAGATGCAGGGATCAAACTCACTATTCGGGAGAAAAAAAAATCAGCATACCAATCAGTTTATTAACTTGTATATATAGAACTATTGCATAGATTATGCAAGCATGTCTCTGATGGGTGTAGCCTCTGTTCTGAGAGAATTTAGAATGGAAACAAGTTGTAATCAACCCATAGCACAAAATCAGGGCACATGGAATTATCTGAAAAATGCAATGGTCAAAAACACTTACTTTGCTAGCATGACAATGACAGAACAGTTAGTTTGTGTCTGTAGGAACTGTGTTCTTTGCTGTCCGTGTTAAGAAGATTCTTTCTTTTTTTTTTCATGTTAAGAAGATTCTTTCAGATTAAATTAATCTATTCAAAAGTGAGAACGTGTATTTTGACAATTCTTATATTTCCAAATAGTTGAGAGCATGTTATTATACTTTTAAACAGGGAAAAGACTTTAGGACCATTTCTCCTCAGAAAAAGTAACACGATTTGCTTCAATTTTAACCTTAAAAGGCAATTATTTTGTTGATCACTTCAGGATATCAAGTCCTCTACTCTATGTCCTTAAAAATACCAGGTTTAACATAACATTAATTGGGTTGAGACAAAAAAAAAATAGATGGGTAACAATGAGTTGAGTTTTCCTTAATCTATGATAACACTTGCAGATTTTCCACTACACTTACATAGCAAGAATTTTCTTTATTCAACATTTCTAGATATGAATTGTATACCAAATATTGTAATTAAATTATGTGTTACACATTCGTATTCTAAAGGAGATCTATTTCTCAAGAATTACATTCAATTTTATTTCTTGAGTCATTAAGAAATTTAAATGAGACATATACCCTCATCAAATGACATTATACTTACACAGTCACAATTATGTTTCATACAATATTCAGCAGTTTCTTATAAAGAGCAATTACAACAATTATTATTCAGACACTTGTTATTTCTACCTACTACTAAAGGAATTCATGCAGTATTATTATGCATTCTGTAAACTCTATGCTGAAATAATTAACTTCCGGTAGGTGATAGTGAACTGCAAAATAAACACTTTGCAAGACTCAGGTATCATAACAATGTATGGCACTATTTATTTGACACCCATTTAATTTCACTGTGTAAATGACATTTTCTTGCCAACATCATTTAGTGAATAGATGTCTAGCTACTGTGGCATTTGACATTTGACCAACATTGAATATTAAGAGCTTCTTCTCAAGTGTGAGTAAGTCGACATAAATAAATTATCTGGAGGACCGGGAGAACCACAGAACTCCAGGTTGGGATATTAGTTATTAGTAACAATGACCACTTTTAGCAGTAACTCACCCCTTTCTTCCACCCCAACCTATACACTCAGTAGCTTCAAAAAAGAGCCTTGTGTTCAATGCCCCTTCTTCAATATTTCCACTGCTAGAACCGGAAGTAGAGTATTAATAAAACAATCTAGGAGCAATGGTTATTAGAACTGTGATGGTCAGTATATGGCCAATGTACCTTGATTTTCCCACTCTAGAAGCTAATGGTTCAACCTGACCCTTAGTTTGGGGTCAAGAGAGACTGTAATTGGGATGACCTGGAAATCCTGGGTGATCTGAGTTATAACATCAAACTTGGGAGTCAGACGTACATTTAGAGAAGATGCTTCAGTCAGAATTAAGGAAGGTGTTTTCATGGGGTATATACCCCTCACCTGACTCACAGAAATCAAAACTGATGTCTAATCGGAGTAGCCAGATCTGATTATGCAGAAGGAAATTTAACATCTGAAAAATACCCAACAGTTTTCACTGGCTAAGCATTAAGAAAATACAATTTTATATACTTAATTTTTTTTATCATTGCATTATTTAGAATAGATATTAAATTCAGGCAAATTATCCTCACTTTGGAAAGCATTAGAAAGGAAGAGGATGCACTGTATCTTATGATGATATAAAAAGTAACATATTTTAGTAGATGTATCAGACCATGTAAATACAAAGAAATCAGCATTTTGCCTTTATTTGCCTCTTATTATACTTGATACTTGATCATATACTAAATAAGAAATGCACATAATCATTGTAGAAATAACCATTATTTTGCATAAAGACTCCAAAATAAAAAATATTAGAGATTAACATATATTTATATAAAATCTTATTTTCCAGGAAATTGGATTACATTAAAAGCTCATATGAGTTTAATAGCAAAAAAAAGTTAAACAAGTCCATATATTATATAATTTTTTCTGAGCAGTTTTATAGTGCTCCATGATAAAAAAAAAACAATTAATTTAACCATATCAAATATATATATTCACAAATATATTCATATATCATAAGATATATTCATATATAATCAAATGTGGTTGTTTTCCATCTAAACTGTTAAATATTATTCTTGAATAAATATGGATCAAGACAATAATTACCAATGAGTGCTAACTCATTATGTGACATACTGTTGAGGAACAGATGGCTAATGCCATCTCGTAATACTAATCAATGTTAGCATCATTAAAAGGGATACATGTAGACATTCTGTTCTTTGTGCAATAGAAAACCAGGAGAAATTTCACGGTACCACCTACAAAGTATTCTAAAATTTGAGCAACATATATAACCAAGCCTCTAGATCTTTTAGCATTTACAGGAAATACCCAAAATAAAGGAATAATTTAAATGCTATCCACAGAAGGTTTTAGCCAAATTCAGGACAAAAGACCTTCAACAGATTAAATAATCAGATTTCCCCAACAAATCCTTGGCATTATTAAAAAAAAAAAAAAGGAATGCTGTAAGATGAAGACTTCACTTGGATTCTGATAAGAGGGAGCACTTGGAAATAGGATAAAATTTGAGTAAAAACTGGTTATTAAAAGCCATTAAAGACATTATGAGTAATTTTAGAATATTGGGGTGTGATAATGACAAGGTGTTTAGTATTAAAAACCTCGTAAGTTAGAGATGCACATTGAAATGTCTGTTGATTCAATGATGTGTTGTCTGGGATATGTTTCAAAATACTACAGAGTAACAACGATGGATACACACAGATAAAACTTAGCAAAATTTTTATTTGATGCAGCTGTGTGATGGGTACATAAGGGTTCATTACAGAATTTTAATTTTATGCACATTTGAAAAGTTTCATAGTAAGAGATCAAAAATGTTATGATGGCTATTTTTGTGCTCATGGCTTTGTGCTTAAGCCCATATTTGTAGGTTATTTATTTGGATAAATTCCTAGAAACTGAACCACTGAATCAAAAGGAAAGTACTTCTTAAGGTTATTATACTTTATATCACAGTCAATTACATGTAGAAATAGCTATAACTCCTGTTAAAGGGTTATCATCAGTCTTCACTGTACTTACAGACAAAATGCAGTATAGCACTACTATGTTAACTTCCATCTCTTGACTTACTACTGGGATTCACTTTTCAAGAATACAGGCTTATTAGTTTTGGGAATCTCACACAATGACCTATTAAATTCCTATGTCTTTTTTGTTTGATTTCTAAAGAATTTACCACCTTGATCTGAAAAAGAATTTTATTACAAATACCAACCTGACTACCTTATACATTATAGAAATTATTTTTAACATGAGCATTTAAATTTTGTTTATACATTCTTTCATAGAGATTAGAAAGGTTTATGTAATATCTACCCATCTTCTCCATTTTAGTACCTGCCATTAGAATCAGAAGTTGAAGGTGAAAAAGAATAAAGCGTCCCTCGATATCCAGGATCCCGTGTGATACTGTCATGGCTGGGCCTTAGCATTCTGTGTTGAAAACAGTAATTTCATAGAACTTCAATTTCAGAATTCTGTTCAGTGACAAAGAAGGATCCAAATAAATACAAGACAGCACCATACCAACATCTGAACACAGAATCAACTTTGTCCAAGTTGCAAAAATGATCAAATGTCTCCTAATCTGGTTAATATACATGATCACTTCTACTTTGGCAGTTATAGCTTTGGTCATGCTTCAGTGTTCCCTCCTTGCAGATAAAGTTTAAAAAGATACACAATCATACCTTGCTTCCTGACAGCATCCAATCTAGAGCAAAGCCCCACTCCCTTAACTCTCCTTGCAAATCAGCTAATAAGCCTGAATCTTCCAAGTTATTCACAACATTCTCCTAAGACATCTTGTGGACTCCGAGATATGTGTTCTCCCATGTTGCAAAACATGACAAACCAAAATTGTTCCACTACACATGTGACCCTGGTGGCCTACGGAAATAGGAAGTTAACAAAAGTCATAACCTGCTCCAATGTCAAACAGTTCATCATATTTTCTCTTAATAGGTACTTCTCCTGTTTAATTTTTTTAAGATATTATTTTTCAGAAAGAGAGCAAGCACAAGCAGGTGAAGCAGCAGGCAGAGGGAGAAGCAGGCAAAAGGAGAAGCAGGGAGCTGCATGAGTCCTAGGACCCTGGGATCATGATGCAAGCCAAAGGCAGATGCTTAACTGACTGACCCACCCAGGCATACCCCAATTTAATTTTTAATAAAATATGGATACATATAAAACTAATTTTATTTTGAATTTTGTTAAAGTATGATTTCTCCAAAATGATTAACCTATTTTAATGTATTAAATCATATATTCATTTTTCATTTTTATATCAAACACCATAATTTAAGCGTATTCTTCCCACTAAAGCATCAGAATAATGATATCTACATAGTTTTTTTTTAAAGATTTTATTTTATTTTTTTTAAAGATTTTATTTATTTATTTGACAGAGATCACAAGTAGCAGAGAGGCAGGCAGAGAGAGAGGAGGAAGCAGGCTCCCTGCTGAGCAGAGAGCTCGATTCGGGACTTGATCCCAGGACCTTGAGATCATGACCTGAGCTGAAGGCAGAGGCTTTAACCCACTGAGTCACCCAGGCATCCTAATGATATATACACACTTTTGTGTGTAAAACTAAACTTTAAGATTTAGTTTCATTTAGTATTAAACAATTAGGTATAAATGAAGAAAGATTACATTCTGAAGCATTTTTTAAATCCAGAATGTGTCCTTTTATACTGAGAATCTTAAAATTTTGACAAAGCCAAATTTTTGTTTGCTTTCTCTTATTAGTTTCATGTTCTCTCATACCTCGATGTTTTCCCTTACTTTCCCATTCTTTTCCCAAGAATGTGCCTCCTCTCTGTTCATCAAGTCAATTTTCATCATCATTCCACCCTCCACTTGGGCAACACCATTAACTGAATGCTTGTGTGGCCATTCTGTTTCCATACTCAACATCAATCACACCGTAAAGGTCCTGACACATCAGTCTTCTACTTCCTTCTTTTCTTTCCTAACCATTTGTGTCCAACTGATCAGTAAGCCAATGCCTCACTCATGCTGGTTCACCCAATGCCAGCCAAGCACAAGGGATGTGGTGAGTGGTTACAGAAATGATGGATGCATTTGCTGCAACTATAATGACTCCATTTTAGAACTTTTAGGAATGACACAAGGAAGACGATCTCCTCCCTAGCCTCCCCCTTCATCACTGTTATTTTATTAGCTTATTACTTTCACTGTAGGGGAAAGATCCACTCGCATCTGAAGGTTTAATTAGACTTTAGAGAACTTAAAACAAAAGGATTTCATAATTGAGGATATAAAGCTAAGGCTTCATCGTCATCAAATCCCAAGTAGAGGAGTAATGATTGAGGATTCTGTACCATCCCAGCAGAGATGCCTTTCTCAACGAGAGCATCAGGCCTTTCTATATGGTACAAAACAATGAGCTTCTGGCTGCAGGCATTTTCTAGAAATGGGAAGAGAGCTCAACAGCTAAGGAGATGTGCTGGGGGCCGGCAGGGGAGTTCAGAAGGTGCAGGGCTTGTCCTTCTCCTCTCAGGTGTGAAATGAGCAAGGCTTTGCCAGGGGCTGGAGCCTAAGGGACCCCTCCTTGTGTCTCACTGACCTCCATAACCATTTGCTGAATTTGTCAAGTAAATGACCTTTAAGCTCTGACCAGGGTGTCTGGCCTATAACCCCCCTCTTAGGAAGATTTTTCCCAGTGACGAATTTTTGTTTCATCTCCTGAATTGCCTTAGGGCCCCTGCCAGCATCTTTTAGTCAGCTAGTTTAGCCAAGAAATCTTATTGGTCTTTCAGTGAGATAGCTTATTTTTTCACTGGTATTACTACTTTATAGCTTCATTCTACTACACTCATATTATTTCTTCTTAATTTTAATATACACAGAGGAGCATTCCACTAGCAGTCCAAACTATAAACAGGCATCAATAATTTTGTTGTGATGTGCTATGCTCAGAAAATATGAATCTATCTTTCCCGGCTTGATCTCATGTTTTAGCTCAGAGGCTTTTCTTGGCATAAATGTCTATAAGGAATGTGCATAAACATATACCTTGTTATTATTTTTTAAAGATTTAGTTGAAAGAGAGTGTGTGCATGTGCGTGTGTGTGTGTGTGCATGGTCACACAGTGAGGGGAGGCACTGAGGGAGAACCTCAAGCAGACGCCTAGCTGAGCAGGGAGCCTGACTAGGGGATTGAACTCAGGACCCTGAGATCACGACCTGAGCCCAAACAAAGAGTTGAATGCTTAAGTCACTGAGCCACCAGGCGCCCCAAACATATATCTTTTAAAGCTGCAGTTTTTAGAAACACTTCTATGTACTCGTGAAAAGACATCCTGTTGCTTCAACTAAAAAATCTGGAGCCTTTCTCAGCTGTTAGTTCCTGCAAGCACCCAACCCAACCCAATTCTACTATCAAAACCTCACAACCTCCCAAAAAAAAAAAAAAAATCCCAGAGATCTTCTAATCTTTGCATCCAGAAATACCATCTTATTCCAAGCCATGTGGACAACAGATATAACCTAATTCAAATACTGGTTGCAACTCACATACACACAGAATGCACTTTCCAAACAACTTCCAAAATAATTTTTCAGAAATATGAGTCAGGTCAAGCCTGACATTCTCCTTTAAAACATTCCAGTGCCATGGAATTTTAAACAAAATTTAACTTGTCACATAAATTATGTAATGCTCTCCATGATTTGTCCCAACTCCATCTCTCCCACTTCATTACTCGTGTCCTTGCCATACACAGTCAAGATGCACTAGCTTTCTGTTCCATATTATACTAACTTGTAAAGTTGACCCTGCCTTAGAATTTCAGGATTCATCATTTCTTCGGTGCTCTCGAAGCACTCTTGCTTTGTTAAGACCTCAGCTCTGGAGTCACCTGTTCACGAGGACTTCCCTGAAAACCCAACTTGGCCTCCCTTTACAGTGGGTCTGTTAGTCTTTTACATGCATCCCATTAATTCTTTCCATCTGCCTATTTGCACTTGCTGTCATCTGCATTTTCGTTTCCTTGCCTACTACCCATTTCTCCCTATTCCAGTGGAAGCATATCTGACCGCAGACCTTATGTGGTTTGATTACCCACCTCTTCCAAACATCTAGGAAAAAAAAATAGTTGTTACTAAAGGCTGTACTCAGTTACAAATAAGCCAACGTTCATGCAAAAGAATTTCTAGACAGATGCCATTATGAAATTTTCTCTTTAAAATTTCTTACACAAGCCTATGATTAGACTGAATGGATTTGCTTACTATTATAACAGAGTAACACCAGAACTACACTGGAGTTCAGCTTTTGCCATGAAAGCCAAGGGGACTGCATTAGTTTCCTAGCATTTCTGGAACAAATTACCACAAGCTGGGTGGTTTAAAACAACAGAGACTGGTTCTGTCATGGTTCTGGGATCAGAAGTCTAAAACTAAGGTGCTGGCAGGACCACTGCCCTCCGGAGACTCTCAGGGAACCCCTTCTAGCTGCCAGTGCTTGCCGGCATCATTCCTGTCTCTGCTTCCAGAGTCATAGGCTTCCGTCCTATTGGTAGCTCTCCTCTGGGTCTTCACAAGTTCTCCTAATGACACCAATCATGGGGATAAAACACACCCTAAGGGAGTAAGATCTCATTGTCACTTAATTACATCTCCAAAAGCCCTATTTCCCAATAAGGCCACATTCATAGATAAGAGGGCTAGAACTGGATCTTATTGAGGAACAGAGTTCATGTGGAGCTGGTATCATGCTCCTATCTCATGGTACCAAGGGCAATATAGTAGGAGCTGCTCGTGGAAACCATACATCTCTAACACAAAACCAGTTCTTGCCAGGAAGTAAAGTTCACCTCTAATTATCCCGATGATCACTAAAGGTATTAGAAAATCTGGGGAAGTCCCAATTTAAAATATTCTGCCCTGTTGTTACTGAAAGCACATTTGGACTCATCAGAAATAAGCTCTGACATTTAGTTCAGAATGTCTGTGCCACGATTTTAAAATCACTTCAGAAATTTCTCTAGAATTGGTTTTACAATAATGAAGTAAATATCCAGCTCCTCGTTCCTCACGTGGGAATCTATTCACTATGAAGTGGACCCAGCTGGTGAGCTTTCAAGACCATGCTAAGGTTCCCGCTTATGAAGAAAATTCCCACAGAGCTAGATGATGCTTCAAAATCCATTCAGACCCAAATAATATCGTCCGTGTTATTTGTTGCAACATTCTGACTCTTTATGTAAGTATTCCTTTCAGAGCTTAGATCCAAAGCTCATTTTTATTTTGCCTGTCAAAGAAACTACAGCTCTTTCCTCTGCCCCAGTGAGACGCCCCACAATCTCAGTAAGAATATAATTTAGGCTTCCAAAAATTTATGATGGACTTTGGTAATGGTTTCTAAATAGTTGCACATGACCTAAAATTCATATTTTTATATTGTTTCCTTTATGAAATTGCTTAAAATATATACTAGCACAACTTAGGAAACTTAAATGGAAAAGGTATTGAATTTCACATTCCATTAGTAAAGTATTGATTTCTTAAAATTATCTGTATAAGCAAAGTAAATTATGCCACTAATAATTAGTAGGAGGGCAATCAAGAGTCTCAAGTACTTTAATTACATATGGTTACTGGACTCAAGAATAAGCATGCCAGTAATTCCTTCCTACCAAGATGGCACCTACATAACTGACCAGGAGAACAGAGGTCCCCTGGAGTCTGAGGGGGCCTGGCATGCACAGCAAGACATCATTGTCCAAAATGTTCAGAAAGAAGGGAAATGCTAGAGTAGAGAGGGACTGAGATTCTGCTTGGGTTTTATTCCCCGATAAGTCGTCACTATTATTTCATTGTAATCTATTTATCATTTTATGAAGACTTTTCTCACCACCCTGTTCCCCACACCAACACAAAATTTGACTGCAACAATGAATCAATTCAAGTGTCTGCCTATGCCCTGGCAACTGGGATTCTGAATACCTTAAAAAAAAAAAAAAATCACACAACCTTACTGAATAGACACCTTAAGAAATAGAACTCCAGGGGCACCTGGGTGGCTCAGTGGGTTAAGGCCTCTGCCTTCAGCTCAGGTCATGATCCCAGCGTCCTGGGATCGAGCCCCGCATCGGGCTCTCTGTTCCGCGGGGAGCCTGCTTCCTCTTCTCTCGCTGTCTGCCTCTCTGCCTAGTTGTGATTTCTCTCTGTCAAACAAATTTAAAAAGAAAAAAAAAAAGAAATAGAACTCCAGTTTTAATGGTGCCTGCAAACACATCCCTCTCTTTTCTTCTTTGTTTCCCTAATTAGTCATTTCTTCCATTATGGAGGCTCTCACTTAAGTGGTTAAAAACATGGAGTCTGGGATGTGACTACTTGTACATAAATACTGGTGAAACTGCTTATTAACTATGTGACGTTAGGTAAATTACTTATCTTACATTTCATATAGAAATGGAATAACAGTATCTGTTCATCAGTTTGTGACAGAACCTATTTGTACTATGCACATTGTTAGTTCAAAGTCGACACAGAGTATTTATTTCATACACTGCAACTATATTTTTCTCTCACTGTCTATTTTTTTAAGGATTTTATTGAGAGAGAGAGAGAGAGAATGGGAGGGAGGAGCATAGAAAGAGGGAGAAGCAGGCTCCCCACTGAGCAGAGAGCCGGATGTGGGACTCAATCCAAGGACCCTGAGATCATGACTTGAGCTGAAGGCAGCCGCTTAACCAACTGAACCACCCAAGTGCCCCTTGCATCATGTATTTAAATTCTTTCTGTTCTAAAGCATCTAATTCCATTAACTCACCTCTAATATGAAAATATTATGCTCCCTTATACTATATAGGAAAAAAAAAGAAAAACAGAAATAATCTCTCAAATTCCCTCATAGCTTTCTAGCATTTGCATCCACATAGTCCTTCCTCCTCCTTGCTACAACCAAAGAGGTGTTCCTCCTTTTATCTTCCATGCGTGCTCCTGACCTCACTTACCAGGATCTCAGAGACCTCATCTTTCTTTCATTCTTATCAATTAGCACTTTCTTGTATTTTATATTTTTATTCTCTCTTGCTTGCTCTCCCCCACAACTTCCCTCAGTACTCTTTCCTTCAACACTTAAAGATGTTTGAGCCTCCCTTAAATTAAAATTTAAGAACCTATCAATACATTTCAATTTTAATCCCCTAATCTCCATTAACATAGTTGTCATTAATATTTCCCAAAACCAAACCAAAACAGATAAGTTTCAAATATTAAAAAACATAAAAATCATTAAATATTTTGGCATATTTCCTATCAGTTTTTTTCTATGCTACATGCAGATTTTCGCCTGTAAATATAAATGTATATATGTACGCATATATACAATAACATATATGCGTATATGTATATACATATAGAATACATACACATCAGACAAAACTACACTTGTGAAATACATTCATAGAGACGGATTGTGTAATCTGAATTATTGTTTTGCATATTAGCTCCACCATTTATCAACTTACCATCAGACAAGTAACTAAATAACTTCAGGCCTTTGTTTCAACTTTAATATGGGAATTATGAGGCTATCTCATAGTTGTTGGCAAGATCAATTGAGTTCATATATAAAGTGCTTAGAGAAAAACCCGGCACGTGGTTTAATGTTATATAGGTATTTGCTATGATCAGACTTACGATCACTTCTCAGCAGTAAAAGATCCTTATTCATTAAAACACCTATACTCTGGGGTGCCTGAGTGGCTCAGCCATTAAGCAGCTGCCTTCAGCTCAGGTCATGATACCAGAGTCCTGGGAACAAGCCCCATATCGGGTTCCCTGCTCACTGGAGACCCTGCTTCTCCTTCTCCCACTGCCCCCCACTTGTGTTCCCTCTCTTGCTGTCTCTTTGTCAAATAAATAAATAAATAAATAATCTTAAAAGAAAAAGAGAAGAATGTTATATCATGTGTTAAACTGATATAAAAATAGAGCAGAATAAGGCGTTTCAATAACATTAAGGAAAGAGACATAATGAACATTTCCCAAAGCTTGAAGGAGGGAAGGGAGTGAACCATATGTCAACCTGGGGAAAAGCATTCTAGGAAGAGGAAAAATGATTCAGAAGCCCTGAGGAGTATACCTAGGAGAGAGATGTTGGGGGAAAATTAAGAAAAATTAGTAAGACTAATGAGACTGGAATTAGTGAGACTGGAATAGAAGTTGAATAGGAAGATATAATAATTACAAAAGCAAGAGATAACATTAAGCCAGATTATATAGATCAATTACCAATGCCACCTGAGAGAATGAAAAGCCACTACAGTTCCAGTAAGGGATGAGGTATGAGGGACTCACTGTTGAAAAGATCACTCTAACTGTTCTGCAGAAACACTTTGGAATCGAGGCTGGATGGGGAGACTTAGAGCGGGGGTAAGAGTGAAGAGGACAATACAGGCAGGCAGACCAGAGAGATTATCATAGGATGCTGATCAGAAGTGGTGAGGTCTTGACAGTTTGAGTGCAGAGCCAGAACGATGGCTGGTGGGATGGGAAAGTATGTCATGTGGAAGAGAGAGAGGGGCAGTCAGCACTGACTCTCCTGTTGGGGCTTTCTTTCTCCCCAGAACTGCTGATCCCTTGGGGTCTTGCTGGGTGTTGCTACTAGTCCTACAAAGAATTCACAGATTTTGTTGTTGTTGTTTGTCATGGGGGCAGGGAGGAGCAGTCTGTAAAAAAAGAAAATGCCCTACCACATGGAAACACACTAGGGCATCTCTCTGAAAGTCTGCCATAGCTGGTCTGACATCTCAAGTTGGATTTGTGAGTACTTGAAATCCAGCTCTCGGTTTCATGTGAAACAGTCAAAAATACAAATTTAATTTTACTCATTTGCTTCGTCCTGGGTCTCTTCAGTTCATGTATATGCATACACTTGTGCACATATATGCACAAACATACACACCCATGTACACATGCACATTTTTAAATGGCTACAAAATGCAAGAGTCTTAGAAAACTTTAACTGTTTTTGTTTAAAACAAATTTTGTAACACGTACCTTCTTTCTGAAAACACTGTAAACAATGATTTGCATGACTAGATCAAGTCTTCCCTGTGAATTCAGAGAATTTTAAATACCCCTGCAATTGGAACAAGAATAAATAATTTTAGCTCTGAAATTTAAAATAATAAACCACATGTTTTGTGAAAACAAGAATTTTTTTACAAGGATACAGTTTAATCTTTACATTTTGAAGTTTTAATGTAACGAAGTAAGACCCCTTTAAACTGGACCATTCCACAGTTTCTTAGATGGAAGACTCATTGATCTATTTTGGCAGGGAGACATAATGAGGCAGAGAAAGACTCACAAAACTCAGAGCTTTGAAGCATACGCAGCTGCATATTAATGACTGCATCTGTTACGTTCTGCCTAGAGTTTCCTATCTGTAGAAAGTTGCATAACCACTGTCAAGAGATTTAAAAGGCTTCCATTAATTTGCAATGGCAGCAATTAGCAGAGATAATGCTATGCCTTACTAGATTTCAAACTGTCAGGGTTTGGTCATTTATATGTGGAGTTTTTGTAAACTTGTCCCTATCATTTGGTTAAATGCATTAATATATATAGATGCATTATTGGGTAAAATGTTTCTAAATACCTAAGAACATTTATAAATGACATTTGAAGTCCCAGAATTAAATCCATGTGGTATATAATTACCTTCTGAAGACAGGAAGGGAATATCAAATCACGCATTAAAAATAGTTAAGAGAAAATAAATTAGAGATCAAATTCACTGAACTCACAGAAATAGTAAGGTAGTGTTAGAAAAATCTTGCAATGAAGTCATGGTGTGAAGGAAAAGCATAGGCTCACTTGTCAGGAAAGCAGAGTTAGAAGCCCTACCCTATTAGAAAATGTGTTGCAAATACCATTTCCTAAGGCCATCAAATTTTTACTGGATGAATTTTAAAGTCAAATTAGAAAATACTTTTACATAAGAGTGACATTAGAAAAATGGCAAAGTAGGAAAGCCCTGGACCCTCCTTGTCCCCCAAAACACACTAATGCAGCAAAAATGCACAGGAAAATTCTGTCAGAAATCCAGAAACTAAACAAAAAGCTTTTGCATCCCAGAACATGAATCCAGATTCATTAAAGTTGGTAGGGAGACTTGGGATGCCAGCTTGCTAAAGCCACTGTCCCATGACACAGTGCCATAGGGTCAGAAAATAATTTTGTAGCTCTCAGCTTCACGGAGGAGAGGAAAGGGCTCAATCTGTGCATCCAGTGTTCCAACTTCTACCAAAGAATGAGTACTGTCTCCGAGAGATCTAACGGGTGTGGCACTGGCTAATCCCCTGGGTGAGAACAGAGATAATATTTCAAACTGGTAAAAGTCAGACATCTTCTCCCATGCATCATACAGGGAAAGTAGATGAAAATCAGCAATCCTAGCTCCCCTCCGGGAAAGAAGAGTTGGTCCACATATCCAAAGCCACAAATTCTCCAGGGCTATGCAAAGAAATTGGTATTTTACTTGTTTTGGTGTTCTGATGAGTCTAACACAATCTGTCCACCTCGGGGAGAACACAGATAGTAATTTGGACTAATACACAACAGAGCTCCCCACTCCCCAGCTCAGCACATAGCAAGTGGCCAAAGATTCTAGTTTCCTGCTTCTCCTTGGTAAGGGTAAGAGTTTGTAAAGGCCCCCAGAGTCTCTGGCCAGACAGACCGAAAAAAGTCTTCTGACAAGGCCAGTTTGTGAGGACAGAGAAATACCTGCTTGCTGTAATGTGTAGACACCAAAGGAGTAAATCAATGAAAATGAAGAATCAGGTAAAAATGTTCCAAACAAGGAGGAAAGGCCAGTCTCCAGAAACTGACCTCATGGAGCTACTTAATTTACTTGACAGGGAATTCAGAGTGACTGTCTTAAAGACGTTTACTGAGGTGAAGAGAACAATGCAAGAACAAATGCAGTAGGGGCGCCTGGGTGGCTCAGTGGGTTAAAGCCTCTGCCTTCGGCTCAGGTCATGATCCCGGGGTCCTGGGATCGAGCCCCGCATCGGGCTCTCTGCTCCGCAGGGAGCCTGCTTCCTCCTCTCTCTCTGCCTGCCTCTCTGCCTAGTTGTGATTTCTCTCTGTCAAATAAACAAAATATTAAAAAAAAAATTAAAAAAAAAGAACAAATGCAGTAATTGCAATAAAGAAATAGCAAATAGAAAGTAAATAATAAACATCACAGACCTAAAATACATAAGAACTGAACTGATATATTCATGATAGATGCTCGACTTTCAGATTAGATCAAGCAGAAGAAGAATTAATGAGCTCAAAGACAAACCATTAGAGTTAATTCAGTCAGAAAAACAAAAAGAGAGAAAATGAAAAAGCTTAAGGGACTATGGGTACCATACAAAGAATGGATATATACATATAGGAGTCCCAGAAGGGAAGAGAAAGGGCATCAGAAATCTTATACAAAGAAAAAATGGCAAATGACTTCCCAAATCTGGGGAAGGAAAAACACAGCCAGATTCACGAAGCCCAAAGGACACTAAGAAAGTGAAGTCTAAAGAAATCCATACTTTGACATATTATAAACAACTTGTCAAACTCTACTGTGAAGAAAAAATTCTGAAAGCACCAACAGCAAAGCAATTTGTCACTTACAAGGAAGACCCATAAGGCTGTGAGTTGGATTTCTCAGAAGAAACAATACAGTCCAGAAGGGAGTGAGATAATGTTTTCAAAGTGCTGGGGGGGTGGGTACTTGACAACTAAGAATACTATACTTGTCAAAAGTGTCCTTCAAGAATAAAGGAGACAAAGATTTCTGCAGAAAAAAACTGAATGAGTTTGTCAAAACTAGGACTGTCCTACAAGAATTACTAATTCTTCAAGTTGAAAAGAGAGTATGATAAACAGCAACATAGTAGCATAAGAAAGTTGTTGAGAAAGGTAAATATATAAATACAGAATACTGCATTCAGGTTTACACATGGCAATTCACAGACCTGTACCCCGGGGATAAAAATACATTATATGTTTATTAAAAAAAAAAAAAATTTGGAAGGGGAGGCGAACCATAAGAGACTATGGACTCTGAAAAACAACCTGAGGGTTTTGAAGGGTCACGGGTGGGAGGTTGGGGGAACAGGTGGTGGGTAATGGGGAGGGCACGTTTTGCATGGAGCACTGGGTGTTGTGCAAAAAGAATGAATACTGTTACGCTGAAAAAATAAATAAAATGGAAAAAATAAAATAAAATAAAAAAATAAAAAACAAACAAAAAAAAAGAATACTGCATTCATATAACGCAGATGGGTAAATCATAACTCTAGTATAAAAGTTAAAAGACAAAATTATTCAAAAGGACTATAAAACATGTTCAAAGATAGACAATATGAATAGATGTAAATTGGGACAATAATATCAAGTAGAAGTGAAGTAGATAGATTTGGTATGTGACTCGACGACATGTTACCAGCTCCGACTACACAGAAACTATCCAGCAATCCCTCTTGTCTAAAAGAACTGAAATCAGAATCTCAAATAGTAGCGCAGCTATGATCATTGCAGCACTATTCACAATATTCAAGATCTGGAAACAACATAAATACTCAAGATGCCCTTTAACAAATTAACAGGTAAAGACAGTGTGGTATATACATGCAACAGATTACTTCGCAGAATTTAAAAAAAAGGAAATTCTGTAACAAGCAACAGTATGAATGAACCTTGAGGACATTACACTAACTCAAAATAAGCCAAGCACAGAAAGAAAAATGTTGCAGTGATTCTACTGCGGAAACTAAAATAGACCACTCCTAGCATCAGAAAGGAGAAGAGTGATTGCCAGGACTAAGGGGGAAAGGGGCATCAGTGGCATAAACATCTATTCAGAAGAATAGGCTCCAGAGATTTCATGTGTAACTTTGGATCTAAGGTCAAAAATAATGTAAACTTAATATTTTCAGAGGGCAAATCTCATATTAAGTGTTCTTATGATAATAAAATAGTCAAAAAAGAAAATACCTTTACTTATGTCATCTCTCTTCTCAACGAGACAGTTAACCCAATTAAAAAAAAAAAAGAAGAGTCACCACACGTAGTAACTCTCAGCTTCTTACAGGCCATAATGATATCTAAGGACCCTTACCAAGTATTCTAAAACTGACAACAGTATCCAGAGATGATACGGAAATATCACACAAATCTTAACATGTTTATTTTCTATCTGTCACTCTTAAGGATTGAGAAAAGCCTTATTACAATGGAGATATTGCTTTTTAAGTTTTCAGTGATCTTAACAGAATCTGGCAAATGAAGAGTTAAAAACTGGTTAAATGAGCTATTTGGTTCTGCCACAATGGAGGATCTATATATGGCTGATAGAGGCAAAAATTAATTTATCTGATGTATTGTGATCTGCTCCAGTGCTCAAAGTACCGTGTAGTCTGCCTGAGGTCTACCAACTGTCTTGGATTTCTGTCTCCCTATTTCTGTCTGTATCTTTACTATAAATCCAAGTTATTTGAGACAAGTCAATGAAACTCTCACTAGAGACCATAAAATCTTGCCATTGAGGAGATGGAGTTCTAAGCTTCACTACTTTGCTCAAGATGAAAACACAGGCGGAATCAAAATTTAAATTGAGATTTCACTGACTCCAAGAAGTTCATTTCTCCACCCAAGTCCCCATGTTGCGTTCTCTGTCCACATCACAAGAGAATGCAAACTCCATGATGGAGATTTCCCCTGTCTTGTTGCCCTTGAATTTACTTGGCAAGTATTTGGTGCTCCTACGGAATTGCTGAATTAGGAAAGAGTTAGCCTCAATAATTGTTGGCTTATTACAACCATCACCACCTCAGAGTAAATAAGGAACTAGTGGTTGCTCTGAAGACCCCTCTTCTTCTATCTGGAAAGGATGGTTCTTGGGATCTCAGAACTACAGAACATTGCCTGCCTGCCTCCTGCAATTGTAGAGCAAGGATGTCTTGGCGGCGAGATCCTTTCATAAATGATGTGAATTTTCCTCCACAGGAGGACAAGTTGCCCTCAAGGTTTCTCTTAGACAGTCGTGTCTGAAGCAAGTTTGAACATCGGAAGCATTCACATCTGCAGGGAAAAAAAAGTTGACAAACCCAAGCAGAAGGACAAGAGTAAAACACCCAGTTATGGAAGCACAACATTCTGGAATCTCTTGTGGAAGGAGAAACCACCTCCTCAGCTCCAGGACTCCAGCTCTTTCTCTGCTGTACAAAGATTAACGCGTGTAACGATAATGTCAGAGGCAAGACTCATTTTAAAAATTCTGTTCAGTAAATCTCTTTGAAAGACTTTGGGAAGCTGTAATTCAATTAAATGTGTATCAAGTACAATTGGATTAAAATATTTCTTGAAATAACAGTGCAGGCTGGGGGAACATCCACGCGCATATATCCAACTCTTCCTGTTTCATATTGCTGATCAATTCACGGCAAACAAAAGTTCAGTTTCAGATGCTGCACTACACAAGTCTCGAGCTCGCCTGTACTATTACTGGATAGTAAGTGAACCGTTACAATATAAATTCAGTTGACACCTTAACAGAAAATTGATTATGGCATAAATGTATTTGTTCAGTTGGTCTCACATATGGAAAATCTTAATTGTAGAGCTTTTGGACATAGAAATATGCCTTCACAGCAATAGGAATAAAGTGTTGATTTTATCTATTAAGCTTGCATATGGCATCTGTTATTCAGTATTCAAAGGAGTGCTTCCAGCATGCACAGATGGAAAAACAAAGCCCTTTTAAAAGTTGCACCACTTTAATGAAGTATATTTAATATAGTATGGTATTTTTCAAAAATAATGAAAAGATTCATACTAGAAGAGCATTTGGTCAGCTTTTATAAATGCTCTATTTAGTTACTCTGTTTTTAAAAGAATATGACAATTACTAACTTCAGTAAATTATAGTTTATTCCTAAAATTAGCAGAGAAGCTGTCTCTACTTCCATAGTCCCATACTCCCCTAACTGTCCCCATTGCCTCATCTCCTTTTTTAGAAGGAGATACTTACCTATCAGATTTGAGTTTTACATAAAGAACTGTCTAAAGACAATGGATTCTTGCTGTTTATTCATGAGATGCCTGCAGAGATAAGATTG
Source organism: Meles meles (assembly GCF_922984935.1). Lineage (NCBI taxonomy): Eukaryota > Metazoa > Chordata > Mammalia > Carnivora > Mustelidae > Meles > Meles meles. The sequence goes on along the minus strand of NC_060077.1, from coordinate 89,517,334 downwards.
CTATTCTGAGTATCTTTATTCTTCACAATCATTCTTTTCATCTGTTCTGCCTATTAATGTATTTGTACATGGGTATTTACTAGCCAGAAAGGCTACTATGCCTCTTATTTTTATTGCCCCATTTTGGGGGGTTCACAGATTCCATTTCTTATTTTCCATTAAATTGCTATTATGCTACTTACACCATCTTGATGAAGGCTGCTTCAGGCTCAGACAGTTCTCCATACAATTTTTCCTTAGTAATGAAGATAGTTATGTTTGGGATACTAGCCATTCATCAGGTATGTAATTTGCAAGTATCTTCTCCCATTCTGTAGGTTGCTTTTTAGTTTTATTGATTGTTTCCTTCACTTTACTTTGATAAAGAGTTAGTATCCAAAATATAAAGAACTTTTAAAACTGAACATCCAATAAACAAATAATTCAAATAAAAAATGGACGGAAGTCATGAATACACATTTTCCCAAAGACATCAGATGGCTGGCAGACACACGGAAAGAGGTTCAACATGACCCATCATCGGGAAATACGGGTCAAAACTACAATGGGATGCCACCTCACACTTGTCAGAACACAAGAAACCACAGGTGTTGGTGAGGATGTGGAGCCCAAAGGAACCCTGATGCACTGCTGGTGGGAATGCAAACTGTGGAAAACAGTGTGGAGGGTCCTCAAAAAGTTAAAAATAGAACTACCCCATGATCTAGCACTCGCACACCAGGTCGTGACCCAAGGATCTAAAAACACGCACTCGAAAGGATGCATGCACCCAGATGTTTACAACAGCATTATTTATGATGGCAAAACTACGGAAGCAGCCCAAGCGTCCACTGACTGATGAATGGCTAAGAAAGATGTGGTTGGTATAATCTCACCATAAAAAGAACAAAATCTTGCAACTTACAAAAACAAAGATGGAGCCAGAGTATATTACTCCAAGCCAAGTAAGTCAGTCAGAGAAATGCCATATGACTTAAAACTTACTCATATGCGTAATTTAAGAAACAAATGAGCAAAGGAAGAAGAAAGAAAGAGAGACAAACCAAGAAACAGACTTTCAACTATAGAGAACAAACAGATGGTTACAAGGGAGGTGGGGGGATGGGTTAAATAGGTGATGGGGATTAAGAAGTGCATGTTTGGGGCGCCTGGGTGGCTCAGTGGGTTAAAGCCTCTGCCTTCGGCTCAGGTCATGATCTCAGGGTCCCGGGATCGAGCCCCGCATCGGGCTCTCTGCTCAGCGGGGAGCCTGCTTCCCTTCCTCTCTCTCTGCCTGCCTCTCGGCCTACTTGTGATCTCTGTCTGTCAAATAAATAAATAAAATCTTAAAAAAAAAAAAAAAAAAGAAGTGCATGTTTGTGATGAGCACTGGGCGTTTTATGTAAGTGTTGAATCACCGAATTGTACACCTGAAACTAATATTACACCGTAGGTAAATTAGAATTTAAATTAAAACTTAAGTACATATAATATGTATATGGGTGTGTGTATGTGTATATGTATATATAGAGAGAGAGACAGAGAGAGAGACAGACAGACAGACAAAAAGAAAGATCTGTGTTATTCGTGAGAATAGGTAGGTATTATAATATCACCAACACATAAGAACGTTTTATTACCTTCCTACTTATTTCCTCATTACTACTATCTGGTATTCATTACGAGTCAAACAATCTCAAAGACAGATGGACATTAATTATATTAAGTCAAAATTAAGACAGTAACTAAAAATCATTATACAAGGGTTTCAATTACATGGGAAGGTAAAAAATACATTTTCCCCCTGAGTATTATCACCCAAGCTTCATCATTATAGTTTGGTAAATATTAAATTGCACATTCTGTCATGTGCTATATCCTATCCTACATATCCTCATATATCCTATATGAGGAATATCTTTGCTCTCTATATGTACAGATGTCAATGATAGAAAACAGTTTAAAGAAGAATTCACAATAAGTAATTTAAAACAAGGTGTATCCAGCTGAGAATTGATTATGTACTTGTTAGACTTATGTCTTTGTGTTACTTTTTTATTTTTATTGAATGAAGACTGTATTTGACATGTTTCATTTAAAAGTTGATAAGGAAATCTCCAATAAGCATTAACTGGCATGTTTTCCAACTTAAGTGGTCCAATTTTGATGTCCGTTTTGTTTTTTCTGCCACTCTGTAAAATACTCAATGGGTAAACTTAATGGAAAACTGTGATAGGAGGTAATTTCTCATATTTAAAATGTATCCTTTCAAACCACACAAAACAGAAACAAATGACTTATTTGTCAATCAACGTGACAAAATTACAATCTTCCTGTGACATACCGTTTGCCTCCTTTGAAAACGAAGAATCAACATTACCCCTTCCCTAAAGTAGCTTACAATACAGTGGGTGAAAAGGGACAGGAATAACTTATATGTAATATGGTACATGCCAGTATGCAGTAGTATTATGGTTTTGTTCATTTTCTTTTGCTATTACGATATGTCTTATTACCTACAAAAGACTAAAGATGGGGTGCCTGGGTGGCTCAGTTATTTAAGCATCTAACTCTTGATGTCAGTTCAGGTCAGATCATGATCTCAGGGTCATGAGATCAAGCCCAGTATCGGTTTCTGTGCTGGACGTGGAACCTGCTTAAGACTCTCTCTCCTGTTCCCTCTGCTCCTCCTCCCCCTAAAATAAAATAAATTCTTCAAAAAGACCAAAGAAAATTGAAAATTGGTGCAATTTATGAGGTCACTGAACCTCTTATGTGACAAGCATACATATGGTCATCAAAGCGGGTGCTGACTTAATGATCTTGTGAAACTTATTGTTTAATAATGCACTGACTTGGGTTAATAACATAGCAATTCTTATGTTGAAAAAATATATATACATTGCTTAAGTCACATGCTCCAAAAGTATGTATGACAGTACGTAAACAGTTGTGCTTATTCTTGATAAATTATTAGTAGGCCACACTGCTTCAAAAATAATGCCCCCTCCATGCCAGAACTCATCTTCCCTCCTCTCCTTTGTCCCTGTATAAAGCCTGCTTTTCAAGAGCCCAGTTAGCTCTGATGACTGGTGACCAGTACTAACCTCCCCACTTCGAGCACACTACCTAAGAGCACCTTATTGCAATTGTCCTTATTTTCTTTGACCTTGCTCTGTTTCTCCCTCTAATCAGTGAAGTATAACTGCCTGGGGTTCCCTTCTCACAACGTCGCATGAGATGACAACGTAACTGCTCAGAGTGAATAGAGGTCTACAGGGGCTTCCGTCAGTATGTCAGCATGGCAAGGATCCAGGCAGTGGGATCAGAAAGAGGGATGTTAACACTCTAATTCTGCCATTTATTTATGCCTGAAAGTTTATGTTATTTACTGAGTCTAAATATATAATTTATACAACAGGTAGGCCAACACCAACATCATGGTTTTGTGGAAGATACTCATATTACACAAAGAGGATCTAGGACAATGCCTTTCCCACAATGGATTGCTGAGTTAATTTCTTTAGATATCACTTTCCATTTTTACCAATGACCTCACTCCATGAAGCTTAAGGAAATGATGGATATACTTGGTACCTTGATAACTAGAAGATAATTTCTGAGCACACAGAACAGGGCATCTTTAAAACAATTCCTTATATAATATTTATCCTAATCTTTATCTACTTCCAAACCTTTAAGATAAAATGCAGATTATGACAGGATGCCATGTGGGCAAAATTCCACAATTGACTCACATCCCACAGTAAAAGGCCGGTACTATGATTTGTCATCATATATAAGATGAGGTTTTAACTGGGTTTATGGTTTTTACTGTGTTAGAGACTTCACTGTGCTTAGGTTTAACTGAGAAAGATCATATATCATAATCATATATCATTTCTCCACAGAGCCCACAAGATTAAAAAAATTAATGTTGCATCACTATGATTTATGCCCCAATAGACTACTTTTCCTAAAAATCTCAATTAAGTTTCCTCTAGGGCTCGCAGTTTTAAAGAAAAATATTGTAGTTTTCCCTTGCCTCCTCTACAAGAAATAGTTCTAAAGTTAAATAACACTTTTTCTTTGTAGCACCATACAGGAATACAGAAGGGCCAAACTCTTGAGATGTGTCAAATTACTTTTGGAAATAATGACTTGTTGCCATGGTAACCTGGAACCTAACGAATCTATCACAGGTTCTCGGCCCAGGTATGAAATGAACTGCACCAGAGATTTTGAAATAGTGACTCAGTTGCCTGAATCAGAAATGAGTTTCATATTCCCTTTTTCTTCAAGGATTAATCTGAATATCATCCAGCAAATGAACTCGTAAGTCAGGTATGATTATTATTTCCATCCCAAACTATGGAGGACTACTATGTATACACCTGATGTTAGAAGAGAACGTAAGATCTTCTAGGTAATCATTAAGCACATGTCCTCTTTTTTTTAAGATTATTTTTTATTTATTTATTTGACAGAGAAAGATTACAAGTAGGCAGAGAGGCAGGCAGAGAGAGAGAGAGAGAGAGAGAGAGAAGGAAGCAGGCTTCCTGCTGAGCAGAGAGCCCGATGTGGGGCTCTATCCCAGGACCCTGGGATCATGACCTGAGCCTAAGGCAGAGACTTTAACCCACTGAGCCACCCAGGCGCCCTGCACATGTCCTTCTCTATTGTATTTTTCCTATCACCTGCTAGACAGCAGTTTTCTGCTGAGATAGAGGAAAAGTGGAGCCACTTCGAAGTGACAGTGTCATTTAAGACGTTTCTTAGGTCGAGTTATGAACATTAATTAAGAAAGAAACAGTAGATGCACAAAGGAGCAAAAGGGTATATACTTCCATTCGGACATTGACACTGATGTCTATCCTACTGACTTTCACTAACCGTGACAAAGGATTGACTACATCTGTGCCTCTTTGTGTGACACGACGCTCTCAAGACAAATCCTGGTAGTTTATGCCCAAGAAAGCTGCACAGAGTGGAAAAAGGATATGTCACACGTGACACACACTGACAGTGTCGCACTGCCTACCCAGACCCTGACGCCAGCGTGAGATTTGATTCCTCGAATGGACTTTTATTTACATAATCTGAAGAGCATCAGGCCACGTCAGGAAATTATTTAAGCATCCAAAACCGTTTCTGATACTGAAGTCTAAATAGGTTGTTCAAGTTGAATGGCAACAGGTGAAGTTGAGAGGAAAATTAAATAACTGTGAAATCTTTGAAGAATAAATAAGAGCCCCTCTGCTCCCGGAAAGCCTGTTAAATGTCTGTGTTGTAGAACTGCCGGTGCAGAAACTCTGACCCCACAGCTCCCAGGGGACAGTTGTCAGGAGACATCAGCCACCACCCAGTGAAGCATAATTAGTGTGGGGAACCGAAGCGGAGCTGCACAGATGAGAGCGGAGCCCTGTGGTCAAGCGTGCCCAGCCACTGACTTGCGCTCGTCTTGGGTAGTCAGAGCTGCAGCATCCCACGGTGTTGTAGAAATGTGGAAGTGAGGGGAAAAAAACCAACTTCCTTTGCCCAGATATACCATTCTGTGTTAGAAAATATAAGCATCAAAAACATCCCAATTAAAAAAGCCCCAAGCTTAAACCACAAAATCCAGTGACCATGTTTACATGAACTCCGGGAAGAAACCCTATTGTATTCTCTGGAACAGTGATGTTGGACCGTGGGAGTTTCAACTCTTTGTTCACTTCAACTGCACGTTATTATTACTTTTTTTTTTTTAAGTCAACTCAAATGCTGGAGATACAGAGACTACTTGACCTCACAGAACTTATTGTCAGGAAAAGGACGTAAGTGCAGATTTCTGAAGCACTGCAGCTTCGTTTCGAGAGAGAGGCAGGGATCTTGTGTTCTGACAACCCCGAAGCAGCAGGCCCTTTGGCCAAGGGGCTTTGCCAAGTGTTCCCAGAGGAAAATTCGTCAGACGGAAGTTGAAGACTCATCTGGAGCAACTTAGGAGCTTATTAGAAAGTAATTTCTACTTTCAAAACCGTTAGGGCATTTTAGGCAACCAAAGTAGCATTAGCAAAATCTCCGTCATGTGAGGCAAGGGGCGCGAAGAGATTTGTGCTTCAGGAGAAAAAAATAATTAGTATTTTAAGACTAGAGGAAGAGTTAAAATACCCGAGGGAGAAAGAGAAAAAACTGTCCTTAATTACAGCAGTAATGACACGGGATCAAAGGGCAAGTATTTAGACATACTTGAATGATTACATGCAGGGTAACAGATACACCAAAATCTAGGAGTATTTCAAGTTGGGTATCTGGAAAAGACAATTCACTGAGAGATGGAAGGTTTTAAAGAAGTTGGAGGACACAGTGAGTTCCATTTTAAAGCCTAGTAGACCTGTGGTGTCTTTCCTTGGGATATCCAAAAGGAAATTAGAATAGCCAGTTTGCATTTCAAAGAAGACAAAAAAAAATATTTGGGAGACACAATCATCTCTGGTTAAGAAAGCTAATGTGTAGAATGGCATGATATATTAGATTTCATATATATATAAAATAAGATCTATGTTCCAGACTTCAGCTTAAAGATTCAGAGCACTGCAAATGTTCCTTCCACCCATATAACAAGGAAAAACAAAATTAGCCAATTTTCCTGGTTCATGACAGAACTGAGGACATAGAGGTGGTTATCCCATAAGAAAGCGACAAGCCCCTGCACTACCACACCACCTGAGTGTACTTAAACTGAAATATAGGATCACCACAGCAGAAGAGTTCAGAGGGAAGGATGAGAATATACCTTTACAAAGTCACTTCACCACATGGGAGGTGGTATATGATTGTAAAAAGGGGTTCCACGGTAATTAAAAAATAAATATGGCAATAATATAACAATAATTTTAAACAATTTGAATGGAGATACAGATAATAAACCAATAAAATAGATTAAATATAATTTTAAAAACTAACATAAGAGGACAAGAGGAAAAAATGCTGCAATGAATAGAAAACAACTAAAACAGTAGATTTTTTTTTAAGATTTTATTTATTTATTTGACAGGCAGAGATCACAAGTAGGTAGAGAGGCAGGCAGAGAGAGAGAGAGGGAAGCAGGCTCCCTACTGAGCAGAGAGCCCAATGTGGGGCTTGATCCCAGGACCCTGGGATCATGACCTGAGCTGAAGGCAGAGGCTTTAACCCACTGAGCCACCCAGGTGCCCCAAAACAGTAGATTTTAAACCAACTTTATCAATAATCATTTTTGACAAAGATTCTAAACTTGTTAAAACTAGTTAAAAGATAGTCCAACTGAAACAAAAGACTATATTCTGTGTACAAGAAAACTGGAAGAGAAATTTCAGAAAAAGTAGAATTCAGAACAAGGAAAATATCAGGGACAAAGGATATAATAAAAATGAGATGATTCTTCAAGAAATGTATAATTTTACATGCACATGCACTTTGAAAGAGAACTTCAAAATACACAAGAATGTATGGGTTCAAGTGGAAAAGTAGACACATGCATGACTTTATTCGGAGAGTTCAACATCCCTCTCTCCATAACTGGTCCAATAAGTAGGGAGAAAATTAGCAAAGGTAACAAATGACCTGAATAGCACTATCAAATACCTTAACCTAAAAGACCCCAATAAATGCACTCCATTTAGCAAAACAGAATAAGCATTTTTCTCAAGTTCACATAGACCATTAACCAGATAGACTATTTTCTGTTCCATGAAACAAATCTTATTTTTAAATTGAAGGCAGGCAATATACACTTTTATACGAGGTATGAATTAAGCTAGAAGACAATAACAGACATAGCTGATCCTCTTTCAATAGTCAGAAAGTACACTTCTAAATGCACGGGTCAAAGAAAGTATTGGGAAATTACCAAAAAAAGATTTAAATAAAATATATGACATATCAAAATTTGTGGGACATCGATAAGTTGGTGTTTGCAGGGAAATGTATAGCACCAAGTCAACAAATGAGGAGAAAAAAAAAATCTAAATTAATCATCAAAGCTTTTCCTTAGGAAATTAAAAAATAATAAGAAATTCAACCTAAACAAAGCAAAATGAAATAAATAAAAATTAAAGCAGACATCAACAAATTGGAACTAGAAAAATAACAGAGAAAAAAGTCAATGAAACCAAAATCTGGTTCTTCAGATTGACAGGCAAATCTCTAGCAAGACAACAAAGAAAAAAAAGAAGAACAAATTACTGATGTTAAAGTCAAACACAGGAAGGACGGTATTATAGACTGCAGCCAGGAAGGGGACACCACAAACATTATACTCATAAACATGACAACATAGATGGAAAGGACCAATTCCTCAAGAAACACAAAGTACCACAACTCACCCAATATGAAACAAAATCTGAATAGCTTTAGATTTATTAGGAAAATTAATAATTTAATAATTCAGGTGAATCCAGGGAGAAGCTACCAGGTGTCTTAAGCCAGTAGGAACATATAAATAGTAATTCTGGTGAATTGTTGGAGGCCCAGCCTGGGTAGGGTGAGCATGACCAGCTCATGGGGAGAGAATTATATGGAGGATCTCATATTTTAACACGTTCCTCTTCTAGAACCCTTCCACGCTTCCACAGGAAGAACTGGTGAAAGTTCTGTGGCTTTGGCCTAGAAACAGGAAGAAAAGTCAATAACAAACACGCTCAGACTCTTCTCCCTTAACAAAGGGTTTATCTCCAGGAGCAAAGTGATGTTTCAGAAATGAAGGAGAACTAAAGACTTTCTCAAAAATATAATAAATAAATAATGAATAAATAAGTCAATCAGTAAATAAAATAAAAGGTATAATTTGCAGTTACAAACCTCCAATAAAGCCATTTCCAGACCCAAATGGTTTCCCTGATGAATTCTACCAACTATTGAAAAATTTAAAACCAATTTTGCCCCCATTTCTTCTAAAATACACAAGAAGGAGGGGCGCCTGGGTGGCTCAGTCGGTTAAACATTTGACTTCAGCTCAGGTCCTGATCTCACAGTCCCACTTGTGTTCTGGCTCTCTCTCAAATAAAAGAAAATAAGACATACAAGGAGACATACTTTCTTTTTTTTTTTTTCCCTTTTTATTTATTTATTTATTTTTTCGGCGTAACAGTATTCATTCTTTTTGCACAACACCCAGTGCTCCATGCAAAACGTGCCCTCCCCATCACCCACCACCTTTCAAATTCATTTTATGATACCAGTATTATCCTAACAACAAGATTCAAGAACTTTAAAATAGAACTTTTAATCAATCTCTCATAAACATGGGCAAAATACTATGCAATACAACTCAGCAATATAGAAAATACATGGGGCGCCTGGGTGGCTCAGTGGGTTAAAGCCTCTGCCTTTGGCTCAGGTCATGATCCCAGGGTCCTGGGATCGAGCCCCGCATCGGGTTCTCTGCTCAGCAGGGAGCCTGCTTCCTCCTCTCTCTCTGCCTGCTTCTCTGCCTACTTGTGATCTCTATCAAATAAATAAAATCTTTAAAAAAAAAAAAGAAAATACATGACGGTAAGTTTCTTCCTGTGAATGTGTTTCAACATTCAAGAATAAGTCAGTGTAATTCAATGTACAAATATACATGTAAAAACTTCTGGTTGTATCAGTATATGCAACTATAGACATGGGCAAAATTCAACAGCCATGCTTTATGAAACTCTAACTAGGAGCCACCTAGGAACTGAGGGAGAATTTCTTAATGAGGGGAACCTATTAAACACTTACAAACTAACATAAGTAATTGTGAAAGATTGATGCTTCTCTCTTAAGATCTGTAACAAGGCAAAGAGTCTCACCACTCCCACTGAACATCTAATGCAATAAAGCAAGAAAATAAAGAGAAAAAAATAAAACTTTTTATTTATGATATGAAGGTCTATGCAGAAAATCCCGAAGAATCTACCAACGAAAAAAGAGAAATTTTCTCACCTTGAAAGAGAGAAGTTATAGTAGCTACGAAAAAAAAAAAAAAAAAAGCACCTAGGACAAGCCCTATTGAGTAGCCTCAAGAGCAAGATATTAGCATAATCTGAAGTTTGCTTAGTATAAATCTAGGTGGAAAAACCAGGAAACAATTACAGATATTTGGGTATATAGGAGCTGTAGACACACATATGTTACCTCATTTATTTAGGAGACTGGAGAAGCAGTGATATCTCAAGCAAATCCAGAACCCACATCGTGGATGCTAATACCATTCTCCAATAAAAGGATCTGGGGCTCCTTGAAGAAATAGCTAATTCCAGGACTCGGACAGGGAAAGTACAAAATGAGCCTGAGGCATCTTGTAGCATCAGAAAATAATGAAGTACTCAAATAATAAAAAGGGGTATTGCAAAGGACACAAGAGCCAAAATAAAGGAAGCTCTGGTAAAGATCACTTGTTTTATATATTTCAATAAGATATTTTATTTAAAAATAGCCAAGTCCCATTAATGATGGAAGCTCACACAATACAATGGCTTTAATTTGGACATGGCAGTTACATGCACCTTTTGTTATGTTTGGGAATAATGGGGAGGGGAGGAGAAGCGGTGACAGATTCATCCCATACGTTTTTTTTTTTTTTTTTTTTTTTTTTTTTTTTTTTTTTCCTCATTTTATTTATTTTTTCAGCGTAACAGTATTCATTCTTTTTGCACAACACCCAGTGCTCCATGCAAAACGTGCCCTCCCCATTACCCACCACCTGTTCCCCCAACCTCCCACCCCTGACCCTTCAAAACCCTCAGGTTGCCCCAACCTCCCACCCCTGACCCTTCAAAACCCTCAGGTTGTTTTTCAGAGTCCATAGTCTCTTATGGTTCGCTTCCCCTCCCCAATGTCCATAGCCCGCTCCCCCTCCCCCAATCCCACCTCCCCGCAGCAACCCCCAGTTTGTTTTGTGAGATTAAGAGTCATTTATGGTTTGTCTCCCTCCCAATCCCATCTTGTTTCATTTATTCTTCTCCTATCTCCTACCCCCCCATGTTGCTTCTCCATGTCCTCATATCAGGGAGATCATATGATAGTTGTCTTTCTCCGATTGACTTATTTCATCCCATACGTTTTTAAGTGAAAGATGAGGGTTTACAGTGTTTTCAAGGAAACCTATTGAAAAAATATTAGGTTACTGAAGCAACTGCAATGTGAAGCTAAGGCCCTCCTATTCTAGACCATGCCTTTTGATATTTTATCATCAAACAAAATTCAGCCTAAGGCAAGAATTTCTATAGATTTTCATTTTGGCAGTAAACATTGTTGAAAGGATGGTTGGCTCATACATGTGGAAAGTGTTGCTGCTGAATTTAAAGGACTTCACTATTTACGAAATAAGGAAAAAAGGATATTTTGGTTTTCATATCCACACAGATCCCTGGAGGACAGGACATTGTATTTTTCTCTCCTCAGCAATGAGCCTGGAAACTATTGGGTAGGCAGTAAATACTAGGGAATAAATATGTCAATGTCTATTTAATATAGAATAAATTTAGACCATTAAGCAGATCTAGGACACTAGAGACATTTTGGAATACTGTCCCCCTAGGGTAGTAGACTGGCCTTATCAGAAGCATGCGAAGGTACTAAACATTATGGAAAACCATGGCAACTACAAAATATACGTGAGTTAGATCAAAGGTGCTTTCCTGCACATTAGTCTCAACGCCTGTGTTACCTACTTGCGCACTTGAACGGTTCTCAGCATCCCTTCATCACATTCAGACAGAGTAGGTATTAGCTACCTTTCATCAACAGAACTCCTCACATTTGGCAAGTATCGTATCATTTTATGTCAACTCTTTCACCAAACAACCCAATACAATATCATCGCTATTAGCAGCCAAGGAGCTTGAAATAGAGACAGATATATTTTAAAGGCTCAAGCTAAGCAAGTTTTAAGAATAAAACTTATTTGGACCACTTGACCATTTTTCCGATCTGGAGCACACAGCATCTGGGTGTGGGATGGGAGTAGTCTCCCATCTAAACCGCATAAAACAATTGGAGAGGGACTGTAAACACACAAATATACACTGTATTCATTAATGCTGTGGACGTAACATTCACTCTTCCCATAGACTCCCTAAAGCTCCCCCTGTACACAGTCACATTCGAGGGAACTGGTTGAATGGTGACTTTCGGAGTCAGCATAGTTTTAATATTTTTATGAACATGAGTTCATCTCAAATAGGGCAATTTCCCTGAAAAGGCTCATTTCCTGATTTTAGTAAGAACACGTTTGTTTTGTTTTGACAGTGAAAGTTACACTTAAAAATAAATCACTGATTTTGAAGGGTCAGGGGTGGAAGGTTGGGGGAACAGGTGGTGGGTAATGGGGAGGGCACGTTTTGCATGGAGCACTGGGTGTTGTGCAAAAAGAATGAATACTGTTACGCTGAAAAAATAAATAAAATATGGACATTTTAAAGAGGGAAAAAAAATAAAAAAAAATAAATCACTGAACAGGTTTAAAAAAAAAGTTTTTTGGGAAAAGATATAAACATTGCTTCAGTTAAATAAAATACTTTTAATGTTTCCTCTGAAAACAGGAGGTCTCCAATTTTGTATTTTTTTGTTTACAATTCCCAGCTTTAAAATTTTATTTGACTAAACCTCTGGCCACAGTGTCATTTTTAAAGCATTCATATTTTGCCACTTTCCTATTCTTGTTTTTCTCTCTACTTATTCAACATACACTCCTCACCCCACATCTTCTTTGTTCCTAATTACAGCTTTCCTATTAGGTCTTCATATTGAGTTCTGGGATCTGGGATTGTTCAAGAAGAAACATATTTCTAATTAGTTAAGTCTGTTCTTCACCTAGGAGTACAGCAGGCAGCGCTCATGGGTTTATTAACTCACTGCTTTCACAGTCCCTAAGCATGGCCCTTCACCCTACTTTCATGCAAGTGTTCAAATGGCACTTACTTCTCAAGACACTTCTTTCTTTCACAAAACTGTCTCAATATGGAGGCTTTGTTGTTAAAAGATATTCTGTTGTGACTTGCCAGAATTAATGATAAACATACGAATCTTCCCCAGGTTGTGCATTTTAGCTGTGCTCTTGAGTTTGATCTTCCAATTTGCTACTTCAAAATTCCATTCCTAAACTGCTTTAATGCTTGGCTTCCAACAGTCTAAGACCTGAACTGTTGTAATTCAAATAGGACTGTGTACATTTTAAATACCAAATTTCAAAGATTTTATTTATTAGAGAGAGAGTATTAACACTGGGTGTGGGGCAGAGGTGGGGGGGTGGTGTGCAGCACAGGGAAAGGGACAAACGGACCGCATGCTGAGTACGAGCCAGACGCCAGGCTTGATCTCATGACCCTGAGATCGTGACCTGAGCGGAAATCAAGCGTTGGATGCTCAACTGACTGACCCTCCCAGGCGCCCTTTAAACACCTAATATTCAGACCCAGTTTAATTCTGCATGGTCAGCAATGGATTGTTTTAGCTGTATATTTTATAACTGAAGAAATAAAGCATCTATAAGTTGAGGTATTTTAAAAGGATAACATTAAATTTTTCCACTTTCTATGAAACTTACTATTGAGAGGTTAACAATTATTTGTAAGCATTTTCTCACAAAATGTTTTGAGTAACACCAACTGGTTAATTTCTAAATTTCTTAAGATCTGACAGTCTGGGGGGGGCCTGGGTAGCTCATTGGTTAAGAGTCTGTCTGCCTTTGGCTCAGGTCATGATCCTGGGGTCCTGGAATCAAGTTCCACATTGGACTCTCTGCTCAGCGGGGAGTCAGCTTCTCCCTCTCCTTATCCCTCTGCCTACTTATGCTCTCTCTGTTATATAAATAAAACCTTTAAAACAAAAAGATTTGATGGTCTATTCATAATAAACTTCATTTATACTTAATCTTAAGAAAATTTATATGAGGTTGCAAGATTTTATTTCAAGGTTTCTTTTACTGCTTATAATAACTGTTTTGAAACTATTCTCCAAACAACCTCAGAATTTGCTAACAGCTCCTCAGAAAACTGGATGTCTGCATACTGCTACTCGGGCCCTCTTTCCCCAGTTTTACCACAGCTACTCTGCTTCTCTTTGAACATACAAAGTTAAAAGACTGAAAACAACTGACCAATGCAATAAAGTATGATAATGTGAGTTACACTAATTCATCTTAAAAAAAAAAGTCTTTTGGGGAAGTAGTTCTAGGAGAATCAATCATGAAACAGAAAATGCTACATATTGAAAATAGTTTACCAGCATCATTGTGATAGGTAATATATATTGAACACTTACTAAGTGTTTTGTTCTAATCAATTTACATTTATTAACTTGTTTGATTTTCAAAACAAAGTCATTTCATGCATATTTTATAATGAGAAAGCTGGGGCACAAGAAAATAAATTATCCAACATCATTCACCTAGCAAACGAAGTATTTATGGACAATTTATTTTCTGAAGGATTAACTTCTAGAATAGCAGTCTATGTTTTATTTTACTTTGGAGTTCTTGCCGTTTGCTGACTTTTTATTCAGACCCACCACATAATTGGTGACATACCATGGCGACCAGTCCCAGCACATAATCACATACATAGTAAGAGATGGACACTGCCGGCTGAATGCAAACTTGAGAATTCATGTGTGCTAAGTTCTCAATCAAACCAAGTATTGGTTTCTCAAATACTTAAGAATTCTAAAATTATAATCCTTTTATCAGCCAGAAAGCTAGTCTCTTAAATATATAACATTAGCTTCCCATTTATTTTAGGAGTTGCCAGAGACAACATCTTAGATAAACTTCAAATTATTTTGAGTATTTTACTTTATAATTTTCTACATTATATTTACTGAGGTATGTACTGTAAAGATGATTCAGGGTTTCAAGAAAAATAATTTTCTTCCTTTTCCATGCCCATATATATATATATACATATATATATATACATATATATGTGTATATGTGTATATACACACACATATATATACATATACATATATATATGTATATACATATACATATATATATGTATATACATATACATATATATATGTATATACATATACATATATATATGTATATACATATACATATATATGTATACATATATATATACATATATATACATATATATGTATATATATATGTGTGTGTGTATATATATATCTCTACAATTCTTTTTTAATTTTTAAAAAATTTTTTTTAGTGTTCCAAAATTCATTGTTTATGCACCACACCCCACCCTCCATGCAATCCGTGCCCTCCTTAATACCCACCACCAGGCTCACCCAACAACCCCTTACCCCCGTCCCCTCCAAACCCTCAGTTTGTTTCTCAGAGTCCACAGTCTCTCATGCTTCATCTCCCCCTCCGATTTTCCCCAACTCACTTCAATATTTTAAGACTTTACTATGAAGCAATTAAATACCAAGACAAACGGATTTAAGTTTCTTTTCTGGTTCTACAACTTTCTATTTCTGTAAAAATTAACCCTTATAAAATTCTTAATTTGTAGTATGGGTAGTATAGCAATTAGTCTTCATAAAATGCCATTATAAGGATTAAATGAAATAAAGCAGATAAAGAATATAAAATAATTCAGGCAGAGAATGTAGGATGTATGGAACTTTGGTTCTTTTTCCCTCATCTCCACTTACTCTTTTCCAGCATGACTGCTGCCCCCAAATTTACATACTAATGTGTACTGAGAATTAAGTCAGGGCATTAGTTTCAACATCAGTGGCCAATTTCTCCCTCTGAGTAACAAAGATTCATAACTAAACCATAATATAGCTTAGCTGAAAATTAGGTTAGTAAGTCATCAATTCTTAACTGATGTCAAGTTCTGCAAAATAATAAAGTACTGTACAGGTAAATACACTTTTAGTAAAGATAAATTAAATGCCAATGAGGATATAAAAATTATATTGCTTTTTTTCTATGGGTAAGTAAGAAATCCCAGATATGTAGGAAAAACAAACAATTTTATACATACATTTTACCATATACATAAAAAATTATCTGTCATTTTGGCAAATACTTTAAATGTTGCAACATTACCAACATGGTTTGGGGATCACTAACTAAAAACCTCCACATGAAAGAACACACAGTATAATGAATTCCTTTTGGTGTTGTAAAAACTAATCACCTCAGATTTAGGATCTAGATTAGACACACTCTCAAATAATATAGGATATTTTCACATAAATATAAACCTCCTGTCAAATATTCCACAGTATTCTTCAGAGATTTCAAGTGCTAACATTAAAATATGTAAGATACCCTAAAAATAATATACTCTAAAAGGCCTACTCTGAAACTTTTTTTAATTATTTATTTTCAGCGTGACAGTACTCATTGTTTTTGCACCACATTTGATAGAAACATTTGATTCACAAAGCAATTCAGTTACTCCTATGCTCATTTTCAAAGGTCTGATTGTTCTAAGGAGCTTACAGTGAGAAGTTGGAAAGCTATTCAATTTTATAATTTTAGTATCTCCTTTTTTCTCATTATCTCCATTAGTGTTATTACGACTATTCCCGAAATTACTAAAAATAAATTTTGCAGTGTTTGCTCATTTGTTTTTTAAAGGACAGAAAAGCAATGATATAAAAAAAAAATAAACTGAAGGTCATACATTGTCTGATTTACTACCTGCTGTTGACATTCCATGAATGGCCGTTATGTGGAAAGGACTGGTTTAACTGGGAAGTTTTAGAAAAAACAACACACAACACTAGCAAGAAATTTTTTAGCAGGGAAAAATCTTCAAGAGTCAGTTGGAGCGCTGCTCCAACATCCAAATAATGCAGACTTCCACTTCCGGCTCGGACGCAGTAGCTTCCAGCGGACCAAGACTCTCACCAAACCTAACAGGAAAAATACCGTGAAAACTGGACAGAGGAACCGCAAGAGGCCAGTGAACATATAAGAATGTTCTCAACCTTATTAGTTATTGGGGGAAAGTTAATTAAGCCCACGGTGACATATTATTACATTTCATCAGAAGAGCTAAAATTAAAAAGAATGAAAATATCAAGTGAGGGAGAAGATGTGGAACAAATGGGGACTGTCATAAAATGACATTTTTGTAGGTCAAAATGGTTGAATCATTTGTTTCATATGTTTTCAGCTAAGCCAAAACTTGTGAAAACCTATTTAATATTTAAATGTACCAGGACTCAGCCATTCTACTCCAATGTATAAATTCAACAGAAATTTCTATGTGTATATGCTATCCACAGAGAGGAAGTGGGGTACTAGGATTGTCCAGAGCTGGAAACAAACATACTAGGTATTTGGAACATATTCATCCAATACAGTACTATAAATCAGTGAAAAAAAAAAAAGATTAAAAAAATGATTGGTACACCCGGTAGCACGGAGAGATCTCACAAACCTAATACTGAGGGGAAAAGAGTCAGACCTGAAATAGAACATACTGTGTGGTTCCATTTACATAAAAGTCCGAAAAAAAATAATAATGGTGGTGAAAGTTGGCATAAGGGTCATATGACAGTCTCAGTGGTGTGGTTTTCATTCCCAAGACAGATACTAGTTTCTACCAGTGCACTTCCTATATGTTCATTTCAATTAAAATATTTTGACCAAAAAAAAAAAAAGAATTTTACAAATCTAGCAAAAGTTTAATGCTTTGACCACCTGCGTTATTCCAGTCTTTCAGGAATAACATTTTTTCTTTTTTTAAGTACACTCACCCTCAAGGTGGTGCTCAAACTCATGACTCTATGATCAGGAGTTGCAGGCTCCACCACCAGAGCTAGCCAGGCACCTCAGAGGAATAACATTTTTTTTTAAGATTTTATTTATTTATTTGACAGACAGAGATCGCAAGTAGGGAGAGAGGCAGGCAGAGAGAGAGGAGGAAGCAGGCTCCCTGCCAAGCAGAGAGCCAGACGCGGGACTCGATCCCAGGACCCTGGGATCATGACCTGAGCGAAAGACAGAGGCTTTAACCCACTGAGCCACCCAGGCGCCCCAGGAATAACATTTTTAATACATTATACAATTGGATGCTCCCACAGCTGGGCGGCTACTTGCAGAGTGTTTGTTTGGTTCCCTGACTTGTAAAATACCTTCAGTGATGCTTGGAAGAGGGAATCAAACCGCAGAGCAGTAAGAAAGGGTGTTGATATTTTCTTTCCATATTTTTTTGTCTTGTTCTCCCTTTTGTTTTATGGTTTTACTTTTGTTCTTATTTTTTCCTCTGGTGAATTGAAATATATACATCCAAACCCCTGATGGCCAATTTTAAGACTTTAAAACAGTGTATTTTAATATAAATTATCAATAAGAAGAATGAACCATTATCTGCTACTTCCCACCCTATGGGATAAATCAGCTCC
Source organism: Meles meles (assembly GCF_922984935.1). Lineage (NCBI taxonomy): Eukaryota > Metazoa > Chordata > Mammalia > Carnivora > Mustelidae > Meles > Meles meles. Next base: position 89,499,028 of record NC_060077.1, on the reverse strand, counting down.
AATTAATTCATCAGGCCTTTCATAATTCCATCTTTACAAATGGATTTTTGATAAAACTAAATGTCATTATCCATATTGCCATGATTATATCATTTAAATCTTTTGAAATTTGTTTTATTTTACGGTGTTCTATTTTCCCTTATAATACATATATTTTTATTTTATAAAAATGGTGTATCACTTCACAAATCTTAACCTTTTTAACTGACCATCTCTCAATTTACTGTAATTCTTTTTTCTGATTATGTTTAAAGGAACAGCTTCCATTAAATATCCATGAGTTGTTTACATTCTGAATCCTGTAACTGAGGATTTTTTTTCCTGTTCTCTTACCCAGGAATTTCAACTCAGGAATGTATGTTGATTTACTGGTCAAGTATTTCTATCCTAACCTTGCTAATAACAGTGATTCTTGCCATGAAATCCAAGACTTGTCACATTTTCGTAGGAAATCTGATTCTTATAAAAAGTCTGAGTGTGTATGCTGGTGAATTTGAAACCACTGAATTTGAAGAAAAAATATATGGATGGTATCTTTCTCTCAAGTTCAAATAAGCACAAACTGATGAAATTACGGCGTGCTGAAGGGGCAGGGAGAGTGTATGAAAACACTAATCACAACATAGGAAACACAAGTGCTCCATTAAAATCTAAAATAAAAATGCATTCAGTTATGAACGTAATTTTAAAACACTAACAATCTTTCAAAATAAAGCAAGAAGTAGGACATTCATATATTCAGTTCCGGTATTATTTTGTAACACGTTCTGATTTTTTTATTTTAAAAATTTTAATATTTTAAAAATTCAGATTAAAAAATCTGAAAAATCTGAAAAACAAAAGACTTTGAGCAATAACATATTGACTAAAAGTATACTCAGGGATATTTCATATAACACATATTAAAAGGTATCTGTAGTTAAGATGCTGGATATTTTAACTAATTGTGACCACACAGATTATTTTTAACGTTCTCTCAAGCTGGTTGAAAACTACTATCATCTCCATCTACCTCTACACATAAATCTTCTTAACATGGAGACAGGGTAATGTGCTATTTTTAGCAGCAGTATAAAACAATAGACATGTGTCATCTCCCATACTACATGGTATAAAAGTACATCATTTCACCCATGAATGACCAAGACAAATCATAAAATAATTTATTCCAAAAATACTTATCAAGCTTCTACATGCCACTATGTTTGTGCGTTTATGAAAAGACAAAGATGAACATGTAGAGAAGCTCTTCAAAGGACTTAATCTAAAGGTGCACACAAAAACTAAATTCCCCTAACAACATAGTGGGATATGGCATAATAAAGACAATAGTGATAATACAGGCTTATTTTTATGATGGTCTCATGTTTTTCATGTTTTTTTGTTTGTGGTTTTTTTTTGGGGGGGGATGTTTTGTTTTGTTTTAAGAAAATAGAAGCACAGGGGCGCCTGGGTGGCTCAGTGGTTTAAGCCTCTGCCTTCGGCTCAGGTCATGATCTCAGGATCCTGGGATCGAGCCCTGCATCGGGCTCTCTGCTCAGCAGGGAGCCTGCTTTCTTCCTCTCTCTCTGCCTGCCTCTCTGCCTACTTGTGATCTCTGTCAAATAAATAAATAAAATCTTTAAAAGAAAAGAAAATAGAAGCACAAAGCACTACTGCCTAATGTCCACCACCCTGCAGTGCTGATGTCAGGACCGACAAGGAGACGGTCTAACCCAGAAAATTAAGGTCCCACCTATTACAGCACTATCACCTGAAGTGCTCCAAAGCCATGTGAACACAAAGACCCTCTAACACTTGCTCCAATGCCAAGGACACACAAAGACCTTTTAACCCACTTTGCACCTACAGGTACTTCCTAACAAATATGAAACAAATCTCCTAGGACTTTCCAGAAGAAAAAAATGTGGGCACTAACAAACAAGACTTCCCCCAATTTTTTACTATGGGAAAATTTTAGGCATGTTTTATGTTCAAGGGAATGAGTCACACAGCTAGAGATTAGAGATGTTGGAGATGGAGCAGTTGAAGATATAGCAGAGAAATGGAATAAAATATGAACAAAATTAATGATAGAAATAACAATTATCCTAGTGATAATATGTAAAAAAAAAAGTGGGATATTTAAAGAAGATTCTAATTTCTCTCTAGTTGTTATAATCATACTTAGGCCATTTTTAATGGGTAGCCCTGTTATTTAACATTTTAATATCAGGTATATTGATTTTTCTAACAGTATCCTATAGTTAAAGGATACTTTAACAATGAGCTAAGTAACAATTGTTTAAGTAACAATGAGCTACCTATTCTCCTCTCTCTTACACTGCTCAGCTTTGCCAAGTCTGAGACAGAGCATCAAAGAACAGAGTAAAGGATAATAACGTATTGCTTAGAATAAGAACCCATATGCTACACATCACTGATGAATTAGTTAATACAGGTGGGAAGCTGTCACTTTCAGTCCAGGGAAGCCTCTTTCTTACAGTGGAAAACCAGCTAATAAATATAGAAGAAATAATAAGAAAATTACAATTGGCAAACATACTAATAATAATTTAATCAAGAATCACCAATGCATGATGATAAAAATCACAGAAGGAATTTTGAGGATTAAAAGGATATTTTCAATCAGACCACTATTACAAAGAAAAAAACACTAACTTTTCAATTGACACACCTGACATACACCACCTTAACCAAAGATGATATCACCAGTAACAAAAAAAATAGACCTCAGACCTCATGAAATGATGCTATGAAAAGAACACAATATTCCTTCTGCATATTCTTGCCAAAAGCACCATCAAAAGAATTTCTACAAATAGATTGGAACTATTGGTACTACTTAAAATTACTGAGGAACTGTTTCTGATGAAGGCAAAAGGGACAGGAAAACTAAATGCAAGCAATGATCACAAATTCTTCTATAAACAGCACTCATAGAACACTTAGTGAAATTCGTGTAAGACCCATAAGATTAGCTAATATTATATCCATGGTATTTTCCTATTTGTTAAGTATGCAGTGGTCATATCAAAAATATACTCATTTTTAGGACTACTCAATCTGTAAAGTCAACAATTCTGCAATAATTTCTATACGTACCCCAAAAGAAGAAGATATACTAATACAAGTGTGTCTCTGGGTGGGTGAGAGAGACAGAGACAAGGGACAGAGAGAAGGTCACCATTTGGAAAATCAGACTGAGGAAAATCTAAGAATTCTGTGTACCTAATCCTCCTGTAACTTCTCTATGCCTGAAATATTGTATCTGAATAGAAATTTAAATGAAAGTACTGCCAGCTATTTTATGGAATCTCTTGGAGATTTCAAATGAGCAGTGTAATATCATGGGCTCTGTAATTAGAAAAAATGGTTTAGCTGTTATTTCTAAAACATGTCATGAGTAGCTCTAGATCCCCACTCAGTTGTTGCCAGAAATCTCCATATTGTAGATTTGCCAGTATTTGCTTAGGTGTAGAACTAAATGATCATTTATTTCCATGCCATAATGTATCCATACATATCCTCTAGGAATATCCTAGAAGAATGGGACGATCAAGACTCAGACATCCTATCCTGTCCTGGACCAAGTTACTCTCCTAAAATCATCAAACCCTGCTTAGAAATGCCATCATGTTAACAACCAGTAAGTATGAAGATTCAGGGAAATAGGCGTATTCAGACTGATGGCATAAGGAGGTGAACAGGTACAACCTACCTGGGGGGAAATCGGTAACAAACTAAGGCACGTATTGTAAAAATTTGTTAAATGCACAAAAATGTATTTTAAAAAGCAAATACTATAATATTCATAGAGCATAACTCTTGAAAGCTACTGAATTGTCCCTCACTGTAGGCTTGATCTGGGGGTATGGTCCCCAAATTCCAGACAAGGCTGTAGGGTACCCAAGTTAGGAGTCCCAGTACTCAAGTCAGGCAGCCTAAGTTCAGATCTTGGCTTTTCTACTTACCAACCGGGGAACATAGGTCAGTCACTTATTCCTCTTTAAGTTTCTCCAAACAGAATTACTGTGAAGGTTAAAAGAGATCAAGCATGTATACACTTCACAGGCCTTTATAGGTGCTGGGTACCTAAAACAATCAGCACCGTGCCTGGCACATATTGGAGGCAAAATAAAATGTAGCCATTGTTTTATCATGACTTTGTACTCAAACCAGGAATTGCTCTGCAACGTTAAATTCCATGGTGTCTACCCATATACTATGTGTACGCTAATATTTAAATATAACACTGAAATGAAAAAAATCAGTTTCAAATCGCATTATGGTATAATTCCGTGTATCTCCACAGAAGTATCTTCTGAGCTACAGTCTGAATATTAATGCATAATATTTCTGTTTTTCTTTAAATCTTTTTTCCTGAGTGAACATGTAATTTCATAATCGGGGAAAAAAGGTGTTATTTACATTAAAAAATTACCATCCCCAATACTTAATGCCTCCTCTTCATGTTGATCGCATTTTATTTTTCTGGACCAGAGAACCAGGCAGAGGGGGTTGGAGGGGAAGCACATATACCCACGACCACAAGAGCACTGGGTGAGGATAGAGGTCTTAATGAGAATATTCTGCAATACCTTCTCAAAGTCTTCCCTCAATCTGGCCAAATAATTGATTTTTTTCAATGCAGACATTGAATTTTAAATTAATCTTTAAAAATCTTCATTCTACTATTTGGACCTTGCATGAGGGTTTTAGCATATTGGTAATACCTGCACTTGAGGATTGTTTAAATTTGTGCTGTGTTAGTGCACACTAGCAGGGAAACCATCTTGATTCAGAAAAATTAGATGTAATAACTTTTTATGTCAAAAAAGTCACGTGTTTTTTTTCCATTTTATTTATTTTTTCAGCGTAACAGTATTCATTGTTTTTGCACAACACCCAGTGCTCCATGCAAAACGTGCCCTCCCCATTACCCACCACCAATTCCCCCAACCTCCCACCCCTGACCCTTCAAAACCCTCAGGTTGTTTTTCAGAGTCCATAGTCTCTTATGGTTCGCCTCCCCTTCCATATTTTTTTTTTATAAACATATAATGTATTTTTATCCCCAGGGGTACAGGTCTGTGAATCGCCAGGTTTACACACTACACAGCACTCATGATAGCACTTACCCTCCCCAATGTCCATATCCCCCTCCCCCAAAGTCACGTGTTTTTTAATGCAAGTTGTGTTTTATGGAAAGACAAATATTAAGCAGTGAACTATATACTGTACTTTAAATGAGATGGAATTGATAACAAGGCATACCATTATTTTGTCTTCCAAAACAAGTTATTTCTTGTCATGTTTATTGTAATATGCATCAAAGATGTTAAATATGAAAAAAATAAAACCAACCTAGTTGTAGAAGAATGAATCATCAGATTTCCATAGAGGCTATATTTCTTAACATTGTATTATGGAAATTACTGCATCAAATCCTATGAGATGCATTAAAGTGAGGTTTTCTTGTTTTAATTATTGGCTACCAACATAATTTGCACAGAACTGAGTCAGTGTATATAATGAAAATGGTTAAACTTCTAAAGCAAAGAACATTCTAGTGAGCCCCATCCATAATTAAAACATGAAGGGCTAATAAAAAGTTGAAGCCCAAAATTGTTTTGTTGTTTTTTTTCCTCCCCTTCCAGGTTCAAGGCTAATAAAACAATAATCTCTGCACAAATATTTTTTTTCCTTTCCATCCAACATAAACTGGTGCTTAATGGAGAGTCAATAACCTTATTATGAAAACTGATCTAAATCAATAGTATACAGACAGTGGTTAATGATGCTAGGCAGCTTTTTCCAAGTACATTTACTGACAGGATCCTATCCGTCTGGTCAGGAGTTACTGAGAACACATCTTGAAAAGCACACTGTGATACAAAGAAGGCATGCAGATGCCTCGTGCTTGAGACTAAATTTAATCACCTCCTGCTTGTGACCATTTGGCAGCTTTGGGAAAGTTCTCTCCAGAACCAACTCTCTGAAGCCGGGCTATTAAAGTGATAATTAAAGAAAGTGCATGGAAGACATGAACACTAGGAGTCTGGGGTAATTGGCTACAAAAAAGACAAGGCTGAAACACGTCAGTTTGTCTGCTTCCCCTGATTAGACTCTAATTCGAATACCAATATTTCACTGCACGCCAAGGTGCTCTGGGAGAGAAGTCTGCCTCTCTCTTGGTTGAATGGATGGCTCTTGTGTGAAAAGGGAAAAATAGCAATTTTATTTTATACTTAATCCTCCAACACTTTCAGGATCAACAGGGAAGTCCACAAAACCATTCCTGTGCATCTTAATATGATTTATTAAAGATGAGGAAAAAAAGAGGATGAAAAAATGTCATCTAATGAAACAAGTAATTCTGTACATTAGAAGTTGCCCAGCAAGCCTATCATGAAGCAATGGTAATTACATTTGAAGGGCTTATGTGCTGCCTGATAAACTAGTTCAAAACATATGCATGTATTTCCAATCTACTGCTAGCTTCCTTCATAGATGAGCTGCACTGGCGAGGGGGCAGGCAGGGGGCAAGTGGGGCAAACATGGTGAGTAGGAACGCACTTACAGAAATCGTGAAGCATTACTATGCTATAGACTTACTTGAACACTACGCATGTGTCCTTTGGTATTAATTCTTCTTTTTTTTTAAGATTTTATTTATTTAGGGGCGCCTGGGTGGCTCAGTGGGTTAAGCTGCTGCCTTCAGCTCGGGTCATGATCTCGGGGTCCTGGGATCGAGTCCCACATCAGGCTCTCTGCTCGGCGGAGAGCCTGCTTCCCTTCCTCTCTCTCTGCCTGCCTCTCTTGTGATTTCTCTCTGTCAAATAAATAAATCTTAAAAAAAAAAAAGATTTTATTTATTTGACAGAGAGAGATCACAAGTAGGCAGAGAGGCAGGCAGAGAGAGAAGAGGAAGCAGGCTCCCCGCTGAGCAGAGAGCGCGATGCGGGACTCAGTCCCAGGACCCGGGGATCGTGACCTGAGCCGAAGGCAGAGGCTTAACCCACTGAGCCACCCAGGTGCCCCGGTATTAATTCTTCTTAAGAATTTGAGATAAATTAGATTATGAATTTACTAGAATGTCCTGTGAAACAAACAGTGAATTCTCAATTTTAACTGCTTTGGAATTTTGAGGGAACTGAGGAGAGAAGGAATTTCTGCTAAGGACACACATCAGCCAATTGTGAAGCCAGAGTTTGAGCTCAGACTCTAGGAGTATACATAAACTGTTATAGACTAAACATGACTATTAACAGTCACAAAGGCAAAAGTCCTTTTAAATGATTTGATCATCAAATTTGTACTTTAATATCTGTAAGATTCAAGTAAATACAATACTGTTAAATAATGCAGATTCAATTCTTTGTAATGCCCATGCTGTTTCCCCAGCATAATTCACTTGTCACTGTTTCAATGTCCATGGGACACAGGCTTTGGGCCTTTTGTTGTTGTTGTTGTTGGTAGTGACACAGGCACTTTTCAGCTTTGAATATTTACTTAGTTATTCTCTAAAGTCTGACCCACAAACTTCACATACCATACATTCAAAGGTCAGTCCCATAATCTTTTGAAGACCAGGAAGTTCCTGGGTCAGACTTTGGAGAAAAACACTGTCTATGAGATACTTTCTTATTTGAACTTAAAATGAAATGTGTTCTTGAAAGGCCTGGTTCCTAGCTAGCACACAGGCTTCAGAAGAAAGAGGACACTAATTCTGCAAAGACATATGAAGGGCCATTCAACCCTCTGGAGGAAAGAGAAGTCAATGCATCTGGACTCATGGCAGGAAAAGGACCAAAGGAACAGGACTGTAGCACTGGGCAGCTGAAAAGAACATCTGGGGGAGAAGACAGGACTCTGAGTATATTTGTTGGGCTTTCTCTCCCTCCTCCACTCACCTTTGTCCACCTCCTCTTTGATATATTCAACAAAGTCTACATTTGTCTTTGTATCAGCGAACCATTTTGAAGACCTTGAAATAGACGTCAAGAAAACACACGTGAATGTCATTTATCCAGAGGAGGAAAGTAGCATGATAATGTAAGACTCCAGTATTCACAGAAACTGGATGGGGCAGAGGGACAAATCTCTTAGTCGCTTGAGAACATGCAATCAGCTGATGACGAGAGCTGCACATAGCAAGGGGTCAGAACAGACACGTGGATGATAGAATGAGAAGCTAAGACATCTGAAAACAACTTTCAACCCGGAAACTAAAAAAAAAGGCAGGGCGCCTGGGTGGCTCAGTGGGTTAAAGCCTCTGCCTTTGGCTGGGGTCATGAGCCCAGGGTCCTGGGACTGAGTCCCGCATTGCGCTCTGCTCAGCAGGGAGCCTGCTTCCTGCTCTCTCTGCCTGCCTCTCTGCCTAGTTGTGATCTTTGTCAGAAAAAATAAAATAAAATAAAATAAAAAAATTTAAAAAAAAGGCAAATCGTAAATGCAGTCTTACACAAGATCCACCACAACTATCTCAACTTTGCATAATCTGGGTCTTTTTTGCTTATTTGCACATCTGCATTTAAAGTAATGGTTGCACCTGTGTTTCCCTACCCCCCATTGGAATCTGAGAGCGTCCCCTCCCATGCAAGATTAATCTCCCTATCTCTGTCTTGGACTTTATACAGAACTATTAATCTTAGTCCAAACAATCCTCAGGTAGATCTTCATGAATATCATTCAATCTGAGTCAGATAACCTCTCTTCGTGTCACTGAAAATGCCTTCTTCATATCATTTATATATTGGACTGAGCCTATTCCCACTGTGGTTACGTGGAGTAAGTTTGTAGGAAAGTGGGAGGTACCCCATGCAAAGCAAAGAGAATAGCTTCCTTGGTAATCCTTCCCTCAAAAAATGATGCTGGGGACACAGAATTCACTGTTAATGAGATAGTGAACAACAGGACATATAGGAGCTGACATGGATTTGACATCCCTACCTCACCCCCAACATACTGTGAAATCTTTGAAGGCAAGGACATAAACTTTCTTATGCTTTCAGCACTTACTGCAGCGTCTGGTGGGTTGTTAATAAATGAACTGATGGAAGAATAAAAGAATATTCATGCAATTTTATAAAAAATATATATGTAACCTGGTCTTGACTTTGTAAAATAGATAGGCAGAAAGCTCCATTCAAAAAAAAAAAAATATATATATATATATATATATATATTTGGCTGCTATGGGGGGAAACTCCTCACTGCCATGGAGTTAGTGTGTGCCCTAGTCTCTTGCATGAGAAAAATGGTAGTAAGGAAGCAGAATCATGTGGTGAGGAATGGGCATATAGGAGGTGAGACAGGAAACTGAAGTGTGTGAGGAAGTGGGGTATACCAGACAACCCAGATGGGACTAGACATAAACATGCAAAACAATGCGTCAGTGACAGAGCACAACAAAGTTGCGTCTGCCAACAAGGGCACTGCAGCAGACAGAGTCCTATGCAGTGATCTGGGGCTCTACATTACCAGCTTTATAGTCTCCAAGGGATCAGTGGCCCTGCTACACAGGTCCCAAGCCTGATGTCATTATACTTCGTTCCTTCAGTTTGTTATTTGTATCACATACGGTATCAAAAACAAATAATTCTACAGGTTCATCATCCTCTATATTTAGACTGTTATGCTTTTCAAGGAGTTTCACAGGTACTACAGAAAACAATATCCTGAGAGAGAAGGGAAATGGAGACTGGGAAACAGTTCTAGTGTCTTAACTGAACTCCATTGTTACAAATTAATCTCCTGGCCACCAACTAGTTCTTATATGCCCTTCTTGACCACCCTTCCACAATACTGAGTATTTCATCTAGGTGGGCTACAGACAGGTGGAGCAGAAAAACAGACTGGAACACCGCTGCTCTTCTGAGGAAGCCAGAATATGGTACACCTTAACCAAATGCATTACAGATGAGCAATGCATTAAAATGCAACAAATATCTTAGCAGCAAGAAAAGCACATATGTTTTAAGGAAACATTAATAAGTAGATTTGACATTGAGTTTACAGTTTACTTAATTACAGAAGATACTATGTAAAATTATCAAAACAGGTTAACTAAGACAAGGTTAATAAACCATAACTCTACTATTGACCAAGGTTAATAATAAACAATAACTCTAATATCAGTTGACTTGTGCTACCTCTTGCAGTCAATCTCTTTCCTGAAACATAGGCATATTTAACAGCTTGAAACAGCCACTTATTCACAATCTCTATAGGCTGAGAGAGTAGGGAACACACAGCAAGGCTCAAGAGATTACGCTCAAGATCCTGATTGGGTTGCATTCACATCTGGAGCCTAAAGTGGGGAGGGATGAGTTGTTGACAGAACTCATTGCCTTGAAGCTATGAAACTAGGGCTGTGGGTTTTTGCTGTTCTTCACAAGTATGGGCTTCCTGCAGTTCCTGCAGGCCACTCAGAGCTCCTCCACGCATAGACACGTACTCCTCAAAACAATACAATTCCATGTTACTTGGAGACTTTCAGCTCAGGAGAACTCAGTTCAACTTTTAAGATTTTCACTGATTAAGTCAGGCTCACCAGAATATTAAAAATCTATTAATTCAGGATCTTAGGTACATCTGTAAACTCCCTTCACTTTTGCCATGAGTGATAGTCCATCATCTTTGCTATATTATATCATCTAAGAACAAGGAATGGGTTCCACTCATGCTCAACAGAAAGGGTATACAAGGTATGGACCCTAGGGGCTGAGAATTCTGGAGATCCATTCCAGAGTATGTCCAACAAAATGTGTATTTTTGACCATGAAGAATCCAAGGGTTAAATAGGTGTGATTCAACTGAACTGTAGTAGTACCAAGAGACCTGGGGACACGTCCCCATTAGAAACAGCAGGAACTTGAAGTTGGTTTATTACTAAGAGGCTCTTTCACCATTCCACCGCCACTATTTTTTTTTTAAGATTTTATTTTATTTATTTGACAGAGAGAGATCACAAGTAGGCAGAGAGGCAGGCAGAGAGAGAGGAGGAAGCAGGCTCCCTGTGGAGCAGAGAGCCCGACGCGGGGCTCGATCTCAGGACCCTGAGATCATGACCTGAGCCGAAGGCAGCGGCTTAATCCACTGAGCCACCCAGGCGCCCCCACCGCCACTATTTTTATATGTTTGTGCAGAATCTTCCACAGTGAAGCTGTGCTATTATACCCCCAAGTCCCTTTAAGGTTTCTCCAGCTTGCCTACGTTTGATATCTTTAAAGTCATAAATTTGCAAATATGAAAACGCTTTTAAAGGGAAAGTGAAAATATAATTTTTGAGGTTAAAGGAGTCAAATTTATGTGAGGAATTATATGTACAAGGGTACAAGGTCATCTTTATTAGCTTAAAGGATCAGTCTGAATGGAAGCAAATAATTAGTTTTCCTGTGCCAGAAAAGCTCATAGAATTATTTGAAAGGAGGATTTAGTCTTTGTGTGAGCATATAACTGTTTATCTTGAAACTATAATCTGAAATATTAGAAATAATTGGGCAAAATATGTCAAATTTTATCTACAGCTCTGTAATTTTTTAAAGCTGAAAAACTTATTAGCAGTGGAAAGTAAAGAAAATCAAAAAGCACAGCTGCAAAGAAAGATATAAATGCCCTAAATAGTGCTATTGCATATCTAGCATTCCTATTCTGAAATAATAAAATATAAGTGTCTTGTGTTCTTAATGCCAAATACAACTTTTTAAAAAAATTCTAATATATAAGACAAAATCTGTGTAAATACAAGACATATACTTTATGGCAATTAAGCATCATTTCTTACATGTTTTTCAGGCTTAAGTATAACCATTATGTTTCATGTGATTATCAGTAAACAATGAAAAAAGAATTCATATTCTCACCTTTTTCTCCATACTAAAAAAAATGCAGTCTGACATAACTTAACTATTATTTCAATTGAGGGATAAAATGGGACAGGATAATGACAACAGCTTAATATTTGCCAGGGTGTGGAAAGGAGGTGTGGTCCTCTGTGTTCAGGGAAAAAAAAAAAAAATTATGGTTAGTCCCTAGTCTTCCCCCGTTAAGAACAATTAATACTAAGTACAACTAGGACTACAATAAAGCTGTTGCCTAAGGTAAAATACTAATATTCATAACGATTCTCTTACTTTTGGGGACCATGACATCAGTTTTGACTTTCCTGTTAACTTTCACATGCTCTCAGCCCTCGGACTTGACACTCACTCTCTTCACCTCTGCTTGGAACAAATATACCAAGACCAGAGGCTAGGACCTAGGATGCAGGTGTTCCCAGGTGAAAGAGGGTCTTGGGGTGGAGGTGGGGGAGGGGGGTTTCACAGGGGAATGAGTTCGCCACAACACTGAGCAGCTCTGGCAACAGAACCCCGAGCCTGAGCTCACTTTCGCTCTGCCTACACCAACTGGTGCCTAGGACTTACTTGAGATCTGTAACAAGAATACAGAGGATCAAGTTTGTGTTTGTGCGCTATAAGGCAGTGCTAAAACATGTTTTTGAATGAATTATTAGTTTAAAAGCTGTAACATATATGTGTTTTAGATACATGATCATGATAGTTTTACTGAAATTCTTCTGTTAATGACTGGGATGGAGCTGGTTTTAATTAGTTCTCATATCCAGAGGGGAATGTTATTTTTGTTAGGCTTAGGGTTCTACATCACTTCCACCCCTATACTTTTATTTTACGGAAGGGAAAGGTGAGAAAGCATTTTCATCTAAATAAGTTGACGGGAATTAATTCTCGCTTAATTCTCTAAAACATTCACATTGTTATAGTGAGTCTTATAGCAATTGCCCTCCTAATTATCAGCTCAAAGCTTGACTACTCTTCCAATTCCCTGAAAGCAAATTGGAAATCACCTATCTTATGAAAAGTTGTGTTATTAGATCATTATCATCATTGGAGCCATATACGTTTTTTTTCTTTGTTGTGTGTCTCTGCTGGCATTTCGGAACTTTTACATCTTAGGGGTTGGGAGTTGCTATGGAGTGAAAGTCAGGATGCTTATAATGGAGCCATATACGTTTTTTTTCTTTGTTGTGTGTCTCTGCTGGCATTTCGGAGCTTTTACATCTTAGGGGTTGGGAGTTGCTATGGAGTGAAAGTCAGGATGCTTATAAGATCTCTCTCTTGTGCACAACAGAAAAAAGATGACGTGAAAGAGCAGACTAGAAAGAAGACTGGCAATCTGGGACGAAGCTGACTGTGGCCCTGTTCTCATGTTAGTCTATCTACAAGGGAAACGCAAGTCCAGAATCTGACCGTGCTACCCCAGTTTGAAGACCACTGCCATAGAGAAGCCTACTTCTGAGCGTTTACACCACACGTTTCCAACTGAGCAAACATTTGTTGCAAACACACAAATGCGGTTCCAGCTGACAAATTCAGATTTAATCTTCTATTATGCAACATATCATGAAGCAGACACCATATACCGTATGTTATCTCAATTCATATGGGCCTTTTTTGTGCAAAATAGTTGTGTCTTTATTTTACAAATGAAGACACGAAGTTTCATAAAAACTGCCTTAGAACATTCTAGTAAGAAGCAGAGATTAGATTTCAGGCCTACCAAATATTTGAAATTTTGTCCAACATACTGTGCATCAAGTTTCAGGGAAAAAAAAATCACAGCGTGATCAAATATTTCAAAGAACATGGAAGATCTTCCAAAATATTTAAATCATATACAAGCCTAAATCTTTTTTGGAAGCTCTTAGTGGAAATCACCTCCCGCATTCTTACGCACACACCAGCATTTCCTCCTGACTCAAAGAAGAACCACAGGTCATCTTCCTTCTGGAACCAAGGTCAAATGATAAGGTGGTAGCAAAACTTCTGGACATCACAGGATAGAGTCTGGAGCCAGATCAGCCAGAAACAAACAAATGCAGAAAGACTCTGTCCGAGGGACAGAGGGACGGCTGGTGGCTCAGCTCAGAAGCCTCCGGCTGTTCCTCAGGTCAGGATCCCAGGGTCTTAGAATCCAGTCCCCCATCAGGCTCCTTGCTCAGCGGGGAGCTTGCTTCTCCCTCTGCCTGCTGCTGCCCCTGCTTGTGTGTGCTCACTCTCTCTCGGACAAATAAAAAAAACATTCTGTAAGAACACTCCGCTCACTAGAACGATATTAACACAGCCTCAAGAATAAGTGGCTGAGGTGTGTGGTGGCTCGGGCTGTCAAGCGCCTAACTCTGGATTTTGGCTCAAGTCGTGATCTCGGGATGGTGGGATCGAGCCCCATGTCAGGCTCCATGCTTAATGTGGAGTCCGCTTGTCCCTCTCCCAACCCACCCCCCACTTATTCTCATGCTCTCTAAAATAAAAATTTTTTAATTTAAAAAAAAGTGGCTAGAATTTTAGCAAATTTATAGTGGGAATTCAGACTATAGGAAGACCATCCCTCAGTTGTTTCTGCCGACCTACCAGGTTCACAGTAACTGAGCATCTTCCCACACGAAATTGACTATTCATACATACGTTCAGTTAAGCATACTCAAATACATTTGTAGATATTTGTTGAATTACTCTTTTATTACATCTCTTCCTTCAGAAGTTGAATATAAACGGCATAACTATTTTATCATCTATGAGTAAAGGTTTGGAGATAGCACCTCGAGTCCTCCTTGTTTTTCCTATTCCAGTTTTCTGAGAACTGCTGGTGTCTTAGGGGCTCTTTTGTTCGTATCCCAGCACTTTAACTTCAGAGTATTTGATATTCTATCATTAGACAATTTCCTCTCTCATGGCTTAAAATAAGTTTGTTCCAGAAAACCTAATACTATTACCTAACCCTTCTTACAAAGCCAACATTTTCCTCCCTTTTGTACCATTAAACCTTCCTGTAGATTATAGTTAAGAAAGGACCATTTACTTACATGTCTTCTGTTTTCTACTCAGAAGTCCACAACCACAAGAGATGCTGTTTCAGTAAAACCTGTTCCATCCTGCCCCACCTCTCTTGGTATTACCTGTTAAGAACAAACCTGAAGAAGTAGAGAACTGTTGGTGATCTTCGGGATCAAACACAGAGACCCTCTAAAGGACCACACAGGAGCATGTTTCGAATATAGTATCATTCCATCTCTTTGGCCCTTGATTTTAAAAAGAAGAAGACAACAATGACGACGGCGGCGGCGGCACCAAAAGCATATTTGGTGAATAAAGTTCTTGCTAAATAGCTTTTAGTGAAGAGTCCTAAAAAGTCATCATGTGTCTTTTACTGCTGGAGGCAACACTGGGATTCGTTTACCCATCAATGTCCAGCTACCCTTCCTGGATTTCACCAGTCTTAAGCTCTAATGTAGGAGATCCAAGTTAAACTCCAAAGAGAAATTCCTGAACAAGAATACTTGTTTTATATCATCTCAAAGAAATATTAATAAGCAAATGCTGTTCTCCTCTATTATGATATATACTGCACTCACTAAAACAGTTTTTATACAGCAGACATATAAATCACATTCTACTAAATGGCATTTGGTCCAATGAAGACATTTTTTCATTATTAATAGAAGCTGAATTTTATGCCTCACTCATGGCAGTAACTGTAGCAATATCTTTTTCTCTATCAATGATAAGTTTTGGTACAGTGAGTTTAAGATGCCATTGAACTTTCAACAAGCTTCTCATATTCCTGACATTCTTTTATGCATGCTTC
Source organism: Meles meles (assembly GCF_922984935.1). NCBI lineage: Eukaryota > Metazoa > Chordata > Mammalia > Carnivora > Mustelidae > Meles > Meles meles. The sequence goes on along the minus strand of NC_060077.1, from coordinate 89,483,359 downwards.
CCAGAAGAGGGAAGGGAGGCAAATAAAAGTGTGGTGTCAATGAAGTTACGAACTTTGGAAAAAATACACTAAATATGAACAATATATGATTTGTTAATATGTTAAGAATCAGAAATTGGGAGTATCTAGAATTCATGTTCATACAAGCCAAAACTTAAAAAATAAAAAAGTTTGCTAAGATGTTTATGGTTCATCACCTAAAAGCTATTAATACTGAAACTCTACTGAATGAAAATTAAAAAATTAAAATTGTAGATGAATTCATCCTTCACCATCCCCACAGCAAAAAACAAAAACAAAAACAAAAACAAAAACAAAAACAAAAAAAACTCCGGAGAGAGCTTTTAATTCAAGTGAATATTAAGGTCATTGTTAGTAAAGCATCTAACAATGTTTTGTCCATGTTGTTATGCAAATGGTCTCTGAATAACTAGTATTTCCATTCAAATATGTTTGCACAAGTAGTAAATTTTATTTTCAGTGCCATTGCCAAACTTCAGCAAATTCAATACGGTTACTTCTGCCCCCTTGAATACCAGGGTTATAACAGTTAAAACTAATGGATCATATTTTTTACATACCAGAAAGTGAGAAAATATTTTTAAAAAAACAGGACTTCTTAATATTTATTTCCAAGTTTCCATTGATTTATGTTCTGAATTGAAATGAATACATACAAATAATTGCATATAGTCATTATTTGAATTTGCATTTAAAGTGGTTTCATACTAAAACACAAGTCTATCCAATCAAATGATAACAATTTATGTTGAAAATAACAAAAGACTTTATATTCATAATCTTTTGTGTGTGATTGCTTAAATGACTTTTAGGTTTTAATTAAAAACTTCCTTTGTAGAGATCTATGATAGTTCCATAATTTAGTTCACTATGGTAATTTGAAGAGAGGAGAAAAATTATTACTAATTAATTTTAAAGCTATTTCCATTGGTGCCTTTATTTACTACCCTTTTAGCTCAGAATTCAGAAATTATTTTTTTCTAAGGTAAAATAGAATTGGATAAAGAAATAAACAATCAGTTTTTGTTTTTTTAGTAAGTCCTTTCACGATTGAATAAAACTGTTTTAGGGAAACAAAAATATGATCCTGACTACACATCTAAATCCTCACTTTCACAGGATTTACCTAATCTTGGGCATTTCATTCACCAACACCATGGCAGATCCCCCAACAAAACCTGTAAATCATAAATTATAGAACTCCAAATTTCTACTGCTATCCTTTGTGGAATAAATCATCTACAAATCATTAACACAACACTTAACACCCAAATCTGTATCAGTTTAGAGCAATCCACTGAGACAGCTAATTCATCTGACACTTAATACATAAAATTATAGATAAATCAAAAGTATATAACCCCCTAGTGATACAACGTGATTATTTTTAGAAAAGATACAAGAGTTTGTATGTGTTTCAAAAACATATGACATAAAAATCCCAAGAGACCTATATTTTTTTTATTCTGGAATTTTCTTTTCTTTTCCCAAGAGAGGAAGAGGAAAAGAGAGAATCTCAAGTAGACTTCAGGATGAGTGAAGAGCCCAATGCAGGGGTCAGTCCCAGAACCCTGCGATCATGACCTGAGCAAAATCGAGAGTCAGAGGCTCAACAGACTGAGTCACACAGGTGCCCTTAATTATGAATTATTATGCTTTGGGTTGAGTAGACATCTATTTCATTACAACAAGCAGTTTAAATGCCCACTTTTAAGAATACATAAATAAGTTTTCTTATAGAGACTTTTTCCTAATTCATGTGAAATATGATCACCCACAGTTTAGTAAGGTTTAATCTAACTGAAAGTCAACTGGAATTTAAGATACACTTGCACTTTAAAAATATGCATGCATCTAATCCATACGTACATATACACATTTAAGTTAGAAGAGAAGGTTTTAATTTTTTTTTAAATACTGTTTTTTTTTTACATAATCTCTATACCCAACATGGGGCTCAAACTCACAACCCTGAGACTGAGTCATACGCTCTGCTAAGTCAGCCAGGTGCCCCAAGTTAGAAGAGAAGGTTAAATTAAGTTACAGATGAACAGAGTAAGAAGTGATACAACTGTACAAATAAGCAGGGTGAAAAAAAACTTAATGCACTATTTTGTTAGCTAGACATTTTTAATGTTGGAACCTCTGAGTGTATAAATTCAAATGCTTTGCCTAGGGCCCCACTACAGTGTATGTTGTACGTTATAGAGGAACTTCCTTTCATATCCTATTTTGTAATTGCTAGGATTTTTTGTATGCAAGCTACATAACCCAAATCTGGTTAACCTGAGCAATAGAAAGTATATATTAGATTTATATAAAGGTTCTAGAAGAATTGAAGGGAAGCTGAGAAATTACATCAGAAAAGATCAAAAGCAGGCACGCGCTGATCTAGGAGGCAGAAAGGAGGATTCAGTTTACCCCTGGCACTGCCAAAACTGCCTTTTCCCTGTGTCATCAGGTCAAGATTCATGACCCATGAAGAAAGCAAAGTGATTTGGCCAAATGAAAAACAAAGTTTCTGACCAACTCCTCTACCTTCTTTCCTGGTCTCATGACTACATTTCTCAGCTTCCCCTGCCTCCCTCACTTGGCCATGCGGCTGGATTCTCCTTGTGTGCGAGTGAAGTGGGCCCACTCCCAGCCTACCTTCCTGCAGTACCTGCTCCCCCGATCCTGTCTGTAGCTAGAACACAGGGTACTTCAAGCTCAGCTTGTTCAAATAGACAAGAACAAGTCCCTAGTGCAAGATGGGTAAATGAGAGGGAAATACCCTAGATTTCTGAATGACTTTGTAAACCAGAACAAGCTAAGCTATTGTGTGGGAGAGAAATACCATTTTTTTAAAAATTATTGGTTTATTTGAGAGAGCGCGCAAGCAAGAGCAAGGGAAGAATGGAAGGAAAATGAGAAGCAGACTCCCTGCTGAGTAGGGAACTCAACTCTGGACTCGATCCCAGGACCCTGAGAACATGACCTGAGCCCAAGGTAGATCCTTAACCAACTGAGCCACCCAGGTGCCCCAAGAACTATCTTATTTCAACAACTGAATTATTGAAGGTCTAGCCTAAGCCCAAAAACATACTATCTAGCTTGGGTTCTTCATGTTATAGCTGAGAATATATTTTTTTAAAAAAAGGCATTTGACTAAAATAACAACTGTTGGCAAGGACATGGAAAAAAGGAACTGTCGTGCATACACACTGTTGGTGAGAATGCAAACTGGTGCAGCCACTGTGGAAACAGTATGGAAGTGCCTCAAGAAATTAAAAAGAAAACTACCTTATGATGCAGTGATTCCACCATCAGGTATTTACCCAAGGAAAACAAAAACACTAATTGGAAAAGATACATGCACACTTATGTTTACTGCAGCATTATTTACAACAGCCAAATATGGAAACAACCCAAGAGTCCATCAGTGGGAAAATGGATGAAGGTGGTATTTATAGATGATGGAATGTCAGTCATAAAAAAGAATGAGATCTTGCCATTTGCAACAATATGGATGGATCTAGAGGATTTAATGTTAAGTGAAATAAATCAGAATAAGACAAATACCATACAATTTCACTCATATGTATGATTCAAGAAACAAAACTAACAATGAAAAAAAGAGACAAACTAAAACAGAAACTCTTACCTATAGAGAATTGGTGGTTACCAGAGGGAGGTGGGTGGGATGATGGGTGAAATAAAGGGGTTTAAGGACGCACTTATGATGAGCACTGAGTAACAGAATTGTTGAATTACTTTATTATACACCTGAAACTAACAAAACATGGCATGTTAATTATTCTGGAATTAAAATAAAAGATATTTGTTTGACCAAACCAGCAAGGCTGTACAAAATGGTAGAAGGATAATATCCTTCAACGAAACAGAAGAACACTGGACAGGAAAAAAGGGAGCTGTCTTAAATAATTAGTACAGAATGGATGGTTAGAATGGAAGGAAAAAGGGCTCATGTTCCCATCTACATGGGATGTCTTATTCCCTGGACCTCTCTTTTCAACATATTGAAGAACTCATTTTATAAAGGGTCACAACTTTAGGCATATAAACATGCTTCTCCCCCCCCCCAAAAAAAAAACCAGCAAGAAAGCACAAAAAACAAATGAACCAACCTAATCCTGTCTCTCTGTACCTATGAGCTCATTTTTATCCCTCCCCTCTTTTGAGCAAAATTTCTTAAAGTGCTGTCCATAGCGACTATCTCCAGCACTATATACCATTTTCTCTGTTTAAAGTGATCAACTATTTCACATCTAAGGGGCACAGAGGATAATGTGGAAAAAAATAACCATATACCCAATTTTCCCGAAAATGATAAAAACACCAGGAAAGCCCCATTTACTCCTTTGATCATTTCACTAAACACACATACACACACACACACACACACACACACACACACACACACACACACACACATACAGTTAGGAACTGTACTGAACCTGGCAGGTGTCCTTCTTCTGCCTGTATTTCTACTGCCATATCATGTTACAATCCCAAAATAAGACAACAGGATTTTTAAATTTGGGGAATTTTTTACAGGGTCTTGCTGAATGGATCATTCTTCAATTTGCTTTTGTTTCAATGTTGTGTTTTGAAATTTATCCACATTGACATATGCAATCATACAACCTCTATAAATTCAGTGTAAATTCATTTTGTCTCTGGTATATTTACTTCATGAATATTATACATATAATTCAACATTCTCTTTTGAAGGTCATTTAATACGTATTTGTCATATGTACACATGTATAAGTATATGCATACATATGTATATTACATCTATAATTTTATATATGTAATTATAGCTATGAGCATTTTGGCATCTTGTACATAACTTTGTGCATGTCTGAATTTTTCATGGAGTTGTGTAGAAACTGAATATTCATGTCTTACATCAACTCTAGAAAAACTTCATGACTTGCCATTCTACAACTTTGACTCACACTTGCCGTTCTGCAACTCTATTAAATTTGTGCTCATCTTTTGCCCTCACATTTCAATTTACTACATCTCTATCATCCAATTTACTAACTCACTTCTCAGCTGTGTGTACTAACTGCCTGTTTAATCCAGCTACTATATTTGAAATAATCTATATGCAATTTTGTTTTTTACTTTTTAAATGTGAATTTCTCATTTCTCTTGTTTCTGTTAAACAGAAATTTAAAATTTTAAAATTTAATTTAAATTAAATTTAATTTAAATTAAATTTAAAATATAAAAATTTTAAAAATTAAATCTGCCTCATCTTTTTTTTTTTAATCTGGTGTATTCCTTATGTGCTTGGTTCCCCCTTTTCTTTCTTTCATAATGTAAATATACTCAATAGAGTCCACAGGTGCTAATTCAATGACTGCAAATAGGGGGTTGTTTCTGCTGTTAGTTTCTTTTGCTGACCCCTGCTCCTGGAAACTTTACTGTTCATGTGATTTGAATTAGACTGTGAAGACATTGTGTGTGTGTGTGTGTGTGTGTGTGTGTGTGTGTGTGTGTGTGTGTGTTCTTTTACAGTATTTTATATTTGTTTTTCCAGGTGTCCTATGTTATTTTAAACCCAGCATCATTCATTAAATTTTTAACTTCAAGTTTCCTCCAAAACACAGAAACTGAGCATTTGAACATTAAATAGATATCAGGTCTGTTGTTACCAATTCTTAGGTGTTATTTTTATCCTTTTCAGCAGTCAAGTGAAGACAGACAAGATTTCATATTGTCTCTTTGACAGTGACCAGAATTATTTTCAGTTACATATAATTTATATCAGTTATATAATTTCACTGAAATTATAGCCCTTCGATAAAACAGGCTGAGGGAATTTCAGTAAAACCGTCATCCTTTACACAAGTTCAAAACCCTGTCTCTTGCTCACCCACCCCCAAAATGATAATTAAAGAAGGTCTATCTGATATTGAGACTGGCAGTGCCCCCAAGACAGTGGAAGCCAGAGAGACCTCTCTCTATTCTGGCTTTCCATCTCATCTTCACTAGTGGCCTGGAGGAATTTCTCTTCTTTTCCTAGCTAGTTCATTTGTATCTTTAAAATAAGATTCATTGCATATTATCCATCACTTTTTTTTTTTGCAGATTTTATTTACTTATTTATTTGACAGAGAGAGAGAGATCACAAGTAGGCAGAGAGGCAGGTAGGTGTTGGGGGTGGGGGGAAGCAGGCTCCCTGCTGAGCAGAGAACCTGATGAGGGGCTCGATCCCAGGACCCTGAGATCATGACCTGAGCCGAAGGCAGAGGCTTTAACCCACTGAGCCACCCAGGTGCCCCTATCCATAACTTTTTAAAATAACTTTTATAGATTTCTTTTCCATGTTAGCATTATAAGGTCTTTGTACCATGAAATGTAATTGAATATATAAGGATAAGAAGAAATAGTCATTAAAAACCCTATTCAATTTTTCATAGCCTCATATACTAATCTTGTTTAAGTTGTTTTTAAACAAACATAGCATGTACTAGTCTTTTAAAATAATTTCAGTTGTGAGTTGCTGTAATTGCAATACTGAAATCTGTAAAAGATATTGAAAACACATAAACTATTATTGATATTCTTGGCAATTAGATGAATACATGAAGAAAAAGAATTTTGATTTAGTTGGTTGTGGGAGTAGGGTAATACGATTCTATGCAAATAAAACTTCAAAGAGTTTCTGAAGAATATATGAAAAATAAATCACTACCCAAAGCTAAAGAATATTGTTTAATAAAGGTAGTGCTCCTAAATGCTATAGCCAAAGGGACACACGAGAAATGACAGAATGGGAAAGAATGGGAAAGCAGAATAAGCCAAATATTTTAAAACAAAAACTGAGTTGTAATGACTTTATCACCAAGCTCTACATGAACCTAGAGCAAGTAACTAAATCATTTTGATAATCAGATTCCTGAGCTGTCATGGTTCTATCATAAGTACAGGGCACTGCAGTTATATTTTCCCATGATAGAACAGTCATAACCCGAATTAAGTTGAGGAGTAGCAATTCCACCAGAGTTAAGGAGATTATCACCCCACAGAAATGCCAAAGTACTTGTGGTAACTTAGCATTTTTTACTGATTTTTTAAGAAATTTAAGTCAACATATTCTCAGATGATAAAGGTTGGTTCTATACTTATTTTCATAATAATTATAATAACTAACATTTTACCTCAAATCCCAATACTTTATCTCAAATTTAGCAAAAGATAGAGTGGGAACTGGATTTGCTTCGCCAATTACTTTGACCGTAATATTTCACCTCAATCAAATATTCATTTTTCCTCTTCCACAGGTTACCATTAGTTAATAGCCACACAATTCTATAAAAAAAAACATGATCACAACCATATGATATTCAGAAATAGTTGTTTATGACTTCCTGGTCTGGGATCACCTAAACAATACTAGACAACTCTGTCCTCATATCTGCGCTTGACAACGGAGCAACTTAGCTCTCATTCAAATGTTTCTCATCAACATTTTTGGAAAGTTGAGGCAATGGAACTGTGAATCCAGAGAAACCAAGATGGCCAAAGACTACAGAACAGGCTACCCAAGAGCTGCAATGGGGAGAATTCTAAGGATCTACTGAGAATTTTTTCAAGTATTCAGCAAACTAATGAAGAGTGCGTGAAAGGAAGGAAAAAGCCTGAGGTCAGAAAAAGAGCCAAATGAGATTAGATTTTACAATGCTTATTGCTCACACTGAGTCTGGAATAACACCTGTTCCCACCAACCATGTTGAAAATTGAGAATTCACAAGGTACCGGGTTCAAAAGCAAGGGCAGTTCTGCTCCAAGTTTGGGGAATAATCAGTCCTGGACTAAACACAACTTCCACCTAAGACATCTTAAACACCAGACCACAAATGACTCAGACTGTTTCCAAGAAATATAATGGTGTCCCAGAACAAATATCATGGTGTTTATATGAACACAAAGTTTCCAGCATCCAACAATATAAAACTTACAATGTTTGGAATCCAGTCAAATATTACCAGACATGCAAAGAAACAAGAAATGACCGATATTGAGAGTGAGGTGAGAAATCAGTCAAAACAGACTAATACGATGTTAGAATTAGCAAGTAAGGTCAATAAAAGGGGAACTGCATTTCACATGGTTAACAAGTAAGTAGAGACATGAAATAAATAAGAAGACCTAAAATGGACTTTAAGAGATAAAAACTGTAATATAGGAGATGATAAACATACTGGATAGGATTAATGGCAAATTAGACATGTAAAGGAAAAGACAGTTGCACTTGAAGATACAGCAATAGGAACTATCAAATAAAACAGGAAATAAATCTTTTTAAATGAACAAAGCATCATCATTTGAATGGTCCACTATATAAGGAACTGGAGACTCCCGAAGGAGGAGAGTAAGAGAGACAAAGACATGCTGGAAGAAATGGCTGGAAACTTTCCAAATATGATAAACTATAAACCTACAGACCCACAAATCTCAATAAACACAAAAACAAGATGACTGAAACTGCAGATAATCACACAATAATCAAGCTATTCAAAATCAATGATAAACGGAATATCTTAAGTCATATTTTAAAAACACACGAGGTATAGCTTCTAAAAAAAAAAAATCCTAATGTTCTGGGGCTTATAATATAGAACCTTTGTATATAGCCTGAACACAATGACTTGCTTCTGACAAATACCTGGCCCTCTCTTTTGGCGGGCCAATACATGTCACTGACTCTACGCACAAATATGGCCATCTTGTCACCTGTGCTGATCACAAGAAATATATACCAGGTCTCCCCACTAAGAAAGGGACGGGTTAATGCCACTTTTTTTTTTTTTTTTGGATGCATTTATGATTTTATTTTTTTTTATTTTCATTTTATTTATTTTTTTCAGTGTAACAGTATTCATTCTTTTTGCACAACACCCAGTGCTCCATGCAAAACGTGCCCTCCCCATTACCCACCACCTGTTCCCCCAACCTCCCACCCCTGACCCTTCAAAACCCTCAGGTTGCCCCAACCTCCCACCCCTGACCCTTCAAAACCCTCAGGTTGTTTTTCAGAGTACATAGTCTCTTATGGTTCGCCTCCCCTCCCCAATGTCCATAGCCCGCTCCCCCTCTCCCAATCCCACCTCCCCCCAGCAACCCCCAGTTTGTTTTGTGAGATTAAGAGTCATTTATGGTTTGTCTCCCTCCCAATCCCATCTTGTTTCATTTACTCTTCTCCTATCCCCCTACCCCCCCATGTTGCTTCTCCATGTCCTCATATCAGGGAGATCATATGATAGTTGTCTTTCTCCGATTGACTTATTTCACTAAGCATGATACGCTCTAGTTCCATCCACGTCGTCGCAAATGGCATGATTTCATTTCTTTTGATGGCTGCATAGTATTCCATTGTGTATATATACCACCTCTTCTTTATCCATTCATCTGTTGATGGACATCTAGGTTCTTTCCATAGTCTGGCTATTGTAGACATTGCTGCTATAAACATTCGGGTACACGTGCCCCTTCGGATCACTATGTTTGTATCTTTAGGGTAAATACCCAGTAGTGCAATTGCTGGGTCATAGGGTAGTTCTATTTTCAACATTTTGAGGAACCTCCATGCTGTTTTCCAGAGTGGTTGCACCAGCTTGCATTCCCACCAACAGTGGAGGAGGGTTCCCCTTTCTCCACATCCTCGCCAGCATCTGTCATTTCCTGACTTGTTAATTTTAGCCATTCTGACTGGTGTGAGGTGATATCTCATTGTGGTTTTGAATGTCCAATGGAAAAAAGACAGCCTCTTCAATAAATGGTGCTGGGAAAATTGGACAGCCACATGCAGAAAAATGAAATTGGACCACTTCCTTACACCACACACGAAAATAGACTCCAAATGGATGAAGGACCTCAATGTGAGAAAGGAATCCATCCAAATCCTTGAGGAGAATGCAGGCAGCAACCTCTTCGACCTCAGCCGTAGCAACATCTTCCTAGGAACAACGGCAAAGGCAAGGGAAGCAAGGGCAAAAATGAACTATTGGGATTTCATCAAGATCAAAAGCTTTTGCACAGCAAAGGAAACCGTTAACAAAACCAAAAGACAACTGACAGAATGGGAGAAGATATTTGCAAACGACATATCAGATAAAGGGCTAGTATCCAAAATCTATAAGGAACTTAGCAAACTCAACACCCAAAGAACAAACAATCCAATCAAGAAATGGGCAGAGGACATGAACAGACATTTCTGCAAAGAAGACATCCAGATGGCCAACAGACACATGAAAAAGTGCTCCACGTCACTCGGCATCAGGGAAATACAAATGCCACTTTTTTTTTAAGATGTTATTTATTTTAGAGAGAGAGAGTGCATGTGAGTAGGGAACGGAGCAGAGGGAGAAGGAAAAAGGAGAAACACTCCAGCAGATTCCATGCTGAGCACAACGCTCAAGATGAGGCTTGATCCCATGACCCTGAAATCACGACAAGAGCCAAAACCAAGAGCCAGATGCTTACCTGACTGAGTCACCCAAGAGCCCCTAATGATCACTCTCAAGACAATTTCTGTACTGAAACAGCAAGTCAAAGCAATAACAATACTTCCATTTGCCTAGTGTATCATCTTTCATTCAGGATGAGAGCCATAGGGAGAGAGGAAAACAAAAGATAATTAGCTTTTACAGTAACTTAGTCAAAGTTTCTCCTATTCACATTAGAAACTAGGCAAGTCTCTTGAAGATTATCTTTCTTATTTAAAGTCATCCATTTCCATTAAGTCTCCAATCTCCTAGGAATACCTACATGCTTTACAAGATGTTCTCCATAATATGTACTGTGTGTTACATAATAATTATAAATACTAATAAATTAACACACTCACTGGCTGTCTAACACCTTTGCCTGCAATTTTAATATGCACTGCACTTAATGACTTCTTAGAGAATAATAACAGAATAAAACAACAGTCATTACCCTCTGTCTTTGGATATATTAGAATACTTAACAATCATATTAAAGTGTCCTGGGGTATGTGTATGTATGTTCGACATCAACTATTAACTTGATATGATAATGCAATTTTGTAAAACTATCCTCATTCATGTACCCTCAATCTGTCCTCAGAGCTCTATGTACCTCTGTTTGAAAAATCACTTTTAAAAAATTTGCCAGTATTCTAAAGTAATATCCAGTATACAAAGAATTTCCAAGCATAAATGAATTCAATCTAATGACTTACTATATCAATATACTATTTCTTATATTATACTCTTCTAGCAGTTCCTGTATCTTTATATCCCATAAACTGGCAATATGAGCATCTCTTACCCAAAAGTTCAGTTATGTTTGCATGAATTCTTGTGCAACACAATCACTAAAAGATCTCCAAAATGAGTTAGGGAAAATACTCAAAAAGCATCTTGGAGGAATGTAACAAATACTTTGTGTGTTTGTTCTTACAAGGTCAAAATCCAGCCCGTGAAAATGATATCACATTCGTTCTCTTCAAGGTCACGTTGAGAACATCGAAGTCTGTGGATAAACAGCAGCATTTGCATTGCATATGATGTGTGATCAGCAACAGGTACATCTATCACACGGCTCATAAAATTAGCAAGGACTGTTGAGGAGTTACTACCCGTTTGATAAAAAAAGAAATGTTTACTGAAATAGAATTATGGTGATCCCACATCATGTTGCTGAACCAGGCAAGTGTAAGTAAATGGACCCTCTAAACAGAAAAGACAGCATTTTTAACACAGTTATAAGACCATATAACCCCAGAGAAATAGGAATTCATGTTATAGGAAAGAAACCTAGTTGCCATGTTCTCATTCTAGGGATGACACCTTTTTGCAGGGGATGTTGGGTCACTTCCTAAAGTCACACAGCTAGTCAGGGCACAAACTGGAAAAGATGTTCAGCTCTTAGGTTTCCGATTCACTCTTCTTTCCACATTGTTAATATATTTTAGAACCTTCATTTTGAGGATAAAATTTAAAACCAAAACAAGAATGAAAACCTCCCATGCGGGGGCTTTGAGGTGAGACCCTTAGTTGAATCTAAAGGAAAAAAAAAATCATTAGCCCAAGTGAGAAAAAGATAACCCTCCTCTTCCTGCTAAAATTTCTTCACATATTGCTTTTGATCATTGCTAACAGAGCTCATTTGTACTGTTTCCTTTAATGTATCTCTGCCTCGTCCCATCTCTCCTCTAACTATGGAAGATTTTCAGTTTTTAAAATCAAGCCTTGAGCTAGTAAAGGCCAAGGAGATTGATAACTAAGCGGGATGCCTTATTAGCAGAGGCTGAAAATATTGAAAAAGCCCACAACATTCCAGCAAAGTTTTCAGTATTCATTTCTTCTCCTAGTTACAAAGTTACTTCTACTTTGTAACCTAAATTGCTCTCTTGCTAGCTGAAGAATCTTCTCATTAGCATGAAGCTATAAAATATTAACAGAGGAATTATTCCTTCTTTGGAACGAGACACCTTGAACAATCTGCTCAATATATTTCCAATTTATACTTCCTGGTTCATTGAAGAAACCGTCTATCCAAATAGCATTGGAAAGAAGGTGGAGAATCAGCCCAGGCAACATAAAAGAACCAATAATCTACTGCAGAACAGGCTGCATTTCATCATGACAAATATTTTTACTGAAACCCTTGATCATAAACTTACATGGGCACAATTATTCCCAGAACAGTTGAAAGACTTGCTGGAATGTTTATAAGGGTTACACAATATTAGCAGTCTTGACAGATGTTTATTTTTTTTCCCTCCTATTGAGTTGTCAAAATTTGTATTTACATGCATAAATTATTCCAACTCTTATGGAAATAAATAAGATATATCATGTTGGAAAATATGACATTTATCTACCAAAAGAAACACCAATTTCAGGAGGAAATATTTTAAAAATAATTGGATGTGGGTTTTTCCTCTTAATTTTTTGCAGCTCCTGCCTTACACAGAGTAGGGGTGCAATGTTGGTCTCAATAAATATAAAATGTACAAAGCAGAATTTTAAGAGACTAGATTGAAGTTCTCTAAAGCATTAATTTAAATGTTCAAGGTCATCAGATTTCTTGAATGTTAACAAAATGTTCTGCTATAGGGGCCATCAATTATGGATAAATATACTCTTTAGCTTCATATTTTTACACTGAACAGAATTCTGGCCTAAAGCATATACAAAAGTCTTATAAATGCAGCCTCCTGTGGGAACAGAGTACCAAGAAGATTGCCAAGTGTGTTTTTGCAATGGATTGTATTTGAGACTCTAATATAAGAAATTTTAATGAACGTTTTCAGAAATACAAACTCTTCAGTTTCTGTTTTTTTTTTCTTTTTCCTTTTTATTATTAAACTTTTTATTTTGTAATTAATATATTCATGTATTTTTCTTTTTTTTTTTTTTTTTGTTGTTGTGCTGGAAGCTTTTACTTTTTTTTTCTTTTTAAGATTTTTTTTTCCCTTTTTATTAATTTTTTCAGCGTAACAGTATTCATTCTTTTTGCACAACACCCAGTGCTCCATGCAAAACGTGCCCTCCCCATCACCCACAACCTGAGGGTTTTGAAGGGTCAGGGGTGGGAGGTTGGGGGTTCAGTTTCTGTTTTAAATGTGTACCATGTTGTTATCAAACCTCCCTGAAAGTCAAAGTTCCCCTTTCTATGAAAAGTGAAACAAATTCTCAGGATGTTTTCTCATCACTTAAACATCCACCTTGGTAACAGAAACGTACCCAACATTTTATGGGGAGTTTAAATCCTTCCAATTTCAAGATCTCAATAGTTGCCATGTACTAGTCATGAGAATCAGTGCTAGACCTGATCGCCAATGCAAGGTAGCCATACATGAAGACCAAAAACCAGGACTAACACTTACCTACTCCTCTTCTTTCAAATCCAACACAGCAAGATTTAAAAGAAACACTTCAAAGGAAATTTATTGTGATTAAAAGCAAGCCATTATAACCATGGCACAGAAGTCCTCCACAAATTCCTTTTTTTTTTTTTAAAGATTTTATTTATTTATTTGAGAGACAGACAGTGAGAGAGAGCATGAGTGAGGAGAAGGTCAGAGGGAGAAGCAGACTCCCCATGGAGCCGGAGCCGGATGCGGAACTAGATCCCGGGACTCCAGGATCATGACCTAAGCCAAGGCAGTCGTCCAACCAACTGAGCCACCCAGGCATCCCCACAAATTCCTTTCTTAAAGAAAAAGTGGATCAGACATCAAATAAATTAAACATTGTCTATCTTACCCCGTCGTTGTTCAGGGAAGAGACTAGATGCCAAGAGTCAATGCTTTTCCAGAGAGTCTAGTTTCGTTCTTGAACACAAAACTTTTCACCTACAAAAAGAGCCCAAAGTATTTACGTTATACATACACACACACACACACACGCACACATCACTAGCATACATACATATGTGCCAATAATTACATAAACTTCATGAAATAACAAAAGTTTTATTAAATGCCTTTTTCTTATAATATCCCAACCAGAAAAAAAATAATTTAAAATTTACTTTTTCTTGGGAAAGAAACTGGTCTTTGTGGGTTTTGTAAGATTTATTTATTTGAGAGAGAGCACGTGTGTGCAAGCATGGGAGGTAGGAGCAGAGGCAGAGGGAGAGAGCAACTCAAGCAGACACCTTAACTCCTGAGATCAGGACCTGAGCCAAAATGGAGTTGGATGCTTAACCGACTGAACCACACAAGCGCTCCATGAAATTGTTTTATTTTTTTTCTAAAGATTTTGTTTATTTGACAGAGAGTGACACAGCAAGAGAGAGAACATAAGCAGGGGGAATGGGAGAGGGAGAAGTAGGCTTCCTGCCGATTAGGGAGCCCAATGCAGGGCTTGATCCCAGGACCCTGGGATCATGACAAGCTGAAGGTAGATGCTTAATGACTGAGCCACCCAGGTGCTCCAAGAAATTGTTTTAAATATACTCCTCAGAAATTTTGAAAACTACAGGAGGGTACTCCCAAAATTAAAAAGATAAATGAGATCATTTAATGTTGTCTCTGGGATGCTGATCTCAAATGATTGTGATGATTTTTATAGAGCGAGTCATGACTTTGTACAAAAAGCTGCCTCTTTTCAGTTCAGGTGCAATACTTATGAATTGTCCTAATGAAGGAGAAGGAAGAAAATACATTATTATTTTAGGACCAGCGAAGAGAGCTTTCAGGCAGGAAAAAGATGCATATGCGTGCACACACCTGCACCCACACGCAGGACAGAAAAACTGTGAGTGTGCCGAAGGTAAAGCAACAGGTCTATCATTCCTGCATCTAAGAAGCCAAACCAGCATCCAGCAGGTTTTCTGCATTTCGGAGACAAAGTGAGCTTTAAACAGTTTCAGATTCAAAGATGGAGAACTCAATAACAATTGGACTCGGGTGAAAAATCATTCCATCTCAGCATAGACAGTCACAGGACAACACAAAATGATGAACATCTCTAGGCAACACTGAAAAGGGAAGCCCCCGATTTAAACGAAAACAGAGACGCTCTTATTAAGGCAGTATTAACCCCAACTTCTGATGAGAAGGAACTAGAAGTATACATAGAAAGTGTATGACTGACACTAATTAATCTATTACAACTATAAATGAAAGTTGGGTTTTTAAAAAGATTTTATTTATTTATTTGACACAGAGAGAGATCACAAGTAGGCAGAGAGACTGGCAGAGAGGTAAGGGAAGCAGGCTCCCTGCTGGGCAGAGAGCCCCAATGCAGGGCTTGATCCCATGACCTTGAGACCATGATCTGAGCCAAAGGCAGAGGCTTAACCCACTGATACACCCAGGTGCCCCTAAACAAAGTTTTAGAAGAGTTTTCATTTCAGTGAGTTCAATTCTAATAGAGTAAATCATTTTATCCTTACAATTTGAGTTTTAAAACATATTTTTCCCTTCTTTCTCCCCTACGCCCCTTCTTTCCTAGTAGACCCATTACTATATGTGAACAATTTCAATAGATTTTATTGCTGGAATGTGCCAGGTGACTAAATGATTCTCTCACGGAACGTTTCTCTCTGGATGTCACCCCCACAGGCATGCATTGCTACAAGCTACAGCGGTCATTCGGAGTCCTGGTATTAAAGCCACAGTGTGTGGATTCTGGGGAGTGGCAACTTCTTGAAAATGAAGACTCACCCCGCACTTGGGGGACGCAGGAGAAGCGAGGGCATTCCTGACTGTACCGGCTGGCCCTCAGAAGCGGGACAGAGGTGGCCATGGCCTGGATTCCACCTGCCTCCTTTGCCCTGTCATTTGCCTATCGTTGATCTACGACAGAGAATCATCCCAATCTACCAAGGAAAGTTGTTCCGTTAGGGATACTAAATATCACCGTAGGAAGAGAATAAATGTCATCGACAACGTGGAATTTTAAATGGAACATCTTCCTTCCACATCCCTCTGCCACTCTAGCCCTATGCCTTCAGGTTTGTGACTTCAACAGAGGCTAAGAAGGAGACCATGGAATCAGCCATGTTCTCTTCACACCCCCTCGTCAATTGTCTGGGTGGCCTCTGTCCTTCATTTCAACCCTGTAAAACTGCACCTTATTTTTTTTTAAGATTTTTTTTTTTTTGACAGAGAGAGGACATACAGCAGGGGGAGCAGCAGGCAGAGGGGGAAGCAGGCTCCTCACTGAGCAGGGAGCCCAGCATGGGGCTCAATCCCAGGACCCTGGGATCATGATCTGAGCCAAAGGCAGACGCTTAGCTTACTGGGTCACCCAGGCACCCCAGACCTTATCATTCTCAGTTATTAGAATACTGACCTCATAGGTTTGTTGGCCAGTTTCAAAGTACAATATGCACACTAAGCTACATGTCCTTTCCTCACTGAATAAGGGCTTAGCATTACTAAAATGGCCGGAGTAACCTGTGATTCTGTGATCTATAAACTTGATACAGTTTACACAAACTCCCATAGCCCGGAAAAATTCCATGAAGATCTGTAAATGTAAGTAAAGATGCTGGAAGTGTATACAGTTATATGTCCCAAGGCAGACCTCAGAAGCCACAGTGGGGCCCACTGGAAATCTCTGTTTGTCTACAGTGACCCACAGAACATGCTTGTTCCACAGGAGTAGAGACACGCCAGAGGGACAGCCCAAGTCCTCATCTTAAAGACGAAGAAACAGGTTAACAGATTTTAAAAAGCATTTCAAGCCATTTGAAACTGAGTTATTTTCTCCATTTGGTTAATAAGACGTTCTGTCTTTTTAAATAAACTCTTTGTTCTGAGACAGTTTTAAAATTTGAGGGAAAAACTAAGATAAATATTACAATAGTGTGTATATGCTGTATATCAAGAAAGATTATCTCCCTCTGTGACCATGGAGAGGAATGTTATTGTATTCCTTCTAGGCACTCTTTTTTGTATTTATTAATGCTTAATAAAATATTAATCACAAGAGAAATAGAGGTTTGGGTCGGAAGTTTTTTGTGCCCCACACTGAGTAGACTGGACTAATAATGCTAACACTTTGACATCACATTAATGAAGGCACCACTGTTGTGAGCTGAATTCTTGTTTTTACTGAACTAAGTGAGGGCTTCGTTCCAAAGAGATTTTGACTCTGGCAAGTCTATTTAAGCCCTGAGAAATTTCCTTCTATTAACGTTGGTGACATCTTTCAAAGGGCACACTATTGCCAATTATATTTACCCTTCATTTTAAGGCTAGAATTTTAAAGATCAATCCAATAACATTATTTCTTCTTAATCATCAGGCCTGTGCATAGTTGACATAAGGTAATGCTTTCAGATATTATAGTTAGACTTTGTGAAGTGCAGATAATTGGAAGAGTGCATTGAGTATTTCTGTTTAGCTTGGTAGGTAAGACTCCAGGCTTTAAAAGAGCCCGCTGCCTGACTCGACTCTTGACTCTCCGACTCACTCAGTACATGGCCTGCTGCATGTTGTTTAATGTATTTATATACTGATTTCCTTATAAGGAGGACAACAGACTAGTATATAATAGTATTTTGAGTCTAAGTATATGTTAACTAGGTGTTGCTTCAATTATTATTCAGGTAAATATTCAGAATATATGACCTCCTTTGTGCCAGGAATTTTTCCCAATTGGACAAAACATCGAACAAAATATACACAAATCACTATTTGAAGCTTCTATTTTAATACGGCAGATGGGCAATAAACACTGAAAATAAAACTAGATGGTAACTGAAGAAGAAGGACTAATGAGAGAAACACAGGATAGGAAATAGGAAATGAGGAAAGGTACTGGAATTTTAGAAAGCCTGGCTATGGTCAGTATTCAATATCTGTCTTTGAGCTTCACGCTCGCCCTTCTATATGGTTCTTGGCAATGCTGAAGCTACAACTTTGCAAACCACATCCTACTTAGCTAGCAGTCTCCTCGCCAGGCCCACCAAGTTTCCTTAGAAGAAAATTGAGACAAGAGAAGGAAGAAGGGACTTTCTACTCCCTGTTCACTTCCCGCTTATTTCCTGTTCCATCACTGTCCCTGCAGCCATTTAACTCCAGCAGGAGAACATTCCAGTGGAAGCACTTAAAGCCAGTACCCCACCCAACATTTGCAGAACCTGTCTTATCATACTGCCACGTTCCCAGAAAAGTACTTGCATGGGCTGGGTGGTGACTCCCCCTCAGAGACGTTCTAACCCTAGCTCCATGGATCCCTTCCTCCAAAGACACCACTCAGTTAAGCAGCACCCTGCCCTCAACCATCTGGACCAAGCTTTGCTAAGTTTATCTTCTCTGCTCTAAGGCTGAGTAAGCCCAGGCTTTCCCTTCCTTCTCCAGCTTTAAGGATAGAAGCGCTTCCCTGCAGCTGCTGCCTCTGGGACTGCAGTGTTTCCACTGCACCATTTCCACTTACCTGGTTAACAAATTTAACCAGGTAATTTATATTTATATTTTATATTTATATTTAGCTAATATTTTATTTAGCTAATATTTTCTTAACTAATGATTCTCCTTAAAAACATGACACGAATTATCGCTCTTGAATAACATGACTGTATGATGGACAAAAAAGGCTGCACTGAGTCAAAAACCTGAAAGAAGTGAGAGAGTGAGTCACACAGATATACACGGAAAGCATTCTGGGCAAAGAAAACTGCAAGTGCAAAGGTCCTGAGGCAGACCCTGCCTGGTATGTGTGAGAAATAACAAGAAAGCCTCTGCTTCTGCAGAAGCAGCAGCAAGGGTTAAGGACTAGAAGCTGAGGTCTGAGAGGCTGCAGGGGTCAGATTATGGGATAGCTCATAAAGAGGGGAACCGTTACTGTTTGAACAGGACGCTGTAGAAAATGAAAGGGCTACTCTTAATCACGAGGCGGAGATAAAAGGCATTAATTGGAATGTTCTGGCATATTGATTTCAATGACCTTCCTTTGTGCAAGTCATTATCAGGACCTTGGTTTTTATTTAAAGTGAGGTATGAAGCTATTTGATGATAGAGATATAACTTGCTCTGACTTACAGTTTAACTGCTCCCAAGAGGAGAATAGGTATGCATTTCCCACAAAACACAGCTATTTCTTAACTATATATGAAATATTTAACTATAATCTATAATAAATGTGGCAAAACATACATGGGCTTTTGAGTAAATCTAGTAGAAATAAAAACAGACATGCCACTCTACTTACCATGAAATCTAGCTTATTCATAATTATCCGATCTAAGGTTAGCTTTGTTTTTTCTAATTTAAGGAAAAGCATTATGATTTTTCAAAATTTAGGAACCCCTGGGTGGCTCAGTCAGCCAAACATCTGCCTTCAGCTCAGGTCATGATCCCAGGGTCCGGGACTCGAGTCCCCCATTGGGCTTCCTGCTCAGTGGGAAGCCTGCTTCTCCCTCTCCCTCTGCCTGCCTCCCCCCCTGCTTGTGCTCTCTGTCTGGCAAATAAACAAATAAAATCTTTTTTTTAAATTTCTTTTTCAGGGGCACCTGGGTGGCTCAGTGTGTCAAGCCTCTGTCTTCAGCTCATGTCATGATCTCGGGGTCCTGGGACCAGGCCCCGCATTGAACTCTCTGCTCGGTGGGGGCCTGCTTTCCCCTCTCTTTCTACCTGCCTCTATCCCTATTTGTGATCTCTCTGTGTCAAGTGACTAAATAAAATCTTTAAAAATATTTTTTTTTCAAACTTTAAACAGGTTAAAAATCCTTAGGCCTTCGTCTGTTCCATATTTTTCCTTCTGTTCTTGAAATACAATCAAGGACAAATTAGCCTACCTGGATTTCCAATGAACATCGATCACAGGAAAAAGTAAAGGGTAGAGGGAAAGTCATGGCTAAGAATTATCAGAGCTGGGATTTGAGCCCTTGTCAGTCTTCAGAACAAGTACTTCATGTGTCTCGCCAAGCCTCATATTTTAAATATCCTAATTTTATGAACTTTTAAATTTCATATGAGGCATTAAACATAAACTGCATGCTGTCTTATTTTGTTGTCATTTTGTGGACAACTGGAACTTTTTGAGAAAAAGAATTCCTCAAAGTCAAATTTCAGTATCTGAATTATTTTCCTCGGCCAAAGTTGCCTATTTGTACTCAGTACTATTCTTCTCGAACATCCCCATAGGTGTTACAAACTGGAAGACGAGCCTCCATTTTCAGAACGGCTGCAATTTTCATTCTCCCGTAAAGATGCACTAAATGGTTCATGACATACAAACATCAGTTCTGCGAACTACAGAGAAGAAGTCACTCATGATCTGGATCAATCTCTGTCCGCCGGAGGCTAGAAGAAACCTCAATTCTAGAATGTTCTCTCTATCAATTATATAGGGTAAAAGAGAGGATTAACCTATGCAGAGCAATAAAACAGGTGTTAAGAATAAAACAAGACAGGAGTTAAAGTAACAGTAAGAATTCCACCTCAGTGAAAGGTAAAAATGTACATCAAGCTCACTCTAGGTTTTGAAAAGTGGCCTTGAGTATCTCCCCAGAAACAGGACTGGTAACAGTGATATTAGAATAAAGAACATTGAACTAAGCCAGATAACAAAGACTGGAAACACCAATATTACCCTAAATGTTAACTACCCAGGATTTAAATAAAAACTGGAACTAAAATAATGTAATATCAATCTAAGGAAAAAAAAAATTCATCAGTCAGAATTTTGCCTTTCTGATATGTTCTACTGAGAGTTTGTAAATTAAATGTGATATCTATTTCCTAAATTAGACGTTACTTTTTAAAAGCTGCATATTTAATTATATGAAACACATATTTGTGCTGAAAGAGCAGAATTAAATCACTGGATTCTGGAGGAAGAGATACTTTCTTATTTTGAAGCCAGTTTTCAAGAGCGAAGTCATTTTTTTCCGCAAGTCTGTACAGAACATAATGAAAACCACCCCCCTGGAAGACTGGAGGGACTGATATTTGTGTTGCTAGTCCACCCAGTGAGCACATCAGGACTGGATTCTCATTATCCTCCTCCGACGCTGAGATCATTTATTTAGCGCTTCCCTTCTGACTGCAGAATGAAGTCTCGACGTCTTGCTCAGTCATGAAGTACCTTCTACCAGAGGATCCAAACTGTTGACCACTTTGCATTATGTATCAACATCAATATTTCTCTTTAGCCAAAGTAGATTTCTAGCTCTTATCTGAAGAGGTCCTTCCCATTCTCTCTGCTTTCTATTAGATTTCTTTTTCCACATGGCACGCACTTTCTTCTCTTCTCTTCTGGGACTGTTGCTATGCGCTCTGGTTCTACCAGTGACCAACGGTGCACTAAGATGTTTTCTGAAGTTATTCTGACTCACGGAGGACACAGCTTTGCTTCAGAACCCTAGAGCTGTTGCCTTGCCTCACGTGGTCCTGGAGAGATCTGCGGCACAGCTCAGTAACAGACCTCTCAGACCACACAATCTTTTCTCAGAACACCCTGCTTAGTACTCTCCCTCACGCTCCAGCCCTGCAACAGCCCCCTCCCCAGAAAAAAAAAAAAAATTTAAAGGCATCTATTACTGCAACAAAAATATTACAGAACTAGTTTTAGAGGGAAAAAAGATACTTATATTAACAACACACAGGCAATGCATCACAACTGAATTTACCCGTTGGGTGTGTAAACCAAACCAAAGCTCTGAGATGATAAATTAGTGTAGTAAAATCTCTTATTATACATAAGTACATAAGCAGAACTCTGAACTTCAAACAACAGACTGAAAATCACTTTACCCCCAAAAAAGCACTTATTTTTATATTTTAAAAAAAGGATCAGCTCTTAAGTCAAAGCATCAAAAATAGCAAAGGATGTGCCCACTTAAACTCTGCCATTCTTAAATGAGTAACTGTTTGTTCATTCGTTATGTGGGTTAGGCCTGTCCTGTTTTTAAAGTTCAATTTAAGAATCTCCTATTGTCATCTTTCAGGATACTTTTACAATTTTCTTTATTATTTTTTAATTTCTTAAACATGTCAGTATAATATTTAGCTATCATCATTTATAAGTTGAAGAGCAAAAACTTTGCCTTCCTAAGGTTTAAACAAAAGTAAAAAAAGAAGAAACCAGCATTGAAAACTTAAAAAGTCAAGTGATCGGGCAGCCAGTACCAATACAGAAAAGCACTCTACTGTGTCTTAGATGTCTGAGTGGGTACATACGAATAGGCAACGAGTTTGAAAAATATTTATCCCAGTTAGCAAAATAAACAATGTCATTCCAGTAATCACTCTTGTGTGCGTGGTACCTACTGCGAGGTGAACTTCACATCTGATGAGGGGGCAGGGAAATCTGCAAGAAATTGTGCCTCCTGCTTACAGCAACTTAAGTTAAGGAAAATGAATTTCAGACCCCTCATAACGGCTGTGAAATGGAGAACGGATTGAGGCTTAGGGAAAACGGGGTGGGGGAAGCTGCAAAGTGAAAGGAGAGGAAGGGGCAGCAGAGAGGCCACTGGCTGGAAAAATCCCTCTCGTGGAAATATATTCACATTCAGAGCTAAGATAGGTGCGGCCATCAAAATCCAGACGTCAACCAACAGTTAATCCTACCGGTAGGAGATGCAAGGTGCAGCAAGTTCCCCTTTTCCCTTCGAGGGGAGTGCCCAAGCGTGATCGAAACCTGTAATTTTTACTATGAATTTTATCGGTATGGAAGTATTGTAAGTTCCACAAAGTTTACCTCCCACTTCCTGGTGCTATGATGAAAAAATTAGGATACTTGCAACTTCTCGAGGACCAGGTCTAATCAGCACAATGTTAACGAGAGAGGAAACCGACACGCTCTTCTTTAGAATGTCGAGATTACCGAGGTCCCTGGGTCCCATCAGCGAAGACAGTGGGAGAAGTAGCACAGCCCCTGCAGCAAGACAGGGACCACATGCTGCTGTCCTTCCATCTCCAGGCAAACTGCTCTTGACCCTCCCTGACGAGGGTTACAGAGAAGAAAGCTGTTGCCAGACAAGAGGCCAAATAGCAAGCACTGGCATCTGTGTTATTAGGGGCTGTTAAACATACCATATCTTCCAAAGCATCTACAATCTGGGCTAGCACTCTGCTGAGAGAGGCAAGCAGCCATTGTCCCTGCGTGACCCTGCTTGACCCTGCTGGCTGTGCCAGGAGGGCAAGCTCCTGACCACCCTTCACCTGAGCCATTTCTCAGGGCTGGGTTTTCAGCAAGCAGCCTCAAGGGATAAGATGGCATCTCCTGGACACTGTGTTCTCCCGCCTCTGCATGCCTCAGCTGTGATGCAAATTCACTGTCTCTCTACCGTGCAGTCAAGTGATGGTTTCTCTGGCATGATATAGTCAATGTATTCATTCATTACACAACAGCTTGAGGCCCTCGCCCTTTGTGTGTAGGAAGTTTTAGCATCTTTTCTTTGTTTGCTATAGGCACAGCTATATCTAGATTTCAGGGGCTATCCCAGAACACCACTGGGATGAGTCCCAGGTGTCCTTGCAAACCCTGAATCCTAAATCAGTGACCAGTTTGCCACATGTCAGGCCGCTCCCATTGCAAGCAGGATAAGGACTCTCCAGAGATTTGCCTCATCCTTGGAACTTGCGAACATGCTACCTTACGTGGAAAAGGCTCATTGCACTGGTGATTAATTTTACAAGTTTGTGATGGGGGACATTACCCAGGTGAGCCCAGTGTTATCACCGGGTCCTGTAAAACAGAGGAAGGCAGGGGGGGTCAAATTCAGATTGGAAGAATTGGGTGCGAAACCAGGAACTGCAAGCCTGGGCAAGCAGGCGGTCTCTAGAAGCTAGACGGGCAAATAAATGAGTTCTTCTCCAGAGCCTCCAGAAGAAACACAACCCTGCTGAGACACTGTAGACTTCTGGCCCAGAGAATAGTAAAGTGAGAAGTTTATGTTACTTTGAGGCATAGTATCTGTCTTATTTGTTAGAGGAGCAACAGTGAACTGACACACCTATTTTAACTTTCTATTTCCTCTCCCCCTCCCTTAGCCTAATTCCCTCAAGGCCTAACTCCCCAAAGAGCTACTCCTCCTCGTATTCCCCAGTTCCAGCCAGTAAGTATCAGCCAGATCAGAACTCCTTCTCTGTAGAAGGCTTGAACTTCTCTGTGTGGGCCAAATGCAGACCTGAAGGCAAGGAGGAGAGGAGAGAATGGTGCTCAAGGAAAACAGGCATCTGGGCCGACAATGTTATCAATGAAATCAAAGGGAAGTTATTTGAAATGATTAATACTAATAAATTTCTAGCTACCAAGAGGAAAAAAAAAAAACAAATCACCAACACCAAGAACAGAAGAGCATCATTACAGACTATATACATAAGGGAATATAATTAAGTTTATGCCTTTAAATTAAACAATTTAGATGAAGTGAAGAAATTCACTGAATGAGAGAAAAGACAAAAGCTCTCTCAAAGAAAAAAAATATATAAACGTCATAGCCCTATAGGTACTCAAGATTGAACGCATAGATTTTCCAAAGGAAAAAAACAAACCAGGTCTAGATGACACCTCTGTTGAATTAAACAATTAAGGACAAAATAACACCAATTCTACTCAAATTCTTAAACAAAATAGAGGATGAAGGGCTATTTCATGAAGACAGTATTACCCTGTTACTAAAGTCTATAATATAACAACATTAGCAGACAATTTACAGGCCATATGTCTCTGAAATACAGATATAAAACCTTTAGCAATGAATATTAACAGAGACATGCGGAGAAGTACTTAATGATCAAAATGGCAATCTACAAAGAATACATAGAAATCAAATGTGTGTACAAATGAAGGCAAAACTATGAGGAAAATCTGAGGGAGAGAAAAAGATAAATCCACAAGTAATATTGGAGACGCCAACTCCTTTACCTCAGTGATAGAACAATTAGAAAGGATATAGAACCCGTGAAGGATAGAGAACTCCACAAGACCATCAAAACACCACTCAGCAATAGAACACATTTTTTGTCAAGTGCCCATGAACTAGTCACCAGTAAAGAATACATCCATAATCACAGAACAAACCTAAACCTGAACATCCTCAACTGAAATAATACAGTGTGTTCTCTGACCACAATGGACTCAAACTAGAAGTCAATAACAAAAAGAAAATCTCAACGCTTGGAAACAAAGATGCACTGTTCTAATAATCCATGGGATAAAGAATAACTCAACTCTTTGAATAAATCTCAATTCTTTGAAAATTAAGAAAAAAAATGGTCACTAAGTGAAAATGAAAATATTAACTATCAAGATGTTGATATGTTCATTGATAAAAACATATTAGAAAACAAGAAATATATCAAATCAATACTCCAATTGCCACAAGAAAAATCCAAAAGGAAAAGAAAAATCCAAAACAAGTAGAATAAAGAAAATAATAAAGGTCAGAAATCAGTGAAACTGCAAGCAGAAAAACTGAGAAAACCGGGCGCCTGGGTGGCTCAGTGGGTTAAGCCGCTGCCTTCGGCTCAGGTCATGATCTCAGGGTCCTGGGATCGAGTCCCGCATCGGGCTCTCTGCTCAGCAGCGAGCCTGCTTCCTTCTCTCTCTCTCTGCCTGCCTCTCTGTCTACTTGTGATCTCTGTCAAATAAATAAATAAAATCTTTAAAAAAAAAAAAAGAAAAAGAAAAAAAAGAAAAACTGAGAAAACCAATGTAAAGAACAGACTTTGCCCTGGTAGTTACACAAAACAATACAAGTGATAAAATGATACGGATAAAATGATACACACACTTTACACCAGTGTCAATGTCCTGGTTTTAAAGTAATGTAATTACTTTGACCAATAAAGGAAAGTGGGTGCATACACAGAAACACTCTGTACCATGTTCAACTTCCTGTGAATCTTCCACTATTTCAAAATAATAATGTAAAAATTGCTTGGAAGATGGGCAACACACTTCAACCAGAAATATGAATGACAATTAAGCACAAGAAATGCTCAATAACATCTTCAGACATCAAGGAAATACAAATTAAAACCACCATGACATGCTTCTACATAAGCTTTTTAACAGCTAAATATGTAGATACACATATATACATACAGATGCACACACACACACCCCAACAATAATGGGCTCTGGATAACAGGCAGAGCAACTGTAACTCATACATGAATGATGCAAATACAAAATGGCACAGCCACTCTGGGCAGTTTCTAATGTTAGCTATTCACTTATCCTGAAACTTAGCACTCCCACTCCTAAGTATTTACTTAAGTCATATGAAAACCTGTGTTCTTACAAAGACATGTACACGAATGTTGACAGTATTTTTATGGATAATCAGCAAAATCTGGAAACAACCCCAATATTCTTTAACTGGTTAATGGATCAACATACCACCAACCACCACTGCAATGGAATGTTAGTTAATGCTAGCTAGCAATAAAAAAGGAGCAAACCAGTGATTTACACAACATGAATAAATCTCTTATGACTCCTATTTACTGAACGAGTTCCAAATGCTGCATACTCTTTGATTCAATTTGTAAGACACCTGAGGGAAGACAGAACTGTAAATGCATGTAGGAAATGTCAACAAAGCAAGACAAGGAAATTTTGTAGGGTGATGGAATGGTTCTATATTTTTACTTTGTGAGTATGATAGGACTTTATGTCAAATATGTTGGTATTTGTTGAGTATGTATGTCAGACATGTTGGTTTACGTGAAGAATATTGGTACTACAGGTTTTCATGTCAAAACTCAGCCTTATGCGCCAGAAAAGGTAAATTTTACTGTACGTGAATTATTGTTCAGTATTGAATAGGAAAAATAACAAAAAAGAACAGGTAAAACACAAATGAAGGCAACAGATGTAAGTCTAAACATACCCTTTTATTCCCAACACATATTTAACGTGGCCTCTTAAAAGATTCTCAGATTAGATAAAATTATAAAGTCAGCTCTACTCTCTTAATGAGAACTCTACCTAAAAGATAATGGTCCAGAAAGTTCAAGAGAAAATGATGGAAATAGTGTAAAAATAGCAAGAAAAAAAAACGGTTTTATAATATCACAGTGGGTAAATTTTAATGCAAAAGTTGAAAAAAAAAAAAGCAAATCAAGAAACAGATTATTAACTACAGAGAACAAATTGATGCTCACCTGAGGGGAGGTGGGTGGGGGGATAGGTGAAATAGGTGATGGGGATGAAGGAGTGCATGTACCGTAATGCTGTATGAAAATGCTGAATCACTCTATTGTACACCTGAGGTGAATATTACACTATGTATTAGCTGGAATTTATCTAAAAATTTGGAAAAAAATGAAAACAAAACGAGAAAGTGTCATTCATTTTCACAAGGGACTTAGGTGTATCTAAAATAAAAGTGTTAATAATATAGAATGTTCTGTTACATCTAATTATATTGGCATATAGTAGTCTTCTAGGTGTTAAACTAGGAGGCCATTAGACTCATGTGGCTCTAATGTCATGGTAACCTACATAAGCAAACCAAAATCTAAGCCTGTAAATACCTCAAGGTTATG
The DNA here is from genome assembly GCF_922984935.1 of Meles meles. Lineage (NCBI taxonomy): Eukaryota > Metazoa > Chordata > Mammalia > Carnivora > Mustelidae > Meles > Meles meles. Next base: position 89,455,383 of record NC_060077.1, on the reverse strand, counting down.
AAAGCAAAATGTTAGGGACAACTGACCACAAAGGGCCAAGTATGCTTTAAGCTACAGCCAATCATTATGTTTCTCTTTGCTTCTTACTTTCTTCACAGAGGTCCTCCCCCGGCTTCTATTGGCAGAGCATTCCCAACAACTTCTGGTTTGGTGAGACCCAATTCAAATAGATTTTTTTCCTGAACTAAACTCTAACATTTTTAATGTGCCTCAGTCTATCTTCTAACCATTCTGGTATCAGAAGGAAACCAGAGACCTCCCTCCACCCCCACCCCCCAAAAAAAACCCAGGAGAAACGAGCAACCAGGCCCAAGACCCTGTTAAGTGAGCCCCTTGAGCTTGCTGCTTCTCACTCCCTTTGGAGGTGCTGGGTTTATCCCCCTAGGATCCACTCCCCACTGGGTGTATGTAGAAACCCAGCAGGTTAGGGGTTAGACTGGGTCCAATGTCAACTAGACTGGGTCCAATGTGAGCCCTCAGGTGAATACCATTTAAAGGCTGAACAAGCAGCGTGACCTACCAAAGATCATCTTGAATCACAGTGGCCACAGCAGAGGACTTTTAACCTAGAGAAAGTTACCTAATTATGAAGTGTCCTGGAGAAAAAGTAGCCTCCCAGCCAAGCAGTCGCCACAAAGCCTAGAGGGGAAAATTACTGATCCTCCTCTGCTTCTTCTGGTGACCTGGATGGGACATGCTGGGACACCTCACTTGCTCCAGAGCCTGCAGACAGGATCCTAGGAAAACTAGCAGAAGCTGGCAAAGGGTGAAAATGCTCAAAGTCAACTCTCCCAGATCTCTATCTGTGGTGTCTGGTCCAGAGAGTCCAGAGAGAAAGGTAAAATTTCATTCAACACTTCCTTTCCAAAAGCAAATTGGCCAGAAACAAACCAACCAAAAAACAAAACAAAAACAAACAAACAAATAAACAAAAAAAACCAACCCCAAAAAACACCAGTTACCAATCCTGTCTCTCCCAGGGAAAGCTATTTCTTTCTTACCTTGTTTTTTGTTTTTTGTTTTCCCTCACTAAACATTTTTATTTAGACAATATTGGTACGTTGATAAAAAAATATGTGTTATTCATGTTAACCTATAAGGGGTTTATAATTGCTGCTTTGTGATTATTTAAGGAGTAGTTTTAACACTTGCAGGTTTTAATTTCTTTTTTTTTAATTTTTTTATTTTATTTTTTTCAGTGTCTTACCTTGTTTTGTTTCTGGAACGTAGTTGGGCAACCATCATGGTGGGGGCACCAAAGACACAGCCAACCAGATATATGGGCTATATTCTGCTGACAGTTAGGCTCCTACTGATTGTGCCATCTCTTTTCCTTTGGTTATCTTTGGAAGTGGCTCTCGATCTTGAGAGGGGAGTATCTTTTGTACCCTCTGTGGAGACCCCTTATGTCTATGGGGTTGCTCAATACTGCCAAGGAATACTTACTATTTGTCCCACCTGAAACAAGATGTCAAAACAGATTTTTTTTAAAATGTAGGCAGTTAGTTAGGCTTTAACGGATGCCTGGAGACCAGCAATAAGGGGGAGTGGGGTCATGGCCAACTATCGGGGAAGTCAGAGACCTGTCCTGGCAGCACTCCAAAACAAAGCTACAAAAGACCAGATCAAACCCAGAAGGTCCAAGACAAAGACATCTGGAAACCCTGACCAATTAGAAAAAAGAAAGCCTCAAAACTCGGTTCCCAGGAAATGCAGTCCCCAAGCAACAAGTATTCCACTCCCTGGTTGATAACTGTCGGTAAAAGATAGAAACCCAAACTCTGTAAACAGTTCTCCCTTGAGTGTGTCTGCTCTCATACCTCGAGAGGACTCAATTTAAAAATATTCTACCTGTCCTGCTAAACCATTGTGTCTGGTGTGTCCTTGAATTCCTTCTTGTGACAAGAACAAGAGCCTCCAGAAACATCCCAGGGACAGGCTGGGCAGAGGTACAGGGGTCTCCCCATCCACCTGGCAAGAGCTCTAAGGCCACAGTTGGCCAAACTGGAAACTGCTGTTGAGAGCCGGCTAGGAAGTTCCTTTCAGCCTCCACCCATAAGCTAAAATGAAACTATGTACTCAGAGGTAAATAAAACTATTCTGAAGCCACTGCAGAAAGACTCACTAAAATATTCCAAAGAAACAGAGCTCTAAATCTAGAACACAGCACTCTTTGATTTCCACCTGAGTTGAAGACATTCTCCCTGATATAAAGAAGCATATAGAGAACAATGTAGTTGGAGTCTAGGTCGGGTCTAGTTGCCATTCAGGTTGCAACCCAATTCTCTGAGGAATTAAACAATAACAATATTTGTCTTACAAATGTACTCTTTTCAAGAACACAAATGTGACTCTAGGAATAAATCCAAGCCTACCTATTCTTTTCACCAATCCCCAAACTTCCCCTATTCATCGCAAAAGGCTTGCACATACGGGAAAAGATCTGAATTGAGAAAACAAAAGACCTTCCTGGAGAAACATGCTTTCTCTGTGTCTCTCAGATGTAAATGTCCTACCTGGTCTCCTCCAGGAACCAAGAGGCATCGCCTGAAACGCAGGTTTCAGGGAGGTAATTCTTATCAAAACAAAACAAGACAGAGAGAAACCAGTATTTGTAAATTAGGTGAATAAAAAAAATCATAAAGTCTCTCCCACAAATACCGGTAAAATCTTTACCCATCCTAGTATGTAAACGAAACTTCTAACTGCCAGAAAACAGGATTTGGATTCAACGGCTCTCTTACAAATGACTGAGGTTTGCATCATTATAGTTATCTCATGGCTAAATTCTTAGAACAAAAGCAGCCTGGAGGTTGATGTATGTCTGTGCATGTATATTGCAGATATGTGATATCTTTCTACATCCAGATGATTTTGTCAAAATTAATTTATCAAGAGCTCTATTTACTTGACTCAGAGACAAATAGGCACTGCATAAATTAAGTACACGCTCAGAAATATAAAAACTAACTCAAATGCTTTTCAAGTCCACATGATCTAGAATAATCTTCAGTAAACAAAAGCTCATTTAAGTTTTTTTTTTTGTTTTTGCTTTTTGGTTTTCTTAAGAGGGAGAGAAGGGGCAGAGAGAGAGAGAGAATCTGAAATGGGTGGCACACCTGACATGGGGCTCCGTCGCACAACCCTGAGATCACGACCTGAGCCAAACCAACAGTCAGATGCTTAACGGACTGAAACACCGGGCACCCCTCATTTTGTTGGGCTAATTAAAGCAGGCATGCCTTTAGAATTATCAGCACTAAATAATACTTTAATTCTAGCTAGGTTTACAAAATGTTAACTAAATTCCTATTATCTGTGTTGCAGAATCTGTACGTACAAGGAAAATACCTTAATATAATGGTAGTTTTTTAATATCTCATGAAATTTTCAGGAGTAATCTAAACTCTAAAGAATAAATACATTCAATAGATGTAAGATTAAAGTTTATAAATCAACTTTTCAACAGTCTTATGCTTTATGATATGTCTACGTAAAAATAAAAAGAGTTTCCAAAATCTTTTTGGTACTTGAAGCTTTCAAGTTATGCTAAGTTAAATTGCAGATATTTTTTGAGTATCTAGGTCAATCCAAGTAAGATAAAATGCTGAAACAATTACAAAATACAGGTTTATCTACTTCTGGCTTTTTTTTTAAAGATTTTATTTATTTATTTGAAGGAGAGAGAGAGATCACAAGTAGGCAGAGAAGCAGGCAGAGAGGAGGAAGCAGGCTCTCCGCTGAGCAGAGAACCCAATGCGGGGCTCGATCCCAGGACCTTGAGATCAGGACCTGAGCTGAAGGCAGAGGCTTAACCCCTGAGCCACCCAGGTGCTCTTTCTGGCTTCCGTTTAAGAGAACCTGATGATATTTGGACATAATCGTAAACATGTTTTGTGCCACATTGAAAAACTTACTACAAGGAAGAACATGCTTCTAGAAATTATAGGACATATTTATAAATTTGCCAATTCACCAAATGCTAGTGTAACAGAGTCCACAACTGCTTACTTCTCCAAAGACTTTATTCCTAATGAAAACTAAGGGTTAAGAATTCTGATCAAAATATGCAATTAAAACTACTTAGAAATAATAAGGGTGAAAGGAAACAATAGTTTAAGAAAGCAGGAAAGCAGAATGACTGGGAAAAAGACAAAACATGATTGGACATAAAAAAACACGGTAGAGGGGCACCTGGGTGGCTCAGTGGATTAAGCCTCTGCCTTCGGCTCACGTCATGATCTCAGAGTCCTGAGGTCGAGCCCCGCATCAGGCTCTCTGCTCAGCAGGGAGACTGCTTCCCCCTCTCTCTCTGCCTGTCTTTCTGTCTACTTGTGATTTCTGTCAAATAAATTTTTTTAAAAATGGTAGAAATTTATGGAAATCAAACATAGAATTTTATTTGTGGTGAAGCTAAAAATGGAATTGATTCATTTAAGTTTTTAAATAAAGAGCTTTAATAGCAAATCCACACTGATGTAAAATTAGAATTCTGTTTTCTGTTAAAAGGACAAAGGTTTTGCTTTGTTTTACTACTGGTATGCTCTTGGTAAGAAATTATAAATGGTGTTTTGTTTTGACCTTTTGGGTAACCTATCTGGAGAGCAAAGATTTTAGTGTCTTATCTAAATAATTTATTGTGCTTCACATTGTCTTTATCAGGTCTTTATTATTAAGAAAACCCAGTCTTCTCAATATTAAAGAAGCTAAGTTTTCCTTACAACTATTTAATCTCCTGTATTCGCCTTTAAAACATTCTATCACATTAAATTTCTATTTCATAATGACCTGAGATTCTGTTTAGCCAAATGTTCAAACCCCAATTTTGACAACATCTCAAAATCATATTCTAAATGGAGTCTTTTTGCCTTTGAAGAGAATCCCTGAAAATCTCAAAGGATTGGTCTCTCCCCTTGCAAACAAGAGACATTAAACTAACTGGGCTAATTCTGTATGTTACATTACTGGGAAGCTTTGCCAGATAAGGAAGTGATAATAAACATTCTCAAGTTACATGTGTATAGATATACATTCCTAATATAGGTATTCCAATTTTCCAGTACTATCATGTCCAATTATTATCCTTAATTATTGTATGGCACAGAAACAATTATTTACGTATCAAACTCTCACCCACTTTAACAATCACCACTTTTTAGAAGTCTTTTTATCATTTACAGACATGGTTTTCCTCTGATGCTTTTGCAAAGCTGCTTTATCTACAGAGAGATTCAGGAAAAGGACTTTGGCCAGTACTCTAGAATAGAGGTTTCTGGTAAGGAAGATCATGAAACAACTTGGAAAGAATTCCCAGAGTCAATCAAAAAACTGGACTCAAAAAGAGTAAGAATCATACGAAATTGAATGAACTAATGAAGATGATTATTTTTCTTAGAAACACTGCTGGTTCCTTAATGTTTTAATTTTCCATATTTAAGGAAATATTTTCTCCTAAGCTATCTGACTTAATTTTGTAACTAGTAATTCTGTAAAGTACACTTCTGTAAATAAAATGGGGAAAAAAGCGTACTCTTTCAACCTAATCCCCCAGAATTCAGACTTTTATTGAATTTATGTAAATAACTATCCATTCTTATTATTACGGCAGTATAATAATTTGCCTAAGTTCAATAAGAATCTGTTTTCTTTATATCAGGATACCACTGGAAGCATCAGTTATAATAAAAGGCTTTGGCTGAAATGTCATATTTGAGAATATATAAAAATTCAGGTATGATCAGGCAACTAAGAAACTAAGGTTGACCTTAAGTAGCCAATAAAAACCCTTTGAGAAAACCAGCATAATACCTTACTTATAGGGTTCTCAGCAGCTTACTGAGTGAATAAGGTCGGTCATTCCTGGCAGGCATGGGAACCTTAAGATATTTTAGGAACCCCAAGAAGACCGCAGGCAAAGTCCAATGGTGAGTTACTGGCTTGGCTTCTTAACCTTGAAAAGCTTTTAAAAGTTCAACCTGAGATTCCTTATGAAAAGTTCTAGCAAAGCAGATTTTATAAGATCCTTATGTGGTCAATTTTCATACTTCAGTTATAAACCAACTTTAATGAGATTAGATTTATTCTGCAAACAAATTTGTCTATGATTACCTTTGATAGAAAGGAGGGTGACTGTAGAAGAAAATATTATGTTTCAGTAGAAAATTCTAACACAAGCTTGTGAATATCAGATTCTAGTCCTGTCATCATCTTGAAGTTTTGTTCTTCATCTGCAAACCAAACAGGATTCTGAATTCTTCTAGTATCCTCAAATATCGAGCTGTAATTCTTCATACTAACATTTCCAATCTTCTCCCACCTTTCTGACTTGAAATCACTAAGAACAAAAAACTGCCCTTGAATCTCCCTGGAAGGGGCCGCACTAGCTTTTCTTCACTACCCACACAGTAGAAAAGCTTCAGGGACTTGAAGCTTGGTTCTGCATCCACCAATTAAAATGGGCCCCTCCAGACTCTTGGAACTGCACACCAGCTGGAGATCTAAAATTAAAATTGACTAAGTAGGTTCCTCCCCAGAAGCAGATAGCACCTTAAAGTGGACAGCTCTCCCAAGATCAAGATCTTCGTCTCTAATATGGAACCTCTATTCCTTTGGCCTTTTGGTACTTGCTTTTTTCTGCTAATGCACAAAAAGACAGTGTTCCTTAAATCTGGCATAAGCTACGTCACCTAAGTCCCTAGAGTTTCTTGCTAAGGTGGTTTCAGACAACAGAGCTGCTTTAGATTACTTCCTGGCTGAACAAGGAGTCAAGTGTCATAGCAAATACCTCCTACTATATCTGGATCAACATCTCTGATATTAGAGGAAATACACAAAAGTAACGAAGAAATCACTTGGCTAAACAGGTTGATGCCCCTTCAGGTACATTCTTTGATTTATTTGATACTGACTGGTTTGGTTTGGGACCCTGGCTAGAGAGTATACTTCAGTTCTTGCTGTAATTCTAATAGTTATCATGGTACCCGTGGTGCACTACGTTCTCTCCAAAGCCACAAACGCATGTCTGAGTCATCAATGGTTCCTCAGATGGACTCAGGGCACTTGGAGAAACAGAAATGAGCTGAGCAAAAACATCAACAGCAAAAGCAATTCTTCCACTCATCTGACATCATAAGCTAGAGTGATTTCACAAGGAGTCAAGAGTCCCTTTAATTTCTTTGTCTACAACAGGTCATCACAATTTCACCTGAATACCCTCTTTGTGGCTGGTGCACACAATACACACACACAAATATATAAACACACACCCCAAACATCTAAAATTAATACTCACAATAACCAAGGTTTCATTTAGAAAACTACTAACTGTGAGAGTGCTGAGGACAATACCTTCCCTCTAGCAACTGTAGTTCAGTCTCCTGGTATTAATTAATAGCAGCCAGGGATGAATGGAGAATTTTTAAAAGTAAAAGTGATCTCCGAATAATGAGTGATTAGATACCAGGAGCAGTAAGAAGCACAAAAATAGAAAAAGTAAACAAAGACCGCCAACAAGAGATTCAGACACTGATTTAAATTTGGATAACTAATATTATGTATCTTGTAAAAGCATGGTATGTGGACATTCATGTCTGGCGACCTGAGCCATGCTTCATGCACAATTTGCATATTATGGAGAGCCTTTGATTTAATACTAAGTAGTCAGGTAGCAAATGGAATTCACTGAACAGCCCAGTTATTTACCTTACTTAAGTTTCACCCCCACATGCCAAGAAAGACTTGAATCATCTCAGAACATTGGCCAGATGACTCATCCCTTCTGAAGAGAAAACACAAAACAAATTAAGTGGTGTGAAGATGTCTACAGAACACAACTAGGCACAGGAAGTGTTCTGAGAGGTGCGAAGAGAACAAGGCACCATGGAACATTCTATGCACGTAAAGATGGCACGGAGGCAGAAAGGTTCTCACTTTCTGCTTTACCACCAACATACGGAGCAGCAGCTCTACACAGTAGATGATCAAACAACATTTTTAAATCAATGAGCAATGAAATTCTCTGTGCCACAGAAAGGCAAATAATGTCAACAATTTTGAAGCAGTTGAGAAAAACAGCTCAGCCAAGCTACCTTCTCTACAATTGTCTAAAGACTGCATCCTCCAAGGAGAAGAACCTGGACTGTAGGATGTGTGTCATGAGGCTCTGGATAAAGCTGATTGGCTATGGTCTGGACTCCTAAGAACTGATTTACCAGTTCTTACTAGATTAGCTGGCCTGGAAGACCCAGGGGTCTATAGTTAAGTGGTGGAGGGGGTGGGGGGTTGCTTAACCTAAAAGTTCATTTGGGGAACCTGGCTGGCTCAACTGGTGGAGTGTCCAACTCTTGATCGTGGGGTTGCGAGTTTAAGGTCCACACTGGGTAGAGAGATTACTTTTAAAAAAATAAGTAAAATCTTAAAATAATGAATGAATGAATGAATGAATGAATGAGTGTTCATTTAGATTCAGGGCTGGAGATTCTATGAGTAGCCCATGATTCAGCAACCAAAACTGGCCACGCAGACAGGAGCAGGAATACATCATCAGAGCAGCAAGGGGCAAGGATGCTGTGTGGCCCAAGGGAGAAAATGAAGGCAAATAAAATTTTGTCATACTGTTCCATTTCCAGTGCAACCCAGGTGAGTTTCTGAACTTTGCTACTGTTAAAATACATAATGTGCCTCCGTTTATCTTTTAAGAGTTTATTTGAGCAAAATTCGATTCAAATAAAGTAGTGCCAAAGCTGACAGGATCCAGAGAAAAGACAGATACAGAAATTGCAGAAGCAAAGGAAGTCAATTATTTGATTGGCTGTAGCTTGAGTCCCATTTGGCTGCTTGTGTTTGTCTTTAGGCTTTGATTCTATAACTCTGAGGCATTTACAGGCTTAGATCCTGGTTTGTTTATATATAGACCAGCTCCTGGACATTAGACCACTTAAGCCTAATGGGCTCCTCGTTTAATTAATTTCACTTATTAGGATACACCATTTTATGATTTCAATTTATTTATTTGTCCTACAATATGAGCTTCTATTTTATGTTTTGCACTATTCTATATACTAGAAATAGAGCAATAAATAAAAAACAAAATCTGTGCTCTCAAAGCTTATATCTACACACAGAAGGGAGAGGTGGCCAACAGCAAGCAAATGAACAAGAACAAGTATTAATATATACGGAGGTAAGTGGGGCAAGGAGGATGCAAAGAGCTAGTAATTGGACTTGACTGCCGGTTTATGAAGAACAATCAGAGAAAACTCGTCAATAAAGTGTGGAATGAAGAAGTCATTAGCAGAGGTATTTAAAATCATGAGATCCAGTGAGATAACCCAAGGAGCATGTATAACTTAAAAAAAAAAATTAAAGCCTTTCTTTTTTACACAGACTTCAAGAGATTTCTGTTCCTTGCAACCGAACAAGTTTGAAGTAAAAGAGAAAATGTTACTGGAAGCAGCTAAAAAAATCCCTGATGCCACTTTCTTCCCAATGCTGGATCTTAGAATGCCTCACCACTTTCCTCTGCCCTTTCATTAATGCCCCTTTAAATGAATTAGCTTGAGTTTATGCTTCTTTCAACCAAACGCCTTTGTGAAAGAACCTCAGTAATAAACTTGGCTTCAGACAGAACACACGCTTTTCTAGTCTTCTTAAAAACTCTGTATCCCTTGGCAAAATTAGAACACAAATAGCTTCCATTTGGCTAGGCCCCTAAAACTAGTTTTATAATTATTTAATTTTAATCCTCTTTACAAATGATTAAGGCAGAGATGACAATAAATCCTTCATTAAAATTAATTTCCTTTAACTAATGAAATATGTAATAATGTCTGCTTTTGGTCTGTATAAAAAAAACTTAAACCAAGCAGAATGTTGGCCATACTTTTAACAACCCGTGTGCCATCTAAAGAACTCTCTCTTGAGACAGTCTGTCAAATATACGAAAGAAACGGCATTTAGAAATTCTTGCCTGCTGTAGCCGAAGTCTTCTGATATATTCTTCTACTACCTTGTAGAATCAAAAAACTTTGCGTAAAACCATATAGTTTTTTCCTTCATTAAAAAAATGCTTTGATTATTCTTAAAAATCAAAATAAGATTTCTTTGTTAAAACTGTTAAAGATTTTTTTTTTCCTCAAAGGCTTTAAAACAGATTGCCAGGATAATAAGAAAAAAACAATTTGAATATACCTTGTTTTTTTTTTCTCACACGTTAGATATTTTATTTCTTCTATAAAAAAGCTTATTTTGATTCAGTAAAAAACTGAATTCCAGCTTAATAATCAATCTGTAAGTTCTATTAACTTGCCACTTTCAAAAGAGCATTGATTAATTAGAATTGTTGAATCATTATATTGTGCACCTGAAACAAAATTAACACGGTATGTTAATTATACTTCAGTAAAATAGATCACTATACTAGAGTGTTACAGATGTGAAAGGAAGAAGGGCAACAGGACAGAGACCATGCCCTAGGTAAGCCTAATGTCTAACACTCAAAACCATGAGGTAACACGGAAGTCCCAGAGTTGTATGATGCTGACAATGTGAGTGGAGGACAGGGAGAGAACCATGTGACCTGGAGAATACCAGGAAAGCTTCTCAGAGGAGAAAGGTCTGGTATGGGCCTTTTAGAGGTTATTAAAATAAGCCAAAACACTGTTCGGATTACCTTTAACACCCATTTGACAGCATCTACCACACAGAAAGCATTATGCAATGTCCCAGGTAGATGCAGTCTTTGTAAACCCAAGACACTGTCTCTAACCTCAAACCAGGGCAAAAATCCTGGGAGTAGGAACAACTGTTCATCAAAAGACTAAGAAAACTGAACAGAGGAGGAGGAGGGCCAGTATGTTTGCTGTGGTTCATCTCAGGTTTCCCTCCTAGAAATCTTTATTATGGGAATGCTCCCTTTAATATTTGGCCTAGTAAAGCTATGATGTTCATGAAAACTACTATGTGGAATTTCATAAGGAGGCCAACGGTGGGGGGGGCAATTTCCCCCACATTAGAAAAAAAAATTAAGTGGCCAAATATAGAGAAAATGTTAAGTGAATTATAATGTTTCCATACAATGGAATGTCATGCTTTAAGTTTTAATGATAGTATATCCACTCTACAGCAACATAAAACATATACAGATACCAGTACTGACGTGTCATTAAGAGCAGAAAACCAGACAGGCAACACTGATGTAAGCTAAATTTATTTAACTAGCAGAGAGATCAGCAATATTCTTTTAGGGCAAACTTCCTTGCCCCCAAATGTCACCAGCTGGGCTCACTGGAATGAATGACAGTGTCTAGACTGAGAATGATAATCCAAAATTCTGAAGCTTTACTTCTCACCTCTAGTCTTTATGTGCACACAAAGCGGTCCAGCATGAGCCCAAAGCTGAGTTATCTGTGGGTCCTGTCTCACGTGGGTGAAATGCACCACGCATCCCTCAGATTTGGGGCCCAGTGTGACCAAACTCATTCAGGCCAAACAAACCTCTCTTTCCACACCCTCAGTTCCCCCAGATTGACACTGCTTTGTCCAAGCACACTCCTAAACTCAGAACTGAAGGGTCAGAATAAGTACAACGCGGACATCTCTCAGAATTATTTGCTGGGCCATTAACTTGACTTTAGAGCTAAGCTTTGATTGAAGAACCAAGGTGTAAAACTGTTTGTAGCCTATGCTTGTCATTCTGTAAAAACATATAGACGCTGGGAATATAGGTTAATCATTATGATACAGCCGGACAGGTACACTAGAACTGAACAAATGCAAATGGTAAGTAGATGGTGAAAGCCAAGCGGAGTGGACATCTACAAACGAGGGAGGAAGCGAGAATCCTCCAAGGGATACCCGAGTTAGAGGTGGGGACAATCTGAGTGCACTTTAGGTTAATATAGATATAAGTGATTGCATACAGAAGTACTTGTAAGTATGTGCACATGCACGGATTACTACACTAACTTTATTTACTAGCTTTGTCAGTTGGGAGGGCCTAGAAGCAATGGTAGAAGCAAATAGAGACAAGCACACTAACTGCCCAGATCTTGGTTTCTAATTCTCCGTACAAGGAATCAGGGCTCCTCAGAGAAATGTCTCATTATAGGACTGGGGCAGGGACTATATAAGATGAATCTGGGGGTACCTTGTAATGCCGGAAAACAAAGAAGTTCTTAAAAGAAATATACACACACCACACGTACGGGGATGGGTCCAAGGAGCACAGAAGCCAACTGAAAGATTTCCCAATAGCCCTCTGAGTTTACTGGATTATAACTCAAGGTATAAAGAAAACATCCATGGCACCACAGTAACTTAATTTTTAAATACATTAATAAGCAAGGGAGAAAACCAATATCCCACACCAAAAAATTCCAAATAATTTATGTATATACTTCACGTTCAAGGAGGAGGAGCATAACTCCCAGTCCTTACATAGGCTGTGCACAGTGATGTCCCTCCAAAGAGTATAGTACAGGGGCACCTGCCTGCCTCAGTCGGTGGAGTGTACAACTGTCGATCTCAGGGTTGTGAGTTTAAGCCCCTGTTGGGTGCAGAGATTACTTAAAACTAAAATCTTCAGAGGAAAAAAAAAAGAGTACAGTATGGATATAAAGAAAACAAAAGACATCCACAGTCCGATGATCCAGAAAAACACCAAGAACCATAACTCATGTTGACAGTATGTATCCTTGATATAATGGGATAAAAATAATGCTTTCCTTCTGTATTCTTCCCACAACCCATAACCCCAGGCTTATGAAAAAAGTCCACAGGTAACTTTTGATCGCAGTGCGGCCCAAAAAAACAGGATTGCGGTAGTTCTCAAAACTGTCAACTAACCAAAAACAAGGTTAAGTCCCCAAAAACGGCACAGCCAAGAGGGGCCACAGAAGACATGACAACTAAATGTGATGTGTCCAAAATGGGATTCTGTGACAGACAGATAAAAGCCACAGGTGAAAACTAAAGCAATCAGAATAAAATATGAAATTTAGTTAATAAATTAATATTGGTTCATTAATTATAACAAAGCTACCATACTAATGCAAGATGTTAATAATGGAAACTAGGTGTGGGGCATACGGGAAACCTCTGTACTATCTTTCCATTTTTTTCTAAAAAACATGAAACTGTTCTTAAAAAAACAATTCGAAAATATGCAGGCATATTAATTGCAATGAAATAGGAGGAAAAGTAGCTACTGTGGAACAGTGGAACCATCGGGAATACATTTTATAATGTTTTCCTACTTTTTGCTAACCAAAAAGAAGGACATTGTTTCCAATGAGATATATCGCTAAGTACAAGTTGTATGAGTTTTAAAAATCTTTTTCATAATCTCTTGCTATTTTCATAACTTCCTTAGTTTTTTTTTTTTTTCTTGAGAAATTAGGGGAAAATGTGAGAATTCTGTAAACTTCGCATTTATTTTTAGAAAAACTTGATCATTTAAATGGAACTTGTCTGTTTCTAATGATCTAATAAGACTGCCCCTCAGGGCAAGACAGAGCTTCCCAAAAGCAAGTTCATAATTCTGGTGGTTATGGTAACTGAAAAATACTGAAAGCATTTTAGCCTGTCATAAATTTATGACTAATTTAGTTGTGAGATAAAAATATAAAATGTTTAATTTTTTTCAGCATCAGCTGTATGTTTAAGTAAAAGATGAAAAGAAGAAATATATTTGCTTCCCGGCTCACACGGAGATGTCTGAGGCATTCAAAACATTTAGAACTGCTCAGAATGTTTCTGTGAAACCTTTCAAGTGATAGTCTAATGACAACGACTTTTAATATCCCAGAGTTGCGTAGTCTATCTTTGGCTTTCTGTTCAGTGCATATCCTAAGTCTGCTGGGCAGGTCGCATACTTAGTTGGCTACCAGTGTAAAAGGAAATCCTCTAGTTTGAAAGAATCTCCAGTGTCTATTTCAAAGCAGGAAATCAAAATGCCATTTTAATCACTTATTTTCAGATTGATTAGCTATCTATTGGAACAGTTAACAAAAGATGGCTAATTATGAAAGACTGAGCTATAAAGGGTGCTATTTGCACATAAATAGTTTTTCCAAGGGGGAATATTCACAAGGCCTAGGAGTGAGGATTGAGTGAGTAGGAGTGAGTCAGGTCCTGCCTCTCCCCACCACTGGATTTAAAAAAAAAATAAAATGATGACAGTGTTCACCAGAACAGGTACTGGATGACACAAGTGACTTCCAGCGCTGTGGTTATGATTCCGCCGGGCTTCCTGCGTGTTTGAAGGTGAGAGGCAAAGACTTGAATGAAGTCTCTTTGTGATGGGACCACAGACACCAACAGCCCTTCTAGGTGTGGAAGAGTAAAGAGAACTTGAATTTCATGATGATCCTGGGGAAACTTCAGGAAGAATTTAAGAAAAGAGTCTGAGATGCAAAAAGAAATCTAGGAAGAGGACCAGTGGCTGGCAGCTAAAGATGGTCCTGAGCCAGACATTAGGGTTGAAAGAGAGCTCAACTCTCCCTCAGGCACCTGCAGAAAAGGTAGGAATGTGCACAAAAGAAGCTTTAGTTCACTATGCATTGTAAGACTCTGGATCTCAAGAAACCATGCTCCAGGGCTCTCTGTAACTCTGAGTTAATGTACAGCATGTCCCCTATCAGCTTGGACGAAGCAGGGACAAAGATCTCTAGGGCTGGCACAGAACTGTATCATGATAAATGCAGATAAGAGCAGATTTCCAGTTTCCCCAGGAAGGACGGTGTAAACAGTGCACAGAGTTCTACTCCCTATAAAACAGGGAGTCTCTGTCCACCAGAAGGCTGCAGAATCCTGGCTTCCCTCCTCTCGGGGGTGAAGGAAGGAAGTGTATTCTGGGTCACTGTCCAGCATAAGGGTATTTTTGTGGGAGCTCTTCACCGTTTGGTCACAAACAAGTACACCACAGGGTCCCGAGCTCTCCACGATCGTGGCACAGGTGTGCAGTGTCCTGTCGCCACCTCACTGATGTTTGGTGCTGCGTCACCACATTGTCACCGCTCTTATGCTCCTTCTAGAATCCAAGAGGTCAGCCAGGCTAGACAGGCCCCAAAGTGTAACAAAAGGTAAAATGATCCAACAGAATTTTTACCTATTGGTAAAACTGCATAATTTGCCATGTTTTGTGTTTGCTTGTCAGTTTTTATTCACCCGTACACATAAAGCTTCATGTATACATGAAGCCACAGAAGTTCTTAATTCAGAGAAACTTGCACACCTTTGTGTATATATATATTGATCTTTTTTTTTTTTTTAATCTGTGGAGTACTCAAAAAAAACCTTCCATGATGACAAAAAAGTCCTGTGGTAATATGGTTCCTCAGCCCGCTTCAGTGAGTCTGAAGAAGGAAATTCTTATTTAACATAAATTTTTTTTTAAGTTTTTTTTTTTTTTTTTTTTTTTAACAGACAGAGATCACAAGTAGGCAGAGAGGCAGGCAGAGAGAGAGGAGGAAGCAGGCTCCCCGCCGAGCAGAGAGTCTGATGTGGGGCTCGATCCCAGGACCCTGGCTGGGATCATGACCTGAGCCGAAGGCGGAGGCTTTAACCCACTGAGCCATCCAGGTGCCCCTTTAACATAAATTTTAACACAAATAGCCATTCGTGGCTATTGGCTACTGCACTGGACAACACAAGTCTGCGAGACAGGAAAAAATGCTCGTTGTTGTTGTAATTTTATTTATTTGCCAGAGAGAGAGAGAGTACAAGTTCACAAACAGGGGTGAGGGGCAGAGGCAGAGGGAGAAGCAGGCTCCCTGTTAAACAAGGACCCTCCCCTCCCCCACACCCTGATCCAGGACTCAATCCCATGTTCATGACCTGAACTGAAGCAGATGCTTAACCTACCAAGCCACCCAGCCATCCCTAGAAAAATGCTCATTTTTAAAATATATTTAAGAACCTCATTTTTCGTCAGTAGTATAAAATCTCTTCCTCACTGAGCTACTCAATGAGAGTCTGTCTTAACACTACAGCAAACTTTAGACTAGCTACTGTCACCTGCTTCCTTTGTTTCTCTCCTTTCCCACAGAGCAACTGGTTGAAAAAACAGGAAATCAAAACACAGGCAGAAGAGAAACAAGTAAATAGCAACAAATGGTCATCATGCCTGGAAAACCGTCAGACTCTAAACAATTGTGAACTGCCTGAACCACAACCTAAGACCCTCAAAAGAAGTACCAGATAAACAAGACTACTTAACCATTTTGAAGGAATTTACTGAATATCCACTAAAGGAAATTTTTTCTAGTCAGACACTGGGAAAGGATAGAGGAGTCAAAGATTTTCAGTTTTTCTGCCCTGTGACTTTTGTTCACATAACTTAGTGTCTGTCCAATAAGTGCTGACATAAATAGGTCAATATCTATATTCTACCATTTTGATAAGCAACTTTCTTCTCTGTGACAGCTTACGTTGACCACTTAAAACTATGACTCTATATTCTAAATTTGTATTTTCTTTGCAGAATTCAAAATGTGACCTGTTTTTAGCATCAGGACCCTTTGTGATGGATATAAATGGTAGCTAACAGAATGTGACTCAGCAAGACTGACAGTCTAAGTCAGTCTCCTGATTTACAATGTATTTCACTCTCCTGAGTCAACAACAAAGAAAAAAACAAGATATTAGCTATGACATCTTGCCATTTTCTATTTGGAAAAAAATAGTGTGAGGATAGTTTTATGCCTGAATCATACTTTGATTATCACGTACTCCTGACCTCCTATTGGTAGACACAGGTAAGAATGTGTACTACATCTCAGGATTTCTTAATCCTGATCGCAGAAGAATAAGAAGAATAACTCAAAAGTTACTTCTGAGTCTTCTCCAGAACTTACCTTCCATCACTCAGTTTGGAAATAGTAGTCTGAAATAGGTCATCTAGAGGGCACAAGAATTATTGGCACTCGTGCACTTGAAATGCTGAACTTTCTCTCTCTATGCAGTAAAAAATGTTGTTGGTTAAAAATCCGGGATAAACAATACTTATGTGCCTTCTACCTTCTGTATTTCTCATATTTTAAGAGGTGCTAGTGATGTTACAAAAACTGTATGGAAAGACTGGGGACACCATCTGAATGGAACCACCTGTGAAATCAGCCTTTTCATGGGCTGGCAGTCCGCCATCATCTTTTTAGTTGCATTTAAGCCTACAGCTTGTGGTTACTTTAAAAACATTTTCTTAAAAAATGTTGCCACGTTCTACTGATATCAAATGAAAATGGAGTGGTTGGTTCAGTGTCTGATTCTTGCCTTCCCCTCAGGTCCTGAGATCAAGCCTGGCATCGGGCTCCGAACTCAGCGGGGAGTCTGCTTGAGTTTCCCTCTCCCTCTGTCCCTCTGCATCCCCATGCTCACGTGTGTATGTGTGTGTTCTCTAAAATAAACAAATCTTAGAAAATGAAATAAAATAGACAAAAACTGGAAATGCATTTTTAGGAGTTATACTATTCTCCATATACGTGCATAGAAATACTATTTATAAAAGCACTAAAATGTAGGGTTATCAGATTTATTACGCTATCAACGTAAATTAGGGTTATTACAATGGGTATCATAAAAAAACACACTTATATTTCTAAACTGTCTCTATGAGGATAGTACATTGAAGCATATTTTCTCCATTGCTATGGACTCAACTCTTCTCTCCCCAAATTCCTATATTCAAGCCCAAAGCCCCAGGGCAAAAAGAGGATTTTTAGGAGGTAATTAAGGTTAAATGGAGTCATAAGGGTTGGGCCCTAATCCAAAAGGACTGCGTCCTTGTAAGGAGAGAGAGCTGAAGATCAGGGGCATCTACAAACCAGTAAGAGAACTCTAGCCAGAATCCAATGGTGCTGGCACAATGACCTTGGGCTTTCAGCCTCCAGAACTATGAGAAATAATGTTTGTGTTCTTTAGCCACCTCTTCTACCTATGAGGTCTTACCTAATAGACCTAGACATTCATCCTCTCATATGCTGCACTAACACCAACATGGATAGGTTACTATAAGGGGTTCCTAGCGTCCCTTCTTGAGATCTGGCCTATCTAACCAAATACTGCTCTGTAATGAAATGTTTTCTTTCCTCTCAAGACAAATGATTAAATTAGTCGAAGCCTGTTGACTTTGAAAGTAAAGTGGACTATGCAACTTGGTTATAACACAGCTATTAGAAATGATGGGCCAGTTCTGCACTTAAAGTTGGAGGAATCAATCAATAATATATATAACAAGAATGTCACTTGTGTCTGGGAAGCACGGCCAAGGAATGATTGGCCATGTATGTAAAGTCAGGACAATACCTAGTTGATCCCAAGAGAGTGTCTGTTGGCTCAACTTTCACAAAAGACTGAGGAATTTGATACAGGACCAATCTCTGCTGAGATCAGCTACCAAGACTGCTCTTCTTCCCATGTCCTTTCAAGGAGAAGCCACTGGACCCAGGGACCCTCCTGCCTCTAGTCAGCAGTGACAATTAGACTGAGGAGAAACAGAACCCTCCCCTAACTTTGTTGGCTTTTATCAATTTCTGTGAACTTGCCATCTCTATATAAGAGTTACTCATCTACAGAAAAAAGAAAAAGAATTTAATCTTAATAATTTCCCCATGATTAGAAAAATCAGTCTCTAGTTTGGTAAAGTGTATTATTACCGGTCAGTCTTCAGCACAGAGTTACCAATTCATTCTGTGAACATAACCATCTCTACCACTTCTGTTGTCCTCCCATGACCCAGTACTGCCGTGCTATACCTATAAGGCCCTTTCTTCCCAGTGTTTTTTGTTTTTTGTTTGTTTTTAAGATTTAATTTGAAAGAGAGAGAGAGAACAAACAAGGGAGTGGCAGAAAGAGACGCAGAGGACCCGCTGAGTAGAGAGCCTGACAAAGGGCTCGACCCCAGGACCCCAGGATCATGACCTGAGCTGACAGAAGATGCTTAACAAACTGAGTTACCCAGGTGCCCCTAAGATGTTCCTTTTCAAAACAGAGAAGGACACCTGCCTTCCCTGGTCAATCATAGCATAGTGGGCAGGGACTCCCCAAATGTCACCTCCTCTGGAGGCTCAAAGACTTAGTAATTCATAGTAGCAGAAGACCAGGCAGAATCAGGTGGATCTCCTAGAACTAGAGACCAGAAAAAATTTTCAGAAAAAAGCAGAGTTTCTATGCATTCTAGGTTCTTAACATTTTATTTATTTGACAGAGAGAAATCGCAACTAGGCAGAGAGGCAGGCAGAGAGAGAGGAGGAAGCAGGCTCCATGCGGAGCAGAGAGCCTGATGCAGGGCTCGATCCCAGGACCCTGGGATCATGACCTGAGCCGAAGGCAAAGGCTTTAACCCACTGAGCCACCCAGGCGCCCCTAGGTTCTTAACATTTTAAGAATATTTCCTTCAATAGAATCCAGGCTACTTTGTATAAAGATGAAGTGAACCATCTTACCATAAGGGGCTTGGCAGACCTTGGTCACTCAGATGGCCTCAGACACTTCTAACACCTGAGCCTAAGTCAAATGAGTTTCCTTACCACCTTGGTTGTCAATAAATATGCCTTCTTACTTCATCAAGAGAGTGTATCTTATAAAAGAATTTAAAAATCACTGTGGACAGTTTTCTTGTGTGTGTGTGTGCATGTGTGTGTGTGTGTGTGTGTGCGCATGCACGCACACGCACTTCTCTCTATATCTCAGATGTGCTTGAACGCACATCTGTGGGTCTGCTAAGGAACACTCCTTGGGATCTGAATCCCCCTCACCTAATCTTGTAAGTGGGCTCTCAGAAATGTGTTGGGTTTATCTTGTCTCAGTTACTTGTGTTTGGTGTGTGGGCAGGCATATTGTCAGACTCACATGAACTGGTACAGGAACAAAGGAAAGATGTACACACCGAAAATGCTAGAGAACTTCTTGTACCTGGAAGAAGCCGTACTCGTGAAGCCTGGAATCTGTCATGATTGTGCTTCCCTGTGCAGGACTTCAAGGAGCCAGGGAAATATGCCCACATCTCAGATATATTATTTATTATCTATCCCCAATTATTTCATCAGTCCATTGTCACAACTAAGCTATTTATCAAAACTATCTCATTCTAAATCTCTAATTCCAGTTATAATAAACCAAAAATTGAGATTTAGACAAATTACTGTATCAGCATTTAACAAATTCTATCACGGAGCATTATTCCACAGTTGGAGTCCTGCGTCCTGTTCCCACCTGCTCCATTCCTCCCCCTCACGCCCAATAAACCTAGTGCTTGTTCACTCCAAATATATGCCTGTGTTTGTATTGTTCTTTCCCGAGAGTTGCCTGTCACCTTCTCTGTGGAGCCTTTCTCTTGCCTCAAAACACATCAGATTCCACAGCACAAAGAGCTGACAGCCATCACATTCTGTCTCAGATTACAGTAGCTGGTTCTCTAACAGAATCAGACACTTTTATATAGAATGTTTCCTCCCCCAATTCCTAATACATAGCTTAATGCAAAGTAGACGCATTTTAAGCATTGGTTAAAATGAGTTTAATTGAATATCAAGCAATTTGATTTCTACAGAAGAGGCGCCAAAAATGTAACAACTTCCAGAATTCTGTGTAAATATTTTCTTGCTTTGTTTTTGCATCTCATCGCACTGGCCTTATCATTAAGTCTTTTAAGTCAAATATTCAGAGAGGCTGGCCATGGATATGGGTTGCTATGGTAATGTGATCCTGCCAATATCTAGTGCTCTTGAAACTTTATGAGTTTTCGGAACGTAAGCAGTCTAGGATAAGCGTAACCTTTACACTTTAGGTGCAGCCATATAATTTTGAAAGTTACATCTCAAGGGAGAAATAAAGATAAGTTCCCATATCTTAGAAGTGTGTGTTTTTAAAATAATGTTTATGTAAAAAAGAATAATATTCTATGTTAGCAGGTTAGGTCCTATTATCTGAAAAATGTATTTTAAGTATCGTGGGAATAGGATATGACCCTACTGATTTTATTTATATGGTTTTCACACATCTGTAAGTTTGGCTGAAAGTTTCTCATTGGAAAGATATTATGCAATACTAAATCATTACCACTAATAAGATTTTCTAAGATTTATACACCTATTGCATTGTATCACAGCAAAATTACTTACTAACCAAAATCATCTTCTATTTAATACTAACTATAGACCACAAATTGTGATTGTATATAGCTAGTTACTAAATCACAATTTTTGTGATTTATCATACTTGTAAACCTAATTTGAGATAAGCAATTTCTAAATAAAAAAGATCTCTCACTTAAATCTGATATAAATTTCAAGTTTTTAATTTGCCATTAAACCCAGTTGTATCTAAGTTTGTTTTCTAGAATAATTCATATTACCTTTCTTTAAATAAAATGGTTTCATAGTTAACTGATTTATAGAGCCTTATGTACAATAAGTATGTGAAATATAGGGAATATTTTAACAACTACTTAGCTTCAAGAGATATGTGATGAGTAATATAATTAATGGTTTATATATCTCTGTAACTTTGTTTATAAGTTAGTATAATTTACCCAAGATATAAGTCTCATGAATGCTTTACTACAAGATTATTTCTATAATTTCTTGGGTATATTCAATTTTACATTGCTATATATCAATGTTTCCAGATAACAAGATAAACAATTAGCAAGCTACTTAAATATTGTACTTATAAGAGCATAAGAGTCATAAACATGTAAAAATTTGGAATTTCTTCTTAAAGTGTAGAGTTTTGCTTATTCTGGCATCATATTAGTAGTGAAAATTCAGTGTTTCTTGAAATATCCAACAGAATTTTCCTTTAGACACAATATATATAAAATTATTGAGAATAATATAAACTCAAAGCATAAAGGTTTTTCTTGCACTCACCCATTCTAATGAGATTGGGAGTCATACACTGCTTTCTGTTTCTCATTAATATGGCTTTGGCCCTAAAGTTCAGTTTCAAATCCAGAAGAAAGCAGCGAGTACAGTAATTTAGATGTGATTGGATCATTGCTTACTCTTTCCTAAGTAGTTACTATAGGAAATGGCAAGCCACGGCAATAAATGGCAATTCATCAAGAAACCCAGGAAATTGCATAACCTAAGGGAAAGGCTGTGTGTCATCTGTTAGATCTGGTTTGGGATGGGCATCCAGTTGGCCATCTACATTCAAGAGTCACTCAACTTCTTCCCTAAGGACAAATCACTCCATGTAGAAGCTGCCTCCAAAACGTTTTGTTGTTGTTGTTGTCTTGTTTTGTTTTTTATAAATTGTACTACTAATTCAAATAACTGTTCTCCTAGTCCTTGCTTGAGAAAGATAAAGTCATACTTCATAATAACAGATGATGTAGATTCTGAATGAGTACCTTCACCGACTACCAAGACTTAACATTTATTCTTGCAAAACTATTCAGATAAATCTCACTCTCTGCAAAATTGGTTTCTTCCCACAGGCATCATTAACATAATGTCTAACTTCACCATCCACATCTATAATATTTAAAACACATACATATATGGTCTGAAATACATATGACCTGAAAATAAATTTGACAAACCTTATCAGAAGCTTCTCACAGAATTTATGAAATTATAACAAAGATTTAAAAAATAAAAAGAAACAAAAATTATCAAGAAATTTTAAATATACATGCAAAATTTCATAGTTTATAATATTAGCAATCCATTCCTCTAGAAATTAGTCTCTCAGTAAGATCAAGCTGAAAAATATAAAGAATAAAGTACTTACTTAACAGGTAGTATGGTGGCTGAACAGGAAAAGTACAAGACCACAATCCCGGGCTGACATTAGCAAAATCAAAATAAACCAGTAAGAGGAGAACTACTCATGAAAATTAAAGGGACCTAAAAAAAAAAAAAAAAAGGAAAAAGAAAAAGAAAATTAAAAAAACCTAAGCTACATTCCTACTCAAACAATTTAGATGGGATTGGGAGGGAGACAAACCATAAATGACTCTTAATCTCACAAAACAAACTGGGGGTTGCTGGGGGAAGGTGGGGTTGGGAGAGGGGGAGGGGGTTATGGACATTGGGGAGGGTATGTGCTATCGTGAGTGCTGTGAAGTGTGTAAACCTGGCGATTCACAGACCTGTACCCCTGGGGATAAAAATACATTATATGTTTATAAAAAAAAAAAATTGGAAGGGGAGGCGAACCATAAGGGACTATGGACTCTGAAAAACAACCTGAGGGTTTTGAACGGTCGTGGGTGGGAGATTGGGGGAACAGGTGGTGGGTAATAGGGAGGGCATGTATTGCATGGAGCACTGGGTGTTGTGCAAAAACAATGAATACTGTTATGCTGAAAAAAATAAATAAATTTAAATACTGAAAAAAAAAACCAACTCAATTTTTCTCTTTAAAATTACTTTTACATTGTTTTTAAATATTATATACATAAATTAATAAAATTAGTTATTTCCACTAAAAAAAAACCATTTAACATATTCAGAGATTTAACTAGCAATTAAATTACTCATCTTAGAACATTCACTTCTCTTATTCACTGTACTATACACCGTAGATAAATTCCCACTTTCTGACAATATTTAGACTTTTGAGTCAGGCAATTTTTTTTTGTCATTTGTTTTTGTTTTTTTTTTAAGATTTTATTTGACAGATAGAGATCACAAGTAGGCAGAGAGGCAGGCAGAGAGAGAGGAGGAAGCAGGCCCCCCACTGAGCAGAGGACCAGATGCGGGCTCTATCCCAGGACTCTGGGATCATGACCTGAGCCTAAGGCAGAGGCTTTAACCCACTGAGCCACCCAGGCACCCCTTTTGTCATTTGTTTTTTAAAGAATACTCCTTTCATCAGGGTCAAAGAGCACGTAACATTAATTTGGTGTAACAGCAACTGAGCAGATTCTAAAATCAAAACACTTTTGCGTTTATTATATTTACTTATCATTAGAGCTAACACCAATAATTAAAGGCATTTCACTGGAAATCTTTAAATGGAAACAACTAGAAGCTCTGTGCTTTCATTTTTGACGTTTCAAAGCAGATGCCCAACAGTGACCCATTGCGCATCTCACTTCACCTCATGACCTCGAGTTTGATGCCAAAAATATACTTTATCTTGGTGTAAACTGGTTCTTTGACCCTTGTTAAAATCCATATAAAATATTGTTACTTCTGGCTAATATGAGTAAGAAGTCAACTAATCATCAGATTATCTACTAAGTAATCCATAAAGAGATTACCACTACAACTGAGAGCTTATAACATCAACAAAATCACTATTTGGTTTTGACAGAACAATCTGCTGAAATTCTTCAACAACTAATTAACACCCTGAATGGATGTCATTTTAATACATTAGTGCATCATTCTGGAAATGCTAATGGTATATTAAATATGTTTGATCAATATTAAAGAAGCGGGCTGTAATCTATTTCAACTAATACTAATGGGCACTGTTTTAAGTCTTTACTGCTCTCTACTGCTTCACTGATTGTGATATGCAATTTCTTAGATTACCCATCTGTCTTTCACAAACACTGCATCAAAGAATCTTGACAAAAAATAAAACGTCATTATATCATCAACAACATGTAGTTTAAAAATGCCAATACTTTTACCCTTAAAAATCAATATTATCAAGACAAATAGAGCAGTGTCTGAAGACGTGTGACACATGACTTAAAAATACTTTCTTTTTTAAAGACTTTTGGTATGAGTAAGGAAGATCACTGAAGGGTGAGCAGGTCTTTTTGAATAAGAAATCTCAGGTCTGGGAAGGAAAGTTTACAATCATTCATTTCTAAAACTCAAGGTCAGTGAAACCTTTTAGAATAGACCTAATAGTATTAATCAAGGATCAATGACTAAGAAATGGAATTGGCATCAAAAAAATCACCATAAGAGAGATGAGGGTCCAAAGAGTCTGCCTAGCCTGTAAAAAATCAGGGTGGGTGAACATGCACAGGGGTTCAGGGGAATCTGAAACAACCAACACTGAAACCTGTTTCTACTCTGTCACCACAATGGCAGGCTTGGACCACCCACCTTGGCTTCTAGACTGAAACACCAGAGGCTGTTGGGGAACACAAAACAATCACCTTCCATTGTCTTTGCAAACAAATGCAAATTTGGGATGGCCACATACCGGTATGAAACGAAGTCCAAGTCAACACTTTGTTGGGAAAAACTGTGAGCAAACAATATTTCCAGGATTTCCAGGTTTCTGTGAAACTATAGCAAAGTGGCAGCTAATTCTGAAGAAAGTGTGGTCACTTCAACAGATTCTTCTAACCTCAAGAGGGTTTATCAGAGCTCTGATTTCAGTAGCTCCAAGGGAAACACACAGAATTTGTCCTTAAATAAAACCGAGAAAAATGATGCATTCCAAGGAAAAATATATTAAACTCTCTTCTAATCCAACATGGAGTGCCTAAATTATTTGCATTATCATTAACCAGACATTTTTGCAGATTTAAATTATAAAGCAATATGTTCAAGTTCAGTTTATAAATCTATTGCCTGGCCTGGACACTTATCCAAGGGAGTATTTAGAACCCCCATAGTGAACCCATCTGGGATTCAGAGATTTTTCTTTATTCTCCATGTCTGTAGCAGAAACCCAACGTCTCCCTGATAAGATCAATCATTCCAGGAGGGAAAGTAACCTCCTTGTCCACCCATTGTGTCAACCATAGGAAGACCCAAATGATGACCAAACAGTTTCAACTTTCAATTCAACAGCACCACGGCTATGTTCTGGGGCAAAATTACTTGTCCTTTAAGCACCAGAACTTCCAAACTATTGAGTCCCAAGTTGCTAGGATGAAGAGCAAAATATCTTCTTGATTTCATAATGACAATATCCACTTCCATTTTCACTATTTTCCTCCATATGTGTGCATTCTGTTTATGGAGAAGAAAATCAAGTATGAGCAGTGGTTTTTAAGTACACTGAGTGCTCACGGAAAAATTACCCCAACATAGTTTTGTCTCCAAGCTCATGTTATAACTGAGCTACTTTCTACCAAATCAGGGCTTATGAGTAAATGAGAACATGGTTAAGTCCAACGAATTCAGGCGATAGAAGCCCATTAACACAAAACATAATCTTTAGTGGAGGCAAGATTTATAGGGTACCATGGTGACAGAGAAGGCATTCTGTCCACACATGGTGATTCCAATAGAAGTGCTGAGAACAGAAAATGCAAATCTCCACCCTAGATTCAAAATCTGTCCTCAGAATAACAACAAACTCTCCTCCATAACTGAGGAGATCTTAGTTATCTACTGTTGCAAAAAAAATTAGACCAACATTCAGCAGCTTGAACAACAAACATTTGGTATCTCACAATATCAGTAAACCAGACATCTGGTGTGGTTTATGAGTACCTCTCAGGTTGCTCACAAGGCTGCAATTAATGTGTCATCCAGGGCACTGGTCAAGATTCAGAAGGGAAGGATCCACAGAAGAGATCATTAATGCAGAGGCTGGTAGGCCTCAGGAGATCCACAAGCAAGCTCAAAGCAATAAAGATTTTCATTAACAGTCTCCTTTCCAACCTTCCACCTTCTGCCCATAGTCAATTCGGAAGGCACTCGCACACAGGTAGGTATTTGTAAAAATAGCACCCTACCCCCAATACTAAAGTCTGTGTTATTTAGTATTATGTACCGAATTACATCAAGAACTCCAATTACACTTAATCTTACCTTACAGTCTCTTAGGCTAAGGATGTAAGTGTCAGTTACCTGTGATTGCCTCTGACTCATGGCCTCTCACAAGACTGCCCTCAAGATGTCATTTGGGGCCACATTTATCTCAAGGCTTAACTGAAGAGGATCCATTTGCAAACTCATATTTGTGGCTATTGATAAGGAGAGGTCCGCTCCTTGTCACATAAGCTCTGCCTACTGCTACTCACAACACATATTTCTTCCTCCAGAGAAAGGTACAAGGTGGAAAGGAAAGGAAAGAGAAGCAAAAGAAGTCAGTCTTTTTGTTGCCTAAATCCATCATTTTGCAATGCAAACCCATTAGTTAGAAAAAAATCATTCTGTCCAACCCACTCTGGAAAAGAGGAAATTATACAAAGCTTGAATTTCAAGAGGCAAAGATCATTAGCCCCCATTTTGGAAGCTGTCTACCACAGAAGGAACCATAGTAATGAACCTGCCATCTACATGACTGGTCCCTCACTGGTGCCTCACAGAGAAAGTCAGTTTAAGCTGCTATTTGGGAGGTGGGGAAACTCCCAGTGGCAGCTGTCAGATTAGCTTTTATTAAGGGAAGTCCAGCATTGCTCAGCCCATACAAAGCTATCATCACTAACAACATGACCATTTTGTGCAAGGGCTCATTGAGAAACACCTGAATGGTCAGGCAAAGAAGGTGACTGGCACTGATGGGTCATCTTTTTTTTTTTTTCCCATTTTATTTATTTTTTCAGCGTAACAGTATTCATTGTTTTTGCACAACACCCAGTGCTCCATGCAAAACGTGCCCTCCCAATTACCCACCACCTGTTCCCCCAACCTCCCACCCCGACCCTTCAAAACCCTCAGGTTGTTTTCCAGAGTTCATAGTCTCTTATGGTTCGCCTCCCCTTCCAAATTTTTTTTTTTTAATAAACATATAATGTATTTTTATCCTCAGGGGTACGGGTCTGTGAATCGCCAGGTTTACACACTTCACAGCACTCACGATAGCACATACCCTCCCCAATGTCCATAACCCCCTCCCCCTCTCCCAACCCCACCTCCCCCCAGCAACCCCCAGTTTGTTTTGTGAGATTAAGAGTCATTTATGGTTTGTCTCCCTCCCAATCCCATCTTGTTTCATTTATTCTTCTCCTATCCCCCTAACCCCCCATGTTGCATCTCCATATCCTCATATCAGGGAGATCATACGATAGTTGTCTTTCTCCAATTGACTTATTTCACTAAGCATGATACCCTCTAGTTCCATCCACATCGTTGCAAATGGCAAGATTTCATTTCTTTTGATGACAGCATAGTATTCCATTGTATATATATACCACATCTTCTTTATCCATTCATCTGTTAAGGGACATCAAGGTTCTTTCCATAGTTTGGCTATTGTGGACATTGCTGCTATAAACATTCGGGTGCACGTGCCCCTTCAGATCACTACGTTTGTATCTTTAGGGTAAATACCCAGTATGCATGTATCTTTTTAAGACATCCCTGGTACATACTACTTCCTGTTCACTGGCTCCAAGTGGCTTTTATTATTATACATTTATTTTAACTGGGAACAGAATGGTTGACCTAGTTTTGAGGCTATTAAGATATACTACTGCCCTTTTCAGAAGCAACCTGCTTCTGTTTTCTTTGCTGAAAATGATGTAAAAGTATTTGCTAGAGCAAGATCTGAATACCAGGTACGAGAGATACCAGCTACAAAGGATATACCAATCATCTGATTAAGTGCAATGATTTCCTGTCATTCTCCCTGATCCATCTGGCTTCGGCCATGACCAAACTAGTGATTTAAAATTGGTATGTGGTATGAAGAACAACCTTGCATCTTTGCAACCTCTGACAATGACACCAATCTCTTCCTTTTCCTTGGGGTCATAGTATTACTTTTGGCTTATTATCTTGATGGAACATGGAAACATGTCCAAGGACTTGTTCTTGTCCATTTCTACCCTAACAGCTCATATGCTGGGGAAGGAGAACCAGTGTGGGTTTCTGTCAGTTTCTCCGTATCTCCACACTAGACCATGCAGTCATTATGGCAACACATAATAGTGGTAATCTTTTCTGGTTGTACAAGTGGAGAAGGCCTTATACTACAATCCATGATTCCTACACTGAGTTACAATTCTAGTTATGGACATGCAGGCTGTGATAGTTAATGGGATAGGTAGCACAGACACCTGGCACCCCATGTGAGGAATCTGCCTCAGATAGAGTCTTTATGAGGAGATTTCATATAAAAGCTGGTTCCCCAGGAAGGGTGCAGAGGGTCTGGCTATGCCACCAGGAGAAATTCAGAGTCGTTTGGAGAACAGAGTCCTCAGCCTCTGTCTGTGTTCTTGGCATATATCAGCATCCCACATCTCCCCACTAGTGTGGACTTTGACCATTTAATGGACTCCAGTTCTGCCACTCTTAGATAAGGTCTCAGGCTTAACCCTTGGGCGAGTATGCCTTACATATACAGGAGATGAGAAACTTTGCCTCCATGCCACCATGACTTTCCAGTCACCTATTTGTCTTCTCAATCAGAGCCTCACAACTTTCATTTCTTCCCCCCACCCCCGGTTCTGCTCTCTGGTACTGTTAGAAATCGGGCAATGCTACAGTATTTCCAGTCAATATTGCCACCACACTGACTGAATGCCAGTCATTGGCTCTCTAGCTACACCTACACATTCCTTATACCAACACAGTAATAATTTGAGAAGGGACATCACCTATGCTCTGTATTACCCTAGCCCATTTCCCTCCAGGAAGAAGGAATCCTACACACTTCAGGTATGTGAACAACCCAATCCCAGAATCCCACTGTGAGTCAGTTCTGTGGTTTGTTCTGGCACAAGTTACATATTAGAGTCCCATCAAGAAAGAAGGAACATTACATGTGGTGATTAAGTCACTGTTAATGGGGCAACTGTGTTCATATGTTTAAGTGAGATGTAGAAGAAAACTGACAATGGGTAATAATGCCAAGTGCCTTATGGCCTGGGCCTGAAGTGGTAAGGGCAGGGATCAGTGACAAGAATTCTGCCCCTTTACATTACCTTGGGCACAGGCTCCCCCCCACCAAAAAAAACCAACCAAACAAACAAACAAAAAACAAAAAATAACAACAACAACAAAAACCACACACTACCACCACCTAACATTTTGTGATTAATTTGAAGATTAAATGAGATGAACCTCCTGGAATGCAAGTAATGAAGAACAGTTTTTCAAAAATCTTTAATAACATGCAAGTTTTATTGGTTTTACTTACTATGGAACCAACACTAAAGTAATACATGTAATTTCTGCAACAATTCAATGATAGCCATATTATTTGCATCCCTGCTTTAAGGAAAAAAAAAATACAATCCAAGGCTCCCTGAGGTTAAGAAACTTGTCTAGTATCAAACAATTAGAGATTGCCAGAGCTAGGATTTGAATCCAGGCTATCTGGCTCAATAGTCCTTACACCAACATTCTCTGCTGACTCTGATCTGGGAAAGGGATCTCCCTTGCAAATTTTTTTGAGAGTTTGTCCTCTTCCCACCTGTTAACGGGCCACATGTGGTAGCAGAATGGGGGCCAGGTGACATGTGGGCACACAGAATAGAACAGCTGTAATCATTTGAGATTCTTAATTTTCCTATAATCTCATCTACTCTATCAAAAATATTCTTAGCACTGTACACTCAAAATCCATCAAGAATCTTATCTAGTCTTAAGTCCCCCACCCTGAACAATAACATCATTCCACCAGAACTAGCTTTCTAAGTAATTTCCACATAGTTTGTTCATCAGAGAGTAAGTATCTTACTTCTAAATTTTCAGTCAAATCATGTCACTCACTCCTCTCAGCAAAGTCTTCAGATAACTTCCTATCTCATTGTTAGCACCACTCAAAACCCTCAATGTGGCCACTCTCTGGTCATTCCTACCTCTTCTCATTCCATGCACCTTCCATCCTCATTATAGTTCATTAAATACACCAAGCATATGACCACATTGGGCTCCCTCTCATTGGATCATGCCCCCCAAGATGTCCACATAGTTTCTTCCTTGACTTCCTGCAGATCTGTGCTACTGCCTAATCTTCACAACTTAACCTGATGAATTCATTATGATGAAATTTCCCCCTAATTTGTACATAAGTATAGATAATGAATTATAGGATACTCATCTTTAGGCAGGTGAAAGTTGTGTTTGGATTTATGGCTTTAGTTTCCAAATGTCATTTCCATGGAACTCATCATTTCTGACCTTACAAGAAGAAAACATTTGGGTAACTGGTAATCATTGACTATTTCCGAACCCATTTAAAAACACTGCAGTATGATAGGTCTCTCTGAATTCTGAAGAGAAAGGCACATTCAGAAATATGAAGCTGATATCTATTTACTCAGACTTGAAGTCAATGGAACCATAAACGAATAGGGACACTTAAATGGTATTTTTGACTAGTTACAGAGGCTGAGCATGTACCAGCATGAAAGTAAATTCCTATGGTCCACAGTCTTGGGGGAGCTCCCACACTTTTATGTGCTTTACCTCCAGGTTCTCACAATGAAGATCCAAGAAAGATCCCCTTATGGCTCTGATAGGATGAGAAGAATAATCATTTCTAAATACACTGAGAACCTTCTTCCTAACAAAGGTCGACCCTCCAGGGGAAAGGACTCTGCCAGAGCCTTACCTAGTTGGGGGAAGCTGGATCCATCTTTCAATCCAGCCACTTCTACCATTCTGGTCTAACCTAAGAGAGAGGGTGGGGGAAGACACAGTCAACAGGGATCAGCATTTCAATACATTAAAAATGTTGAAACTGAGGAAAGGGGTAGGGGGCAAAGTAGAAAAGAGCTCTACCATGGTAGAAATGTTTCTTAAGACCACAGATTGCAAAACACAAGCCTACTGAAAGCTTGATAATTGGAAGAATTTAGAACACTCCTCTCATACACCTTACCATATACCAAGAGGGCTCCACACAGTAAGTGTGGATTACAGCTGAAAATCTCATCACACTAACTCTCTGAGGAGGAGTACTGAGGGAAGCCTAAAGTCAAAATGAGAAAGAAAAACAAGAACACTAAAAGAATTTGAAGGTTCTATTATCTACAGACACAGAAACATTAAACAGACCAACTTCTACACAGATGAAAGGAAATCCTCACACTAAAGGACAATTTCTCTAAGTTGATATTACTTAAGATGTTTAGCTTTCAATAAAAGAATTATAAGCCATGCCAAAAGACTCAAAGATAAACAGTCTGAAGAGACAAAGTAATCATTAGAACCAGATTCAAATATGACAAATGTGTTGGAATTATCTGTCAGGACTAAAAAATATGTAAAAGACACTCATGGAAAAAGACAACAAGAACATATGGGTAACATATGCAGAGTAATGGAAATTATATAAAAGACTCAAAATGAAGTGCTTGAAATGAAAGCACTGTAACAAAAATAAAGAATGTCTTTGACAGGCTTATCAGTGGGCTGGTTACAGCTGAAGAAAGATCAAAGTGTTACAACAACTGGGAGAGAGAAATCAGGAATACACTAAGATTCTTGCATGATGCCTACAGCAGCATGTTTAAAACTGACTTATTATTAGTTCAAAATATATGTTGTCAAGGCTAAGGCAATCACTAATTTTTACAAAAGATAGGTATGATTGATACAGTAAAAGGCGCAATAAAATGGATCAAATGTGTGACTCCATTAAAACTAGATAAGACAGAATATGGGTATTAAATCAGTGGGAGACAAAGAACACACAGATAGAATTACAAAGAGACATTAAGCCAACTATTTCAATAACCACTTTAAATGTAAATGGTCTAAATATACCAATTAAAAGACAGAGATTGCAAAAGGACCAAAAAAAAAAAAAAACCAAACAAACAAAAGAACCTCCCCCAAAAAGACTACTATATGTTGTCTATTAGAAACTTATTTTATAAGATTCAACAGGATGGAAATTAATGGATGAAGAAAGATATAGCATGCTAACAACTAATGAAAATAAAGATAGAGTATTTACATTAGTGTGAGACAAAGTAGACTTCAGAACAAAAAATATAATCAGGAAGAAAGGGGACATTATTGTGTTGGTTTGCTAGGATTCTGTACATCTGCTCAGGCTGCCATAACGAAGCTAACAGACTGGGGGCTCAAACAACAGAAATTTTCTCCCAGTTCTGCCATCTGGAAATCAAAGATCAAAGTGTTGCCAGGTTTCCTTTTCCCTGAGGCTCCCCTCTCCTTGGCTTGCAGAAGGCCATGTTCCCGCTGTGTCCTCACATGGGCTGTCCTCTGTGTGTTTGCATCCCTGGAGTCTGTATGTCCAAATTTCCTCTTCTTCTGAGGATACCAGTCAGAGTCTATTACAGTCCACCCTCACAGGCTCTCTTTTAAATTAACCATCTCTTTAAAAGCCCACTCTACCAATATAGTAACTTTCTGAGGGAATTAGAATTTCAACACCTGAATAAAAATTACAGAGAAGGAAAAAGAAATCAACTTTTCAAGAAAACTTAGCAATCCTAAATATGGGCCTAATAATGGAGCACTGAAATAAATGTAGCAAAAAAGGATAGGACTCTGGGGCGCCTGGGTGGCTCAGTGGGTTAAAGCCTCTGCCTTCGGCTCAGGTCATGATCCCAGGGTCCTGGGATCGAGCCCCACATCGGACTCTCTGCTCAGCGGGGAACCTGCTTCCTTCTCTCTCTCTCTGCCTGCTTCTCTGCCTACTTGTGATCTCTGTCTGTCAAATAAATAAATAAAATCTATAAAAAAAATCTGTGCCTTTCTGATACTAAAAAAATTTAAAAAAAAAAAAGGATAGGACTCAAAGGATGAGTGTGGTTTTTGTGACCTAACATAACAGATTTGTAACTTTTCCTAATAATCACAGCAAAATATTGTGACCTGATACCTGGGAATGTTGGCATAACACAGTCACACCTAAACACACTACAATTATATTTCTGAGGTCAGTGGCATAAATGATTTATAAATGTATAAACTCTCTGGACTCTTAAACCAGAGGAGGCATTCCCCCAGTTTCCTCAAACAACCTTACTCCTTGCCCCACCAAAATAGTACCTCCAATTCTGAACCAGTCTGTCGCTGTTATGTTAAGGCCAATAGCATCTTTCCCCACCACTCTCTAACCCTAATCCTGACTTACTCTTCTTTGATTAAACATATCCCATGTGAACCATGACTATTTCTCTTTTACTTACCTATTCTAGAATTTAAACTTTGTGAGACTTGGTTTATTTTATTTAATCTTTTATCTGAGACTAGAATAGTCTCCGGAATGTAGTTTAGTGCTCATTTACCATTGACTGGTTAAATAAATGAATCATGAATGTTCTATACTGTTTTGGTATATGCTTAAACAGTGTTATTCCTTTATACCTTATAAAAGCAAACATTCTATCTGTAACTATTACACAATTTTGCTATGGGGGATTTAAAAGATCACAATCAGGTCTGGAAATCCAAGAAATATGTGACCAAGACTAGGAAGATCATCAAGCCTCCCTCACATACCCACAAAATCATTTTCTTGTTTGTACTTGAAATTTTTTAGGTAGGGAAGAAGATCTTTTTATAACATATGAGCTCTTACAAAGAAAATTCATGAGGATGACATAGCACATTGTCAAATTCACACTGATCATTTTTAAGCCTTTTCGAGAAATTTTGGCACTAAATTTGATGGAGTGGGATGCATGCAGAAAATGTAAAGCACAGTAACAAAGATGAGTACCTAGGACAGGCTCTTAGCAGGACTGCAAGGAGAGCTGGTTCCAGAATGAAGAATAACCACCTCTAAATTTGCTCCTTGTCCTAATTTTCTGTAGTTAGAAATGTAGAAGATTTTAAGTTTCCTCTAATCATTTAAGTAAAAACTAAATGTGCTCAGTGTTACTCAAATATTACCTCCATAGCAACACAGACCACATAATGCATACTATAATTTAGCAGATATTAAACATTTACTGCTGCCAAGCATTATATTGGAATTTGGGCATACAGAAATAAAATGACAATGCCCTTGACCTCAAGGGGTTAAACTCCAGCAGTAATATGCAAGATCACAATTATGTTACTGGTATAATTGAGGTATATCTTTATACAGAACATATTTAATAATGTTATACAGATACTAAATGGGAATACTTAAGAATGAATAATTAATTATCCCTAACAGAACAAGAAAAATATCTCCCCACCAAAAGAAATCACTTCAGTTCAGACTTGAAAGCATTAAAGTTTGCCAGAACATCAAAGCCCAGAAGAGTAGAAGAACCACGTAACTGAGCAAGTTTCCCATTTTAAACTGATAAGGGGAAAACCACATTTAATATTTAAGCCTGATAAAATGTTTTTATTTATTTTCCATTTCATTTTTACTGATTTTCTGTAGATGTGAACATTGACTTGTTTTGGTATTTCTTGTTCTTGATTATATGACTGATACCATAATTTTATTTTAAATACTTTGTAGAAAGCCATGAGAGAAAAATAAGTTATTACAAGTTATTTCAAGCTCTCCACTTGTTAGAATTACACCTACAGAATTTTTCTAGCCATTTAAATTCAGAGGAGTCTAAACTATAATTAATGATCCCTTCATTGCCCTCTCAAGTTCACTTTCTTTCGTTAAACACTGAAAGCTATTAACTGTTAAGTAATATATCCTTACTTTACCTACATGAGCACATTAAGGAAATGTAAATACAAGCATGCCTCAGAGCTACTGCAGGTTTGGTTCCAGACCACCACAATAAAACAAACATTGCAATAAAGTGAGTCAAATATTTTTGGTTTCCCAGGGCATATACAAGTTCAGTTTATACTACACTGTGGTCTACTAAGTGTGCAATAGCATTATGTGCAGGAAAATAATGTACATATCTTACAGAATACTTTTATTGCTAAAAAAATTCTAATCATTGTCTGAGCTTTCAGCAAGTCATAATCACTGATCACAGATCAGCATAATCTAGTGGTGAGAAAGTTTGAAATATTGCAGGAAGTACCAAAACAGGACACAGAGACACAAACGGAGCAAATGCTGTTGGGAAAATGACACCGATAGATACTAGATACTGTCTCAAAGCCAGAGGAAAAAGAGAAACCAAGTTTCACAGTTTTCATTTACTCCAAGATTTCAACAGATATTTACTAAGCACCAAACTCCTTACTAGGACCAAAGTATTCCTTGTGTCATGGAAGGAACAGAAAAAAGTTGGTGAGAATGAATGGACAAAAGACAGATTAAGGCAGGTAAGGATACAGAAAGAAGAAAGTTGAAAATGGAGGGGCCATTATTTTACATAGGGTGGGTGAGTGAGGTCCTCACTTAGAAGGGGATAGTGAGGCAGAACAGAAGGTAAAGGAACAAGTTATGAGGATCCTTGTGAAAAGCTATTCTGAGGTCAAGGCATGGTCAGTGCAAAAGCCCTGAGGTCCAAGGAGCGAGACATTTTCAGCATGGCAAAGAGACACCACGGCTGGAACCACAACAGAGAAAAACCCCAAAGACCAGTCAGAAGCCTAATGGAATAGTGCAGGCGAAGGACTTTGGCAGCTGGACCAGACAGGTAACAGGATGGCATTCTAAGATCAACTGTATTTACACTAAAGAAAGGTGTAAAGATCCCTAAAGAACTTTATGTGAAGTTGTTCCTAAAAACTCTGATGGCAAGAGAACAAGCATGAATTTGAATATAAGGAGTCTAGTTAGGAAATTATATAAATTTGGAAATGTTCTGTTTTCCTTTTTAAACAACCCTCTAAAGTAGGATGAGAATTGATTCATATTCATGATAGAGGCTAAGTAAGCAGATGCCTTTATGTTGGGAAAGAGGAAGAACTGAAGAGAGGAAAGGACAGAACAGCAGGCTTGCCAGATAGTCCAGAGACTGAGAGAGGCTGATGATGATTTCAAATCTATAGAATTTTCCATCACAAAGAACAATGTACTGTACCACACTGCAAAACCCATAAACATTATGGCTATTTTTTTTTCCATTTTATTTATTTTTTCAGCGTAACAGTATTCATTCTTTTTGCACAACACCCAGTGCTCCATGCAAAACGTGCCCTCCCCATTACCCACCACCTGTTCCCCCAACCTCCCACCCCTGACCCTTCAAAACTCTCAGGTTGTTTTTCAGAGTCCATAGTCTCTTATGGTTCGCCTCCCCTCCCCAATGTCCATAGCCCGCTCCCCCTCTCCCAATCCCACCTCCCCCCAGCAACCTCCAGTTTGTTTTGTGAGATTAAGAGTCATTTATGGTTTGTCTCCCTCCCAATCCCATCTTGTTTCATTTATTCTTCTCCTATCCCCCTACCCCCCCATGTTGCTTCTCCATGTCCTCATATCAGGGAGATCATATGATAGCTGTCTTTCTCCGATTGACTTATTTCACTAAGCATGAACTACCCTATGACCCAGCAATTGCACTACTGGGTATTTACCCTAAAGATACAAACATAGTGATCCGAAGGGGCACGTGTACCCGAATGTTTATAGCAGCAATGTCTACAATAGCCAGACTATGGAAAGAACCTAGATGTCCATCAACAGATGAATGGATCAAGAAGATGTGGTTTATATACACAATGGAATACTATGCAGCCATCAAAAGAAATGAAATCTTGCCATTTGCGACGACGTGGATGGAATGGCTATTTTTTTTAAATCAAAGCATTTTAATACAAAAATTGTGTTTAAGGATAAAATGCCATGATTCAGCTTTGTATTTTCTTTATAATCTAAGAATTTCAAATGTGTTGAACTTACTTCCTGAAATATAAAGTCATGCAAATTTAACCCACCACAATCATGAAATTCTGTTCATTTTAATTATTTATAATTGCTGCCTTAGTTATTTTAAAGACTGGACTTTGCTAATTAGCTCTTTTCAAATGCTCTGCTCCTCTGAGCCCTGCTTCCTCTTCATGCAGGCTTTGTGTGGTCTTGCTTTTATTTGTATTGACCTTTGACATTTCAATTTTCTGTTTGCTTTTTAAATCCTAGATAATTAGAGGATTTCAAATTCATCATGATAGAGAAGTTCTTGTACAGAGCATGTAATTAAAATATCTGATGACAAGAACCAGGATTTTAGCACCCTAGGGTTGAAAGATCATACCTCCAAGCAGCTTATTCCCACAGGATATTTTGTGTTTCAGCAATTAACCTCCTGTTCAGGACACGGCCTGCTACTCATCTCCTAACATCCCTTGGTTGGGATTATTTCAAAGTCTGCCCTTTTATTGCCTTTTTATCAGATGTAGTGAACCCTCAGGTCAAAGTAAAAGGGCCTAGAGAGAAAGTCTCATCATCATTTTGTAGAAATGATCACAGTACCTTTTATTAGAAATGTATCATTGAAACCTTGCAAATTGCCTTTTGCCCTACATTAAACTGTTACCCTTATGTTTTATTATAATGTTACGGCTATTTCCTCAGTGAATTACAGTACCTGCTGCATCCATGCACTTGTGGGTGCCCACATTCACACGGTGCACACTTCTGATGGAGCCCCAGAAATTGCTGGGTTGGGAATTAATATCTCAGTAAGCAATGAGCTAGAACAGAAAGGATTCTGGAACTCTCTGTTGCCACAAAATTGTAGCAAGGCAGTTTATAAACTTTATGTTGTCCCTCTCTTCAAGAAATACAAAGAACAGATAAGAAACAGACTTTAAAGTGTTAATACCACCAGATGTGGTGTTATATAAGTGGTAGTACGTATACAAGGGAAAGTAATGAAAAGGAACATCTGTATGTGCTGAAAGGCCTTGGGGAAGACTGCCAAGGGGAGGAACATTTGCCCTGCGATAGGACACTTAAATAGAAAATATCTGGACGGACAAGTATGTAGGAGAGTGTGGGGTGGGGTGGCAATGACAATGACAGCGGATTCCAAATATGGAGAAATGTGCAGAATCGGTAAAGAGCATGCTCATGACCCGAGCTGATTCCGTATGTCAGACTGGAGTACGAGGAGAGCCATGAGAGAAGATGAATCTGGACACCCAGTTGCCCAGCCATCAAAAATACAGGGCTCCTCCGCTAAGGCAGAAATAAACTTGCAGAAGTCTTGGCACAGATGCAAAAAAAAAAAAAAAAAAAAAAAAAAGGACACTGCAAATTTCATCCTACAAATGAAGGAGCACCACAGGAAGTGTGTGTGACCAGCTGTGCACTGGAAATACTATTCTACTAGTAGTGTGGCCCCACCGGAAGGGCTGGGGGTAAAGCAATGTGAGGTGACCCCTGAGAGTCCAGAAAACAGGATGTGAGGACCTGAGACTGGACAACGCAGGTGGCAAAGTACACAAAACATCATTCGGAAGAAGACAATGAAACTAGTTGGTGACTGATAAATGTGACTGGTTTCATCCATTTTCTGACTGGAAAGCAGGTCCGAAGAAGGAAGATCTCTAAGGCAAAAGCTCAGAAGAACACTCTGTTACTGGATGAGGATACAACATTGAGCATATTACCTGCCCACTTAAAATTCCTTTCTCTATGAAGAAAATACTGGGATCTGCCTCTTGGGAATGAGGTGAGAATTAGAAGAATTAAGACCCATACATTAATTAAACCGTGTGGGCTCAGACCAAGCCCTAAATCATGATGTGTTATTATTTTATAGACATCTTGAACTTATCATGACTCTGAGACAATCGAGTTGACATGTCTATTATTGGATAAATCGACTGTAGAGAATTTACAATTTTCCACACAAAGTCAATAGATTAAACTCACAGACAACTCTAGAAATCTCCAGAACAACAGAACAGATGAGCAAGCAATTTTGGGAGAGGCCAACATACAAGGGGAGGACAGAGAAAATAAAGCCTACAAAAATAACATGGATGGGAGTCAAGGAACAGACTGAATGCTGCAATCAGGCAATGTAAGATATACTCAACAGACTGGAGCTGAAGAACAGGTATCCAGCCTCTCAGAGGCTCCTGAGAAAAGAAAGACATCCAACCTTGTCTCCAGCTGGCATTCTGACATTCATATATGTGTTTCTATTATAACACACATAATATTCTAAGCCATGTTTGTTTTAATAAGTCTATCTTCCATTTTTTTAAAAAAAGATAACCCTCTGTATTATTTATCTTAAAAATCATCCCAAAACTTACCATCTAAAAAAGATTATTTGCTTCTAAATAATATGTATCCCATTTTAGGCTGGGTTCAGTTGAGCAGTTCTTCTACTTATCTATCTTGGGATGGTGTGTTTATGCACCTGCAGCAAAAACACTTAACACCTACCCCGTCTCACCAAATGTCAAGTATACAAAATACAGTCTCGGTAACTATTTTCACACTGTTGTACGTTATATCTCCAGAACTTATTCATCTTGCACCCCTAAAACTTTATACCCTTTGGCCATCATCTCCCATATCCTCCAGCTCCTGACAACCACCATCCTACCCTCTGGTTCTGAGAGTCTGACTATCTTAGATTCCATGTGTAAACGAGATGATGTAGTATCTGTCCTTCTTTGTTTGGCTTATTTCACTTACCATAATGCCCTCCGGGTTCATCCATGTTGTTGCCAATATCAGGATCTCTATCTTTTTTAAGGCTAAATAATACTCCAGTGCACACATGCTTTAGACATCTAGTAGCTTAGCTGAGGCTGATGATAAAAGTGGCTTCATTCACATTACAGGCAACAGAGGCTGGCTGTGGTTCATAATCATATGTCTCCAAAAGGCAACTGCCACCTTCATGGCATCTGATTCCAAGAGTGGGAAGGGAAACTCAAGGTCAATTGAGGCCCACGTTCCAAACTTTCACATAATCTTTGTTGCCTTCTTTGGCCAAAACAAGTCACAAGGCTGGTACAGAGTCCAGATATTGGGAAATAGACTCCACCTCTGTTGAGAAAAGTTATAGAGAATTTTTGGCCAATTTCAATCAAACACACCTCCTTATTGCAAAAGCCACACAGTTTTGGCTTGGTATTTCCAGTTCCTCAGAAACTATTTTTCTTAAAACTATGCTAAATGAAAGCATACATCTATGAATGTGTGGGGTACACCTCCTTTATAAACATCCAAGGCGAAGAGTTTAAAAGGGAAGAAAAAAAACTTCTGTAATAAAATAGAACCAGATTTGCTGAAATTGGTAATAAAAAAATGAGTCTCTGTGGAAGGAATGAAGCAATACCTCAAAAATATGACTTTTCTCTTGAATTTTACCATCCCCCAGAGAGCTTACTTTTACTTCTGCTGACACCATGTACTCACTTCCCTTAAAACTAAGACCTAAGAGACTATCCCTGATACTCCATGCCATCTTAAATGAACCAAATCTGAAACATTAAATAAGACTTTATATGGCAATAAAGGTCAAAAGTAATATAAAACTAAATATGGCTTGCTCCCAAAGGTTTTAGACCCCATTCCATTATCTTATTTCGCCTTCAAACTCTACCTTGACTCAGTAAGAGCTTTCATTGCATATCTCAACACCTACCCTCCTCACTGTCCAAACTCTGGAAAGACAATCTTGGAGAGTGGCATAAACTCCTTTCCCATCTCCTTCATAATTGGTCTTCTCTGCCTGCTGATCAAGCTCTTCTCAGACCCTGACTTGAGGATTATGGCCATAACTGGTGGTCATGGCTAGAACCCTGTAACTACAGGAACTAATCACATCATCCATAAACAATGGGACACTAGGAGTACTAGTTGTAATTCTTTTAAACACGGCCCTTAAAATTAAGAAATATAAAAGAATCCAATTTTTTTTCCATTCGCACACAGAATTTTCTTAATATTTCAGAGCCAGAAAGGAGGAAAAGGAAAGTAAGAAGAAATGGCCAATGTAGTTTAAAATCTAGTAATAGTGGTTCCTTAACCAACTTAATAGATATTCCATGAAGCTACGTTTTTCTACTTTTTTTAAAAATAAACTTCATTTTTAAGAACATTTTTAGGTTCACAGCAAAACTGGCTGGAAGGTTGAGAAATTTCTCATATACCCCTGTCCCTATTCGTAGCTTCCCCATCACCATTTCCCACCAAAATGGTACATTTGTTATAATCTATGAACCTACAATGACTCATCATTATCACACAAACAGTATAAAAAAAATGACCTTGGGCAAAAATAAACAAATCAAAAATCTCTACATGCACAATACCTTTGATCTGTCTGGCTCTCAGATTAAGTGAAACATTATGGATTAAAAAAAAAAAAAGTCCATCCGAAGCTAGTTACTTCTTGACATTGATGTAATAAAATTTTCTGAATGTTCTATAACTAATTTTGAAATCATAATTTCCACTGCACTGAGGTTACTCCTAGTTTCACTGAATCACTGATAGGGCAGATTCCAAGCATTAGACAACAATGATTTCAACTCAAAATATCCCTAAAACTACTTCATTGACAAAGAATAAAGATATCAAATAAATGTCAAATAAACCTTGTACTACCAAATAAATAAATCTAAAATATATCTCACAATTTCTTCCCTTAGTTTGTCAGTACTAACCAAGGTGTCACATTTGCCTGCAGATGTAAAATTTTTCATCGCATTCTCGAAGCTAGAGAGGACTTGCATCATACAAAAGAAAACAGTGAAGAGGATATATAAGCCGCACATAGGAAAAGACTTTCCTTTCATCCCATACAAGGAGATCCCCACCATGGAGCCAAGGTTACAGTGATATAGCAGAACCAAGGATCTTCAAATAGAAGAACTTGCACGTAAAGGAATTCTAGGTTTCAAACAGAAAAACATCCCAAGAGAAAAAAATAGATTGAAGTTTGAAAAAATGTTTTCAGTGAGCAAATAAACAAGAAAATATCAAAACCTTACTTTCATATGTGAAATGGAAATAAATGAAAATTTTCATAAGGAAAGCAACAAAGCACAGTTGTGGTACTAGTGGTAAGTAGTATTAGCAGTATTTCAAATAGTTGATTCTCTGTTGGAAAAAATTAGATATTTCAATTAGATTTTCAAATTTTGCAAACTGAATACATGCCTCACACAACATTGGAACTTTTAGTTTGACCTCAGTAACGTGGTTCATCATAGCCAACAGCAATGTCTCTTTCACATAACACAACTAGGTGCTGGTAGGCCCCATACCCAGATGAAGATAAAGACAACTGCTCTCAGGTCCAACATTCACACAGATATTAGGTGCCATAAATCTTTGAGAGTGGCCTCCCTCAAAGGTAATCATTCTTAAATAAATTGAATATTTTAAAAATTCACTCTTTTTACAAAATTGAATATATCTGCAAATATGCTGGCACACTAGCAGGAAGAGCTATTGCCAGAAGCAAACCAAAACCCATAAATGCATAAATGCAGGTGCTGAAAACTTCAGAGAATTATAACATGATTATTCTGGTTCCCAAAGACCCACTGTTAATGCCATCTGTTCCTGCCAGCCCAAATCCCAGTGTTTGGGCTGCGGTTGGACGTCACTTTTCAGCATTTGTTCCAGATAACCTCTATACAAGATACTGAATCAGGGCTCTGTTTTGCCCACATGATTGTTCCTTTCTTGCTGCCAATGCCTCAACACTCCCATCCAAGTCTCTGATGCCCTAAGAGGTCATTCTGCTCTCATGGCTCCTCAAGGTGATGCTGAACACAGACCGAATTTTCCCATATTATCATAATCCAGATGCCTTACCTCTTCCATCAAGATTTATCTTTTACCTCAGTACACTGTTAGTTCATCTAATTGACTTAACCCAAGTATCCCTGGGTTTTTGTTTTGTTTTGTTTTTAAGACTAACTTGCTATTGCTGCCAGTTACCATGCTCGCACTCACTGAGGGTGCACTAGCTGAACCCCATGTGCTGATCAGTGCGA
Source organism: Meles meles (assembly GCF_922984935.1). Classification (NCBI taxonomy): domain Eukaryota; kingdom Metazoa; phylum Chordata; class Mammalia; order Carnivora; family Mustelidae; genus Meles; species Meles meles. The sequence goes on along the minus strand of NC_060077.1, from coordinate 89,411,800 downwards.
GGCTTTCATGGACGCAGGAAACCTGGAAGGCAAGCAGTTCGGGAGGCAGGTGGTACTCTGGTTCCCGCTAACCTCACACTGAATTAGTGGCTGCCTTGTCTGTGTAGGTTTACAGGGAATCTAGAACTGGAATGTCTACCTCGAAGAGCTACCCCTGATAAAGATGAAGTCCTCAAGCTGGTACCACTTTATTGCTTGGTTCATGCTTTCAATTTGAAATTCAGCAGAGAATGATATACAAGGCCGTAGGCTTGTGGTTGCTGTTGTTTTAATGTCATAATGGGAATTAATGGCTGCAGACTTTTTTTAATGTTAAGAAAAGGCCAAATGAAACTAACTGAAATGTAAATTATAAGTAAAAAATGAAATTGTAAGGGTTTTAGATTTCATAACAATCCAAGGCACAGTTACGAGTTTAAGTGAAAGCAGAAGCTCCCTATTACCCGCTGCTCCTGGAGGGTAAACTAAGCACAGATGATTGTTTTTATTATCACCCTCCTGGGAATTCACCAGATGTTAGAGGCAGTGTGACAGGAAAGTGCCAGCTTGGATTCCTGCCACTGAATTAATAGGAAGCAGCCAGTGGATGGACTAACAAGAAATGACTTCAACATCTCTTAAGACAAAGCTTTCCATTACCTGCTTTTTTTCTTCCCTTTATAAACCTACCAGATATTTTTAAAAATCATTTTTCATATGCAAAAAATTAGAAGTATTTTCCTTAGTTTTACAGTCACATATGGATGAGATCTCTATTAGAGATTTATGTTTTTGCTACTGAAACACATTCTCTATCAGAGGTTAATGAACTTTTTCTGTAAAGGGCAGGTGATTATTTTAGTTTTTATATATAGTATTTGTCACAATTACTCAGTTTGGTCATTGTCAATGTTAAAGTGTCATAGAGAACACATATATGAATGAGCATGGATGTGTTCCAACAAAATTTTATTTACAATAACAGCAAACTGGATTTGGCCCATAAACCACAGTTTGTTCACCTCTCTTCTATATAATGCTTTTATATTTTTTTGTTTTATGTAATTAATTACCTGCTACATTGCCCTGAATATAAGTCCTACTCAATATTTATTGAAGACAGAATGACTACATGAGTTACAATACAAATTATTTAAAGTTGGAGAAAAATGTTACTAAGTCTCTGCAAAATTTTATTAGAAAAAAAAACAACAGCTTCATAATCACTTTTTCTTTTCCTTAAAAGTGGGAGAATATTAAAACATTTTTTCTGGGACAACCCCTTACAAAACATTTTCATGGTAAGAACACATAAAACAGAATAAGCTTTCACTCAAGAACTATTTAAAGATAACTTATACCACAAGATTATTAGGAATTAATGTCTTAAATATTCTGCTGTACCCCTTTCCTAGAAAACTCAATGGTAGCAGTAAAAACAAGGAGATTTTAAAAATAAGAATATTGGGAAAATCCTTCTAGATTTAAAAATAATAATAATTGGGGGCGCCTGGGTGGCTCAGTGGGTTAAAGCCTCTGCCTTTCGCTCAGGTCATGATCCCAGAGTCCTGGGATCGAGCCCTGCATCGGGCTCTCTGCTTGGCAGGGAGCCTGCTTCCTCCTCTCTCTCTCTCTCTCTGCCTGCCTCTCTCCCTACTTGTGATCTCTATCTGTCAAATAAATAAATAAAATCTTTAAAAATAATAATAATAATAATTGATCACAGATAATAAAATATGGGTTAGCAATTAATGCAAAATGCTTTCAAATGAAATAACTTAGTTACCTTTAATTTTTTACTCTGAGACTAAAATTTGATTAATGTTGGGTGGTATTTCACTTAGTCCCGTGGCCACATATGATTAACTTAATTTAATCAAATTAAATTTGATTAATATTGGGTGATGATTTCACTTAGCTCCATGCCCCTATAACGTGATAAATTTTAGGACATTGCAATTCTAGTGATAAAACTTTCTAGCTCTTTGATACCCTACATCATATATACAATGAAATACTCTTGTGGTTCAATAAACATTAAACCTCACCAAATTACTGGGATAGTGAAAAGATCAACAAAGTTCATTATTTATTGTAAGGAATTTAAATGTCTAAATAATAATATGGACTTGGACAATTTTTCCACACTTAATTTCTTGTTCCCATTATGTTGCATAAATAGTCTATGCATTTATATCTTCTCATGTAGTCTCCAGTAAGAAATGCCAGTCTTCAGAGATCTTTGGGAGACTTTTCCAGGAACAAAGGAGCCGGCAGGTGCCATTTCCTTCCCACAGTCCTCACACTAAACACATATCCCATCTTCTTCAGAAACCAACACAGTGCCAACAGTGACTACTTAACTTGTTAACAGTGCACTCCATACTTGCATTCTCCTGCAGACAATCCCCCTCCAGTCAGACCTCCACTCCAGGCCCCCAGCCACAGCAGATCTACATAAACATTGCTGATACCATGCTTCTGCCAAGGCACCCCTTCCAGCCAGGCCTCACCTCAATGTCTCCTCCCACAGCAGGAATAAAAACGTGGCTAATACCTCACCTCCCACTATTGCAAGGTTCTGCAGATCTGCTGCCTCCAATATCCTCTTGAAAAGAGCCCATCCAAAGATATGGTACAAGCCTAGCTATGTGCAAGCAGTCCTAAGAGAGGCTGGCCACCACCAGTCCAAAGTGATTCTTGCCCCAGAGAAAGGGAAAGATAATCACACACAACAGTCTAACTTCAGACACCGTAGTGGGCTAGAGGCAGACAGCTGGTCTGAGGGCCCCACCCACCAACAAAAACATCTCAGGGTGCAATAAAGTGCCACACAGCTCCATATACTGTATCTCTGGCATATGCCTGGTCTAACCCAAATCAAGCCCAAGGTGGCCCCAGACTGACCCATTAACAGTACAAGGACCAAACCCTGACCACAGTAGTAGGGCAGGGCACTACAGGAACTCTTCTTCTCAAAGTCACTACCTTCAAAAGCAGATGTAGCTGACATAACACATAGAAACATACAGAGAGAGTTAGAAGAAATGAGGAGATAGAAGAATGTGTCCCAAAAGAAAGAGGGCAAAAGTCACAGCAAGATAGCTAAAGAAAACGGACATAAATAGTATGCCTGATAGAGGATTACAAGTAGTAATCATAAACATACTCACTTTATGTATCATATAGAGTAGAGGACCTCAGCGTGAAACCTTTAACAAAGAGATAGAACACATAAAAAGAGAACCAATTAGAGATGAAGAACACAATAAATGAAATTTAAAAAAATACACTAATGGAATGAATAATAGACTAAAAGAAGCAGAAGAACAGATCACCATCCTGGAGGACAAATTAATGGAATAGAATCAAGCAGAAAGGGGAGGGGGGGAATTATACAAAATGAAAAGAGACTTAGGAAACTCAGAGACATCAGCAAGCATAATAAGGTTTGCATTAACGGGATCCCAGAGGGAGGAGAGAGACCAAAAGGGGACAGAAAATTTATTTGAAGTAATAGCTGCAAAATTCCCAAATCTGGGGAAGGAAACAGACATCCAGGTCCATGAGGTATGGAGCCCCAATAAAATCAACCAAAGGAGATCCACATAAAGATACATAGTAATTAAAGCATCAACAAGTAGTGATAAACAGAGAATTTTAAAAAGAAGTTAGAGAAAACAAAACAATTATATACAAGGGAAACCCTATAAGGCTATCAGCTGATTTCAGCAGAAACTTTATAAGACAAAAGAAAGTGGCATGATATATTTGAAGTACTGAAAGGTTAAAAAAAAAATACAAAATGGTAGCCAAGAATACTACACCTAGTAATGCTACATTCAGAATAAAAAGAAAACGACTTTTCCACACCAATAAAAGTTGAAGGAATTTCCTCACTACTAAATCAGCTCTAGAAGAAGTGTTAAAGGGGAATCTGTGAGTGGAAAGGGAAAACCATAAGCAGGAGTAAGTAGAAAGCACAAACCCATAAAAATAAGCATATCTATGAAAATCACTCAAGGGACTCATGAAATAAAAGACTGTAAAGTATGACATCATATATCTAAAATGTGAGGGGAGAGGAGTAAAGAATGGGTTCAAACTTAAGCAACCATCAACTTAAAATAGACTGCTAGATCCATAAGATGTTATATACAAACCTAACAGTAACAAAAAAATCAAAAAGCAGTAATAATACCTAAAAAATAAAAAGCAAGGAATCCAAGCATATAACTAAAGAAAGCCAAATAACCGTGAGAGAAGAGACCAAGAGATGAATCAGAAAGGAACAACAAAACAAAACAAAACAAAAAATAACCAAAAAAAGCCATAAAATAAAAGAGGAGAGATCACAACTAACACCAAAGAAATACAGACAATTATGAGAACATACTATGAGCAACTCTACGCCAACAAATTTGACAATCTGGAAGAAATGGATGCATTCCTAGAGACATATAAACTACCACAACTGAACCAGGAAGAAACAGAAAACCTGAACAGGCCCATAACCAGTAAGGAGATTGAAACATTCATCAAAAATCTCCAAACAAACAAAAGCCCAGGACCAGACGGCTTCCCAGGGGAATTCTACCAAACATTTAAAGAAGAACTAATTCCTATTCTTCTGAAACTGTTCCAAAAAATAGAAATGGAAGGAAAATATCCAAACTCATTTTATGAGGCCAGCATCACCTTGATCCCAAAACCAGACAAGGATCCTACCAAAAAGAGAACTACAGACCAATATCCTTGATGAACACAGATGCAAAAATTCTCACCAAAATACTAGCCAATAGGAATCAACAGTACATTAAAAGGATTATTCACCACGATCGAGTGGGATTTATTCCAGGGCTGCAGGGTTGGTTCAACATCCGCAAATCAATCAATGTGATAGAACACATTAATAAAAGAAAGAACAAGAACCATATGATACTCTCAATAGATGCTGAAAAAGCATTTGACAAAGTACAGCAACCCTTCCTGATCAAAACTCTTCAAAGTGTAGGGATAGAGGGCACATACCTCAATATTATCAAAGCTATCTATGAAAAACCCACCACAAATATCATTCTCAATGGAGAAAAACTGAAAGCTTTTCCGTTAAGGTCAGGAACACGGCAGGGATGTCCATTATCACCACTGCTATTCAACATAGTACTAGAAGTCCCAGCCTCGGCAATCAGACAAAAAAAAAAGAAATTAAAGGCATCCAAATTGGCAAGGAAGAAGTCAAACTATCACTCTTTGCAGATGATATGATACTATATGTGGAAAACCCAAAAGACTCCACTCCAAAACTGCTAGAACTTCTACAGAATTCAGTAAAGTGTCAGGATATAAAATCAATGCGAAGAAATCAATTGCATTTCTGTACACCAACAAAAAGAGAGAAGAGAAATTAAGGAGTCAATCCCATTTACAATTGCACCCAAAACTATAAGATACCTAGGAATAAACCTAACCAAGGAGGCTAAGAATCTATATGCAGAAAACTATAAAGTACTCATGAAAGAAATTGAGGAAGACACAAAGAAATGGGAAAATGTTCCATGCTCCTGGATTGGAAGAATAAATATTATGAAAATGTCTATGCTACCTAAAGCAATCTACACATTTAATGCAATCCCTATCAAAATACCATCCATTTTTTTCAAAGAAATGGAACAAATAATCCTCAAATTTATATGGAATCAGAAAAGACCTCGAGTAGCCAAAGGAATATTGAAAAAGAAAGCCAAAGTTGGTGGCATCACAATTCCGGACTTCAAACTCTATTACAAAGCTGTAATCATCAAGACAGCATGGTACTGGCACAAAAACAGACACATAGATCAATGGAACAGAATAGAGAGCCCAGAAATAGACCCTCAACTCTATGGTCAACTAATCTTTGACAAAGCAGGAAAGAATGTCCAATGGAAAAAAGACAGCCTCTTCAATAAATGGTGCTGGGAAAATTGGACAGCCACATGCAGAAAAATGAAATTGGACCACTTCCTCACACCACACATGAAAATAGACTCAAAATGGATGAAGGACCTCAATGTGAGAAAGGAATCCATCAAAATCCTTGAGGAGAACACAGGCAGCAACCTCTTCCACCTCAGCCGCAGCAACATCTTCCTAGGAACAATGGCAAAGGCAAGGGAAGCAAGGGCAAAAATGAACTATTGGGATTTCATCAAGATCAAAAGCTTTTGCACAGCAAAGGAAACAGTTAACAAAACCAAAAGACAACTGACAGAATGGGAGAAGATATTTGCAAACGACATATCAGATAAAGGGCTAGTATCCAAAATCTAGAAAGAACTTAGCAAACTCAACACCCAAAGAACAAACAATCCAATCAAGAAATGGGCAGAGGATGGGATTGGGAGGGAGACAAACCATAAATGACTCTTAATCTCACAAAACAAACTGGGGGTTGCTGGGGGGAGGTGGGATTGGGAGAGGGGGAGCGGGCTATGGACATTGGGGAGGGGAGGCGAACCATAAGAGACTATGGACTCTGAAAAACAACCTGAGGGTTTTCAAGGGGCGGGGGTGGGAGGTTGGGGGAACAGGTGGTGGGTAATGGGGAGGGCACGTTTTGCATGGAGCACTGGGTGTTGTGCAAAAAGAATGAATACTGTTACGCTGAAAAAATAAATAAAATGAAAAAAAAAAAAAAAAAGAAATGGGCAGAGGACATGAACAGACATTTCTGCAAAGAAGACATCCAGATGGCCAACAGACACATGAAAAGGTGCTCCATGTCACTCGGCATCAGGGAAATACAAATCAAAACCACAATGAGATATCACCTCACGCCAGTCAGAATGGCTAAAATTAACAAGTCAGGAAATGACAGATGCTGGCGAGGATGCGGAGAAAGGGGAACCCTCCTCCACTGTTGGTGGGAATGCAAGCTGGTGCAACCACTCTGGAAAACAGCATGCAGGTTCCTCAAAATGTTGAAAATAGAACTACCCTATGACCCAGCAATTGCACTACTGGGTATTTACCCTAAAGATACAAACGCAGTGATCCGAAGGGGCACGTGTACCCGAATGTTTATAGCAGCAATGTCTACAATAGCCAAACTATGGAAAGAACCTAGATGTCCATCAACAGATGAATGGATAAAGAAGAGGTGATATATATACACAATGGAATACTATGCAGCCATCAAAAGAAATGAAATCTTGCCATTTGCGACGACGTGGATGGAACTAGAGGGTCTCATGCTTAGTGAAATAAGTCAATCGGAGAAAGACAACTATCATATGATCTCCCTGATATGAGGACATGGAGAAGCAACATGGGGGGGTAGGGGGATAGGAGAAGAATAAATGAAACAAGATGGGATTGGGAGGGAGACAAACCATAAATGACTCTTAATCTCACAAAACAAACTGGGGGTTGCTGGGGGAGGTGGGGTTGGGAGAGGGGGAAGGGGTTATGGACATTGGGGAGGGTATGTGCTATGGTGAGTGCTGTGAAGTGTGTAAACCCGGTGATTCACAGACCTGTACCCCTGAGGATAAAAATACATTATATGTTTATTAAAAAAAAAAAGAAGAAAGGATGAATACCCAACTTTTGTAGCAACATGGACGGGACTGGAAGTGATTATGCTGAGTGAAATAAGTCAAGCAGAGAGAGTCAAGTATCATATGGTTTCACTTATTTGCAGAGCATAACAAATGACATGGAGGACATTGGGAGATGGAGAGGAGAAAGAAGTTGAGGGAAATTGGAAGGTGAGGTGAACCGTAAGAGACTATGGACTCTGAAAAACAACCTGAGGGTTTTGAAGGGGCGGGGGTGGGAGGTTGGGGGAACCAGGTGATGGGTAATAGGGAGGGCATGTATTGCATCGAGCACTGGGTGTTGTGCAAAAACAATGAATACTGTTATGCTGAAAAAAAAATAAGTAAATAAATTAAAAAAAAAAACACCAAATGCAGATTAAAAAAAAGCCATAAAATAAGCAAAAAAAGCCATAAAATACATACCTTTCAATAATTATAAGTATAAATGGACTAAATGTTCCAATCAAAAGACAAAGGATGATGGAATGGATTTTAAAAAATAATAATAAGACCCATCTATATACTACCTACAAAAGACTCATTTCAGACCTAAACACACACACAAATTGAAAGTGAAGGGATAGAGAGATATTTATCACACAAGTGGAAGTGTAAAAAAAAAAATGCCAGGGTAGCAATACTTGGACAAATTAGACTTTAAAGCAGAGTATAATAAGAGACAAAGTAGGACACTATATAATCATAGAGGGAAAAAAACCAATAAGAAGACGTAATAATTATAAATACTTATGCACCCAACACTGGAAAACCCAAATACTTAAAGCAACTATTAATAGACAAAAGAAATTTAAAGTAAAATAATAATATTAGGGGACTTCAACACCCCCACTGAAATAAATGGATATGTCATCCAAACAGAAGAGCAACAAGGAAAAAGTGGTTTTGATGACACACTGGGCCAGATGGCTCCAACAGGTATATTCAGAAAACTCCATCCTAAAACACCAGAACACCATTCTTTTCCATGCCCTTGGAATGTTATCCAGGCTAGATCACACACTAAGCCACAAGTTTCTAATTAAAAAAGAGAAAAATCATACCATGCATCTTTTCAGACTAGAACAGTGTAAAACTAGAAGTCAACCACAAGAAAAAATCTGAAAAGACTACAAACACACGGAAGTTAAATAACAGGCTATTCAACAATGAATGGATCAAAAAGGAAATCAAAGAATACATGGAGACCAACGGAAATGAAAGCACAACAGTCCACAATCACCATGATGCAGCAAAAGCAGTCATAAAAGGGAAGTTTACAGCAATTCAGGCCTATCTCAAGAATCTCAAAAACCTAACCTTACACCTAAAGAAGCTAGGAAACACACACACACACACACACACACACACACACACACACACACAAAACAAAACAAAATGAAAAACAAAAAACCTAAACCCAGTAAAAGGAAGGAAATAATAAAAATTAGAGCAGAAATAAATGAAATACTAACTAAAGAAACAATAGAACAGATCAACACTAGTAGCTGGTGTTTGAAGACATCAACAAAATTGATACACCTTTAGCCAGACTCATAAAAAAGGGAATACTCAAATGAAATCAGAAATGGAAAAGTGGAAGTAGAAAAGTATTTTCCAGAAGTGGAAAAATAACTATCATAGAAATACAAAGGATTATAAGAGAAAATTATGAAAAATGATAGGACAACAAATTTGACAGCCTAGAAGAAACAGATAAATGCCTAGAAACATGGAGCCTCCCAAAACTGAAGCCAGAAAAAATAGAAAATTTGAACAGACCAAAGTACCAGCATTGAAATTGAGTCAGTTATCAAAAACCTCTCAAGAAACAAAAGTCCAGGACCAGATGACTTCACAGGTTAATTCTGCCAAACCTTTAAAGAAGAGTAAATACTTATTCTTCTCAACCTATTCCAAAATATAAAAAGAGGAAGGAAAATTTTCAAATTCATTCTATGTGGCCAGCATTATCCTGACGCCAAAACTACATAAGGACACTACCAAAACAAACAGAACTATAGGCCAAGATCTCTGATGAACATACATGCAAAATATGCAACAAAATATTATCAAACTAATCCAAACATTTAAAAAAAATCATTCACCACAATCAAGCAGGATTTATTCCTGACATGCTTGGTTGATTCAATGTTCACAAAATCGACATAATACATAAATAAGAAGGATAAAAACCTTTAAAAAATGAAGAAAAGGGACTTGACAAAGTAAAAAATTCATTCATGTAAAAACTCTCAATAAAGTAGGTTTAGAGGTAACATACCTCAACATAATAAAAGCCATACATGAAAAATTCACAGCTAACATCATACTCAATGATGAAAAACTGAGAACTTCCCCCTAAAATCCAGGAACAAGACAAAGATGTCCATTCTCACCACCTTCACTCAACACCATAATAGAATTCCAAGCCACAGCAATCAGGTAAGAAAAAGGAATAAAATTCATCAAAATTGGTAGGGAAGAAGTAAAGTTTCCACTATTTGTAGATGGCATGATATTTCATATAGAAAACCCTAATAACTTCACCAAAAAACTACTAGAACTGATAAATTCATTATGATCTCAGCATCTAAAAATCAATATACAGAAATCTGTTGCATTTCTATACACTAACAATGAAGTAGCAGAAAGGAAATTCAAGATAAAACTCCATTTGCAATTACACCAAAAATAATAAAATACCTAGGAATAAATTAACTAGGGAGGTGAAATGGACTGGAAGAACCAATATTGTTAAAATGTCTATACTATCTAAAGCAATCTACAGATTTAATGCAATTCTTTTCAAAATATGAAGACATTCATCACAGATCTATAACAATCTTAAAATTTGTATGAAACCACAAAAGACCCCAAATGGCCAAAGCAATCTTAAAAAACAAAACTGGAACTATAAAAATTCCAGACTTCAAGTTATATTTCAAAGCTATACTAGTCAAAACAGTATGGTACTGGCATTAAAGACAGACACATAGATCAATAAAACAGAATAGAAAACCCAGAAACTAACCTATAACTAACAGTTATAGGGGCAATGACACTTTGACAAAGGAGGCAAGAACATGCAATGGGAAAGAGAGTTTTCAACAAATGTTGGGAAAACTGGAAAGCTACATGCAAAAGAATGAAAGTAGACCACTTTCTAACACTATTCACAAAAATAAACTCAAAATGGATTAAATATATAATTGTGAGAGACCTGAAACCATAAAAATACTGGAAAAGCACAGGGAATAACTTCTCTGGCATCAGCTAAAGCAACATTTTTTCTACATAGGTTTCTTGAACCAAGGGAAACAAAAGCAAAAAATAAACTATTGGGACTGCATTAAAGTAAAAAGCTTCTGAACAGCAAAGGAAATAAAGCCAAAAGACAACCTACTGGATGGGAGGAGATATTTGCAAATGACATGTTCAAAAGGGTTAGTTTCCAAAATATATGAAGAACTTATAAAACTCAACACCAAAAATAATAATTCAACTAAAAAAAAAAAAGGCAGAAGATGTGAGCAGACATTTCTCCAAAGACATACAGATGGATGGCTGACACACAAAAAGATGCTCAACACACCCATCACAGAAATGCAAATCAAAACCATAACAAGGGGGGCGCCTGGGTGGCTCAGTGGATTAGCCCGCTGCCTTTGGCTCAGGTCATGATCTCAGGGTCCTGGGATCGAGCCCCACATCGGGCTCTCTGCTCTGCAGGGAGCCTGCTTCCTCCTCTCTCTCTGCCTGCCTCTCTGCCTACTTGTGATCTCTCTCTCTGTCAAATAAATAAATAAAATCTTTAAAAAAAAAAAAAACCATAACAAGGTACCATATCACACCTGTCAGAATGGCTAAAATCAAAAACACAAGAAACAAGTGTTGGCAAGGATGTGGAGATAAAGGAATCCTCATGCACTCCCGGGAATGCAAACTGGTGCAGCCACTGGTTAAAACAGTATGGAAGTTCCTCCAAAAGTTAAAAACAGATTTACCATTTAACCCAGTAATTCCACTACTGAGTATTTACCCAAAATATACAAAACATTAATTCAAAAATATATATGCACTGCTATGTTTAATGTAACATTATTTACAATATCTCAATTATGGAAGCAGTCCAAGTGTCCATCAATAGATGAATACATAAAGAGATCACACACACACACACACACACACACACACACACACACACAGGAATATCATTTAACCATTAAAAAGGAAGAAATCTTTTTTTTTTCTTTTTAAATATTATATTTATTTATTTGACAGAGAGAAAGATCACAAGTAGGTAGAGAGGCAGGCAGAGAGGGGCGGGGAAGCAGGCTCCCCGCCAAGCAGAAAGCCCAATGCAGAGCTCAATCCCAGGACCCTGAGATCATGACCTGAGCCGAAGGCAGAAGCTTAACCAACTGAGCAACCCAGGCGCTCCTAAAAAGGAGGAAATCTTGTTGTTGGTGTACAGAAATGCAACTGATTTCTGTGCATTGATTTTATATCCTGACACTTTACTAAATTCCTGTACAAGTTCTAGCAGTTTTGGAGTGGAGTCTTTTGGGTTTTCCACATATAGTATCATATCATCTGCGAAGAGTGATAGTTTGACTTCTTCCTTGCCAATTTGGATGCCTTTAATTTCTTTTTTTTTGTCTGATTGCTGAGGCTGGGACTTCCAGTACTATGTTGAATAGCAGTGGTGATAATGGACATGCCTGCCATGTTCCTGACCTTAGCGGAAAAGCTATCCATTGAGAATGATATTTGCGGTGGGTTTTTCATAGATGGCTTTGATAATATTGAGGTATGTGCCCTCTATCTCTACACTTTGAAGAGTTTTGATCAGGAAGGGATGCTGTACTTTGTCAAATGCTTTTTCAGCATCTATTGAGAGTATCATATGGTTCTTGTTCTTTCTTTTATTAATGTGTTGTATCACATTGATTGATTTGCGGATGTTGAACCAACCCTGCAGCCCTGGAATAAATCCCACTTGATCGTGGTGATCAAGACAGAAGAAAGAGAAATTATGGAGTCAATCCCATTTACAAATGCACCCAAAACTATAAGATACCTAGGAATAAACCTAACCAAGGAGGCTAAGAATCTATACGCAGAAAATTATCAAGTACTCATGAAAGAAATTGAGGAAGACACAAAGAAATGGAAAAATGTTCCATGCTCCTGGATTGGAAGAATAAATACTGTGAAAATGTCTATGCTACCTAAAGCAATCTTCACATTTAATGCAATCCCTATCAAAATACCGTCCATTTTTTTCAAAGAAATGGAACAAATAATCCTAAAATTTATATGGAACCAGAAAAGACCTCGAATAGCCAAAGGAATATTGAAAAAGAAAGCCAAAGTTGGTGGCATCACAATTCCGGACTTCGAGCTCTATTACCAAGCTGTCATCATCAAGACAGCATGGTACTGGCACAAAAACAGACATATAGATCAATGGAACAGAATAGAGAGCCCAGAAATAGACCCTCAACTCTATGGTCAACTCATCTTCGACAAAGCAGGAAAGAATGTCCAATGGAACAAAGACAGCCTCTTCAATAAATGGTGCTGGGAAAATTGGACAGCCACATGCAGAAAAATGAAATCGGACCACTTCCTTACACCACACACGAAAAGAGACTCAAAATGGATGAAGGACCTCAATGTGAGAAAGGAATCCATCAAAACCCTTGAGGAGAACACAGGCAGCAACCTCTTCGACCTCAGCCACAGCAACATCTTCCTAGGAACAACGGCAAAGGCAAGGGAAGCAAGGGCAAAATGAACTATTGGGATTTCATCAAGATCAAAAGCTTTTGCACAGCAAAGGAAACAGTTAACAAAACCAAAAGACAACTGACAGAATGGGAGAAGATATTTGCAAACGACACATCAGATAAAGGGCTAGTATCCAAAATTTATGAGGAACGTAGCAAACTCAACACCCAAAGAACAAACAATCCAATCAAGAAATGGGCAGAGGACATGAACAGACATTTCTGCAAAGAAGACATCCAGATGGCCAACAGACACATGAAAAGGTGCTCCACGTCACTCGGCATCAGGGAAATACAAATCAAAACCACAATGAGATATCACCTCACGCCAGTCAGAATGGCTAAAATTAACAAGTCAGGAAATGACAGATGCTGGCGAGGATGCGGAGAAAGGGGAACCCTCCTCCACTGTTGGTGGGAATGCAAGCTGGTGCAACCACTCTGGAAAACAGCATGCAGGTTCCTCAAAATGTTGAAAATAGAACTACCCTATGACCCAGCAATTGCACTACTGGGTATTTACCCTAAAGATACAAACATAGTGATCCGAAGGGGCACGTGTACCCGAATGTTTATAGCAGCAATGTCTAAAATAGCCAAACTATGGAAAGAACCTAGATGTCCATCAACAGATGAATGGATAAAGAAGACGTGGTATATATACACAATGGAATACTATGCAGCCATCAAAAGAAATGAAATCTTGCCATTTGCGACGACGTGGATGGAACTAGAGGGTCTCATGCTTAGTGAAATAAGTCAATCGGAGAAAGACAACTATCATATGATCTCTCTGATATGAGGACATGGAGAAGCAACATGGGGGGTTAGGGGGATAGGAGAAGAATAAATGAAACAAGATGGGATTGGGAGGGAGACAAACCATAAATGACTCTTAATCTCACAAAACAAACTGGGGGTTGCTGGGGGAGGTGGGGTTGGGAGAGGGGGAGGGGGTTATGGACATTGGGGAGGGTATGTGCTATCATGAGTGCTGTGAAGTGTGTAAACCCGGTGATTCACAGACCTGTACCCCTGGGGATAAAAATACATTATATGTTTATAAAAAAAAATTGGAAGGGGAGGCGAACCATAAGAGACTATGGACTCTGAAAAACAACCTGAGGGTTTTGAAGGGTCAGGGGTGGGAGGTTGGGGGAACAGGTGGTGGGTAATAGGGAGGGCACGTTTTGCATGGAGGACTGGGTGTTGTGCAAAAACAATGAATACTGTTACGCTGAAAAAATAAATAAATTAGAAAAAAAAAGAATTTAAGCTTTGAAAAAAAAAAGGAGGAAATCTTGCCACTTGCAATGACATGAATGGATCTAGAGAGTATAATACTAAGGGAGATAAGTCAGAGAAAGACAAATACCTTATGATTTTCCTCCTATGTGGAATTTAAGAAACAAAATGAATAATAAAATAGACAAACGAAAAAACATACTCTTAACTATAAATACCAAATTGATGATTACCAGAAGGAAGGTGGGTGAGGGAATGGGTGAAATCAGTGACGAGGATTAAGAGCACATGTACCACAATGAGCACTGAGTAATGGACAGAATTTTTGAATCCCTATATCGCACACCTGAAATTAATGTAAAACTATATGTTAACTACATTGGAATTTTATTTTTTTTTTACACTGGAATTTTTAAAAAGGAAATAAATGCCAATCTTACATTTGGTCATTGTGACTACCCTTTGAGTCCTTCTTCAAATATCTTATCACTAAGTCTTACTAATTTCGACTTCATCTTTGTCAACATTCACCTTTTTTCTATTATTCCTGTTACTGTTATCACAAACTATTTGACTCTGCTCCTTGGCCATCTAGCCTCACCAAGGTAAGAGACAAACTTTCTAGAGAACCCCAATTACTCTCAATTACCCTCGTATCAGATTATTAGAAGGAATATCAGGGGTCATCTAATGTTACTTCCAAGCCATTATCCCCTCCATATAGTTCTTTGTCAGTCATCATTATTTTCTGCTATCCTGCTTATACATACAGTAATGGTATGAGGGGAGGTAAACTTTCTTAATCTAGGCCAAGGTGTATATTTCTTTGGCTTTTTCCATTAGCTTTTAAGTTTAGGCACAAACAACAAAAAGCATAATTAAGAACCATTATATAGAATACCAAGCCTTTCCTTTATTTTCACTTTGGTTCCTTAAATTATGTTATATGGTATTTTTCCTAAAATTACCACAGACCCATCACCAACCTTTTCAGGTTCTACTAAATGTCCTCTGCATTTTCTTTTTCTTTTTTTTTTTAAAGATTTTATTTATTTATTTGACAGAAAGAGAGATCACAAGTAGGCAGAGAGGCAGGCACAGAGAGAGGAGGCAGAGAGAGAGGAGGAAGCAGGCTCCCTGCAGAGCAGAGAGCCCGATGCGGGGCTTGATCCCAGGACCCTGAGATCATGACCTGAGCCGAAGGCAGCGGCTTAATCCACTGAGCCACCCAGGCGCCCCTGCTCTGCATTTTCAAATACCTCTTTTTAAAATGCTCATATTTTTTATTGTATTTTTTTTTGCATTTTTTTATTTATTTTTTTTTTCCAGCATAACAGTATTCATTGTTTTTGCACAACACCCAGTGCTCCATGCAAAACGTGCCCTCCCTATTACCCACCACCTATTCCCCCAACCTCCCACCCTTGACCCTTCAAAACCCTCAGGTTGTTTTTCAGAGTCCATAGTCTCTTATGGTTCGCCTCCCCTTCCAATTTTTTTTTTATATAAACATATAATGTATTTTTATCCCCAGGGGTATTGTATTCTTATGTAGTAGGATGACTTACCTCACCAAATACTTTTAAGATAAAAAAAGAAATTCAACTTATATACATTACATGTATATTTCTAGTAACAAATTCAGATTTCATTAGTAGAAAAAATCCACATACATTTTAAATACTTCAGACACCAGAGTTGCAAACATATTCACAGATGTCAACTAAACTATTGAATATTGTTATTCCCATTTGCACATAAACAATTACATTATCAACAAACTAAATCAGCATTTCTGACAAGTCCTAAGTACCAGTGATAGCAACTCTAATATTTTTATACATTTTATGACAAAATTAACTGTAAATTCATAATCAAAACCTAAAAATATTGAAGAGAAAAGGGACACAGAAGAAGAGACTATAGAGGCAGGACAAGATGGCAGGAGGAGGAAGATCCTAAGTGCTCACCTCCCCCCACAGACACAACAAAACTACAACTACTTATTGAACTATCTCTGAAAACAAACTAAAATCTAACAGAACAGATTTTACAAAAGAGTGTAAAGAAAAAACCACATAGAGACAGATGGGAAGGAAGGGCAGAGATGCAATCTCATGAGGACCCCCACCCCTAGAACAATAACCCACAAGCAGGAGAGAGATCACAACCATAGAGGCCCTCCCTGAAGAACCAGGACTCAAAGTCCTGATCAGACTCCCCAGCCCAGGGAAGATGACCCCATAGCATCTGATTTTGGAAACCAGTGGGGCTTATGTCCAGGAGAGCCAAAGTGCAGCAGGAAACCAAGACAACACTAAGGTACACATATCTCACCTATTCCATGACCCAGATTAGAGGCAACAGTTCAAAAAGCACCAAGTTTTACACATGAAGACAATTTCACTGACTTCTAGGGTGTGTGGCCAGAGGAACAGGATTCTGTTGCAACATTCACCAGGGATGGAACCACTGGCAGGACCACTTTTTACTCACTCCCCTTCTACTAAGCTGACCCAGCACTGACAGGAGTCAATTCAGACACTCTCCACCTACAGAGCATTCTTCTGAGAACATGCTCCATCCAACCTGCCCCTCCCAAGCAGCACTCCACCCTGCCAACCTGGCAAAAGGCACCAGAACTACCCTCAAGCAGCCCATCACATTCTAGTGGATGGCATAGGCCAACAGTGGCAGTCCTGCCCCAAGGGGCCAGTCCTGTACAGTACAACACCTGCAACAGTTGCTGCCAGACCTTGTGGCCAGCTGTAATCCCACCCCACCCACCGGCTTGCCCATAGTAGTCATAGTTGGGCCTTTTATCCAACAGGTTGGGGATCCAGGCCCACTGATTGGTATGTCTGTAGCAGTTGTGGCTGGGCCTC
This sequence comes from Meles meles, assembly GCF_922984935.1. Taxonomy (NCBI): domain Eukaryota; kingdom Metazoa; phylum Chordata; class Mammalia; order Carnivora; family Mustelidae; genus Meles; species Meles meles. Next base: position 89,394,316 of record NC_060077.1, on the reverse strand, counting down.
ACAGCCAGACACACCAGAGCCCAGCTCTCCATAGCAGAGTCCACACCAATCACAGCCAAGCCACAACAGAAGGGTGCATGCAGACCACATGGAGACACTGCTGGAGCATCTGCTTGGGGGAGCATTGGGGTTACACTACTGGACCCCATGGGACACTTTCTAAATAAGTCCCATCAAGACCATGAGACATAACCGATCTACCTAATGCACAGAAACAGAGTCAGACAGAATGAGGAGACAAAGAAAGATGTTCCAAACAAAATAAAACAAAACCTCAGAAGTTATAACCAATACCACAGAAACAAAAAGGATAAGAGACCACTAAGAATAATTATATGCCAACAAATGGGACAATCTAAAACAAATGGATAAGTCTCTAGAAACATACAATCTTCCAAAGACTAAATCAGGAGAAAGAGAAAATATGAACAGACCAATTGCTAGTAATGACATTTTATCAGTAATTCAAAACTCCCAACAATCAGAAATCAAGGACCAGACCACTTCACAGGTGCATTCTACTAAACATTTAAAGAGTTACTATCTATCCTTCCCAAATTCAGGCCAATATCACAAATGAACAGAGATGCAAAAATCCTGAATATATTAGCAAACCAAAATAAAAAATATAGTACACAGGCCATACAACATAATCAAGCAGTATCTTAGCAATGCAAAGATAGTTCAATATCTACAGATCAGCATGATACACTAGGTTAACAAAAATAAACATAAAATCATCTAATAGAAAAACCATTTAACAAAATCCAACATCCATTTATGATAAAAACTCTCAACAAAGTGGATCACAGGGAGTGTAGCTCAACATAAATGACAAATCCACAGCTAACATCATAATCAATTGTGAAAACCGTTAAGTTTTTCCTCTAAGGTCAGGGAAAAGATAAGAATGACCACTCTCGCCACTGGTATTCAATGTTGTATTGGAAATCTCAGCCACACCAATTACACACACACACACACACACACACACACACACACACGGAGGAGTCATCCAAATTCCAAAAAAATTCACGTGGTCATTACTTGCAGATGACATACTATAGAAAACTCTAAGGACTCCACCCAAAAACTGTAAGAATAATTACTTCAGCAAAGATGCAGTATACAAAATCAATACACATAAGTCTGTTGTATTTGAAGGTGACTCAAATGAATGGAGCGATATACCACACTCATAGGTTGGAAGAACACTGTTAAAATGTCCATACTACCCAAAGTAATCTACAGATTGAATGCAATCCCTACCAAAATTACCAATGGCATTTCACAGAACCAAAACAAGGAATCCTAAAATATATATGGAACTACAAGAACACCAAATAGCAAAACAATAGTGAAAAAGAATGAAGCTGATCCAAGAGCATGGAATGCTCTTCCATCTTTCTGTGTCTTTAATTTCTTCATGAGTGTTCTGTAGTTCCTCGAGTACAGATACTTTATCTCTTTGGTTAGGTTTATTCCCAGGTATCTTGCGGTTCTTGGTGCTATAGTAAATGGAATCGATTCTCTAATTTCCATTTCTGTGTTTTCATTGTTAGTGTATAAGAAAGCAACAGATTTCTGTACATTGACTTTGTATCCTGCCACATTACTGAACTGCTGTATGAGTTCTAGTAGTTTGGGGGTGGAGTCTTTTGGGTTTTCCATATAAAGAATCATGTCATTTGCAAAGAGAGAGAGTTTGACTTCTTCATTGCCAATTTGGACGCCTTTTATTTCTCTTTGTTGTCTGATTGCTGTTTCTAGGACTTCTAATACTATGTTGAACAAGAGTGGTGAGAGTGGGCATCCTTGTCATGTTCCTGATCTCAACGGGAAGGCTGCAAGCTTTTTCCCATTGAGGATGATATTTATTGTGGGTCTTTCATAGATTTTATGGAGTTCAGGTATGTTCCCTCTATCCCTATACTTTGAAGCGTTTTAATCAGGAATGGATGCTGGATTTTGTCAAATGCTTTTTCTGCATCAACTGAGAGGACCATGTGGTTCTTCTCTCTTCTCTTATTGATTTGTTCTATCACATTGATTGATTTGTGAATGTTGAACCATCCTTGTAACCCAGGGATGAATCCCACCTGGTCATGGAGGATAATCTTTTTAATGTGCTGCTGGATCCTGTTTGCTAGGATCTTGTTGAGAATCTTAGCATCCATATTCATCAGTGATAATTGGTCTGAAATTCTCCTTTTTGGTAGGGTCTTTGCCTGGTTTGGGGATCAGGGTAATGCTGGCTTCATAAAAAAGAGTCTGGAAGTTTTCCTTCTGCTTCAATTTTTTGAAACTGCTTCAGGAGAATTGGTGTTATTTCTTCTTTGAAAGTTTGGTAGAATTCCCCAGGGAACCCGTCAGGTCCTGGGCTCTTGCTTTTTGGGAGGTTTTTGATCACTGCTTCAATCTTGTTACTAGATATTGGTATATTCAGGTTGTCAATTTCTTCCTGGTTCAATTTTGGGAGTTTATAGTTTTCCAGGAATGCATCCATTTCATCTAGGTTGCTTAGCTTATTGGCATATAACTGCTGGTAATAATTTCTGATGACTGTTTCTACTTCCTTGGTGTTAGTTGTGATCTCTCCCTTTTCATTCATAATTTTATTAATTTGGGCTTTCTCTCTTTTCCTTTGGATTAGTGTGGCCAATGGTTTATCGATCTTATTGATTCTTTCAAAAAAAAACAGCTTCTAGTTTCATTGATACGTTCTACTGTATCTCTGGATTCTACCTCATTGATCTCTGCTCTAATCTTGATTATTTCCCTTCTTGTGTGTGGAGTTGGTTTGATTTGTTGTTGATTCTCCGGTTCTTTAAGGTGTAGAGACAGCTGGTGTATTCTGGATTTTTCATTTTTTTTGAGGGAGGCTTGGATGGCTATGTATTTCCCCCTTAGAACCGCCTTTGCTGTATCCCATAGGTTTTGGACCGAAGTGTCTTCATTCTCATTGGTTTCCATGAATTGTTTAAGTACTTCTTTGATCTCCTGGTTGATCCAAGCATTCTTAAGCAAGGTGATCTTTAGCTTCCAGGTGTTTGAGTTCCTTCCTAATTTTTCCTTATGACTGAGCTCCAGTTTCAAAGCATTGTGATCTGAGAATATGCAGGGAATAATGTCAGTCTTTTGGTATCAGCTGAGTCCTGATTTGTGACCCAGTATGTGGTCTATTCTGGAGAAGGTTCCATGTGCACTTGAGAAGAATGAGTATTCTGTTGTTTTAGGGTGGAATGTTCTGTATATGTCTATGAAGTCCATCTGGTCCAATGTTTCAATCAATGCTCTTGTTTCTTTATTAATTTTCTGCTTCGATGATCTGTCTATTACTGAGAGAGGCATGTCAAGATCTCCTACTATTAGTGTATTCATATCAATATGACTCTTTATCTTGATTAATAGTTTTCTTATGTAATTGCTGCTCCCATATTGGGGGCGTAGATATTTACAATTGTTAGATCATCTTGGTGGATAGTCCCTTTAAGAATTATGTAGTGTCCTTCTGTATCTCTGACTACTGTCTTTAGTTTAAAATCTAATTTATCTGATATGAGAATCGCTACCTCGGCCTTCTTTCGAGGCCCATTGGCATGAAAGATGCTTCTCCATCCCTTCACTTTCACTCTGGGTGTATCTTTAGGTTCAAAATGGGTCTCTTGTAGACAACATATGGATGGGTCCTGTCATTTTATCTAATCTGCAACCCTGTGTCGTTTTATGGGTGCATTGAGGCCATTCACATTGAGGGTGATTATTGATAGATGTTTTTATTGACATCGTGTTAGCTTTGAAGTCTTTCTGTCTGTAGATTATTTCTATATTTCTGTTCAATGATATTCTTGGGATTTTTTCTCTTTTATAGAACCCCCCTTAATATTTCCTGCAGGGTCGGCTTGGTGGTTGCATAGTCTTTTAAGCCTTGCCGGTCTTGGAAACTCTTTATCTCTCAATCCATTTTGAATGTCAGTATTGCTGGATAAAGTGTTCTTGGCTGCACGTTCTTCTCATTTAGTGCCCCGAATATATTTTGCCAGCCCTTTCTGGCTTGCCAGGTCTCTGTGGACAGGTTTGACGTTATTCTGATGGGCTTTCCTCTGTATGTAAGGAGCCTCTTTGTCCTAGCAGCTTTCAAGAGGGTCTGCCTACAGTTATAATTCTTCATTCTTACTATCAGGTGTCTCGAGAACTTTGGAGAATCTATTATCTTGGGGGGAAACCGTTCTGCCTCTAGTACATGAATGCTGCTTCCATTCGTGAGACTGGGAAAATTTTCATAGAGAACTTGTTCCACTATATCTTCTAGACTTCTTTCTTTCTCCTCCCCTTCAGGGAGTCCAATAATTCTGACATTGGAACCTTTCATGTCATCATTTATTTCCCTGATTCTGTTTTCATGGCTTCTGAGCTGTTTGTTCCAGTTTCCTCCTGATCCTTTCTCTCTATCTGTTTGTCCTCCAGATCACTAATTCTATCTTCTGTCTCAGTTACCCTAGCTTTTAGAGAATTTAGATTAGATTGGAACTCATTGAGAGCATTTTGAACATCATCCCTAGTGGCTTTCAGTTCTGCCCTAACATTGTGAACATCATCCCTGGTGGTTTTCAGTTCTGCCCTAATCAATTCCGTTTGGCCATCCATAGCTTTCTCCAACCTAGCTATTGTCTGGATAATTGTTAGCCGGAATTCCCTTTCCAACATATTGTCTATGTCAATAGCCATTATCTCTGTAGTAGAAGGCCCATCCTCTGTATTTTTCTTCTGTTGGGCATTGTTAAAATGTCTATACCCTAGAGCATTCTATACTTTTAATGCCATTCCAATCAAAATTCCACCGTTATTTTTCAAAGAGCTGGAGCAAATAATCCTAAAATTTGTATGGAATCAGAAGAGACCCTGAATTGCTAAGGAAATGTTGAAAAACAAAAACAAAACTGGTGGCATTACGTTACCTGATTTCAAGATTTACTACAAAGCTGTGATCACCAAGACAGCATGGTACTGACATAAAAACAGACACATAGACCAGTGGAATAGAGTTAGAGAGTCCAGATATGGACCCTCAACTCTATGGTCAAATAATCTTCGACAAAACAGGAAAAAATATACAGTGGAAAAAAGACAGTCTCTTCAATAAATGGTGCTGGGACAACTGGACAGCTATATGTAGAAGAATGAAACTCGACCATTCTCTTACACCGTACACAAAGATAAACTCTAAATGGATAAAAGGCCTCAATGTGATACAGGAATCCATCAGAATTCTAGGGGAGAACATAGGCAGTAACCTCTTCAATATCAGCCATAGCAACTTCTCTCAAGATATGTCTCCAAAGGCAAAGGAAACAAATGCAAAAATGAACTTTTGGGACTTCATCAAGATCAAAAGCTTCTGCATAGCAAAGGAAACAGTCAACAAAACAAAGAGGCAACCCATGGAATGGGAGAAGATATTTGCAAATGACAGTGCAAACAAAATGTTGATATCCAGGATCTATAAAGAACTCCTCAAACTCAACACATACAAAACAGATAATCATATCAAAAAATGGGCAGAAGATATGAACAGACACTTCTCCAATGAAGACATACAAATGGCTATCAGACACATGAAAAAATGTTCATCATCACTAGCCATCAGGGAGATTCAAATTAAAACCACATTGAGATATCACTTTACACCAGTTAAAATGGTCAAAATTAGCAAGACAGGAAACAACATGTGTTGGAGAGGATGTGGAGAAAGGGGAACCCTCTTACACTATTGGTGGGAATGCAAGTTGGTGTAGCCACTTTGGAGAACAGTGTGGAGATTCCTGAAGAAATTAAGAATAGAGCTTCCCTATGACCCTGCAATTGCACTGCTGGGCATTTACCCCAAAGATACAGATGTAGTGAAAAGAAGGGCCATCTTTACCCCAATGTTTATAGCAGCAATGGCCACGGTCGCCAAACTGTGGAAAGAACCAAGATGCCCTTCAACAGACGAATGGATAAGGAAGATGTGGTCCATATACACGACGGAGTGTTATGCCTCCATCAGAAAGGATGAATACCCAATTTTGTAGCAACATAGACGGGACTGGAAGAGATTATGCTGAGTGAAATAAGTCAAGCAGAGAGAGTCAATTATCATATGGTTTCACTTATTTGTGGAGCACAACAAATAACATGGAGAAAAAGGGGAGATGGAGAGAAGAAGGGAGTTGAGGGAAATTGGAAGGGGAGATGAACCATGAGAGACTATGGACTCTGAAAAACAACCTGAGGGTCTTGAAGGGGCGGGGGGTGGGAGGTTGGGGGAACAAGGTGGGGGGTATTAGGGAGGGCACGTGTTGCAGGAAGCACTGGGTGTGGTGCAAAAACAATGAATACTGTTACGCTGAAAAGAAATTAAAAAAAAAATGAAGTGGAGGTATCATATTTCCTAAGACTTAAACTATACTAAAAAGCTACCGTGCTCAAAAGAGTATGGTAATCACATACACACACACACACCCCACATAGATCAATGGAACAGACAAGAGATTCCAGAAATAAATGCACACATATCGTGGGCATTTGCTTCAACAAAGGAAGCAGGAAGCACAACTGTACATTGACTGAACACAGTCTTCAATCAATGGTGTCAGGGAAACTGGACAACATATGCAAAAGAATGAAACTACACCAACTTTCTTGTATCATATACAAAAACTATAATGGATTAAAGACCTAAATTTAAGACTAGAAATCATAAAACTCCTTGAACATAAGCAGCTTTGACATCAGTCTGAGCAATACTTTTTTGGATCTGTGTTCTCAGGCAAAGGCAACAAAAACACAAATAAATAAAACTACATCAAAATGAAAAGCTTTTGAACAGCAAAGGGAACCATCAACAACATGTAAAGGCATCGATCCTGCTGAATGGGAAAAGACATTTGCAAATGATATGGCCAAGAGGCTGATATCCAAAATAAAGAAATCACACATCCCAGTATAAAAGTAAAAAGCAATCCAATTTTAATAATGGGAAGACAGAATAGACATTTCTCCAACTAAGTCATAACAGATGCTCAGCAGACACGGGAGAAGAAGTTCAACCTCACTAATTATTAGGAAACAGAAATCAAAACAATGAGAGATATGTGTGCTGAGGATACAAAGGAAGAACCATCATGCATTAGTGCAGAAATTGAAAACAGTATAGCCAGAAAAAGTATGGAGATTCTTCAAAAACCATAAAACAGAAATACCATAGAGCCCAGCAATTCTACTTCTGCATATTTTTTCCAAAGACAACAAAAACACTAATTTGAAAAGACATATGTACTTCTTAATTACAGCACTATTTATAAAAGCCAAGATATGCAAGCAATGCACGTGTCCATGAGATGAATAATAAAGATGTAGTAGCATGTATACACACACACACACACACACACACAGGAATATTACTCAGCTACAAGGATAAAATCCTGTGTTTGTAACTACATGGGTAGACCTAGAAAGTACTATGCTAATGGAAATAAATGAAAAAAAAAATACCATACAATTTTACTGGTGTGTGGAATCTAAAAAGCAAAACAAAACAAAAACCAAGCAGAAACAGACTCATAGATAAAGAGAAAATCTGATGGTTGTCAGAGGAGAAGGAGTTGGGGGATGGGTAAACTAGGGGAAGGAGATTGAAAGTTACAAACTTCCACTTGTAAAAAAATAAGTTACGGGGGTATAATGTATAGCATCAAATGTATAGTTAACAATATTGTAACAACTTTGGTGACGGATGACAGCTGGATTTATCCAGGTGACCACTTCCTAACATTTACAAATGTTGAATCACTACCTTGTACACCTGAAACTAATATTATAGGTCAACTACACACTAATAAAGAAGGAAAATTTAGGCTCTAAAATCGTCAGTATTATTTCCAGAAAAGAATAAGCAAGCAGCAACATATGGTAAAAGTGGTTTGTGGGTTTTCTTCCATAGGTTAAAGAAAAAAAATTAGGACTTTACACACAAAAGACAATTGATAGTATTCTAGTATCTTTGATAAAGCAGACATCAAATTTTAAAATAATGCTTAACATATATATTCAAGGAACTAGGAAAAAAAGGCAACATTTTCTAAAATTCCATATCATCTCTATACTTTTTTATGTGGTCTGCATCTCTGTACTTTCTTATGTGTAAAAAACAACGAAGTACTCAGCAACAGAAGGTGACTGAACATGACATGTGTAGCCTCTTAAGAAACTGCTCTCCATGCTTTCCAGTTCCTTTAGACCAGAACCAAAGGAGGCAGCAACTCAGCTTTAGCCACCAAGCAACCAAGGGATGGCTGAGCGACAAGACAGGAGGATTTCTATTTTTAATTTTTTTTTTCTCATTTTATTTATTTTTTCAGCGTAACAGTATTCATTCTTTTTGCACAACACCCAGTGCTCCATGCAAAACGTGCCCTCTCCATTACCCACCACCTGTTCCCCCAACCTCCCACCCCTGACCCTTCAAAACCCTCAGGTTGCCCCAACCTCCCACCCCTGACCCTTCAAAACCCTCAGGTTGTTTTTCAGAGTCCATAGTCTCTTATGGTTCGCTTCCCCTCCCCAATGTCCATAGCCCGCTCCCCCTCCCCCAATCCCACCTCCCCGCAGCAACCCCCAGTTTGTTTTGTGAGATTAAGAGTCATTTATGGTTTGTCTCCCTCCCAATCCCATCTTGTTTCATTTATTCTTCTCCTATCTCCTGCAACATGGGGGGGGTAGGAGATAGAAGACAGGAGGATTTCTGACTCCCTGAATAACTTCAAGAAGCAGAAACACCTGTAGAAATCCGGGCCACCCACTTCCAGACTGTTACCTTCTTTAAACCATCATGTGTTTTTGCTGTGTGATAGCAGCCTAGACCTTACCTTTCTTGATTCCAGTATCCAGAGCTCTGAGCGTCCATCACTTACTGCTCAGTTTGCTATTATTGTGGTAAAGGTATGGCTTTTTTGAATCAATTTTATGGTCTTTGATCCAACACATTTTCTAGGTATTTGCTGCCTTTGTATTCCTGGACATTCAGAAATGCTATAGCTTCTTAAGAAGACTTCTTAATATTACACAGAAGAACACACCACACCTGATGATGTATGTTCTTTGAGTATAAATTTATGGCACATTCTTCAATGCATTCACTGTCAATTCAGCTACACTGCTATTTTAGACTGTTTTATGATGTCCATTTTTCTTAGTGTGACACTTCAGTGGGTCCTAACACACACACATTCATTGGGGAAGTCTAAACACTGAAGAAATACAGGGTTATCAATCAAGCAACAAACACTTACTGAGCGCCTACTAAAGTCAAGTTCTCTACTAGAAAAGAATGACTCAGAGAGGGGTAATACATGGTCCCTGATATCAAGGAGCCTCTGGTCTTCTTAGTACACACACAATTGGAAACAAATCATTAGGAAGAACGTGATAAATGCCACTCAGTTTTGATGAAGAATAGGAGACTATTTTAAGGTGAAAATGATGCAAAATGTGAAGCTGCCTGCACATGCTGTTAGCATTGGATACATTTCAATTTTCTTCTTCACTCAGTTTGTAACCCTATTCCTGAAACATACACCTAATTCCTCAAATCTACCACCCATTCCTCTGTTCCTCGTATCATAGATTGCCACCCAGAGAGGTTAAAAATAGCAAAGCCTATTGCTATGGTTCTATCCACCATTTAATTTTTCTGCCCTACATGTATTTGAACTATATAAGATTGTGATATAGACAGACATATGTTTCTAGGAAATCCTGAAGTGTAAGGAAGTGTGGAGGAATTATAGCCTAGAATGTGTTGACAACTCGGCATTGCTACTAGACTCCGCGAATTTTTTTTTCTCACCATAAAGCACTACAAATATTTTTTTCAGAATCTACTTACCTCATATGGAACTTGATTAGTATTTGTCAATGAGAGCATGTGTAGGAGATTTGGAATGCAGAAAGATGGAACCATTATTCTCTACAGGAAATTGGCCAGATGTGCAGACAGACAGGAGATGCCCCAGAGGGTTCCTGGAGAACCCTTGAGAAACATTCTTTACTGCTGCAGTGAGATAGATGGTGGTAGTTTCCCCGGAAAGTCTTTAGAAATGCCATCATTTCTGAGAAAACAATTGAGAACCACCTACACAAGAGCTTCTGGCTAAGGTCTTTGCAAGGAGTTTTGTAAAATTCACTGGTTACATTTCTTGACCTTTAATCTTCCAGCTCTTATTACATTCATATGGGCCCCTATTCTTTCACTAAGCCATTTACATCTGGAATACATACAGTGGCTAATATTTTCCTTGCTGAACACACACACACACACACACACACACACACTGAAGAATGCATGGAGGGAGTAATAAAGATAAATTCAAAACTTAGTAATTCAGTCACTTAAGTACAACAGGAAGGCTGAATTGAACCAGGAGTCAAACAGGATGCTGAACATAAGCACTGGTATAGTAAAGCCAAAAGGAAATGCCTAAGAGGAAGGCCAGAGAAGGGCTCCCATAAAATCCCACAAAGCACACAAGCAGATCTGACAGTAAGAATTAAAAAAAAAAAAAAAAGACGAGGAAACAAGGAATTAGTTCAGCTAAGAAAATCAGATTACTTTTCACAAACGAGTGAAAATAGGTTCAATCTGAAATACCACCTACCTTGGTAGGATTTGAAAATCAGTATCTATGAGGAATTCAAATATTTTCTATTTTCCTCATCCTCCAGAGTCTTGCCTCCTGCACAGCTCATGAATGCCATGATATCAAGGAACCCACAATCTTCTTAGTACACACACACAAAATCTGAACCAAATCACTAGAAAGAAGATGATAAATGCCACTGAGTGTTGATGACGAATCGAAAAATATTTTAAAGTGAAAATGATTCACGTTTTAAGATGAAATAGATATCACCATCTCAAGGTCCCACTTTAAGTCACCCTCTTCCTTTCTTATTTGTATACTTATTTTTTTTAATACCAAAACATCCACCTTAAGCACTGCAGTGAGTTGACCTTTAGAAAATTCCAGTGAAAGGACCCAAGTAAATAAAATCATGAATGAAAGAGGAAAGATCACAACCAACACCAAAGAAATGCAAACAATTATAAGAACATATTATGAGCAACTATACATCAGCAAATTTGACAATCTGGAAGAAATGGAGGCATTCCTAGAGACATATAAACTATCACAACTGAACCAGGAAGAAATAGAAAACCTGAACAGGCCCATAACCAGTAAGGAGATTGAAGCAGTCATCAAAAAATCTCCCAACAAACAAGAGCCCAGAGCCAGACAGCTTCCCAGGGGAATTCTACCAAACATTTAAAGAAGAATTAATTCCTATTCTCCTGAAACTGTTCTAAAAAATAGAAATGGAAGGAAAACTTCCAAACTCTTTTTATGAGGCCAGCATTACCTTGATCCCAAAACCAAAGATCCCATCAAAAAAGAAAATTACATACCAATATTCTTGATGAACACAGATATGAAAATTCTCACCAAAATACTAGCCAGTAGGATCCAACAGTACATTAAAAGGATTATTCACCATGACCAAGTGGGATTTACTCCAGGGCTTCAAGGTTGGTTCAACATCCATAAATCAATCAATGTGATACAATAATGAAAGAAAGAATAAGAACCATATGATACTCTCAATAGATGCTGAAAAAGCATTTGACAAAGTACAGCATACTTTCTTGATCAAAACTCTTCAAAGTGTAGGGATAGAGGGTACATACCTCAATATCATCAAAGCCATCTATGAAAAACCAACAGCGAATATCATTCTCAATGGAGAAAAACTGAGAGCTTTTCTGCTAAGGTCAGGAACAAAGCAGGAATGTCCACTATCACCACTGCTATTCAGCGCAGTACTAGAAGTCCCAGCCTCAGCAATCAGACAACCAAAAGCAATTAAAGGCATACACATCAGCAAAGAAGATATCAAACTATCACTCTTTGCAGATGATATGATATTTTATGTGGAAAACCCAAAAGACTCCACTCAAAATCTGCTAGAACTTGTACAGGAATTCAGTAAAGTGTCAGGATATAAAATCAATGCACAGAAATCAGTTGCATTTCTATACACCAACAACAACACAGAAGAAAGAGAAATTACAGAGTTGATCCCATTTACAATTGCACCCCAAACCATAAGATACCTAGGAATATATCTAACCAAGGAGGCAAAGAAACTGTACTCAGGAAACTATAAAGTACTCATGAAAGAAAGTGAGGAAGACACAAAGAAATGGAAAAATGTTCCATGCTTATGGATTGGGAGAACAAATATTGTGAAAATGTCTATGCTACCTAAAGCCATCTATACATTTAATGCAATCCCTGTCAAAATACCATCCATTTTTTTCAAAGAAATGGAGTAAATAATCCTAAAATTTATATGGAACCAGAAAAGACCTCGAATTAGCCAAAGGGATATTGAAAAAGAAAGCCAAAGTTGGTGGCATCACAATTCCGGACTTCAAGCTCTATTACCAAGCTGTCATCATCAAGACAGCATGGTACTGGCACAAAAACAGACAAATAGATCAGCGGAACAGAATAGAGAGTCCAGAAATAGACCCTCAACTCTATGGTCAACTAATCTTCGACAAAGCAAGAAAGAATGTCCAATGGAAAAAAGACAGTCTCTTCAACAAATGGTGTTGGGAAAATTGGACAGCCACATGCAGAAGAATGAAACTGGAACATTTCCTTACACCACACATGAACATAGACTCAAAATGGATGAAGGACCTCAAGGTAAGACAGGAATCCATCAAAACCTTGAGAAGAACACAGGCAGCAATCTCTTTGACCTCAGCCGCAGCAATGTCTTCCTAGAAACACTGCCAAAGGCAAGGGAAGCAAGGGCAAAAATGAACTATGAGACTTCATCAAGATCAAAAGCTTTTGCACAGCAAAGGAAACAGTTAACAAAACCAAAAAACAACTGACAGAATGGGAGAAGATATTTGCAAACGACATATCAGATAAAGGGCTAGTATCCAAAATCTATAAGGAACTTAGCAAACTCAACACCCAAAGAACAAACAATCCAATCAAGAAATGGGCAGAGGACATGGACAGACATTTCTGCAAAGACATCCAGATGGCCAACAGACACATGAAAAAGTGCTCCACATCACTCGGCATCAGGGAAATACAAATCAAAACCACAATGAGATACCACCTCCCACCAGTTAGAATGGCTAAAATTAACAAGTCAGGAAATGACAGATGCTGGCAAAGATGCGGAGAAAGGGGAACCCTCCTACACTGTTGGTGGGAATGCAAGCTGGTGCAACCACTCTGGGAAACAGCATGGAGGTTCCTCAAAAAGTTGAAAATAGAGCTACCCTATGACCCATCAATCTCACTACTGGGTATTTACCATAAAGATACAAATGTAGTGATCTGAAGGGGAACATGCACCCAAATATTTCTAGCAGCAATGTCTACAATAGCCAAACTATGGAAAGAACCTAGATGTCCATCAACAGATGAATGGATAAAGAAGATTTGGTATATATATACAATGGAATACTATGCAGCCATCAAAAGTAATGAAACTTTGCCATTTGAGACAATGTGGATGGAACTAGAGGGCATTATGCTTAGCAAAATAAGTTAATCAGAGAGATAATTGTCATATGATCTCCCTGATATGAGAAGCTGAGAGGCAATGTGGAGGGTTTGGGGGGGTAGGAAGGGAATAAATGAAACAAGATGGAATCGGGAGGGAGACAAACCATAAGAAACCCTTAATCTCACAAAACAAACTGAGGGTTTCTGGATGGAGGGGGCTAGTGAGAGGGTGGTGGCGTTATGGACATTGGGAAAGGTATGTGCTATGCTGAGTGCTGTGAAGTGTGTAAACCTGGTGATCGCAGACCTGTACCCTGGGGGCTAATAATATATGTTACTAAGAAATTTAAAAATTTAAAAAATATATGAAGATACGGACAATTTTATAATAAAGTTAAAATTCCAAAGTGAAAAAAGGAAAAAAAAAAAAAAAAAGAAAGAAAGGAAAATTCCAATGAAGGTGAAAGGAGCTAGACTAGTAATCCAGAAATAGTTTTGTCACCTGATGAAAAATGCAGTATGATCGCATATCCCCAAATTTATCTGAATGGTAACTGTTCCCTGCCAAAGGCTAGTTTGCTAAAATACACATGGTATATACATTTTGGAGGGAACTTCTAAGCTTTGTTTTGAATAGTGTCAAAATTATCTTTATATGAAAAAGGCAATCTATGGAATGAAAAAAAATTTGTGGGGGCACCTGGGTGGCTCAGTGGGTTAAGCCTCTGCCTTCGGCTCAGGTCATGATCCCGAGGTCCTGGGATCAAGCCCCGCATCGGGCTCTCTGCTCAGTGGGGAGCCTGCTTCCTCTCTATCTCTGCCTGTCTCTCTGACTACTTGTGATCTCTGTCTGTCAAATAAATTTAAAATATATATATAATATATATATATTTGTGAATCATGTATCTGATATGATGTTAACATGCAGAATATATAAAAAGAGCTTCTACAACTCAAAAAAAAAATCAAATACTCTGATTTTAAAATGGGCAAAGGACAGACATTTCTCTAAAAATGACATACAAATAGCCAACAAATATATGAAGAAATACTACACTAATCATCAGAGAATTTCAAATTAAAAACACAATATGATATCACTCCACACCTATTAGGATGGCTACTATCGAAAATAAATAACAAATGTTAAGGATGTGGAGAACTTGGAACCTCTGTGCACTATCAGTGGAATTATAAAATGGTGCAACCATTAGGAGCAACAGTACAGACACTTCTTAAATTAAAAGTAGAACTGTCATATGATCCAGCAATCCCACTTCTGGGTAATTCTGATGAAACAAAAGCAGGGTCTCAAAGATATTTGCACATTCACAGCATCACTATTTACAATAGCCAGGAGATAAAAGCAACCCAAATGTCCAAATGAATGGATGGATAAAATGCGGTATCCACATATAATGGAATACTATTCAGCTATAGCAAGAAAGGAAATCTGGTCAGATGCTACCAGGTAGACGAACCTCGAGGACATTACGCTATGTGAAATAAGCAAGTCACTAAAGGACAAATACCATGAGATTCCACTTATATGGGATATCTAGAATAGACCTTCCTCAGACAAAATAGAAGGAGCTTTGGAGGAAAAGGGTTACAGTAAGGGTTGAGGAATAATCAAATAATATATTCAATTTGGGTATCTTAGATACAGAGTCCTTGGGGTATGGAGACAACGTATGGGCAAAGAAATGAATAAATGGCTCTGGATCTCAAGGCAAGATTGGAACTGGGGATACAGATTTGAGATCCATACACATAAGCCATAATAATGGATAACATTCCTTTGGGAATAGAGTAGAACAGGAAGAAAAAGTACAGAGTAATATACATCCCAGTAATACAACAACTTAAAGAATAGCTTCTAGAAAAAAAAAAAAAAGACTAATACAAAATAATGTAAAGTTGCCATTACAAAAAATATCTTAGTAGATGAAAGCATAATTAATTTTTTTAGCATAATCTGAATCTCTCTCTCAGTTTACCACCTCAGGACGTTAAATATATGTATAGATTTATAGTAGAGAAACAGACATGAAGTGATGTGCTAGACAATCCAGACATATTCTAGTCACATTTCCTATCACTCTGATGATCTTCGGCATAATACTGCCTATCTCCCATATTTATATCTACTTATGCCTGAACAGAATCTTCCCTAAAACTTAAAGTTATCATCATCCACCCCTCCTGCTCTTGGAAGTTTCTCCAGTCTTCCAACCTCACCTTGATTATGCTCTTTCCACAGTTCTCTTCTTTACTGGCTAGCTATCCTGAAAACTAAAAATAATCAGAGCATTAAAACTAAGGCATGCTCAGAAAATGATGGTTTAAATCCATATGTGTTTTTTGTTTATGTCCTAGAGCTTTTTATTTTGTTTTTTTTTTTTTTTTAACCAGTGCTTTCCCTCTCTTGACTAAGAGCAATGACTGATGTTTTGCTGGAAATTACCACGATGCTATATCAGCTTCCCAGTATGCTAACAGGCAAGCTATTCCAGAAGTCACACAACAGAAAGAGGCACAGATCACGTTAAGATGTTTAAATCATACACAGTGAGAAGAAAATACGGGCCAAGTTATCACACTTTGTATGGAGTGTAAGTGGGGTAGTAGAAACAAACCACAGATATCCCAGGTCATACAATGTTCTTATGTACACCTGCTCTACACTCTCTCCCATATCAGCCTTCTCTAAGAATAATGTGGTTATGAAGACTAGAGGTGAATTCTGAACAAGGGGGCTTAGTAGACCAGACGTCTGAGTCTGGCTCTATTGCAGTTCATAGTATCAAGTGGGCCTGGTCACAACTATACCTAGAAGAGGTGTTAAAGAATTTTATAGGAGTTTCTTAGACAGAAAGCAGGTGGAGCCAGGATAGAATGAACCTTGGTGGCTGTTACGAATGGATAGTCAATTTAAGATCAAGTGAATACCAAGTGCCTAAGGTACATCATATCATGTGTATTTGTCTACTTTGAACACCAGCTGCCTCTGAGTCCTTCTATCTTTTATCTGCATTCAGTATATAGGCTCGTATTTTATCTCTTCCTAACATGTCTCATAAGTCATTAACTTAGTTATCAATTTAACCCTTCTCATAAATTTTGTTTACATCACACATACTAATTTCATATTCAATATGTAGACCTAACACAGCTTATGAATTTCAATAACATTCACAATTGATTGATCATCCGTGCTTAGCAAAAATAATGGTTTTTCTAGTAGTTTCATTCATACCACATATCTTCTCTTTATTTGTAACATAATTGCGGATTCTTAAAATAACAAAGCAAAACACATTACAACTGAACACTGGTAAAATTCTCAGGCATGTGGCAGACAATTGGAAGAGATATTTTGATTTTAAAAAATGAAAACTTTAGAGTTCTATGAAATCACATTTTATAGACAACTATTTCCTGTTAAAAGACTTAAGTACGCCAAACATTCTGATATACTGTGTCTTAACACTACTGCTTGAAAATAGGTTGTTACTACTTTATTCAATGGGAACTTCCAAATAATATTGTCAATGGTTACTCCATCAAATTTCTGAGGATTGTAAAGAGTAGGAATGGAGAATGAGATTTTTCTCTATTTTCTAAGATGGTAATTCAACTACCCTTTTCCACTGCTGTTAGAGTAAATTTATTAATACAGATAAATTAAAGAATTAAGAGGTTTCTAGAAACTCTTATTTAAAATTATCATCACCCATTGCAGTTATAGTAAGAATCTACTTGTGATATTAGTTTCTAATCTACTTTGTGAATTGCCCTATTTCTTTGTAAAAAATACATCCCTTAAAATCCTTAAAATGTCAAGTATTTATTATTTATTTGATATAGAAGAGGCCTGAAGAGCAACAGTCTAATTTTTTTTCAGAGACAAAGGACACCATCTTATTAGTAAGGAATATAGTAAAATATAAACAGTCCATGATGCTCATATCTATATCATTTACTGTGCCAGGTTTTGTGCTAATTAGTAAAAATCTTAAGATATCAAATTTAAAAGACTGCATCATCATACACCCAAATTATACTAGCAGAATCAAGCATTTTTTTTAAATAGTCCTTTACCAATTCCCAATAAAGTAAGACTTTCACCTACATTTTTCAACAAGTATTCCATCAATTTGAAAAGAAGTTAAAGATCTTGTAATTAAACCACTAGAATAAAGAAGAGGAAAAAAGCTTTTTGCAATTTGTATTAGCAATATTTTTTTTCCTACAGGCCACCAAAAGCAAAATCAATACCAGACAAGTATGATTACATCATTCTAAAAAAGCTCCTGTACACCCCTGGTGAGTGGCCCTGCCCTCGGAGCCAGCCACCCTGTGGGCCACCGGGCCGCCGTGGAAGGCCATGCTGGAAGCGAGATGGCGGGTCCAGGAGGCAGTGTCGGGCCCCACGGGGTGTAGTCATGTGGTGAGGTCCGTCCCGGGTCACGATGTAAGTTTTTCAAATGCATATTTTGCTTAAAATAAAGTTTTAAATCTGAAAAAATAAATAAAAAATAAAAAGTTCCTGTAAAGCAAACTATTAACAAAATTAAAAGGCAATCTCTGGAATGGGAGAAAATATTTGCAAACTGTGTATCTGATAAGGGATTAATATCCAAAATATACAAGGACCTCCTATATCTCAATGGCCAAAAGCAACTCAATTTAAAAAAGAAAGGAGTTGAATAGGTATCTCTCCAAAGACCACACACAAACGGCCAACAGGTATATTAAAAAAAAAAAAAAATCATTAATCATCAGGAAAATGCAAATCGAAAGCACAACAAGATATCACCTCATACCTGTCAGTATGGCTAGTATCAAAAAGACAAAAGGTAAGAGCATTGGGACGGGTGTGGAGAAAATGGAACCCTCATGCTCTGTTGGTGAGTATTTAAGTACAGCCACTACGGAAAGACAATATGGAGGTTCCTCAAAATACTAAAAACAGCACTACCTTCTGATCCAATAGTCCTATTCTGTATGCACCCAAATGAAATGAACTCAGTATCTCAAAGAAACATCTGCACCCCCGTCATCAGGTCATGTACATACATGTATAGGTATACCTATACACACACAGCTGTATACACACACAATGGAGTATTATTCAACCATGAGAAAGAAACATATCCTGCTACTTATGACAATGTGCATGAACCTAAAGGACACTATGCTAAGTGAAAGAAGCTTGACACAGGAAGACGTACACTTCATGATCATACTTACATGTAGAATCCAGAATAGGCAAACTCGTAACAGCAGACTGTAGGATGGTGGTTTTCAGGGGCTTGAGGGTAGGAGCAATGAGGACATGTTGGTAAAGAGTACAAAGTTTCAGTGCTGGAAGATAAAGTTTGGAGGTATGGTATACAGCTTAGCATCTACAGTTAACAATACTATATTGTATACTTCCAAATCTGCAGAGTAAAGTGCTCATACAACAATGGAAAGAAGGGAATGGTAGCTGTGTGAGGTGATGGATTAGCTTGATTGTGATCATCATGATGCATACATACATCAAAACACCAAGCTGTGTATCTTAAGTTTATACACTCGGTTTTTTAGTTTACCTATGTAAGACTATTAAAAAAAAATATCTGAAATACATTAAATAGAGGAAGCAATTTCTGGCTTACATCTACAACGTGATCCCATTTTTGGCTGAAATAAAAACTAAGTTGCCTACTATATACATTTACTAATATCCACAGAGCTATATGTTAAAGAGAAAATTTTATGTATAACGTGAACAGTAATTTAAAAAATTATGTGACCTCCCAATAGATGTTTTCTGCAAACTTAAAAAAATATCTTTATCAAAAATATTTGTCAGATATTCTAATACCTAAGGAAAAAAAGAAGGCATTTGCTCTAAGTAATTTTGCCCCTGCCAAAAATAAACACATTCACAATGGTTTATTTGGGGGTCAGAGAGGATTTAAAGTATGAAGAAACCTGAAAGGGTGCTCAAGCAGAAAGCCCAGAGGCACCCAAGTGAAGTCAATGAGGCATGCCAACTATAGATTCTGGATATGTCATCATAAAACAAAAGTGACAGGAGATAAGAGCAATAAATGTAAAATGATAACCATACTGTCACAAAGCCATGTAGACATCAAATAACAACAGGACAAAGGATAATGTTCAAAGGTCATTAACCATCATCAACATTAAGGTCAGTCTTTAGTCCTAGACCCAAAAACTTCTGGAAGTCCAGATTTAGGCAGGGAAAGTATGGAAAACCAACCTCTCAAGGTCACATGTCACATGCCCACATGTTAGAAAGTAATAAAACTATCACCCCTTCTTTCTACGACTTAGTGGCAATTTTTAGTACTGCATATTCTTAGTAAATGCTATCCTACATGGGTGTGTGGTAGGGCTGGTTTCTTTCTAAGTTCACAATGCAACTTAAAAGTGCAAAATAAAGCATAGAAGGATACAGTTCTCCAGTTCACATCTCAAAATTTATGTCTCAAAGTGGCAAGCAAGGTATGATTTTCATCATATAACCTCTAAGTGTTGAAGATGGAAAAAATATCACACACATGGCTACTTTAATTTACTTAAACAAACATATGAATATTACATCTAGTATTACCAAAGAGGTGGCTAGGTATGGGTGAATACCAAGAAGAGCATAGTGGCCAGAGTTTCTTAACGACCCTGCAAACAAGTGGAAGTTTTCATGGTCACAAGGACATCGGAGCATACACTGGCTGGATGTGACTTTAACATGAATGTTCTCAGTCTTCAGTTTCCAAAATGGAACACTAATATTTTAGGTATTTTCCAAAATAAAGGCCCATCCCAAAGGTCCAGTCCACTAAGAGTCCTAGGGAGTGAAGAGGCAGAATGTTGTGGGAGAAGAATAAAGTTCAACTAAATGCTTGGCTGTAGAGACTTGTTCTACCCGGGACATAAGCAGAGCAGTGGCATAGACAAGCACATGTCCAGGTATCAGGAAGATGTGGTGTCTTAAACATAATTTTTACTAAAGGTTAAAAAAAAACAAACAGCTTTCTAATATGCTACAGACTCAATAACAAATAGTCCAAATAATCACGGAAGAGCAAGGGGGTATTCTGATCGTGAGACAAAAGACAACATCTGAACAAAGTCCTTAAATTCATTTTAAAGAACAGAAACCACCAAGGGCAGTTTAGAGTTAAAAAGGAATGCCAGAAGTAATGGGGTGACTTCCTTATATTATAGTACAATCTCATATAATTTGAATCAATTAATAGCTAAAGTGGAAATTGGAGGCTTTGTGGCCAGCAGGGAAATGTGGGGAAAATGTCTTATTGATCCAACCAGTGTTTCTCATCGAGACAAGAATAATGCATTGATACCCCCGAGAGAACGATATTGTTTTGTTTTTCATCTGCATCTCATTTGATAAGACTGAACTATAAAAGCTTGCTGAGAGCAGTGGTGAGTAACTGTCCATCCTCTGCTTCAGCTGGTCCCTTTTCACAGATTGAACCTTAAAAAAAGAGTTTATCGAACAGTAAAAATGTGTATTCATCTAATCTAATCATTTAACCACACGTACACAAAAGGTAGAACTCTAACTCTGTCTTAGACTTTAAATTCTTGAAGAACGAGGTTCAGAATTCAGGGATTTTTCAAGTTACAGATGTCTATTTCAGCCACTGGTTTTGGTTCCCTTACAAAAAATATTAAGGACATTATCACGTTCATCTCACAAAAATATTAAAGACAGAGTAGGTCCATAGTCTGAAAAGTCATTTCTAATTCATACCAGAACAAAATGCCTCCTTCTCCATTATTTCACTTGAAGAGAATTTCTTCGGAGGTAACGATGGAGTGCGACTTAATTCTTTCATACCACAGAATGCCAAACCTTCCATCTACCAGCCCCCAGGATTTTTAACCTATTTAATACAACTTGTATTATCAAGTCTTGAGGTTCACAGGTTTCCTAGTCAAATGGTATCAAACCCTAATATAAGAAACCATCTTCTATAGTGAAAGTCAAGTGGCAATCATATGAGAATTTCTACCCACCACAAAGCCAAGGCCAACACAGCAGAGAAGATGCTTGAACCCAGCTAGCTGTGCTTCTAATAGGATCCTAGTAAGGAGGTAAAGCTATATATTCAACGCTATTTTTAATGATATCTTTTAGGTAGTTTATTTCACTATTTGGTACAGAAAATAAGCAATTATCTATTTTACATGTTTGATTTTCTTATATTTTCAGAAGAGTTTTAGTACAGTATCCAAACAGACATTAAGCACAAAGACTAAAGGTAAAAAAAAAAAATAATAATTTAAAAAAGGGATTCTGTTAACAGAAGAAACCAGGGGTATGTTCCCATGCAATCTTTGCGTTCAGAAGGAAAATCAAATCAATATCGTCTCACATGTGTATGCACAGATATGGTATATAATCCATAGTAATTTTGATTTGGGAAATACATAGATCACACCACACTCTGTCTTCAAATAACTATAGCTTCTCATGATGAAACTTTCCTAACCTTCTACAAACCACTAGGATGGTTGGCCCAACCCTTGATGGGAAGATAGCTGTGTGAATAATCACCTACTAATCCTGCTTGACCAAGGAATATTTTTAAGCTATTAAGTACTCCACTAGGTGTTCAAAACCATGACCTTCAGAAGCTCACTAGAACTCATGGTTGGGAAGGGCCTTTGAAATCAAGCCTGGTATCTTACACCCTGTACTAACACAAAGGGATGGAGTTTTTCTCTTTCCCAAGGAAACTGGCCCAGAGTGAAGCTCTGAAGGGACTAGACCGTCCTGAAGCCACCCTTGTTGTGAGAATAAACATTAGGAAAGATAAAGCTGGGTGATAAATATAGAGACAGAGCTGCCCCAAGCAAGCACAGGGGACAGAGCCTCGGTTCTTTAATGATCCTCTCAGAGAACAGGAAAAACTCTGAGATTATAACTGCTCCCCCATGAGAAAGCTATTTCACATTAAGAAAGTGTCAACATATAAACAGTAAGTTATTAGACTGTATTTGAGAAGTAGGACTGCTTGTGTTGGAATCATTCCTTGAATCCAGATTTTAGTCACTTGTCTTTGCACCTTATTTAAACAAAGTAATAAAATAAAAGTTTCTGCATAAACTCCAGTCATAAGGGAGGGGCAAGATTTCATTAGCGGAACATGTGTAAGTTTTCTTGAGGTTCTCTCAGGTAAGGTGTTGCATAATATTAATTCATAATGTTGAAGTTATTGGATTTTAGCAAACAGCACAATTAACTATTTAAATAGGAGACAAGTGAGAATTTATAAACTAAGATAAAATATGCATTATGCAACTAAGGTATGTAACATTTTTTTTTTCTGGAAACAAAAGCAAGCACAGCTCTTTCCCCAGCTCTAATGTCATTTTCAAAGCACCATGTTTCTCCGGAGCCATCAATAAAGGCAATACATCCATCTTTGTCAATTTCTTAGAGGAGTCATTAGTGAAATGTCACCTTCTGAGTTCCTCACACCTCGAGTACAGAAAGTTTTTGTTTGTTGTTTTTTTTTAAAAACAGCAACAGTAAAAATACCTGATGATGACCTCATGCATTGAAAGTGTGCAACTCTCCACATTGTCGAATTACAAAAAGATCTCAGATGATAATGGGATCCAGATTGTAGTTAATTATCATTATTTTGTCATTATAGCAAAGTTCACCTCCATTATTTTCCCCCCATTTAAAACTGCCTCTAAAATATTGTACCGTAAGAAAAGCAACATAGAGTAAATATGTCATTTGAATGAGACAATACCACATTATTTTTTAAACGTTTCCTATTTAGGAATCATTTGTCACTGTATAAAATCTGGCAATTTGAAAATAAGGAAGATATTACAAATCCTAACAACCCCCATAACTTTTGAACAGCTGGAAAGAACAATCAAGATCTGGTGCTGAACTACTTTGTCTGAGGTAACCTTAGCAAATCCCAGATACTGAGACATCCAAACATTTTAATGGCTGAATCACATCACCTGCCGGAGAGGTGAAAGAGATTATTACATGTATTAGACACCCGACGGCTCTGCTCTCCAACCTCACTTCGAAACACAGGAATCCAAGACCACAATTATAGGTAATAATCTAATTTAATTCTCAGATAAAAATCTGCAAATATTTCAAAGTATTTTTAGCGATTTTGCTGCATTCCTATTATTTAAGACATAAAATATAAAACGCAAAACTATGAAGTCTACTCATATTCCTGATGAAAAGTTGCTTTTATTCAATGTTTTTGCTCAGTCCCCTGTGAAACATCAAGTTCAAATACAACCAATTAGAAGCCCTATCACTTACCTATTGTTTGCACGTCTGTAGCCAATTCAAAAAACACATGACAGCAACCACTTAGCTCACTTAGTGAGACCAGCCATCGGTTTGACACAGAAGTCCTGAGTCCAGCTAGGGGACAGGAGCACTGGATATCGAGGTGAAGGAGACAGAATTCCTTTTCTGTCCTCAGGAATTATTGAACAGCCCACAGGAGGGCAAACATGAAACTAACGAGTAACACCCTAGAACAGACCTAAGTACTGTATTCTCTAATTGCGTATAGTCACCTTTTGAAATTGTATTCGTTTCCTACTGCTGATATAACCAATCGCCACGAATTTGGTGGCTTACAATAACTTGAATTTAATCTCTTACACTCTGGAGTTCATAAGTCTGAAATCTGTTTCACTGGGCTAAAATTCAAAGTGTCCTCTAGGCTGATTCCTTCTGGAAGGTCCAGGCAGGATTCTGCTTCCATGGTTTTCCAGCTTCTGTGGTTACCTAAAATCCCCAGCTCATGGCCACTTCCTTCCTCTATCTTCACAGAGAGCTGACCAGCCATCTCTCTTCCCTCTGGCTCTACTTCCGTCCTTGAATCTTTTGAATCTGACCCTACCTTCCTCTTCTAAGGACCCTGTGATTACAATATGGACAATTTCCTGCATATGTCAAAATTTACAGTTTCAATAATCCTTTGGAATTTTACCAAGTCATCTTTTCTATATGCCAGTCCTTTGTTTTTTTTTTTTAAATATTTTATTTATTTATTTGACAGAGAGAGAGGTCACAAGTAGGCAGAAAGGCAGGCAGAGAGAGAGGGAGAAACAGGCTCCCCACTGAGCAGAGAGCCCGATGCAGGGCTCAATCCCAGGACCCTGAGATCATGACCTGAGCCGAAGGCAGAGACTTAAACCACTGAGCCACCCAGGCGTCCCCAGTCCTTTGTTTTTTATGTAATCTACACACCACACTAATATGGAAGCAAAACTTCTGTGAAATGAAACAAATGGACTGTACTACTGATAATATAGCTGGAACTTTGAACAACATGGGTTTGAACTGCACAAGTCAACTTATTCACAAATTTTTTTCGATGAATATGGTGCTATAAATCTTTTTTCTTTTCCTTGTGATTTTAACGTTTTTCTTTTCCCTAGCTTATATACTGTATTCCTACATAAAATAATACGCATAACATACAAAATATGTTGATCAACTATACTTTCAGGAAGCCTTCTGGTCAACAGTAGGCTACTTACTAGCTCAGTTTGGACGGGGGGAGGCATCTAAAGATAAGTGTGGATTTTGGCTGTATGGGGAGTCAGTGACCCTAACTCTTGTGCTGATCAAGGATGAACCATTTCAGGGACTGCACAAGTGACATATAAACATATAATGGAATATAATATTTATAATGGCATGGTTTGTGCTTAAATAGCCCACATTAACTGTTCATGTTATACCAATGCATTAGAGGGTTCTGTTTCTATATTCATTTCGACTTTGAACTACAACTGTAGATTGAGTTCCAGTGTCCCACTTTTATAAAAAAATGTGTGCATACATATGTTTTCATATATCCTTTCCATTTAAAAACATCTGGTATCAAAACTTAATAATCACATATGAACACGTAATTATATGTGGACTGAAATGTTTAGTGTTTAACCAGTTTGCAGGAATTCATAATTACTATACTGATGAGATTCAGGGTTATGACTTTACTATTGCTTGCGGTTTCTATAATTCCTTTATTATTGAGGCTGAGAAAAGTAATTCTCTCAATAGTGTAAATTAATGAAATACTGTAGTGCTCTAATTGATGGTTTATGAAGAAATCTGAGAAAGGCATCATCACTGTCTATAGATAGAAGGTTATAAACTTTTGGTTTTCAATGACATCTTCACATCTTGAGACAGATGTGCTGAAGTTTTCAATTATATGTTTGATTTTGCAAGTTTAAGATAGATTGGGAAGAGAATGGAAAGCAAATTCCAACCTACTATCTCACTTTTAGCACATGCCCCTGTTTGAAAGAAGGAACTTACATCCTTGTGGCACTTCTGTCTCCTCCCTACCCACTGGATGCCAGCTTGTATCACATGGGCACCTTCTTCTATCAGAAAAGGAAACATGCAGGGCACCTGGGTGGCTCAGTGGGTTGGGGCCTCTGCCTTTAGCTCGGGTCATGATCCCAGCGTCCTGGGATTGAGCCCCGTATTGGGCTTTCTACTCGGCGGGGAGCCTGCTTCCCCCTATCTCTCGCTGTCTGACTCTCTGCCTGTTTGTAATCTCTGTCTGTCAAATGAAAAAAAAAAAAAAAAAAGAAAGAAAGAAAGAAAAGGAAATGTGATATACCCATACTCCAAGGCATTAAATTATGCACTCCACACGTTCATTTACTCACTCAACAAACATTAATTCAATTCGTATACCAAAAAGTGCATGCAATTTACTAAGGATGCAGAGTAAAACAAAACGCTACATTTCATTGCAGAAATTCAGGTCTAGAAAGAGAGGACAAGTCACTTAATACAACAGCACATATAATATTGCAATGAAGTAATAAACAGGGTTATTACAGACATACCAAAAGACAGTATCTAAATCCAACTGTGAATCAGAATTTCTTCCTGGGGAATTGAATGTGGAAGGATGAGGAGGAATTAGCTGAAAGAGGAAACAGGACAAAGGCACTCTGGGAAAAATATACAGCACAGAAAAAGCAGCACTGGTGAAAAAGCAGGACATGGCTCTTGCGAGTCAAGGATAGTCCCACACACACGGCTGGAGATGAGAGAGCTTCAAGAAGACAGAATCTAGCCCATAAATGATCTTGTTTTGGTTTCGTTTTTTAACTCTGACTCCATTATAGTTAATACACAGTATTAGTTTCAAGTGGACAACACAGTGACTCAGCAGTTCCACACCTTGCTCAGTGCTCATGACAGTAAGAGTACACTTTAATTCTCATCACTAGTTCACCCAGCCCTCCGCCCACCTGCCCTCTTTTAGCCATCAGTTTGTTCTTCATTGTTGAGAGTCTGCTCCTTGGTTTGTGTGCTCCTGAAATTCCACGTGAGTGAAATCATATGGTATTTGTCTCTCTCTGAATTATTTTGTTTATACACTCTAGCTGCATCCACGTTGTTGCAAGTGGCAAGATATGATTTTTTTTATGGCTCAGTATTCCTGTGTGTGTGTGTGTGTGTACACACCCATCTTCTTTATTCACTTACCTATTGATAGATATTTGGACTGCCTTCATAATTTGGTTATTGTAAACAAGGCCACAATAAACATAGGGGTACATGTATCCCTTTGAATGTTTTTGTATTTGCGAGTAAAATACCCAATAATGCATTACTGGGTAGTTTGTTTGTTGTTGTTGTTGTTGTTTTAATTTTTTGAGGGACCTCTATATGTTTTCCACATAGGTTGCACCAGTTTGCATTCCCACCCACAGTGCATGAGGGTTCCTCTTTTTCTGCATCCTTCCCAACACTTGCTGTTCCTGGTATTTACTTTACCCATCCTGACAAGTGTGAGCTGATACCTCTTTGTAATTTTGATTTGCATTTCCCTGATGAGTGATATTGGGCATCTTTTCATGTGTCTGTTGGCCATCTGGAGGTCTTCGTTGGGAAAAATGTCTGTTGGTGTCTTCTACCCATTTTTAATTGGATTATATTCAGATATTGAATTATGTAAGTTCTTAATGTATTTTGGATACTAACCCTTTATCAGATATGTCATCTGCAAATATCTTCTCTCATTCAGCAGGCTGCCTTTTAGTTTGTTTCCTATATTGTCAAGAAGCTTTTTTATTTTGATATAGTCCCAAGTTGGGTTTGGGGGGGATTTTTGGTGTGGTTTTTGTTTTGTTTTGTTTGCGTTTATGTCCCTTGCCTCAGGAGACCTATCTAGGAAAATGTTACTATAGCCAATGTTAGATAGTGCCTGCACTATCCTCTAGAACTTTTATGGTTTCAAGTCTCAAAGTTAGATCTTTAACCCATTTTGAGTTTATTTTTGTGTATGGTGTAAGAAAGTGGTCCAGTATTCCCAATGCATTATGTTGAGGAAACTTTTTTCCCATTGCATAGTCTTTCATTCTTTGTCCAAGATTAATTAACCATATAGTTATGGATTTATTTCTGGGTTTTCTACTCTGTGCCATTGATCTATGTGTCTATTTTTGTGCCAGCGCCACGCTGTTCGATTACTATAACTTTGTAACATAACTTGAAATCCAGAATACTGTCAGCTTTTTTCCTTTTCAGGATTGCTTTGGCTATTAGGGGTCTTTTGTGGTTCCATACAAATTTTAGAATTGTTTGTTCTAGTCCTCTGAAGAATGTCTTTGATATTTGATAGGGATTGCTTTAAATCTGTAGATTGCTTTGGGTAATAAGGACGTTTTAACAATATTGGGTTTTCTGATCCATGAGCACAGAGTGTGTATTTCACCGTATCATTTTCAGTTTCCTTCACCAGTGTTTTATGGTGTTCAGAGTCCAGGTGTTTCACCTCCTTCATTAAGTTTATTCTTGGGTATTGTATTATTTTTGGTGAAGTGGTGAATAGGACTGTTTTCTTAATTTCTCTTTCTGAGGCTTCATTAGAACGAGTGCATAGAAATGCAACACATTTCTGTACATTGATTTTGTATCCTGAGACTTTCCTGAATTCATTTATTAGTTCTCGTAGTATTTGAGTGGAGTCTTCAGGGTTTTGTATATATAGTATCATGTCTTCTGCAAACAGTAAAAGTTTTACTTCTTCCTTACCAATCTGGACGTCCTAAATTAAGAATTATGTGTTTTCTCCATTAAGCTATGATGCGTCTCTAGAAGACCAGAAGCACAGTACTTGCAGGATCCGGTAATCACAACAGAAGCAAGCACCAGTGTGGCAGACATTATTTGACCATCAGGTACACTCTGACCTTCTCTAAAACATGAGGTGCCCCTGGAAGCTCATCTGTATGAACTGTGTCCATCGGCTCCCTGAGCTCTACTGTCAGGTACATTCCACTGATGGGCAGCACCAACAGAGTAAGAGAGGGAGGAAACTAAGGTCATTATCTTTATTCCACTGACTCCTTGCCTGTTTTTCTCAGATTAGAAGCATCCCTCAACCAAATTTAAGATCCCTGTAGATAACTATCTCTAGATGATACAGACCCCTGTACTAATACTGCTAACCATATCTCTGGTTGCTTCCATACACCCTGCCTGCAACTGTTTAAATGATGCAATAATTAAACTCTGCTGTAATTATCCCATATGATTGGACCACCTTTTATTATGCCCAAATACTCACTGATACCATGTTTATCCTCATAACACAGTGGGGTCAAAGTCCTCTTCCACATTTAATACTAGCAAATTAGGAAGGAACACCCTTCCTCTGCTTAGAAAGCCTCCACAGCCCCAACCCCAGTCCACTGGCACAAGCAAGCTCCTCAATAACTAGGGGAAGGCTGGCAGGTTGTGGGACTTAGTCTGAAAGACCATGCCCCTTTATGTCATGCATACCCACCTTTTACCATGGTAACATACTGGATTTGCAAAATATATGTGACTTTCCATGTATATTGTCTTGCTTCAAGAAAACCTTAGGATGAGCCATCAGAATGAATGAATCTTCACAGTTATGCCATTGCTAAAGTAAGGGGACTGTGACAATCACACCAATCTGCCAAGGCCTATGTTACATACACTGTAGACTAAAGTATATTTCTAGGGGCACCTGGGGGCTCACTTGATTAAGCTTCTTTGTCTTAGGTCATGATCTCGGGGTCCTAGGATTGAGCCTTTGCACTGGGCTCCCCTGCTCAGCAGGAAGTCTGATTCTCCCTCTCCTTCTGCCCCTCCCCGCTGCTGGTACCTGTGCTTGCACACACACTTGCTCTGTCTCAAGTAAATAAGTCTTTAGGAAAAAATGACAAAATACATTTCTATATTTTTGATATACATCATTTCTTTAAGTATCATTCCTCCAAAGGAATGGTCAACTCCAGTGAAGAAAGATTTTTTTTTCTCTTAGTTTTGTATGCATTTCAATGGAGTATCCAATCTATACCCCTTTCTAATAGGAAGTATTTAGCAAATATTAAGAAGATAAACAATCCCAATGACACTGTTTAAGCAAAATCCCTATCACGAGCTTTTCTTTTTACCAAAGAGCTAAAAATAATACTAAGTTGTCTGCATGATTTTTTTTCATATTATACCATTATACAGAATAGAACATTGATATCTTACACCAAAACAGATGTAAATGCCCAACTTTTTATCATCTTATTTATACTAATAGCATAGTCTTTTTCAGGATCTAATTTGTTCAGTCTCATTATATCGCATTTCCTTCCTTCTTTATCCTTTTTTAATCTGAACTCTTGATATTATTGATAAAGACTTCAGAAATAGGTTGACGTGTGAAAGTCACAGGCATACTAAAAACCTTAAAAACAGATACAATGACACCTAGTGGTCCCAAGAAAATGCATTTGCTTAAAGCTAAATAGATTCAATGAATGTGCATAGGAAATGACTGAGAAAATTAAGGATTTCAAGCTTAAACATTAGAGCACATGCATTTACTCTCTCCACACATATGTCCTTCACTCAATTTGACTTTATATTCCAGAGGGGACAGGTTGAATTAATTCCAAAGTGATTTGTCTTCTTACAAATCTTTTGTGTGCTGACAGAATACATTTGAACTTTCAATTTTAAAAAAGTAGAAGAGGCATTCTACTAAAAGATTAATCTAATTAGAATTGATCAATGAAATATTATTTAACAGGCCAGTGTTGATGTAGAACTTCAGTAAAATTTCAAAGAGGTTCTTCTCATTTTTCTATTTCTTTTTAATTTCATAGCTAACACAGAACTAAACAAAGTGCTATCCAACCTTTCAGTGCAATATTTACAAACAGACAAACACCCCTCTTTCCCAATTCCTCAGAGAGCTTAAAATAACAGGTTTGAAATGCCAGCGTCTTCAGGGTAATAATTTAAATGGTGTCTGTTATTTAAATTATCAGTGTCCTCATAAAAAGGACTTTGCTTTATTTTCTACCTGCCATATGAAAATGTCAAACTATATTATAACAGCTATTAAGAATGGCCGAGAGATTTGATTTTTGCCTTCTGTCCCAAAAGGAGTTTGGTTCAAGGTGCAAGCAATATCCACTTTACTGCCCTCTCAGGAGAGAGGCTAACCACAGTACTAACTCTCAATTGTAACAGAGTCATCAAATGGAGAAAATGCTTGGCCATCTACTCTATTACTGGATAATAATGTTGGATAATTGGGTAATAAACATGGCTTTAGCTTGAAAAAGTCCCTAACAGTAAACGTGTAAGCTCTGGTATGAAGAATGGAGATCTGAGGATCAGGGGAGCTGGATCTAATCCTCGCCGTGATGGCCCACGTGCTGGACCTCGGGTGACCTGGCTGACCAATCAGATTCCTCACCAATAACACTAGAGAATATGTTCAGATTATATTTGAAATGCTTCTTCTGGGGACACCTGGGTGGCTCAGTCAGTTAAGTGGTTCCCTTCTGCTCAGGTCGTGATCCCAGGGTCCTGAAATCAAGTCCTGCATCAGACTCCCTGCTCAGCCGGGAGATCGCTTCTCTCCTGCCTGCCCTTCCCCCTGCTTGTGCTTGTGCCCTCTCGCTCTCTCTCTCCCTCCCTCTGTGTCAAATAATAAATAAATAAAATGCTTCTTCTGCTATTATGAGACACAGTGTTAAAGCTGTCAAGTTCAAAACAAAAGATTATGTGATTTGCTCCATAATTGTGAAGTTTCAGAAAGTCATTTTCTTAACTTTGTAAGGCTCTTGTGTTTATTAATCACATTTTCCCCTGCAGATACATAAATTCACCAGGAATAAAAATCCTGCTTGTAATTTCCCTGAAACACTAAAACAAATTCATTACTTGTAAATATGCAACTATATAAGGCAGTGAAACGTATTTCGGTTAAGATTCTGCATACCAAAAAAATGTTCCTTTTTAAATTATTTTCTTGAATGACATCACATTACAGTTAGTTATGCAACAGAATTTTATCACATCCATTACCATATTTAGAGGGCGGTAGAGAAGGCACAAATAAACCTCCTCTGCGTCTGAATTCATGTGAGAGTGAGCTGTGGACTCCAGTGCATTACATTTGCAAAGTCTGATTAATAATAAACCTCTATCAAGTTTCTGCCTTCTGGTGAGAATTATAACATATTAAACATGACCTAACTTCTTATTTCTACATTATTATTAAAATAATCTTGGAGGGAAGCTATTTTTGCATTCTAACACACACCCTAGGAAGAAGGCATAAACACATTCTTTAGGAAGGGCAATCAACTCTTTAATCATCTAATAAAGGCAGGAGTTCCTGCTTGAGTTCATTCATTCTAGCCTTCAATCAACGGCAAAGCCACAGAACTGGGCCAAAATACGTACCACTCTCATTTGAGAGCAGGAAAGCCATGGAAGGGATTATGAAAATCCATATATATTGTGATAATATTTTACCCTTACATCAAAAGTTTGTGCTTTATTTTTCATAAGCTCACATCTCAGTATAAGCAATATAAGCAACCTTCCATATTTCACTATAATTCAAATATAAATATTTAGAAGAGTGAAATTTGATTGTTTTCTCAAATATTATATTAAATCCGTAAGATAAATCAAGAGAGCCTAGACTATTCATGGGTTTCAAGCAATGCTTCTCTCAGTTTCAATTTAGTAAACATTAATATCTGCTTAAATGTATGAACATAAAACATACAAATACATATGAATTTCAATGCATGATGCTAAAAGGCTCTATTTCATGGAGTTGTTAACGACAATATAAATAAAATGACCAAGGACAGAGTATGTCGTACTTTCACTGAAATGCCAAAATGCAAATATATCTTTCTAAGTTAAAATGGGAATCATTTTATTACTTCTAATAAAATTGCTATCAAACCTATTTACCCTAAAATAATGCTAATAAATGTTTCTTTAGATTATATATTATTCAATCTAGGACTTCTTCTAGCTCTTCCTAGAGACTTTCAAAATTTTTCTTTGAAACAACTATCTGGCTGCAGTACATTATGTCCATTTTACAGATGACTCAAATAACACTACAGCATATTTATAAAAATGAGATAGTTCTGGAATAATCATTTTTTATAACTTATTTAAAAGAAAATGAAGCCACTTAAATATATTTGGTCCATCTATATTCAACATGAACCTTTCAGTCTGAATTAGTATGGACTTCTTGTTGTAAACTGTTTGGAATTTGAGTTCCTTAAATAAGTATAAAAGTCCACGATATGGTAACTATTGTAGGAAAAAAGTGGAGACAATTTAAATATAAAAGTGTGGAACAAAAAATTATTACATCGGTCTGTATTTTGAACTCAAACAACTCTGGGAAATTTTTAAAGTTATATAAAGGAACAAAAATTTTACAAAAGCCTAATTATTTGATGTTAACACAGATATGATGATCGGCTCCAGTTTCTTATCAGAACAAATAGGTAGATGCCGATGCTGTACCTTGAGTTTCCAGAAGTTAACTTTTAAAACCACTCAAGCATAAATTAATCTCAACCACAAGGTATGATGTTAGAAATACCCTCCCATTCATGCCGGGTCTGAAAGATTCTGCCCAATGTAACCACTCCAAGAACTCTACTGTGATTATCCCCTGATCCACTACTGAACCAAGACTGGATTCTTTCCCTCTCAGAGACTGTGTTTTATCTATAGAAAAAGAGTATTATTATATTGAATTATGTAGAAGAGTTACTGCCGATTAATTCACAACTATAAAGCACTTTTCTGCTGCTCTACATTTTTCCTAGGGAATGTGGCCAGAAGCAATTTTGCCTTTTCCCAAATCCTCTTACATAAGGCCTGAAGGATTCTGAACACTGTATTTTTCTAAGAGTTTATTCCTTCCAACCATCTGTAATGCCTGGTTTCTTTACATGTCTAGCCTATCAGAAACCTTCTCCTAGCTTCCCAAGGGCAGAAGGTTTCCAAAATTGAGGTTAATACAATATGTGAGACAATTTTCAGTTAACTATCAAGAGCTAACTTTATCAAAACTAAAATAACACTGTCCTCTGAAAGTTTGGTGTTAGCCATTTTTTGATGTCTGGCTCTCTGTGGCGTGCTTCCTTATTATAATTTATTCTCTGTGGGAAACTCTGAAGGGAAGAATGCTATAGCAAAAGCCAAGTTGAGTCATGTGATCTGTGACTCGTGGAACTTACATATGTCAAGTTTAAGAATGTCAATATGTCAGGGTGTCACTTATTTGTGGAGCATAACAAATGACACGGAGGACATGGGGAGATGGAGAGGAGAAGGAAGTTCAGGGAAACTGGAAGGGGAGGCCAACCATGAGAGACTATGGATTCTGAAAAACAACCTGAGGGTTTTGAAGGGGCGGGGGTGGGAGGTTGGGGGAACCAGGTGGTGGGTAATAGGGAGGGCACGTATTGCATGGAGCACCAGGTGTTGTGCAAAAACAATGAATACTGTTAAGCTGAAAAAAATAAATAAATAAATTAGAAAAATTAAAAAAAGAATGTCAATATGTCAAATGTCAATACATATGTCAAGATGTTTAAGAAACAATCTCACCAACTTGTATGTTTTTCATTTGCAGTTTACCTCAAGATTGCCTACTTCAAAGCCATTTGTAAATCAGCCCCAACTATACTAATAAGGACAAATAACCTTGCACAGTTCATTAAAGCTTTCTCTACGTCATTAAAAAAATAACAACAACACTCACCACTTGACAATAGAGGTGTAATTGGAGCAAAAAAAAAAAAAAGAAAAGGAAAAGAAAACAGCTGAATTTATCTGTAGAACATGTATCCTATACAATACATTTGGCTTTGTGACAAATTCCATACTTCTATGTGCATGCAGGGTTGTTTGAGGTCATTAGAATTCAGTGTAGATATTAAAAATGTATAAAGGGAGAATGCAGGTTTAAAAGAAGATTCTACAAAGCAAAGTTTAAACTTAACTCCTTTCTTTTGAGGGCATTTCTATCAATAGAAGACCTGAAATATACAGTGCTTTCAGTAAGGTTAGCAGGATCAAGTTTATGACTTGTATACAAACATTAGACATTAGTTACTTTTGCTCTAAAGAGAAAATGGTATTACCACATGTCACAAGGAAGAGAAAAACAGAACCATATTCCTTGAAGATCAACTCCGTATCAGGCTGTTAAGACACTCTAATAGGCACGACCACATATTACACACCCTTACTTCGTATCCTCCTAGAGACAAAGGACCACCATCTCAGGTAGATTCTCAGAACTCAAAATTCGCACAGTTCTCTATTCCTCCCCTCAGCATTGTGCTTTTTGCTTAAGCAAGTCATTCCCCCACTCCTTTTTTTAGGTTCCAATACTGAAAGTTATATTGTAGAAATAAGCATAGAGGGAGACCATGTCAACAACAAAAAGTATTCTGTAGCTTAAGCGGCAACACCTCAAAATGATCAGGAGTTGAGGCACAGAAACTTATCCAGTCTCCCCACTTCCACATTAGCCAGATGGATGGTTTTCACAGCCAACTTGTGATTCAGCTGCCACGTGAGCGAGATGTGGCGGGTGTGGGGTCGGGGAGACCCAGGCAAGATCAAGATCACAGACTCATCTTTTCGTGAATAAAAACTTCTCAATTTGTAGCTTGCCACTGGTTGATTTTAAATGTATGGCTATGGCTTGGGCAATTTTACACAATTTGACACTTATTTAGAGGGAGTGAAGAAGATAAATACACTTCTTCACGCCATTATAACCAAAGGTCCGTTACGTTTCCATCTTTGCTTTTTATTTTTCCTTGCCAGTAAATAATCAAAATCTGTAAGATACTTCTTTTTGAGGATTAGGAACTAAAGTTACCATTTAACTTTGACCATTTATAAAGCACACTTTTTCAAACAGTACTTTATATACCAATCGGCATAATAATTGATTTAATGATTTAATGGCAGTGAAAAAGAATTAGTGATTTACAAAATAAGGTTATTCATGTAGTTTATTTTTGTAAAAGATTTTATTCATTTATTTGAGAGAGAGAGAGATAGAAAACATAAGCGGGGGAGCAGAGGGAGAGGGAAAAGTGGGCTCCCTATTGAGCAGGGAGCTCAAGGTGGGGCTTGATCCCAGGACCCCCGGATCATGAACTGAACCAAAGGCAGACACTTAACCAACTGAGCCACCCAGGTACTCCTCATGAAGTTTATTTCAGATATTTATGCACATTGATGAATTTGACTCTCTACACCAAAGCCAAAAATTGCCCTGAAATACCTACATCTGTTCAAAAACTTATGTGCACAGTGGAGGAAATAGTCAACAAGACAACACAGAGAATGGGAGAAAATATTTGCAAATTGTATAACCAGTAAGAGATTAATACCCAAAGCATATAATTTATTACAACTCAATACCAAAAATAATCCAATTAAAAATGGGCAAAGTGGTGCCTGGGTGGCTCAGTGGGTTAGGCCTCTGCCTTAAGCTCAGGTCATGATCTTGGGGTCATGGGATCAAGCCCCGCATCGGGTTCTCTGCTCAGCGGGAAGCCTGCTTCCTCCCCCACCCCCCGCCTGCCTCTCTGCCTACTTATGATCTCTCTGTCAAATAAATACATAAAATCTGAAAAAAAATGGGCAAAGGACCTGAATAGACACTTTTCTAAAAGAGACATACAGACAGTCAACAGACCCATCAATAGATGCTCAGCATCACTAGGCATCAGGCAAGTGCAACTCGAACCCACAATGAGAGATCACCTTATACCAGTCAGAATGACTAGTATCAAAAAAACAAGAAATAAGACATGTTGACAAGGATGTGGGGGAAAAGGAATCCTTGTATACTGTTGGTGGGAATATAAACTGGTGCAGCCAATGTAGACAAAAGTATAGAGATTCCTCAAAAAATTAAAATAGAAATGTCATATGATCCAGGAATTTCACTACTGGGTATCTAGCCAAAGAAAATGAAAACATTAATTCAAAAAGATCTATGTACCCCTTGTCTATAACAGAGTTGGAAAAACCAAGATATAAAAGCAACCTAAATGTCCATCAATAGACAGATGAATGGATAAAGAAGGTGTGGTGTGCATGTGTACACATCACAAACACACACACACACACGAACATTATCCATGCATAAAAAAGGAGATCTTACCATTCCATTCATGACAAAATGGCTAAAACTAGAGGGTAATATGTGAAGTAAATTAAGTCAAATGCCCTATGATTTCACTTATATGTGGAGTGAAACAAGTCAAGCAGAGAGAGTCAATTATCATATGGTTTCACTTACTTGTGGAGCATAAGGAATAACATGGAGGACATTAGGAAAAGGAGAGGAGAAGGGAAAGGAGTTGGGGGAAATCAGAGGGGGAGATGAACCATGAGAGACTGTGGACTCTGAGAAACAAACTGAGGGTTTTGGAGAGGAGCGGGGTGGGAGGTTTGGTGAGCCTGGTGGTGGGTATTGGGGAGGGCACGTAATGCATGGATTACTGGGTGTGGTGCATAAACAATGAATTCTGAAACAGTGAAAAGAAATAAAACAAAATGAAAAAATACATGGAACCTAAAAAATGAACAGACAAAGCAGAAATAGACCCATAAAATACAGAGAACTGGTGGTTGCCAAAGGGGAGCGGGAAGGGAGAGGGAACATGCCAAATGGGAAAGGGGGGGAATGAAGCCTTTGCTTCCAGTTGGGCAATGCAGAGTCGCAGGGATGAAAAGTACAGCACAGGGAACAGAGCCAACGGCATTTTAATAGGGTGGTATAGGACAGTAGATACACTTGTGATGGGCATAGCATAACTGACCACGTTAGCAAGTCACTACACTGTAGACCTCAAACTACCGCAACACTGAGTCAACAGTACTTCAGTAAGAAGAAAAAGCTATCTCCCTGTGCCTCAGTCTTCCTACGGCAAAATGGGAGTATCAATACTAACTATCGCTTCAAGTTGAGGCGAGGACTGAATGAGTAATATTCGTAACAGAGCAGCGCCTGGCGCAGCGGCTTGTGCCACACGCGTGGGGTTAACGTGCCGCTGAGAGTAGCGCAGCACCACCACGTGATAACGTGCAAACAGAAGCCAGCCCGGTCCGTTTCCTTGAGCGAAGCAAGCACTTGCATGCGATGGGCAGGAACAGCTCCACGCCGACGGGAAAGAAAGTTATGTACTCGCTCCTCATTTCTGTCTCTTTCTGTGATCTGAGTTTGATTCCGTATGAGTGATTCCTCATCCACATTTGCCCTGTTGGCTCCGTGATACCAGCAGATGCGCTAAAGTTCCCCGAACTACTAGCTTTAACTCGTGAGCGTCAACGAAATCGTCCTTGTTTACGCACCAGGAAACGGTCTGTTACAGTCCTGCCATTTGCACCTTTTCATGGTCTCTAAAAATGTTCCATTCTAAACTTTAGTTGAAAGTGAATTTCAATTTTACCTATTCAACTTTAAAAATTACAAAATTTTTACATGTATTGAATGATAGTTTAAATATATAGAGACAGTTTTGTGAACAAGCTTTTTTAATAACTTGAAATTGCACATTATTTCTTCCCTTGAATTCTTAATTCCCTATTAGTTATTTGTGATAATTTTATCCTAATCACATACATACATGTGCATACAGAATATATATAAATCTCCTACGTCTATTTTGAGCAGATAGCTCTAACAAAATTTTGGATTTTGGACTGCTCATTCCACACTTTGCCTAACCACCTATAAATACAACAGATGTCTCCAATGGAAAAAAAATTAGTTATAGTTGTATGTAATTTTCCCTTTTGTAAGTATGGGATAGGTATAATAACCAGTTTTATATAATTTATCAAAACTGAAATGAAAATAATGAAATCATAAATTTTATGTTTAACTCATTTAAATTTTAAACTCATTTAAATATAAAATTTATTTTGTTTGGTATATTTCTACAAAGAATTCAGGACTCAATTGTGAACATTATAGCTGAAATCAGACACATTTAAGCACCAACTCTATTTTCTATGTTTATAGAGGTAAGCATTAAAGAAATCTTGTTTACTGAAAATAGGATATAAAAAGCTTTATTTCAGGAAAACTGTGATGCTTTCAATTCCTTCTGAGCTAAATGTCAAAAACCACATGGTAATTATTTTTTTTCCCTTTGATCTATCTAGTGATAAAACAGTTGTTAGGTGCTTATAAAATTTTGTTGAAAATAAAAAAATTAAGACTGATCTGCAAAAGTATTTAGTATGCAGTCATTAAACTCTCTCAATATCAAGGGCAACGGTTCCCATTGTCATTTCCCTGGTGTTGTTAGGGTAAGGCACCATGGGGGAGCCTCAGAATATGCTAGAAGTATGGCTAGGAGGAGAGCAACTGCAAAATGAGAATGGGAAAGGAGTATCAATGTGATGACTGAGGGATTCTGTTTCATGAAGATCTGCTGAGAGAATGAATATGCATGGAGTTAGGCTCTAAAATGGATACTTATAACTACCAATTCCCAAGTAACTGTCATGTAAACTCAGTGATGAGTAAAACTCAGTTTTAAAACCAGTGAAATACATCAACCCCTATTTGTACAAAACTAACCTATGGTAAATCAATTAAACGTGTTTAACCTGAAGATACGCGTGAAAGATGGATTTGAATACACTATTCAATATGTAATCTTTTTAAAAACCACAGGTTTAATTCATTAGCATAAAGTAAACATCTTCACATAAAAAAACAAATAATTTGCAAACTGCAATACCCAATTCCAGTTCATGCTCAAGTCAGCTAAGATGATCCATGAGATTCTTGAGATTCTCCTTACTCTCAAATCCTGAAGAATATGTCCTTACTATATATAAATCATTTCTTCTTCAAGACTAAAATAGACAAAATTTAGAACAGGGACCCTTTCCTTATATATATTAACCAATATAAAACAAGCAGAAATCACTAGATTATTTGTTCCAGGAAATACTCACTCCTAGAAAAAAAAATAATAATAATGAGCCAATTAAAATGGCTAACTTACCAAGATTAGTAAGTTGTTTACCAGTACTTGCTTCAAAATTTTTGGTTAAATGAGAGAAGTTAGAGAAAGACAAATACTGTATGCCATTCACTTATCTGTGGATAAAGATAAAATTGCCTGACCTAAAATTGCTGATCTCATTAAAGTAGGATAGAATGGTGGTTACTAAGGACTGGGAGCTTGGGGTGGGGTGGGGGGGTAATAGGAGAGTAGTTGTTTAAGGAGACAAACTTGCAACTTGTAGATAAGTAAATCCTGGAAATCTAATGCACAATTTAGTGAATATAGAAGATAATGTATTATAATCACCAAACTTGCTAAGCGACTAGGTCTTAATTATCCCCCTCACAAAAAATAATGATGATTACTTGATGTGGCAGAGTGTTGACATCATTACAGGGCAATCGTATCACAGTACAGAAATGCATAAGGTCAACAGGTTGTATACCTTAACTTCACTCAGTGTGGTATGGCAGGTATACTTCAGTTAAAAATAAAACTTCTAGGGGCGCCTGGGTGGCTCAGTGGGTTAAGCCGCTGCCTTCGGCTCAGGTCATGATCTCGGGGTCCTGGGATCAAGTCCCACATCGGGCTCTCTGCTCAGCGGAGAGCCTGCTTCCCTTCCTCTCTCTCTGCCTGCCTCTCTTGTGATTTCTCTCTGTCAAATAAATAAATCTTAAAAAAAATAAATAAATAAAAAATAAAACTTCTAAAAACTTCAGTTCACTGTTCACTCATCAAGAGCACTGATGAAAAGGACCCAATCAGAAGCTGTTAACTCTAGTATAACATTAACCTCTTAGACCTTTAGACACATGTCTCTCTATTAAAGAGATGTAGCAATTTGAATTACTAGGAACAACTATCAGAGTGAATACCCAAAGCAGAGAACTTTCAGGAATCCTCCTGAGACCGTTAATCTTGGAAAAACTAGCTTCTAAGCCAGACCTTGGGATCAAAACCATGAACACATGAGGCTGACATCTTCCATCTAAAACTAAAGAAGAACATCCAGAAAATAAACATGTGGCTTGTCAGTTTTTAAATCAGTTTTTTGTTATTTTGTTTTTATCTGCCCAACTATTTTCATTATTGCTGGTCGAATACTCTGCATTGTTTTAAACACTTGAAACTACCATGAAATTACTGACCTCTAGTATTTTGGTTTATTTGTTTTTAACAACTGGCTCTGAGCACTAGGGGAACTCTTATGGGATCTGTTCGTTTGGTTTAATTTGGGCATTTTTGCCTCCAATATAGTGGTAGGCTTAAAATTATGATTAAATCCTTCCCTTAATATTCATGTTGCAGGAATGAAATGCATGATCTCTGGAGGGTGTGTTTTCTGTTTTGTTTCGTTTTCTTAAGACTTTATTTGAGAGAGAGACATAGGGCATAATAGAGAGACATGAATGCAGAGAGGGGCAGAGGGAAAAGCAGAGTCCCTCCTGAGCCGGGAGTCTAGCACAGGGCTCCATCCAGGCATCAGGATCCCGGGACTCCAGCATCATGACCCATGCCGAAGACAGACGCTTAACCGACTAAGTCACCCAGGCGTGCCTGATTTCTGGAGTCTTAAATACTGCCCAGCAACTACTATACCAGCACATGATCTACCAAGTAATATTCCATTTGTAGGGGAAAAAGAAAATCTGACTCTTGACACTTGCAAAGACTGCAACAACCATATGGAAACGCTGTTCCCACCCATGACATTTAACAGCGATGAAGCTCTGGACTGATCATGTGGTTTGACAGCTAGAGTCCATCCTCCAGCTTACAGCAAAGAATGTACATGGAGAGAACTAAAAACAAAACTAATACATTTCCCTACTCCTTTGTTAAATGATACTGGAATCTTTTGAACCTTTTATCTCTAAATAAAACCGCTTTGAACATGAATAGAGATTATTTGGCTATGTACTCCAGGAAATACTTGCTCCTGGAAAATGACATTATTAGTGAAATAAAATAGCTCACTTGGCCACATTAACACCTAGCTCTCTGCTTGCTTTAAAACCTTGCCTCATTGTGCCCACCAATTTAAAGCTATTCTATGTTAAATCCTGCCCAATCCCATCCTGCCCTTCCCCTGTCTTAAATCACTTGATTTAAAATTACTCCATTCAGACATTAAAATTGTATTCATTTTCTCTATTTACAGTGCCCCTTAGCACTGTATGTTAAGCATCTAATATTATAGGCAACTATTTATTCAATAAATGCACAAATATGATTAAGAATTTTTAATATACATTCATTACATTCCTAC
Organism: Meles meles; assembly: GCF_922984935.1. NCBI lineage: Eukaryota > Metazoa > Chordata > Mammalia > Carnivora > Mustelidae > Meles > Meles meles. The sequence continues at coordinate 89,351,950 of NC_060077.1, read as the reverse complement.
TGTGTATATGCACAAATATATATATACACACAGAGAGAAAAATATGCATGTGTATATGTTTCTGGTACATTCTAGAAGTTATACACATGATCCATAATACAAAGATCTTATATATTGTTACATGTGTTTGTGGATACACATCCTTGAGATAACATCACTTGTGACAATATATTTTCTAGTTTCTATTTTTATTATTTGTACATGTTACACACTACAGAATACTTAAAACAAACTGAAAAAAAAAAACTGCATCCTTCAAATTCTTACAAGCCATCATTTTAACACCAAACCTACGTAAGTGTCAACTTCTGCATAAACTGAAGTGGTGGTAAAGTCCTAGGTAGTGTTTCATTCAAAGCTGGGGTATGTGATATTAGCCATTGATAGTGAAAATGCCATATAATTTGTCTGATTCCCCAAAATAAAACCTAAGATCATATACATTAATAATTTTCTTTCAAATATAAACATGTTTCCTTTTCCTTATTCATCCCATATTCAGAGCTATAAATCATGATTTCCTTCTTGACCTCATGATACTCTATGCTAGGAGACTTACAACAAGCTGATGACTCCCATTTGAATGCTCAGATTGAAGCTGGAATTTGGTTTATTGTTCTGCACCTGTGAGTTTCAAGCCAGTTAACTTTTTGCCCTGAAGAAATAAAATATTCAATTTAATATATATCTGTGGAAAAAAAAATCCATTGAAGCCACAAGAAATGCCTATGAGAGTTCCAAATATTCCTGGAGCATATTTCATAGTCCCCAAGCTATGGACATGTAGTAAGATACAGCAGCTTGGTAGAGGCAAGATACAACCCTTATTCACATCTGTCAACTAATGAAAGACTAAAATGCTATAGCTGCCAGGGTAAATATTAATCACTCAAAAAAGGAAAATTGTATTAATCTCTGGTGCATGCTATGTTTATATAGGAGCGCTATTTATGCACCGTATGCTATGCTTTTGCTAAAATAACCCTGCCCTTGATAAGCCATAGGGAAGGTCTGTGATTGGAAACAAATCATGCATTTACGTGAGGTCAAGGATTCGCATACATTAGAGATAAAGGCCAGCTTTACTATTAAATGCAGAGAATCACAAATGTAACTGAAAATCAAAACTGTGGCTTTCCCATAAATAGGATGACAGAAAGATAACAGTATCTAACTCAGGTTTCTCAAATTACTAACCTTTATTTTTCATAACAAATGAAGCCAATTATTTGGTATTAGAGTGAAAGTCTTTTCTTTAGGGGAAAAAAAAGCATATAATTGGGCAGTAGAGATGGATTATTTTTAATTTCAGTTTGAAATCTGTATTTAGAATAGGGTTTTTTTAATTTTTTATATATTTCTTATTTTTTATAAACATATAATGTATTTTTATCCCCAGGGGTACAGGTCTGTGAATCGCCAGGTTTACACACTTCACAGCACTCACCATAGCACATACCTTCCCCAATGTCCATAATCCCACTCCCCCTCTCCCAACCCTCCTCCCCCCAGCAACCCTCAGTGTATTTAGAATAGGTTTTAAAGATCTTTTCAAACGAAAGTAAACAATATCTGGCATCTTATAAATTGTATTGTCACTGCTCCTTTAGATGACCTGATTGGCAGCTGTTCCTCAAACCACAGCAGGACAGGAAGCTGGTTCACCAGGGCAGCCCTCTACAAATCTTCTCATAGAAGATCCTCTGGCTCAATGCTATTTTGTTGGAGGAGCAACTGGTTCTGCTCTTGCAGACCCATATACAACTGCCCCCCCAAAGCCAGTAAACTCTAGAAGAGCAATGTTAGATGTGATTTTGGAATCTGACCCTCAACACTTAGTACCAATGTTAACCAATGTCAACTATTTCTTTCTATGGATACCAACTACCAGTACTTAATTTTTTTTTTTTCCTTCTCAACACTAAAACACACGGGGATGAGGGAAGAGACTGAGTCCCAGTTTGTAACAAAAGAATGCTCACATGATTGTCAACTCATTTTCATAAAACCTCACTCAGAAACAGAAGAGAATAAAACAATGATGAGACAGTATAGAGAGTCATAAGTGAGGAGAAATTTTAATAAAGAGCTGATGGAAAGTCGTAAAGAGGAGTTAAGGTGGGCAGAAACACTTACATAGAAGTTCTACTGAAGGAGAAGCAACAGAACTTGTAATGACAGAGCATTTGCCTTGAAAATGCTAGAGAATAATGGTGAAATTTGGGCCTGAAAACAAGGGGATAAATTTGAAATCCTCAGACAGATTTTTAATAACTTCCAATATCTTACTTTCTCAACCTGCACAAAGAGGAACTAGGCTTCCAATTCCAAATTAAAAAGCAATCAAGAGTTCTTCTTTAAAGGATTTGAAAGACAGTAGAGGAAAAAATGCTTCAGGCATACAGAGATATTTCAGAGTAAGAGCTGGATTTATATCTGATTACTCTAAAGTATATCAAGAGATTCACAGGGCCCACCCTGACCATATTAACAGTTCTCAATGAGTTCTTCTCTGCGTCAGTCTTTAATATAAAGAAACAAGTAAGGATAAGACCTCATTAAAACCATAAACAACAAAAATGAAAACACAGAAGTCCTTAACAACTATGAAAAGTCCCCAACTAGATTCCTCAGATGCATGTACCAATACACCATTGCATTTCAGCCAGGAAAAAAAATATCCATTAAAAAAACAAACAAAAAGAATTAGAGGATAATACTGCTTAGCAAAAAAAACTATAATAATTAAAATGAGAAAAATCAATAAAACATTTAGAAGATATTATTGAAAATAATTCACAGAGAGTTGAACAGAAGGCCAGAGATAGAAAATGTGGAAAACAAGGAAGTTGAGCATTTAATAAAAGTTCCAGGGGAAAAGGACGGGAACATAGAAGATGGGTATAAAAGTAAAAGTACAGGCCGCCTGCATGATTCAGTCAGTTAAGCATCTGCCTTTGGCTCAGGTCATGATCCCAGGGTCCTGGGACTGATTCACGTATTGGGCTCCCTGCTCAGCAAGGAGCTTGCTACTCTCTCTCCCCCTACTTGTGTTCTCTCTGTCAAATAAATAAAGAAAATCTTGAAGAAAAAAAAATGAAAAAAAAAAGTACAGAAGTTTCCAGATTAAAAAAAAAAATATCATATCAAGAATACAAACTCCTTAAGAAAAAAATCAGGCCAATACAAAAGTGTAATCAAGAAGGTCCTAATGTTCCCTTCAGCTTAACTAAACTTCAGATATATTTTTTTCCTGGCTTGGGGTCCTAGACTGCCATCTTGTTAAAGTATTTACTTTAGAAAACTTATACTTTCTTCACTCTTTTGAAAGACCATCTTCTCCCATGCTTTTGCCAATTTTATGCCCTAGGATTATCTTTCTCAAAGCCCTAGAAGGCATCCCTTTCAAAGGAAACCACAGAAGAAGAGAGCACCCTAATCTCCTTGGAGATTTAAGGTGAGGTAGAAGCCTAACTTAAGTAAGCACCAGTTAGCAAACACAGAAGATCTGATCACATTGATCACTCTGTCCCCACATTGTCCTCCAGTACTTTTCCACTAGCTCATCCCAAGGCTTAATAAAAACTCTACCAACTTGTAATCAGGTGGAAGAGTGGGGGCAAAAGTAGGAGATTCTGAAGCATTCTGTGCTAAGACATCTCATATTCAGGGGCATTACATTTATTTATTTTTTAGAGAGAGAGATTGCACACACATGAACAGAGTGGGAGGGATTTGTGGGGAGGAGCAGAGGGAGAGGGATAAGCAGACTCCACATTGAGCATGGAGCCCCATGTGGGACTCTGCCTCACAACCCTGACATTATGACCTGAGCTGAAACCAAGATTCAGACACCAAGTGCCCCATGCAGGAGCAAAATATTATCTAGAGACCTGTTTACACACAACAGTATACCAGCCAAAAGGTCCAAGTGGAGGAGGCGGGATTTATTTTTGAGGAAAGGGATTGCCCAAAACCAGATTAGTCCCAAAGAGGACCAAACCATGGAGGGCAGGGTACATAATTCAGGGGTTTCCCTGGCCCAAATCTGCTTGGCAGCAAAGGCTAATAAAGGAGGTAATGAGAGAGGACAAGAATACATTGCTGGGGAGATGGAGAGGAGAAGGGAGTTGAGGGAAATTGGAAGGGGAGATGAACCATGAGAGACTATGGACTCTGAAAAACAACCTGAGGGTTTTGAAGGGGCGGGGGGTGAGAGGTTGGGGGAACCAGGTGGTGGGTAATAGGGAGGGCATGTATTGCATGGAGCACTGGGTGTGGTGCAAAAACAATGAATACTGTTACACTGAAAAGAAATTTTTAAAAAAATTAAAAAAAAACAAAACTACCAACTTTTCTTTCAGCAAAGTTCAATCTCTCAACTTGCAATGGTCCTTGATAAAGTCCATTTAACTTGTCTGGTGCAATTTTCCTTTGACAAGTGTGTCTTCAATTTTCAGAATATCAGAAATTAAGACACACTCTAAACTAACTCCAGAGAATGGGAAGGATTGTCAGTATTCTAAACTTCCATATAACATTACTGCATACTAGAATGAAAAAGAACAAATCTTCCAAGTTCTGAGAGAAAAGAATTTAATCTATTCCTTCATCTTTACTCAAACCATAAATGAAGAGTAGGAATACAAATAGTTTTACAACCAAAAAATGTTGTCTCCTTTAAACCTTTATTTTGAAACAAAAGAATTGGTTTTGAGATTGGTGGGCTCTGCCTTGCATCAATTAGAATAGGTTTGACTTTATTTAAAAAAAAAGGGGGGGGGACTTCAAAATCCTGTTATTTTGAAAAAAGATAGAAATTTATTTCTCTCTTATATACTAGGACAGCTATATCTTCAAACACCTAAAAACACTCTAACCTGTTTCTTTCTCACACTGTGGTTATTTTGATGTAAGATACCTTCTGGAGCTCCAGTCATTACAAGCTGATTCCAAATAACTGGATGACAATGGAGAACAACAACAAACTTCTCTTTTTAGGAGTTATCTCAGACAATTAACACACTGCTTCCACTTATAACTCACTGGCTAAAATTAAGTCACATAGCCATAGCATGATACAACTGAGGGTTTAAAAATGTTGGTTTTCCCATGGGTAAACCATGCTAAATTTAGGGTTCTGCTATTAGAGAATAACAGCAAAATAGATCTAATGAGGCAACTGTCTTTCATGAGATGACACTCAAAATGTTGGCTATTCAAAGACTAGAAAGACTAGTGAGGTATGGTAAGGGCATATAGTATAAAAAAAAGTAATTTCAGAACCTATTTTAGTATTCTTCTTTTGAAACCAAACAGATAATATGGACAAATCAGTTAATACATGAGAAATACAACCAACACAAATCTAAAGGATGTTTTAACTGGCATATAAAGATAGATCAATTCCTGCAATCACAAGTGGGAAAATGCAAATTAGTTCCAAGCACATAGGAGGAAAAAAAATTACTATATATTTGACCACAAAGAAGTCTCATCAAGTCCTAAATAAGGAATTCTATTTAACCCCCCCAAAACAATAGGACCCAGACCACATTCTCTTATCATTATGAAATTAAATAAGCATTGATAATAAAGAGTCAAAGCCCAACACCTTTTTGTGATTATAATTCTCAGAAAATTACAATAGGTAGAAATTTCCTCAACTTGATAGAGTATTTTAAAAAAAAACCTATAACTAACATTACACCTAATGATGAGAAACTGAAAATCTTTACTGCATACATAAGGTGAAAGGCAAAGATGTCTCCTCTGACAGCTCCTTTTCAATATCATACTGGAAGTTCTACATAATGCAGTAAGAAAAGGCATACCACAAGGGTATACAGAGAGGTATACAAAGAAATAAAACACAGATGACATGACCATCTATGCAGAAAATCCAAGCTGACAAAAAAATCTCTTGGAATTAATAAGCAGTTATAGAAAGGCTACAAAATATAAGGTTAATATACTACAGTCAACTGCTTTCCTATATATCAACAATAAGTGAAACTGGAAATTAAAAGCACAATACAGTTTATATTAGCAACCCTGAAATGAAAGGCCTAGGTATAAATCTGAAAAAATATGTTTAAAATCTTTATTATGTTTCATCATTAACATGTCATTTTATCATGTCAATAAGTCACTTCTTCCTAAATTTATCTATAGAGTCAATGCAATCCCAATCAAAACCCCAGTAAGTCATTCCGTGACTTTGAATAAATTGATTGTAAACATTATTTGGAGAGGCAAAAAGACCCAGAATAGCCAACACAGTATTAAAGAAAATGAACAGGAGCACCTGGGTGGCTCAGTCAGTTAAGGTCTGCCTTTGGCTCAGGTCATGATCTCAGGGTCATTGGATCAAGCCCTGGATGGGACTCCCTCATCAGCAGGGAGTCTGCTTCTCTGTCTTCCTCTCCTCTGTTCTTTTTTTTTTTCTCTTTCTCTCAAATAAATAAATAAAATCTTTAGGGGAAAAAAAAAGGAAATGAAGAAAGTTGGAAGACTGACATTACCTAACTTCAAGACTTACTATAAAGATAGTAATCAAAAAAGTGTGGTACTGCTGAAAGAGTAGACAAATATATCACAGGAAGAGCACAGAGAGCCCACAAGAGCAAAGGCAACATAAGGAGCAAATAGTACCAACAAATAGTACTGGAACAACTAGACATCCACAAGCCAAAAAACAACACAAAACAAAACAAACAACTTCAAACACAAACTTACATCCTTCACAAAAACAAACTCAATATGGATCACAAACCTACCGGTGAAAAGCAAAACCACACAACTTTTACAACGTAAGAGAAAGTCTAAGTAACCCTGGGTATGGTGAGTAATTTCTAGATACAAAAATCAAAGCCATGATGAAAATAACTGATAACCTAGATGTCATTAAAACTCTGTGAAGGACATTTTGAAGAGAAAGAAGATCAGCCACAGACTGGGAAAAAATACTTGCAAAATACACATCTAATGAAGGACTGTAATCTAAAATATACAAAGAATTCTTAAAATCCATTAAGAAAACCACCAACCTAATTACAAAAAGAGGGGAGGGGCAAAGATCTGTTCAGATCTAAAAGACCTAAAGAAGATATTCAGATGACAAATAGGCATATGAAAAGATGCTCCACCTCTTCTTTCATTAGGGAAATGAATAATTAAAACCAAGAGATACCACTATACACCTGTTAGAAGGATCAAAATCTGGAAGCTGACAACACCAATGCTGGCAAGGATGGGGAGCAACAGAAACTCTTATTCACTGCTGGCAGGAAAGTCAAATGGAATAGCCACTTCAGAAAAACAGAGTAGAATCTTAAATGCACATTACTAAGTGAAGCAAGGCAGTCTGAAAAGGCTACACACTGATTTTAATCATATATATGCCATTTTGAAATGGAAAAATTCTGAGGGGTAAAAAGACCAATGGTTCCAGAGTTTGGCAGGGGAGAAGGGGAATAGGATGAACAGGCAGAGCACCCAAAATTGACCCAAAATTTGGGGTCAATCAAAACATTGATATTTTGATGGTGGATACAGGCCATAATACATTTGTCCAAACCCATAAAATACACAGCAAGAGTGAAGCATCATGTAAACTATGGACTTTGGGAGATTATGATATGTCAACATAGGATCATCAATCTTAAATGCATAACTTTGGTGGTGATGTTGATAATGGGGAGGATTTGCCTGTGTCTGGGTAGGGGGTATATGGAAAGTATTTGTAACTTCCCCTCAGTTTTCTGTGAATCTAAAACTGCTTTAAAAAAATAATCAAGTCTTTAAAAAAAAAAAAAGGCAATACCAATCTCAAATTAAAAATCAAGGAGGAGTCAAGATGGCAGAGAAGTAGCAGCCTGAGACTACATCAGGTAGTAGGAGATCAGCTCGATAGCTTATCTAAACATTGCAAACACCTACAAATCCAACGGGAGATCGAAGAGAAGAAGAACAGCAACTCTAGAAACAGAAAATCAACCACTTTCTGAAAGGTAGGACTGGCAGAGAAGTCAATCTAAAACGACAGGAAGATAGACCGCGGGGGGAGGGGCCAGCTCCCAGCAAGCGGTGGAGGAACGGAGCACAAAATCAGGACTTTTAAAAGTCTGTTCCACTGAGGGACATTGCTCCAGAGGCTAAACCAGGGTGAAGCCCACGCGGGGTCAGCGTGGCCCCAGGCCCCGCAGGGTCACAGAAGGATCGGGGGTGTCGGAGTGTCGCAGAGCTCGCAGGTATTAGAACGGAGAAGCCGGCTTCAGAGACAGAGCTGAGGACTGAACTCTCAGCTCGGGGTTACCTTGAACTGGTCGCGGGCTGGGTGAGCTCGGAGCGCGGCTAGAGGCTGGGGATACGGGAGTGATTGGGTGCTGTCCTCTGGGGGCGCACTGAGGAGTGGGGCCCCAGGCTCTCGGCTCCTCCGGGCCGGAGACTGGGAGGCCGCCATTTTCATTCCCGTCCTCCGGAACTCTACGGAAAGCGTTCAGGGAACAGAAGCTCCCAAAAGCGAACCCGAGCCGATTACTTAGTCCGGCCGCCGGTAAGGGCGGTGCAATCCCGCCTCGGGCAAAGACACTTGAGAGTCACTACAACAGGCCCCTCCCCCAGAAGATCAACAAAATATCCAGCCAGGACGAAGTTCATCTATCAAGGAGAAAGCAGGTTCAATTCCTAAGACAGCAGAGCAATTCCAGAGGAGGAGAAAGCAAAGCACGGAACTCATGGCTTTCTCCCCATGATTCTTTAGTCTTGCGGCCACTTCAATTTTTTTTTCTTTTTTCAATTTTTTTTTCTTTTTTCAATTTTTTTTTCTTTTTTCTTTTTTCTTCTTCTGCTAAATTTTTTAAAACTTTTACCCTTTTCTTTTTTAACGTTTTTTGACTAGTTTATCTAAATATATATGTATTTTCTTTTTTTTATATTTTTTCTTTATTTGTTTTATTTTTTAATTTTTTTTCTTTTTTTTTTCTGAACCTCTTTTTATCCCCTTTCTCCCCCCCACAATTTGGGGTCTCTTCTCATTTGGTTACAGCGCATTTTTCTGGGGTCTTTGCCACCCTTTTAGTAGTTTATTTGCTCCTTCATATCCTCTTATCTGGACAAAATGACAAGGCGGAAAAAATCACCACAAACAAAAGAACAAGAGACAGTACCGAAGGCTAGGGACCTAATCAACACAGACATTGGTAATATGTCAGATCAAGAGTTCAGAATGACGATTCTGAACATTCTAGCCGGGCTCGAAAAAGGCATGGAAGATATTAGAGAAACCCTCTCTGGAGATATTAAAGCCCTTTCTGGAGAAATTAAAGAACTAAAATCTAACCAAGTTGAAATCAAAAAAGCTATTAATGAGGTGCAATCAAAAATGGAGGCTCTCACTGCTAGGATCAATGAGGCAGAAGAAAGAATTAGTGATATAGAAGACCAAATGACAGAGAATAAGGAAGCCGAGCAAAAGAGGGACAAACAGCTACTGGACCATGAGGGGAGAATTCGAGAGATAAGTGACACCATAAGACGAAACAACATTAGCATAATTGGGATTCCAGAAGAAGAAGAAAGAGAGAGGGGAGCAGAAGGTCTATTGGAGAGAATCATTGGAGAGAATTTCCCTAATATGGCAAAGGGAACAAGCATCAAAATCCAGGAGATGCAGAGAACCCCCCTCAAAGTCAACAAGAATAGGTCCACACCCCGTCACCTAATAGTAAAATTTACAAGTCTTAGTGACAAAGAGAAAATCCTGAAAGCAGCCCGAGAAAAGAAGTCTGTAACATACAATGGTAAAAATATTAGATTGGCGGGAGACTTATCCACAGAGACCTGGCAGGCCAGAAAGAGCTGGCATGATATATTCAGAGCACTAAACGAGAAAAACATGCAGCCAAGAATACTCTATCCAGCTAGGCTATCATTGAAAATAGAAGGAGAGATCAAAAGATTCCAGGACAAACAAAAACTGAAAGAATCTGCAAACACCAAACCAGCTCCACAGGAAATATTGAAAGGGGTCCTCTAAGCAAAGAGAGAGCCTAAAAGTAGTAGATCAGAAAGGTACAGAGACAATATACAGTAACAGTCACCTTACAGGCTAATAATGGCACTAAATTCATATCTCTCAATAGTTACCCTGAATGTTAATGGGCTAAATGCCCCAATCAAAAGACACAGGGTATCAGAATGGATAAAAAAACAAAACCCATCAGTATGTTGCCTACAAGAAACTCATTTTAGACGCAAAGACACCTCCAGATTTAAAGTGAGGGGGTGGAAAACAATTTGCCATGCTAATGGGCATCAGAAGAAAGCTGGGGTGGCAATCCTTATATCAGATCAATTCGATTTTAAGCCAAAGACTATAATAAGAGATGAGGAAGGACACTATATCCTACTCAAAGGGTCTGTCCAACAAGAAGATCTAACAATTTTAAATATCTATGCCCCTAACGTGGGAGCAGCCAACTATATCAACCAATTAATAACAAAATCAAAGAAACACATCAATAATAATACAATAATAGTAGGGGACTTGAACACTCCCCTCATTGAAATGGACAGATCATCCAAGCCAAAGATCAACAAGGAAATAAAGGCCTTAAATGACACACTGGACCAGATGGACATCACAGATATATTCAGAACATTTCATCCCAAAGCAACAGAATACACATTCTTCTCTAGTGCACATGGAACCTTCTCCAGAATAGATCACATCCTGGGTCACAAATCAGGTCTCAACCGGTATCAAAAGATTGGGATCATTCCCTGCATATTTTCAGACCACAATGCTCTGAAGCTAGAACTCAATCACAAGAGGAAAGCTGGAAAGAACCCAAATACATGGAGACTAAACAGCATCCTTCTAAAGAATGAATGGGTGAACCAGGAAATTAAAGAGAACTGAAAAAATTCATGGAAACAAATGATAATGAAAACACAACAGTTCAAAATCTGTGGGACACAGCAAAGGCAGTCCTGAGAGGAAAATATATAGCGGTACAAGGCTTTCTCAAGAAACAAGAAAGGTCTCAAGTACACAACCTAACCCTACACGTAAAGGAGCTGGAGAAAGAACAAGAAAGAAACCCTAAACCCAGCAGGAGAAGAGAAATCATAAAGATCAAAGCAGAAATCAATGAAATAGAAACCACAAAAACAATGGAAAAAATCAATGAAACTAGGAGCTGGTTCTTTGAAAGAATCAATAAGATTGATAAACCCCTGGCCAGACTCATCAAAAAGAAAAGAGAAAGGACCCAAATCAATAAAATCATGAATGAAAGAGGAGAGATCACAACTAACACCAAAGAAATACAGACAATTATAAGAACATACTATGAGCAACTCTACGCCAACAAATTGGACAATCTGGAAGAAATGGATGCATTCCTAGAGACATATAAACTACCACAACTGAACCAGGAAGAAATAGAAAACCTGAACAGGCCCATAACCAGTAAGGAAATTCAAACAGTCATCAAAAATCTCCAAACAAACAAAAGCCCAGGGCCAGACGGCTTCCCAGGGGAATTCTACCAAACATTTAAAGAAGAACTCATTCCTATTCTCCTGAAACTGTTCCAAAAAATAGAAATGGAAGGAAAACTTCCAAACTCATTTTATGAGGCCAGCATCACCTTGATCCCAAAACCAGACAAGGATCCCACCAAAAAAGAGAACTACAGACCAATATCCTTGATGAACACAGACGCAAAAATTCTCGCCAAAATACTAGCCAATAGGATTCAACAGTACATTAAAAGGATTATTCACCACGACCAAGTGGGATTTATTCCAGGGCTGCAGGGTTGGTTCAACATCTGCAAATCAATCAATGTGATACAACACATTAATAAAAGAAAGAACAAGAACCATATGATACTCTCAATATGTGCTGAAAAAGCATTTGACAAAGTACAGCATCACTTCCTGATCAAAACTCTTCAAAGTGTAGGGATAGAGGGCACATACCTCAATATTATCAAAGCCATCTATGAAAAACCCACTGCAAATATCATTCTCAATGGAGAAAAACTGAAAGCTTTTCCGCTAAGGTCAGGAACACGGCAAGGATGTCCATTATCACCACTGCTATTCAACATAGTACTAGAAGTCCTAGCCTCAGCAATCAGACAACAAAAAGAAATTAAAGGCATCCAAATTGGCAAAGAAGAAGTCAAACTATCACTCTTCGCAGATGATATGATACTATATGTGGAAAACCCAAAAGACTCCACTCCAAAACTGCTAGAACTTGTCCAGGAATTCAGTAAAGTGTCAGGATATAAAATCAATGCACAGAAATCAGTGGCATTTCTGTACACCAACAAGACAGAAGAAAGAGAAATTAAGGAGTCAATCCCATTTACAAATGCACCCAAAACTATAAGATACCTAGGAATAAACCTAACCAAAGAGGCTAAGAATCTATACACAGAAAATTATAAAGTACTCATGAAAGAAATTGAGGAAGACACAAAGAAATGGAAAAATGTTCCATGCTCCTGGATTGGAAGAATAAATATTGTGAAAATGTCCATGCTACCTAAAGCAATCTACACATTTAATGCAATCCCTATCAAAATACCATCCATTTTTTTCAAAGAAATGGAACAATAATCCTCAAATTTATATGGAACCAGAAAAGACCTCGAATAGCCAAAGGAATATTGAAAAAGAAAGCCAAAGTGGGTGGCATCACAATTCCGGACTTCGAGCTCTATTACAAAGCCATCATCAAGACAACATGGTACTGGCACAAAAACAGACACATAGATCAATGGAACAGAATAAAGAGCCCAGAAATCGACTCTCAACTCTATGGTCAACTAATCTTCGACAAAGCAGGAAAGAATGTCCAATGGAAAAAGACAGCCTCTTCAATAAATGGTGCTGGGAAAATTGGACAGCCACATGCAGAAAAATGAAATCGGACCACTTCCTTACACCACACACGAAAAGAGACTCCAAATGGATGAAGGACCTCAATGTGAGAAAGGAATCCATCAAAATCCTTGAGGTGAATGCAGGCAGCAACCTCTTCGACCTCAGCCGTAGCAACATCTTCCTAGGAACAACGGCAAAGGCAAGGGAAGCAAGGGCAAAAATGAACTATTGGGATTTCATCAAGATCAAAAGCTTTTGCACAGCAAAGGAAACAGTTAAGAAAACCAAAAGACAACTGACAGAATGGGAGAAGATATTTGCAAACGACATATCAGATAAAGGGCTAGTATCCAAAATCTATAAGGAACTTAGCAAACTCAACACCCAAAGAACAAACAATCCAATCAAGAAATGGGCAGAGGACATGAACAGACATTTCTGCAAAGAAGACATCCAGATGGCCAACAGACACATGAAAAAGTGCTCCACGTCACTCGGCATCAGGGAAATACAAATCAAAACCACAATGAGATATCACCTCACACCAGTCAGAATGGCTAAAATTAACAAGTCAGGAAATGACAGATGCTGGAGAGGATGCGGAGAAAGGGGAACCCTCCTTCACTGTTGGTGGGAATGCAAGCTGGTGCAACCACTCTGGAAAACAGCATGGAGGTTCCTCAAAATGTTGAAAATAGAACTACCCTATGACCCAGCAATTGCACTACTGGGTATTTACCCTAAAGATACAAACGTAGTGATCCGAAGGGGCACGTGTACCCGAATGTTTATAGCAGCAATGTCTACAATAGCCAAACTATGGAAAGAACCTAGATGTCCATCAACAGATGAATGGATAAAGAAGATGTGGTATATATACACAATGGAATACTATGCAGCCATCAAAAGAAATGAAATCATGCCATTTGCGACGACGTGGATGGAACTAGAGCGTATCATGCTTAGTGAAATAAGTCAATCAGAGAAAGACAACTATCATATGATCTCCCTGATATGAGGACATGGAGAAGCAACATGGGGGGGGTAGGGGGATAGGAGAAGAATAAATGAAACAAGATGGGATTGGGAGGGAGACAAACCATAAATGACTCTTAATCTCACAAAACAAACTGGGGGTTGCTGGGGGGAGGTGGGATTGGGAGAGGGGGAGGGGGCTATGGACATTGGGGAGGGGAGGCGAACCATAAGAGACTATGGACTCTGAAAAACAACCTGAGGGTTTTGAAGGGTCAGGGGTGGGAGGGAGGTTGGGGGAACAGGTGGTGGGTAATAGGGAGGGTACGTTTTGCATGGAGCACTGGGTGTTGTGCAAAAACAATGAATACTGTTACGCTGAAAAAAATAAATGGGAGAAAAAAGAAGAAAAAAGGAAAAAAAATCAACACATTAAGATGAAAAATTTTCAACAGATCCAAAAAAAAAAAAAAAGAATTTAAGCATCTCCAGTACTACATGGACTAGGTGTTTTTGAAATTATGTTGCCATGGACCAGATGTGAAGGTAGCAAAAATATGTACTTAGACATTATTGAGTTCTAAAGAAAGTTGGAAATGACCCTAAGAAAACAGAAAAGTGCAATGAAATATAAATACATAAACTTGAAATTGGAAAGCTGCTCTTCCTTAATGGAAATGCCAATCCTGGAAACTGAGAAAAAGGAAGAGAAAAGGAGAAACAAGCTATTATCCCAATAAAAGGGGGAGAAGGGGAGCAAACACACAATACCAAGCCTAAGGTTAAGAAATTCAATAAAAACACTTAACAAAAGGGTGACAAGGGAGTCATTTGTGTCCATGTGAGGAAACTCTCGCATGAATCTGCTGCTATCTGCCCTGTGGACAAACAACACTGTTCCTGCTAATGATGATGACGTCGTACCACCCCTAACAAGAACAACTGCGGTATATCTGAATCCCCTGTAACTACAGACCTAATAACATTTGCTTCTGGGATTTGAATTTAAACAACACCTTCCTACAGGCCGAAAATCTCCAGGTGAAGAAATTAATATGGGTTTATTTCAGCTTGGTAATATCAGCTGATAAATATTACCGAAACTACCAATCTTCTTTGGGGATGATCATCATTAATTAAGGTATCCTGGGATCCCACAGATAAAATTCATCCAAGCATGAATTTCTATAAAGGGGTTATCAAAAAAACTGATGAAACAAAACAGGAGCAGCAAATGTTGGCTTAAGTATACCAAAAACGAGATCAGATTTAGACTCCCTACAACTTCAGACTTCAGAATTATCAGTTGGAACAAAGCAAAGCTCTGAAGGAAGTGTTGAAAGGCATAACTGATGAAAGTTAAAAATAAGGGATAAAACATGTGGACAGAAATATACGAAATCTTTTATAAAGATAAAATTCAGTGAAACACGAAAGATGCTGATGCCGGTTACATGTTCCATGCAGCAATGTCCTGATGGGCCGGGTAAAGACGAGAAGTCAAAGAAAGGCATACAAATCTCAAAGAGTGGACAATGCTAACTGTCCGGGCACACAACTTTCTACACTGAAACCCTTTTACCAAATATTTACTGGTTGATACGTAGGTTCCACGTACAGGAGTACTGACACAGAGTAGTGTAAAGGGAATATAAAAGCAGGAGAGAGAGACAGGAGAACTCAGAGATTAAAAAACAAAAAAACAAAGACTGGCTTTCCCTTCCCAGATCTGCAATGGAACAGACTTCCTTGTGAATGTTTCATTCTCCCAAATACTTCCTTACCCTGACTCTTCACACTCTTACACAAACCATGCAACCCACGAACAAATCTTTGTGACCCTACCTTCAAACCATAGCTGCAGTGTGGCTGGTTCTCAGCTCCCTTGGTGACTGCAATGGCCTCCTCACTGCAGAACCTCATGGCTTCTTCCCCACATCCCCTTACCTGTTCTCACCAGTGCACTGAGAGTTCCTCCAGAAGGTCAGGTTATAGAATCCTATGAAGAACCCCAGCCCCCAGCCTTCCTGTGTCCTGCAAAACTCTACACTTCAGGTGACCTGTTAACTCCTGGTCTTCATCTCCTGTTATACTACCCTTTGTTCCCCTGCTCACTTCAGGTCAGCTGTTTCTAGAATATTCCAGACACTCTCTTGTGTGGAGGTCTATGTTTCAGATTCTTCCCTCTGAAACTCCTTCCAGATGTGCTACATTCCCCCACAAACTCGAGCTTACACTAAAATTCCTCCATCTCAAAGATGTTGATAGTGACCACACACTAGTTAATATTTGAAGCTTTCTACAACTTCCAGCCACACTTATGTGCTCTACCTTTTCTTTTTCCTATAGAAGTCATTAATTCGGGGAGGAGTCAAGATGGCGGAGAAGTAGCAGCCTGAGACTACAGCAGGTAGCAGGAGATCAGCTCGATAGCTTATCTAAACATTGCAAACACCTACAAATCCAACAGGAGAGTGAAGAGAAGAAGAACAGCAACTCTAGAAACAGAAAATCAACCACTTTCTGAAAGGTAGGACTGGCGGAGAAGTGAATCTAAAACGACGGGAAGATAGACCGCGGGGGGAGGGGCCGGCTCCCGGCAAGCGGCGGAGCAACGGAGCACAAAATCAGGACTTTTAAAAGTCTGTTCCACTGAGGGACATTGCTCCAGAGGCTAAACCAGGGTGAAGCCCACGCAGGGTCAGCGTGGCCCCAGGCCCCGCAGGGTCACAGAAGGATCGGAGGTGTCAGAGTGTCGGAGAGCTCGCAGGTATTAGAACGGAGAAGCCGGCTGCAGAGACAGAGCTGAGGACTGAACTCTCAGCTCGGGGTTACCTTGAACTGGTCGCGGGCTGGGTGAGCTCGGAGCGCGGCTAGAGGCTGGGGATACGGGAGTGATTGGGTGCTGTCCTCTGGGGGCGCACTGAGGAGTGGGGCCCCAGGCTCTCGGCTCCTCCGGGCCGGAGACTGGGAGGCCGCCATTTTCATTCCCGTCCTCCGGAACTCTACGGAAAGCGTTCAGGGAACAGAAGCTCCCAAAAGCGAACCCGAGCCGATTACTTAGTCCGGCCGCCGGTAAGGGCGGTGCAATCCCGCCTCGGGCAAAGACACTTGAGAGTCACTACAACAGGCCCCTCCCCCAGAAGATCAACAAAATATCCAGCCAGGACGAAGTTCATCTATCAAGGAAAAAGCAGGTTCAATTCCTAAGACAGCAGAACAATTCCAGAGGAGGAGAAAGCAAAGCACGGAACTCAAGGCTTTCTCCCCATGATTCTTTAGTCTTGCGGCCACTTCAATTTTTTTTTCTTTTTTCAATTTTTTTTTCTTTTTTCAATTTTTTTTTCTTTTTTCTTTTTTCTTCTTCTGCTAAATTTTTTAAAACTTTTACCCTTTTCTTTTTTAACGTTTTTTGACTAGTTTATCTAAATATATATGTATTTTCTTTTTTTTATATTTTTTCTTTATTTGTTTTATTTTTTAATTTTTTTTCTTTTTTTTTTTCTGAACCTCTTTTTATCCCCTTTCTCCCCCCCACAATTTGGGGTCTCTTCTCATTTGGTTACAGCGCATTTTTCTGGGGTCTTTGCCACCCTTTTAGTAGTTTATTTGCTCCTTCATATCCTCTTATCTGGACAAAATGACAAGGCGGAAAAAATCACCACAAACAAAAGAACAAGAGACAGTACCGAAGGCTAGGGACCTAATCAACACAGACATTGGTAATATGTCAGATCAAGAGTTCAGAATGACGATTCTGAACATTCTAGCCGGGCTCGAAAAAGGCATGGAAGATATTAGAGAAACCCTCTCTGGAGATATTAAAGCCCTTTCTGGAGAAATTAAAGAACTAAAATCTAACCAAGTTGAAATCAAAAAAGCTATTAATGAGGTGCAATCAAAAATGGAGGCTCTCACTGCTAGGATCAATGAGGCAGAAGAAAGAATTAGTGATATAGAAGACCAAATGACAGAGAATAAGGAAGCCGAGCAAAAGAGGGACAAACAGCTACTGGACCATGAGGGGAGAATTCGAGAGATAAGTGACACCATAAGACGAAACAACATTAGCATAATTGGGATTCCAGAAGAAGAAGAAAGAGAGAGGGGAGCAGAAGGTCTATTGGAGAGAATCATTGGAGAGAATTTCCCTAATATGGCAAAGGGAACAAGCATCAAAATCCAGGAGATGCAGAGAACCCCCCTCAAAGTCAACAAGAATAGGTCCACACCCCGTCACCTAATAGTAAAATTTACAAGTCTTAGTGACAAAGAGAAAATCCTGAAAGCAGCCCGAGAAAAGAAGTCTGTAACATACAATGGTAAAAATATTAGATTGGCGGGAGACTTATCCACAGAGACCTGGCAGGCCAGAAAGAGCTGGCATGATATATTCAGAGCACTAAACGAGAAAAACATGCAGCCAAGAATACTCTATCCAGCTAGGCTATCATTGAAAATAGAAGGAGAGATCAAAAGATTCCAGGACAAACAAAAACTGAAAGAATCTGCAAACACCAAACCAGCTCCACAGGAAATATTGAAAGGGGTCCTCTAAGCAAAGAGAGAGCCTAAAAGTAGTAGATCAGAAAGGTACAGAGACAATATACAGTAACAGTCACCTTACAGGCTAATAATGGCACTAAATTCATATCTCTCAATAGTTACCCTGAATGTTAATGGGCTAAATGCCCCAATCAAAAGACACAGGGTATCAGAATGGATAAAAAAACAAAACCCATCAGTATGTTGCCTACAAGAAACTCATTTTAGACGCAAAGACACCTCCAGATTTAAAGTGAGGGGGTGGAAAACAATTTGCCATGCTAATGGGCATCAGAAGAAAGCTGGGGTGGCAATCCTTATATCAGATCAATTCGATTTTAAGCCAAAGACTATAATAAGAGATGAGGAAGGACACTATATCCTACTCAAAGGGTCTGTCCAACAAGAAGATCTAACAATTTTAAATATCTATGCCCCTAACGTGGGAGCAGCCAACTATATCAACCAATTAATAACAAAATCAAAGAAACACATCAATAATAATACAATAATAGTAGGGGACTTGAACACTCCCCTCATTGAAATGGACAGATCATCCAAGCCAAAGATCAACAAGGAAATAAAGGCCTTAAATGACACACTGGACCAGATGGACATCACAGATATATTCAGAACATTTCATCCCAAAGCAACAGAATACACATTCTTCTCTAGTGCACATGGAACCTTCTCCAGAATAGATCACATCCTGGGTCACAAATCAGGTCTCAACCGGTATCAAAAGATTGGGATCATTCCCTGCATATTTTCAGACCACAATGCTCTGAAGCTAGAACTCAATCACAAGAGGAAAGCTGGAAAGAACCCAAATACATGGAGACTAAACAGCATCCTTCTAAAGAATGAATGGGTGAACCAGGAAATTAAAGAAGAATTGAAAAAATTCATGGAAACAAATGATAATGAAAACACAACAGTTCAAAATCTGTGGGACACAGCAAAGGCAGTCCTGAGAGGAAAATATATAGCGGTACAAGGCTTTCTCAAGAAACAAGAAAGGTCTCAAGTACACAACCTAACCCTACACGTAAAGGAGCTGGAGAAAGAACAAGAAAGAAACCCTAAACCCAGCAGGAGAAGAGAAATCATAAAGATCAAAGCAGAAATCAATGAAATAGAAACCAAAAAAAACAATAGAAAAAAATCAATGAAACTAGGAGCTGGTTCTTTGAAAGAATCAATAAGATTGATAAACCCCTGGCCAGACTCATCAAAAAGAAAAGAGAAAGGACCCAAATCAATAAAATCATGAATGAAAGAGGAGAGATCACAACTAACACCAAAGAAATACAGACAATTATAAGAACATACTATGAGCAACTCTACGCCAACAAATTTGACAATCTGGAAGAAATGGATGCATTCCTAGAGACATATAAACTACCACAACTGAACCAGGAAGAAATAGAAAACCTGAACAGGCCCATAACCAGTAAGGAGATTGAAACAGTCATCAAAAATCTCTAAACAAACAAAAGCCCAGGGCCAGACGGCTTCCCAGGGGAGTTCTACCAAACATTTAAAGAAGAACTAATTCCTATTCTCCTGAAACTGTTCCAAAAAATAGAAATGGAAGGAAAACTTCCAAACTCATTTTATGAGGCCAGCATCACCTTGATCCCAAAACCAGACAAGGATCCCACCAAAAAAGAGAACTACAGACCAATATCCTTGATGAACACAGACGCAAAAATTCTCGCCAAAATACTAGCCAATAGGATTCAACAGTACATTAAAAGGATTATTCACCACGACCAAGTGGGATTTATTCCAGGGCTGCAGGGTTGGTTCAACATCCGCAAATCAATCAATGTGATACAACACATTAATAAAAGAAAGAACAAGAACCATATGATACTCTCAATAGATGCTGAAAAAGCATTTGACAAAGTACAGCATCCCTTCCTGATCAAAACTCTTCAATGTGTGGGGATAGAGGGCACATACCTCAATATTATCAAAGCCATCTATGAAAAACCCACCACAAATATCATTCTCAATGGAGAAAAACTGAAAGCTTTTCCGTTAAGGTCAGGAACACGGCAGGGATGTCCATTATCACCACTGCTATTCAACATAGTACTAGAAGTCCTAGCCTCAGCAATCAGACAACAAAAAGAAATTAAAGGCATCCAGATTGGTAAAGAAGAAGTCAAACTATCACTCTTCGCAGATGATATGATACTATATGTGGAAAACCCAAAAGACTCCACTCCAAAACTGCTAGAACTTGTCCAGGAATTCAGTAAAGTGTCAGGATATAAAATCAATGCACAGAAATCAGTTGCATTTCTGTACACCAACAAGACAGAAGAAAGAGAAATTAAGGAGTCAATCCCATTTACAATTGTACCCAAAACTATAAGATACCTAGGAATAAACCTAACCAAAGAGGCTAAGAATCTTTACACAGAAAATTATAAAGTACTCATGAAAGAAATTGAGGAAGACACAAAAAAATGGAAAAATGTTCCATGCTCCTGGATTGGAAGAATAAATATTGTGAAAATGTCCATGCTACCTAAAGCAATCTACACATTTAATGCAATCCCTATCAAAATACCATCCATTTTTTTCAAAGAAACGGAACAATAATCCTCAAATTTATATGGAACCAGAAAAGACCTCGAATAGCCAAAGGAATATTGAAAAAGAAAGGCAAAGTTGGTGGCATCACAATTCCGGACTTCAAGCTCTATTACAAAGCTGTCATCATCAAGACAGCATGGTACTGGCACAAAAACAGACACATAGATCAGTGGAACAGAATAGAGAGCCCAGAAATCGACCCTCAACTCTATGGTCAACTAATCTTCGACAAAGCAGGAAAGAATGTCCAATGGAAAAAAGACAGCCTCTTCAATAAATGGTGCTGGGAAAATTGGACAGCCACATGTAGAAAAATGAAACTGGACCACTTCCTTACACCACACACGAAAATAGACTCCAAATGGATGAAGGACCTCAATGTGAGAAAGGAATCCATCAAAATCCTTGAGGAGAATGCAGGCAGCAACCTCTTCGACCTCAGCTGCAGCAACATCTTCCTAGGAACAACGGCAAAGGCAAAGGAAGCAAGGGCAAAAATGAACTATTGGGATTTCATCAAGATCAAAAGCTTTTGCACAGCAAAGGAAACAGTTAAGAAAACCAAAAGACAACTGACAGAATGGGAGAAGATATTTGCAAACGACATATCAGATAAAGGGCTAGTATCCAAAATCTATAAGGAACTTAGCAAACTCAACACCCAAAGAACAAACAATCCAATCAAGAAATGGGCAGAGGGCATGAACAGACATTTCTGCAAAGACATCCAGATAGCCAACAGACACATGAAAAAGTGCTCCACGTCACTCGGCATCAGGGAAATACAAATCAAAACCACAATGAGATATCACCTCACACCAGTCAGGATGGCTAAAATTAACAAGTCAGGAAATGACAGATGCTGGAGAGGATGTGGAGAAAGGGGAACCCTCCTCCACTGTTGGTGGGAATGCAAGCTGGTGCAACCACTCTGGAAAACAGCATGGAGGTTCCTCAAAATGTTGAAAATAGAACTACCCTATGACCCAGCAATTGCACTACTGGGTATTTACCCTAAAGATACAAACATAGTGATCCGAAGGGGCACGTGTACCCGAATGTTTATAGCAGCAATGTCTACAATAGCCAGACTATGGAAAGAACCTAGATGTCCATCAACAGATGAATGGATACAGAAGATGTGGTATATATACACAATGGAATACTATGCAGCCATCAAAAGAAATGAAATCTTGCCATTTGCGACGACGTGGATGGAACTAGAGCGTATCATGCTTAGTGAAATAAGTCAATCGGAGAAAGACAACTATCATATGATCTCCCTGATATGAGGACATGGAGAAGCAACATGGGGGGGTAGGGGGATAGGAGAAGAATAAATGAAACAAGATGGGATTGGGAGGGAGACAAACCATAAATGACTCTTAATCTCACAAAACAAACTGGGGGTTGCTGGGGGGAGGTGGGATTGGGAGAGGGGGAGGGGGCTATGGACATTGGGGAGGGTAAGTGCTATCGTGAGTGCTGTGAGGTGTGTAAACCTGGCGATTCACAGACCTGTACCCCTGGGGATAAAAATACATTATATGTTTATTAAAAAAAAAAAATTTGGAAGGGGAGGCGAACCATAAGAGACTATGGACTCTGAAAAACAACCTGAGGGTTTTGAAGGGTCAGGGGTGGAAGGTTGGGGGAACAGGTGGTGGGTAATGGGGAGGGCACATTTTGCATGGAGCACTGGGTGTTGTGCAAAAAGAATGAATACTGTTACGCTGAAAAAATAAATAAAATGAAAAAAAAATAAATAAATAAATAAAATCTTTAAAAGAAAAGAAAAAAAAAAGAAGTCATTAATTCTAACGTTTACTATTACATTCACTGCCTGCCTCCCACCAGAATGTATGTTCCAAGAGTCAGAATATCCAGTTAGAATAAACAATGAAAAAAATCTTGTTTTAGGTAATTTACTAGAGAAAGACCTAAGACGCAAGATGCAAGAAATCAAAAGAATCTTAAGAGTTTACTTTTCCCAATATTTTTATAGCTTTATTTATAAGCGAATGGCCATAAACAACTGAAACCAGCCAGTTGGGGACTAGGTGAGTAAATTGTAGATCCCCCACACAATAGCAAATCATATCTTCATTAAGAAGGAGCAGGCAGCTCTAATTACAGTGTATACTAACCAAGAAATATCAGCTGCCAAAAATTAATATGTAAATAAAGCAAAGTGCAGAGCAAAATGTTTTCCGTGTGTCTATAAGTCACGTACACGGTGTATCTATGGAAGCAAACACAGGCACCTTGCAACACTGGTGGTCTTCGTGATGAGTGAATTATGTGGCTGGGGGCCAGGTAAGGAAGGGAGACTCTCCTTCATGATCACACTTCCCAAACTTTGTGCCTTATGATGGCAAGTGCTATATAATAACTGGGTGCAACTATTAAAATATACAACAAAACCTGGGCTAGAAGTCTCTCACTTTGAGTTTTACTTATGATGTGGGTAAATATAAATGAGGATTCAAAGAGAAAAATGATCTGATAATGCCTCTTCCTGAAAAAATAGAACTTTTAATATGTGTAGGAAAAATGGCTATCCTGAGTTTCTCCAAGGTATCCTATGCATTTCCTCAGTCCACACCTCCACCCTCCTAAGGAAAGGCCATGATTTGAGCGTGCTTTCTCTCTTGAGCATCAAACAAATGACACTCTCTCACTGCTTTATCTGTTTCAGAGAAATAAACCGGCAAACACACCCTTTTAACTTTAGGACTCTCTAGTTACACTTCTCCTTCTCCTCCATAGTGTGCTTCATGTTTCCCGGGCACACTTGCTAGAAAATATTCCACTAGGTTTTGACTGTGTCCTTCTTTTGCTCAATCTGGCTTACAACCGTCAACATCCAAGACTCCATTTTGAAGTTACCACGTTCATGCCAAGCCCTATGCAAGTTGAGTTTCCGCGGTCTTTGCCCTTGTGTGACACCCTGAAAATTTCTCACAGAAGACCTACAGCAGAAAACGGTACAGCAGCAATGAGGTAGTGTTCTTGCATTCAGCTCAAACAAAGTATTTGCTCTGAATATTAAGGACCAAGTTTACCATGTCAACGGCACATTCACAGTAAGCATACAAAGTTTTACTTCTCTTCCATCAAAAATAAAGCATATATTTATTACTCATTCATCCCAACCACTTGGACCTTATGGGCAATATTTAATTTCAGGACAGTTGTCCTTACAGGCCTAATCACAACCCCCCTTTGCTTTTTAAATGCCGGAAAGACCCCTGGAGGGTTTCCACTGGCTTCAGTCTTCTTGGAGAACTTGCCTGAATTCCCGAGTTGTGCCTTACACGTGGGTTTTTTTTAAAGGCCTCTCTCTCTGCTTTCCAAGGGGGCAGACAGGCAGTACACATATCCAGTTTTCAGTGTGAGTGTGAGATGGGAAGAGTGCTAGGCAAGCTGTCAGGACACCGGAGCTCTTTCCATAGGATCCTGTCACGAAACAGTCGTATCTATAGAAAGTCATTAAAAACCCTGGGTCTCTGTGTGAAAGTAATTCCGTCAACGTCATCGTTTCTAGGACTCTTAAAATTCTAAAGCTCCATGGGGGTCTATGTGGACATTTGTACATGATGACAATTCAGCTGGTCCTTCACTGTATCAGTCTTACAGACCAGTACAGTCCCCAAAGTAGCACAAACTAAATGGCTTTGAAGTAATAAGAATCTTCCTACTGTTCTCGCAGCTAGAATTTCAAAAATCAAGGTGGTAAGAGGACCACGCTCTCCCTAAAGGCACTGGGAGAGAATCTGTTCGTGACTTGCTCCTGAATCCTGGCATTGCCTGTAATCCTCGCTGTTCCGTGACTTATAGATGCCTCACTCTGATCTCGCCACCGCCCATGGTATTGTCCCTATGCCTGCCTCTTCCCCTCCTAGAAAGACAGAGTCCTATTGGACTAAGGGTCCACTCACTCCAAAGTGACCTAACTGTACCTGTAACCAAATAAGGTTGCATTCGCAACCTGGGGACTCGGGCACCCACGGATTTTGGGGGGTACCCAATTCAACGAGGACAGCCCAGGGGATGTAGGATGTTTTCCTATTCACATACATTTTATACCAGATGCTCAGCAGGTGATGCCGTTTACCAGTCTCATATTCAGAGAAACTGAAGTACAGACAATTAGAACTTAGAAACCTAAAAATCCCATAGTCACGAAGAGCATCTCAAAGGACATTATCTGTCATGTCTCTGCATTTTATAAGAAAAATGTACCTCTCGAAAATATTGCTTCTTCAGGAAAATATATTGAAATTGAAACATAAAAATAGAGAAGATCCCATATCAGATATTATTGCAGGAAATTTGAAATCTGCCTCACACATAATACCTGAGGAAACAATTGACTTTCATTAACAAAATTACAAAACCTGTAAAGTATAGATGATAAAATTGCGAAGAATATTTTACAGTCCCAGATAAGGGAATATACTGCTACTAGAAAGAATACACTAGGGAAATTTAGATTTACAAAAACACATTATTACCTAAACAGAGTAGCATTATGATAATCCTAATTATAATACTTACTGGAATCTATTAAGTGACCGTTAAGTTAATTCATGCCCTTATTTGCAATAAGGGATGGAATGCCTAGTTGAGCTGTGGTCAGAGAGGTCCTGGCTAAACCAGAACCCAAAAAGTTGCAAAAGTTTTGTTAGTGGTCTTTGTGATTTTTTTCACAGGGAGTTCTGTGACTACAAGAAAAGCCAGATCACCTCTCCCGGGGCACCAGGAGAAGCAGTCATCTTCTTATGAGCCACGTGATATGTTGGGATATAAACACTTTGTCACCTGATGGGCAAAAAGGAAGCTAATTGGTCTACCTATTTGGAAATAAAGAAAATTCTGAATAAAGAGACCAGTTGATTCAAGTTAGACCAAAACTTAGAAGCCTTGAAGAGATTCGTTTAAGCCAAAGTTGTTATATTTAATTACCCATAACCAATTTTTTTTTCCTTTTTTTTTTTTAATGGAGATTTTATTTATTTATTTATTTTTTTTTTCAGCGTAACAGTATTCATTCTTTTTGCACGACACCCAGTGCTCCATGCAAAACGTGCCCTCCCCATCACCCACCACCTGTTCCCCCAACCTCCCACCCCTGACCCTTCAAAACCCTCAGGTTGTTTTTCAGAGTCCATAGTCTCTTATGGTTCGCCTCCCCTCCCCAATGTCCATAGCCCGCTCCCCCTCCCCCAATCCCACCTCCCCGCAGCAACCCCCAGTTTGTTTTGTGAGATTAAGAGTCATTTATGGTTTGTCTCCCTCCCAATCCCATCCTGTTTCATTTATTCTTCTCCTATCCCCCTACCCCCCCCATGTTGCTTCTCCATGTCCTCATATCAGGGAGATCATGTGATAGTTGTCTTTCTCCGATTGACTTATTTCACTAAGCATGATACGCTCTAGCTCCATCCACGTCGTCGCAAATGGC
The DNA here is from genome assembly GCF_922984935.1 of Meles meles. Classification (NCBI taxonomy): domain Eukaryota; kingdom Metazoa; phylum Chordata; class Mammalia; order Carnivora; family Mustelidae; genus Meles; species Meles meles. Next base: position 89,325,447 of record NC_060077.1, on the reverse strand, counting down.
AAGATTTCATTTCTTTTGACGGCTGCGTAGTATTAGGACAGTCTAGTAACACTCAGCAGCACCTCCTCTTCTGCAGAACAGGTTTTAGGAACACATTGCAGAACACACTGTACCTCCTATTCACACCTCCACAATAGGACTCCACAAAGCAAACAAAGCCCTTCTTCTACAATGCTAATACAACCCCTGCTTGATTCCATTCAGTGGCTTTCCATCACCTAAGAAAGTACAAACTCCTGAATATCACGTGCCTGGCTGGCCTCCTGCCTTCTGCCTTCCGTGACCTTACTCTCAGGCCCCCTTCTCTAGCCTCCTCTCTTATTACTGACAGTGGTTTTTCTTACTAGGCAAAGAAAAACTGAGCACGTATACAGCTTGAGGGGAAGCATCGAGTGGAAAGGAAAAAGTTAAATACATTTGAGAGGGGGGATGACTAATAGAGGGATAGTCAGGAAAAGGGTGGAGTGGGCTCAAGGATGTAAATAGGAAGAGCCATAGCTCCTACTCTGATCTTGACCTAATGGAGGTACGATACAGGCTCTACTATTAAATGCTACGTGGAAAAGAAGCAATATTGTTACTGAAGGCCATGGTACTCTCAGTAAAGCAGGAAAAAAGGTCTTCTGCTTAGGATGAAGGGAACAGGGACTGAGTTGGAGTTTTGAAGGGCAAGGCAAAAATATGGGATAGTTATTGATCTAGTAAGAGGTGGGTCTTACCAAGCGCCCATGGAGGGCCAATCTGAAGCAAAGCTCTCATCTGTAGGGGTATGTGCTTCAGCCAAACAGAACTCAATCACCCAAGTGCTGAGCTACCAGGGCATAGAAACTGAATTATTTCTCCAAAGTTGTAATTCAACGGACTATGCAGGAAGACCACTGATAAAAACAATTGAAGAAAGAGGATCATAGGTGACCTAAAGGGAAGAAAAGGATAAGACTTGTAGATAATGGAAGTTCTAAGGGGCAGATATCTCTCTGAAGTCAAGTATATCGAGACCTGAAATTGTGGGAAGGTTTTGCCAATAGACTTGATATTTACCATTTCTGAGATTATAATATTTCTAAAGGATAAAAATTTCTAAACAGCATTTCAAAATCTTCTATAATTATAGCAACAGTTGAAGTAATGATATTATGAAATTGTTTCCAAATCTTTAGTGAATGGTAGGAGTATATATATCATTTAGGATATTTTAAGCAATAGAAAAATCTATGAATCCTGGAGAATTATTGATTTATCTGAAAACTTTTTGATAGTGCTGGCTTCATGGATTTAAGGGCTCAAATAGTATTATAATGATTAGATTTCTCTATTTTTAACTGAGAAATCTAATCTTTTTGATATTTAACTTTTTATTTAAATTCATTTAATTAACATTTAATAGTTAATTAAATGAATTATTTATTATTAGTTTCAAAGGTAGAGTTCAGTGATTCATCAGTCTAATGTATTACCCAGTGCTCATTACAGCACATGCCCTCCTTAATGTCCATCACCCAGTTCCCCCATTCCCCTCCCCTCCAGCAATCCTCAGTTTGTTTCTTATGATTAAGAGTCTCTTATGGTTTGTCTCCCTCTATGATTTTGTCTTGATTTATTTTTCCTTCTCTTCCTCTATGATCCTGTTTTGTTTGTTAAGTTCCACTTATGAGCAAGAACCATACGATAATTTTCTTTGAGAAATCTAATCTTTATAATACCCAGTAATTGCACTACTAGGTATTAACCAAAAAATTACAGAAACACTAATTCAAAGGGATACATGCATCACTATGATTACAGAAGCATTATTTACAGTAGCCAAGATACAGAAGCAGCCCAAGTATCCATTGATAAATAAGAAACACAAATACCGGGGTGCCTGGGTGGCTCAGTGGGTTAAGCCTCTGCCTTCGGCTCAGGTCATGATCTCAGGGTCCTGGGATCGAGTCCCACATCGGGCTCTCCGCTCAGTGGGGAGCCTGCTTCCCTCTCTCTGCCTGCCTCTCTGTCTACTTGTGATCTCTCTGTGTCAAATAAATAAATAAAATCTTAAAAAAAAGCCAAAAAAAAAAAGAAAGACAAATACCATATTATTTCATTCTTATATGGAATTTAAAAAAACAAATGAGCAAAGACAAAAAGAGAAACCAAGCAACAGACTCTTAATGATATAGAACAAACAGATGGGTTGGGGGGTGGTGAGGAGTGGGAAGATGGGTAGAATAGGTGATGGGGGTTAAGGAGTACACTGGTAATGAGCACTAGGTGATGTATGGAATTGTTGAATATTGTATACCTGAAACTAATATAACACTATATGCTAACTATACTGGAATTAAAATTAAAAAATAAAACAATTATAAAAAACAGTTTTCCCTATATCACTGAGTTGTGCTTTGCTATTCTTTGGTCGTTGACTTTCCATGTGATAGCAAAAAGTGTGTTGCATCTCCAACTACATATCATATTCTGTGCAATTCTGGCAGGAAAAATATTTCAAATGAAAGCCCTAGAGTTAGCTATAATGGTAGCCAGCCCAGAAACAACATTGTTGACAGAGGTGTGAGGCACTAATTGGCTACAGACAGACCACATGCTCTACCCCTGGGAAAGGAGGAGACCTCACTCAGACTTTAAGTATTGAGACTGGGGAAGGTATAGATCCACAAATGGAAATCAGAATCTGTTTAAAAACAAAAACAAAGGCAAAAAACCCTCTGATGAATTAATGATGAGGAAAAAAATTCCTCAAGCCACAGTCACTCTATGGTTTTTCATACTCAAAACCACAGGATACGGAGCTCCAAGTTAATGACATGGAACAATTTAATCAGCTATTTTGCTCCTGTATAAGAATTTACAACTTCCTAATCCTCCATATAACCTCAGCCAAATTCATGTTTTACCAACTGTCACTTTTATAATTCCATTATGGTTCCATTTCTGTTTCAGATTAGTCCCAAGCAACAGAAAGCAGGACTACTTACTTAAAGCAAATAGTAAATAAACTGAAAGGAATTAATAGAAATCAACCAATTTTTTGGAAGCCTGAAAAATCAGTCTCCAAAAAAAAAGGACATCAATAAAGGCAATTCTGTATGTCAGTTACCAAGAACCCATCTTTATTTTCATCATGGAAACACAGGATTGAATGAGCTGCAATCCTTTTTCAATATTTTGTGTTACTCCACTCAAGATTCAAATTCCAGAGAAAAAGCATTTAATTGGTTTAGCCTGAGTGCTACAGATCTTGCTAGAGAGGTGAACATATTCAATAAAAAACATATGAGAGTAGTCCGAAGACAATGAAGAAGGAAGATGGTCATATATATATATATAGACACACACATATATCTCAGGATACCAAAACAGGCAGCTAAAGGTGGTACAGTAAGAGCCTGTTGAGAATGACCAGGATGCAGAGTACAGTGGTAAACATTTCATAAAATGTAAGTGTATTCAGTCAACATGCTGTACACTTCAAATGTACACAATGTCCACCTCAATCACAGCTCAATTAAAAAAAAAAAGAACTCAGCCAGAAAAACTGATCCACAGCAGGGGGAGGGAGAGCACAGAGATTGGTAAAGTCTGAGAATATCAGTTCCCAAAGGAGAATAGGTATAACCACAGAGGAATAATCGAGGATTGCTGGTGTCATTACTGAGAATTGCCCAAGAACCTGAAGAACAAAGCCAAGAGAGAAAGTGTCTAAAAAAAAAAAAAAGAGAGAGAGAGAAAGAAAATCTCTGTGACAGGCTCCAGAGGGCAGTGCTGTCCATTGGAGAACTAAGGTTTAGGAAGGAAAGGGGGATTGAAAGAAAGCTATGTAAAAGAATGAGAACAGTCAAAGCTTCAAGTAATGGACCAGACGTCTGGTTTGGTGGAACCCTGGGCAAGCTCCAGGGAGAAGGAGGAAAAACTGCACGACATCATTGAATCAACAAATATCTCAACACTGGTATGGCAGGGCACTGATACATTTAGCAGAAGTACAAGATACGGCCTCTAACTTCATGTCTCTATATTCTAGCATGTCATCACCGGTTCATAGACCCATCTGCTCTAATGGAAATGTTCTAGAATTAATGCTGTCCGATATAGTAGCCATCTACCACAAGTGGCTATTGAGCACTAGAAATTCCATCCAAAGGAACTGGATATTGAATTGCATCGTATTATAATTAAGATTAAATATGAATAGCCCCCCATGTGACTAGAGGCTCCAGTAGGAGACAAGACAGCTCAGGATGACAGTATCATAGGAAATAAATGCTGAAACATACAAAATAGAATAAAATTACATTAGAGAGTAAAAGCCTCCAAATTTTACAAATGGATATTTAAAATAGGCTTTGGATTTAGACTTGAATTTTATAATATGTCTATTTTTATTCAGACATCAAAATTCCCACAGATGACTTGATAAAAGGGCAGACATGAGTAATCTTACTAGGCTGTTCCATCTTAGAATGCAGCCTAAGTTAGCTAGAAGTAGTACAGGGGTATTCACAGAAGAGAAGTTAAGGTCCCAATAATCAAGGAGAAAATCACCTTAATTGGAGGCATTCACAATGCTGAAACTGACAATAGGCGGCGCACATCCAAACAGGAGGCTATTCAAGGGAAACCACAGAGAAATGATTCCATCAACTCTAAGTTGTTAACAGGTTTTGTTTGTTTTTTTTTTTTAACTTGTACTGCCTTGTGAAAACTACTTTAATATGAAAGTAACTGGGCATTCCTGGTACTCTTTATTCCCTCTGCCTGTCACATAATATTCCTACTGATTTCATTAATAAGTGGAATCAGATAAATTTGAAAATGCCCACCTACTGACTTAATTCAGATAAAACTGTTGTTAGGGGGCTTTTTTCTAAAACACTTATTACAGAGGTCACCAGATGAATTGAACATACCACACAGCTAATTAAAAAAAAAAGTAACAGAGCTCATTTAACTTCTTTTAACCAGTTGAAAGATACAGTCAGTGTTTTTTTCAGACCTGCTCCTATGCACCAGTCTTTTTGCTAAACAGTACATATTTATAAACTCAAGAAATCATCAATGCAACAGTAGGAAGGAGGCTTCATTATTATGGTCACTTTAGAAGAGCAGTAACTAGTGCACTGAGTGGTTAAGTAATGTGCCAAGGTCAAGAACTTAATGTTGCAGGAGGAGGCTCCCAACAAGAAAGTCTAGTTCTTGACCTTCTGCTTTCCAACTTCACACCATAGTGTTTCTCTAAGCTCATACAGGCACAGCAGCACCAAAAGAGCATCTGAAATTGATTCTGGAGAATGAAGAGACACACACTAGCAATCTCTTTGTTTAGAGATATTCCTCTCAAGTATGCCCCTTCTCTGCTCTCTACCTTTTTTTCTCTCCTCCTAAATGGCACTTTATAGGAACCACCAGGAGATACTGAAGGAAAACAGTCTGGATCACAAATAATCCATACATTTAATACATAGTCTATAGAGAAAGAATTGTTTCTGTAAAATGTTTTGCTACCTGTAACAATTTGGGGGAAATTCAAGAGACAATTTTTCAAAAATATTCTGTATAAAATACCTTAGCAAAACGAGAAAATGTGAAAACAGCCATGACAAAGCCACTGTGACCCATATTGAACAATACAACTTAAAACAAGGCAGTTGGCCTTAATCCCAGACATGGACAGTGAAAAATCCTATTGAGTGTCCTCTTTATTAATTGCCATTTAAATTTAAGAAATTGATAAGAAAATTTTAACCAGGACATTTACGTTTAGTGGGATTTTCTAGAATAAGGAGGAAATAACTTCTTAAAGTTTCATTTCTTATCAGTTTCAACACTGGCCAGTTTTAGGATAATGAGGCTGGATTACTTTGTGGAATGAGATGAAGAAAGATACCACTTTAAATAAGGCACATACTTTTAGTTGCAGCATAACTAAATGCTTCATCATGAAGATAATGACCTTGGTCTTGTTTCCACTATGCATGGTAATGAACCCTAATGCATGGTCCCAGGTATACACAGGCTGTTTCCATGGACTGTCACAACTGCTATTTGAGGAGACACGCTGTTCATTAATTTAGCACCACATCCAATTATGCTATTGTAAAGCTAGTGTGCTACTAATGTAAGGACAACCAAAGACCTCCCACATGTCTTTGCTTATATGGGTCAGCAGTTTTCATGAAATTTGGTCTACTTATCAGATATACCCATAGTCTTCTCTGTCTCTCTGTTCATTGCCATTGTTATTACATGTCTACTTCTCATTTTTTTTTCTATTCTAGATTTAAATTCCCTAAGTGTGATAGCCATGACTGCTGAATTATCACCTTATCCCTAATACCTAGTACAGTGCTTAAACCCATAGGTGTTTGGTTGTGACTTGACTGAATGAGTGTATTAGGCTAGCTATATGTGTATCACTCTTTCTTAAATCCCCCCAAGCCATATACATTGAAGAAGTGGAAGGGTTATCCACTGAGTTGAAAAAAATACTTCAGTAATTTACAGTGTATTAGAAACTACACAAGGAACCTTCAATATATAGAATAGTCCCAATCATTTAGATTATTTTAATGGAGAATAAGAGATAAAGGATTATGATTTTTATGGGATTAAATGCCTTGACCAATCCTACTTGCAAAGGCAGTGGCTAATAATCAGATAAGGCATTATGAAGTGAATGCTTAAACCTGGCCTTGCAGAAAATATAGGCATCCTCAACAGAAGGACTGCCCTGAACGAAGGAGTAGGGTGGTGGAAAGCACTATATACTCGTGTAAAGACAGAGTCCAAAATTACTGAAGTGTGCATGATGAAGAAAACAAAAGATCAAAGATTCTGACAATGGTCAAGTCATAGAAAGCTGAGAAACTATGCTCAAAAGTTTAAACTTTGTACAATGGACCAATATTTTCTTAAATGTTTATTGAAACAATCCCAACAGAAGCTTAAAGATTTAGGAATCATGTAAGTTATGCAAGTGGGCTACATGCTACATCTGCCTGGATAGTCACAATGCCCATGACGTCATTAAGGGTACTGGTAAGTTCTGCAATCTGTAAGTGTAACTCAGAATTTCACAAATGATTTGTGCAGTATGTCTGGGCACATATGCATATGTATGAAATCTCTATGAGTTATTCCTTAGGATACACTTTGTAAATCACTATAGTAAGTATGGGAGGATTTTAAGCAGGGATCATTTCATATTTCAGCAAGGTCACTCTGACCAAAAGGGAAAAGATGAAGCAAAAGAGAGTGGGTTTGGAGGTAGGGAAAACCATCCAAATACTAATACAGGAATGAGGCAGCAGACACAGGAATGTGAAAACAAAAACAAATTTGGATTTAAAGGAACAGAACTTGGCAGCTAATTTGATATGGGGAGTTTGAGCAATAGAAGTTAATGTGTTTTCTGGGTTTCTAGACTTTACAAGTATACAGTGTTAGCATTAACAGGAAGAGAAATGAGCTCTGTTAGAAATAAAACAAACACATGTTTATTCATAGTAAGTTACTATGGGGTATTTAATTGGTGTTATGCAATAGGCAGTCGACAGGTTTCATTCATACCACTTCTAGAATGTGCAATTCTAAGTGTATTTACATATCTCTTTGTTTAATGATCATTCTCCTACTAGATGAAGACTCCTAAAGGTGAACATGTAACGTATGCTTAATAAATTTTAGTGTAAAGCAGGATTTAAGTAGCAGAAGCTTTTTTTTTCATCGAGGGTTACCTATAGACTGAAAGTTTATGTGCCCATAAAATTCATAAGTTGAAAACTAATCCCCAATATAATGGTATTTGGAGGCAGGGCCTTTAGGAGGGGATCAGGTCATGAGGATAGAGCCCTCATGAAAGGGACCCCAGAGAGTTCCCTAGTCCCTTTTTCTATGTGAGATTATAGTGCACAGACCTTGGTTCTCACCAGACACCAAAAGTCCTGGCATCTTGTTCTAAGACTTCTGGCCTCCAGAAGTGAGAAATTCCGTTGTCTACCCAGCCTGTGACATTTTTATTATAACAGGACAAACTAAGACAGTACAATAATGTGTGTGTGGCGTGCACACACACACACACACACACATTTTTTTTTGTACTAAAAGAGGACATCTTCATCTCCTTTGCAGAGAGAGCAGACAACTGAGCACCTCAGTCCTAGCACAGACAAGGGTGGCCCGAGGTTGGTGTGCAGGCTAACAAGAGTCCATGTACCTTTGTCTCACCCCTGTTTTAAGAAAGGGGCTCTCTAGTATTTTCACTGGAGACCCCACAAGCATTTCTCTCTTCTTTATTGCTTGGGGTTGCCAGAAATCCACTCCCATTTACAGATCTCCCAGCCTCCAGCTCTGATCTTCCTTAGCATTTGACAAAGGCCTGGGTTGGTAGAGGCTGTGTGTGTAATGCTGTTCCAACCTCTGGTTTACAAGATAGCTCCTCTGCCATATTTGATTGTAGCAGCTGGAATGGATTAAGGTGGGATTTCAACAGTACAGTAAGATCAGTAGTTTGGCTGCAGTGTCTCGGGGAGAAGCTGTATGTTTAGCCATCTCTCCTTTGTGCTTTCTCCCAACTCCATGGAGACGGCAGGCTCAGGCAGGCATTACAAACACAACATGTAGTGATGCACGCCTTTTCCAGATGTGAAGATGGGGAGCATGGGGTGAAAAATTGTTCAGAAGGGAGAAAACAGAGAAATCTTCTCCATTACTTCTTCACACCTACTATAATTATCTTTCCATTCTGGATCCAAGAGCTCCTTCTCCTGGCAGGTGTCTAGCAAGAGGCTCTAGAAAATGGACACAGTAGGAGCCAGAAGAAAAGACATCCACCACATACACCATGGGTAGCTCTGGTTGGGGCTGAAGGAAACAAAGGTAAACCTAGGCTTTCAGTTTTCTACATCACCCAAGTGGATCTCGCCGAGCCAGAAAAGGACATGAGGACTCAGGACAGGAGACATGGTTCATAATAAGAGTATGCATTTGGCATTTGGCAGCAGGACCTTCTGCCTTTCTCTCAGGAAGCAAGGTATGTAGTAGGTGATTTGAAGGGTGCAAACGTGTCGACAAGTGACGAATCCCAAACAATTCCACCAACATAACAGATTAATAGATGTCATACCTAGCTATAGCAATCACATATGGGCAAATGCTTTAATGCACTAAGTTTGGGAAGACTCACACACTGAACTTTTTCAACAACAGAAAATGAGGAAGAAATGAATAAGGAAATGAAAGTCCACTAAAATATTAGGTAATCATCTGTTCAAATAAAAAATGATGCCAAATGGGTCAAGCATCTAATTAACACAGGTTACATATTTAATGTATCTTAAACTATTATCATTTAGTAAAAACAAATTATATATTCTTTAGAGTCCTCTAGAAAATACCCAGTATTTTCAAAACACCATCTGCCTTGGGCGCCCGGGTGGCTCAGTCAGTTAAGCATCGGTCCTCCGCTCAGGTCATGATCCCAGGGCCCTGGAATTGAGCCCGGTATGGGGCTCCCTGCTCAGTGGGGAATCTACTTGTCCCTCTCCCTCTGTTCTTGTTCTCTCTCTCATGTTCTCTTTGCTGCTCATGTTCTCTCTCTCTCTCAAATAAATAAAATCTTAAAAAAAAAAAAGCCATCTATTTTTTTTCCAGTTCTCAACCTATCTATAAAGATACCAGTGATTGTGGATTAAAGACCCAACCCACCCCGCTCCATTATAATCTCATTTCAACCTCTATAAAATTGCAGTGACCCTATTTTCAAAAAAGGTCACATCCTGAGGTACTGAAAATTAAGGCTTCAACCTTTCTTTTATGGGGATGAGTCAGCCCACAATAGGCATCTTATTAGACTAATATTTGATCTGCATAACAGGCAAAATTTTAGATCTGATGGGAGGAGACTGGCAAGATGGTGAAGGAGGAGGATCGTAAACTCCCCTCATGCCAGCAATACACCCAGAGAACAACCACACCAGGGCCACTAACCCAGGAAAGCAACTGAAGACTGGCAGTGCAGCCTCTCCACAGTTAACTGTAGACAGAAGGTGTCACAGGAAAATGACTGGAAGGGCAGAGTTCCAGTGAGGAGACAAACTAACCTAGAAGACTAACTGCAGACTGGAGGGACACCATGAACACTGAGCAGAGAGAGGAGCAGGCCCCACGCCAGGGATCCCAGACCTGGGAGACCTTCACTGAGAAGACAAGACCTCAGAACATTGGGATTTGAAACCAAAGGTATTTAGCTTTAGGAGTTTTTACAATCGAGGGGCTTAATACTAAGAACTTTGAAAATCATCAGGGTTGGTGCTGGGAGAGCTTAGGACAATAGGAAACTGATCCCCACCCTTAAAGAGACACCATAACAAACAACCCTCCGAGATACAGCATAGAAACAGCAGTTTAAAAACCACCTGCGGTATACAGGAAGGAGATTCATTTACTAATCTCAGAACAAGTGCAGGAGCCACACAGATCTTTAGAAGACTTCTCCAACAGTAAGACAGCTTCCGGGTAAGACTTCTCTAGCCCTACCCACCCTCCCAAGCCTAGACACCTGGACCCCTGCAGGAACAGCATGTTCTCAACAGAGCTTGTGAATACCATGCACTCTGCCCTCACCCTCTCCTGTGGACTCAGCCCATCCAACCTGACTCACTCAACAGGAGTCCCTCCAAAGCAGCTCCTGATTCATCTCAGTCTGTAAGAGGCCACAATAGGGTCCAGCCACCACTTCAAAGTGACTCTTGCCCTGGGAGAGGGTAAGATAACCACACAAGCCAGTCCTACTGCAAACTTAGCAGTGGGTGGGGGGCAGACCTCTGGTCTGACTGTAGGCCCCGCTCTATCAACAAAAGCCTCTAAGAACAATGTTCTGCAGGTTGGTACAACTGCAGTATGAGCAAATGGGCTGAGGGCAGGCATCTAGTCTGAACCAACTACAAGCCCAAGGCAGTCCCAGACTGGCCCCTGAACAGCAGGGGGCCAAACACTACTGACAGCAGGCAAAGAGAATCATTGCATTGAAGACAAACATGGCTCCGCCACAACAGTTAGGCACACAACACACACAGGAGACACCTCTCGAGCACCTCGTACTGGTGAACAAGGGACACTGCACTATAGGATCTATTCATTAGACCACTGCTTTCAAGGAGATATGGAGGACTTTCCTAATACACATAAACAGAGAGCTGGGCAAAATGAGGAGACAGATGACTACGTTCCAAATGAAAGAACAGAACAAACTCACAGTGAAAGAGCTAAATGAAATGGAGCTAATATGTCTGATTGAGAAGTCAAGTAATGGTCATAAGGATATTCACTGGATTTGAGAAAAGAGTGGAGGACCTTAGTAAGACCTTCAATAAAAAACAGAAAATGTAAAAAGAACTAGAGATATAAGAACTCAATAACTGAAGTAAAAATACACTAGAGAAAATAAGTAGCAGAAAGACCAGATCAGGGGCTTGGATAAACAGCAAGGAGAATAAAAGAAAAAATGAGAATAAGTTAAAGGAAATCAGTGACATCATCAAATGTAACAATATTCATATTATAGGGATACCAAAAGAAGAGAGAAAAGGGAGCAGAAAATGTATCTGAAAAAATAATAGCTGAAAACTCCCCTAAATCTGGGGAAGGAAACAAACCTCTCGACCCAGGAGACAAAATGTACCCAACAAAATCAACTACAGGAGGTTCACACCAAAATGCACAATAACTAAAATGGCCAAAATTTCTGGTAAAGAATTTTAAAAGCAGCAAAAGAAAACAGCTAAATACAAAGGAAACCCCATAAAGCTATCAGCTGATTTTTCAGCAAAAACTTTCCAAGCCACAGGGAATGGCATGATATAGTAAAAGTGCTAAAGAGAGAAAACCTGCAATCAAGCCTTCTCTATCCAGCAAGGTTGTCATTCAGAATATGACAACAGACAGTATCTCCCAAACAAGAGTTAAGGGACTTCATCACTACTAAACCAGCCCTACAGGAAAGGTCAAAAAATTCTATGACAAAAAAGAAAAAGCCATAATCAGGAGTAAGAAAATTAGGAAAGGAAAAAATTTCAGAAGTACATACAAACACAATAAAAGTAGATTAGTCACTTATAAAACCAGTATAGTGGTTAGAGCACAAATGCAGTAAAAATCAATTCTATCTATAAAACCAGGCAAGGGATTTACAAAATGAAAGGGCATAAAGTATGACATCATATACATAAAACGTGAGGAAGAGGGGAGTAAAATTTAGTGCTTTTAGAATGAGTTCAAATTAAAGCAACTGTCAACATAGGCTGCTACATGCATAGGATGTTGTGTAACAACCTAATGGTAACCACAAAACCTGTAATGGATATACAAATGGATATAGAGAGAGAGAAAGGAATCTAAGCACATCACTGGGGGGAAAAAAAAAAGCTATCAAACCACAGTAGGGGGAAGAAAGGAACCAGTAAGCACATACCCATCAATAATTACTTTGGAAAATGCAGCCCATTTACATTCCATCAAAAAACACAGGGTAACTGGATTGAAAAAAAAAAAAAAGATCCATCTATATGCTGCCTACAAAAGATACTTCAGACCTAAAAACACATGTCAATTGAAAATAAAGGAAAAACATTTATCCTGCAAATAAATCGAAGTGAAAACATTAGCAATTCTCATATCAGAAAAATCAGGCTTTAAAACAAAGACTATGGGGCACCTGGGTGGCTCAGTGGGTTAAAGTCTCTCCCTTTGGCTCAGATCATGATCTCAGGGTCCTGGGGTGGAGTCCCAAATCGGGCTCTCTGCTCAGCAGGGAGCCTGCTTCCTCCTCTCTCTCTCTCTCTCTGCCTGCCTCTCTGCCTACTTATGATTCTCTCTATAAAAAATAAATAAATAAATAAATAAATAAATAAATAAAACAAAGACTATAACAATAGACCAAAAAGGACACTATTTAATGATAAAGGGAACAATCTAACAAGAAGATGTAACCATAAATATTTATACACCCAACATGGGATCCCCAAATATATAAAGGAACTATTAGCAGACATAAAGAAATTGATAGTAATACAACAATAGTAGAAGACTTCAGCACTCATATCAATGGAAAATCATCCAGCTAGAAAATCAACAAGGAAACACTGGCTTTGAAGGACACACCAGACCAGTTGGATCTAACATATACTTAGAGCATTCCATCCTAAAACAAAGGAATACACATTCTTTTCAGGTACACATGGAACATTCTCTAGAACAGATCACATGTTAGGCCACAAAACAAGTCTCAACAAATTCAAAAAGGTTCAAGCACTATCATGCATCCTTTCTGTTCACAATGCTATGAAACTAGAAATCAACCACAAGAAAAAAATATGGGGGAAAACAAAAACACAAAAATATGGAGATTAAATAACTACTAAACAATGAATGGATCAACAAAGAAATCAAAGAAGAAATTTAAAATATGCATAGAGACATAGGAAAAATGAAAACACAATGTTCTAAAATCTTTGGGATGCAACAAAAGTTGTTGTAAAAAGGAAGACTATAACAATACAGGCCTACCTCAAGAAGAAAAATCTCAAGTAAACAACCTAAACTTGTACTTAAAGAAGCGAGAAAAGGAACAGTCCAAAGCCACAAGAAGAAAATAAAAATTAGAGCAGAGATCAATGAAAGAGACCAAAAAAAAAAAAAAAAAAAAAAAAAGACATATCAATGAAACCAGCACGGAGTTCTTTAAAAAGAGCAACTAAAATCAATAAACCTTTAGCCAGACTCATTAAAAAAGGAGAAGGAGAGGTTGAGAGGATTCAGATTAAATCAGAAATGAAGGAGAAATAACTGACACAGAAATACAAAGGATTATAAAAAAAATTATGAAAAGTTACATGCCAACAAATAGGACACCGTAGAAAAACTGGATAAATTCCAAGAAACATACAACCTTCCTAAACTGAATCAGGAAGAAATCAAGAATTTGAACAGACTAACTACTAGCAATACTAATTACTGAAATAGGAGGAGTAATCAAAAAGTCTCAAAAAACTAATGTCCAGGACCAGGTGGCTTCATAGGTGAATTGTAACAAACATTTCAAGAGTAATACCTATTCTTCTCAAACTATTCAAAAAAAAAAAAAAATAGAAGAGGAAGGAGAACTTCCTAATTCATTCTAAAAGGTCAATATTACCCTGTTACTCAAACCCGATGAAAACATTCCAAAAACAAAAACAAAACAAAACACTAAAGGACTATACCTCTGACAAAAATGGATGCAAATCTCAACAAAACTTTATCAAACCAAATCCAACAACACATTTAAAAAAAATCATTCACCACAAGCAAGTGGGATTTATTTCTGGGATAAAAGGTGGTTCAATATTTGCAAATCAAGATGATACCTCACATTAACAAGAGAAAGGATAAAACCATATGATCATCTCAATAGATGCATAAAAAGTATTTGACAAAGTACAGCATCCATTCATGATAAAAATTCAGCTAAGTAGATTTACAGGGAATATACCTCAAAATGTTAAAGGCTCTATATGGAAAAACCCACAGCCAACATCACACTCAGTTGTGAAAAATTGAGAGCTTTTCTTCTTAGGTGAGGAACAAGACAAGGATGGTCACTCTCACCACTTTTAGTCAACAGAGGACTGGAAGTCCTCGCCACAGCAGTGAGACAACAGAAAGGACTAGGCATCCAAATTGGTAGGGAAAATAATGAAACTTTTACTATCTGCAGATGAATTAATACTATATATAGCAAACCCTAAAGACTCCATCAAAAAACTAGAAGTGAGGGGCGCCTGGGTGGCTCAGTGGATTAAGCCGCTACCTTCGGCTCAGGTCATGATCCCGGGGTCCTGGGATCGAGCCCCGCATCGGGCTCTCTGCTCTGCAGGGAGCCTGCTTCCTCCTCTCTCTCTGCCTGCCTCTCTGCCTACTTGTGATCTCTCTCTCTGTCAAGTAAATAAATAAAAAATCTTTAAAAAAAAAAAAAAACTAGAAGTGAAAAATGAATTCAGTACTGCAAGATACCAAAATCAATTGTACAGAAATTTGTTACATTTTATACACTAATAACATAGCAGAAAGAAAAAGAAAACAATTCCATTTGTAATTGCACTGAAAAATAATAAAATACCTAGGAATAAACTCAAATCAAGAAGGTGAAAGATTCATACCCTGAAAACTATAAAAACCATTGATGAAAGAAATTGAAGATGAACGAACAAATGGAAACATATTCCACACTCACGAACTGGGAGGACCAATATTGTTAAAATGACCATACTACCCAAAACAATCTACAGAGTTAATGCAATCGCTATTAAAATACCCACAGTTTTTTCACAGAGCTAGAACAAACAGTCCTAAGATTTGTATGGAACCACAAAGGACCCCAAACAGCCAAAGCAATCTTGAAAAAGAATAAAGTGGGAGTTATCACAATCCCAGATTTTAAGATATACTACAAAGCTACAGCAATCAGAGGTATGGTCCTGGCACAAAAAGAGACACATAGATCAATGGAACATAACAGAGAACCCACAAACTCACAATTTTATGGCCTATTAATCTACAACAAAGGAGGCAATATGCAATGGGAAAAAAATAATGCTGAGAAAACTGGACAGCTACATGCAGAAGAATGAAACTGGATCACTTTCTTACAACATACACACTAGTAAACTCAGAATGAATTAAAGACCTAAATGTGAGACCTGAAAACCATAAAATTCCTCAAAGAAAACCTAGGCAGTAATCACTTTGGCATCAGCCATAGAAGTACTTTTCTAGATCTGTCTCCTTTGACAAGGGAAACCGAAGCAAAATTAAACTATTGGGACTATACCAAAAATAAAAATTTGCTGCACAGCAAAGGAAACAATCAACAAAACAAAAAGAAAACATACTGAATGGGAAAGGATACCTGTGAATGATATATCCAATAAGGGGTTAATATCAAAAAAATACAAAAACCGTATATAACATCAAAAAAGAAAAAATCATTATCATCATTGTCATCTAATTAAATATGGGCAGAGGATCTGAATAGCCATTTTTCCAAAGACATACAAAATGACCAATAAACACAGGAGAAGATGCTCAACATTACTAACCAGGGAAAAGTAAATCAAAAGCACAGTGAAATATTGCTTAACACCTGCCAAAATGGCTAAAATCAAAAACACAAGAAATTACAAGTGTTGCAAAGGACATGGAGAAAAAGGAACTGTTTGCATTGTTAGTTGAAATTCAAGCCAGTGCAGCCACAGTGGAGAACATATGAAGGACTTTCAAAAAATAAATAAAAATAGAATTATCATATTATACAGTCATTCCACTACTGAGTATTTACCAAAGAAAACAAAAACACTAATTTGAAAAGATATGCACCCTTATGTTTACTGCAGCATTATTTACACTAGCGAAGATATAGAAGCAACCCAATTGTCCATCCACAGATGAATAAAGATGTGGGTGGTGTGTGTGTGTATGTGTCTGCGTGTATGTATTACTCATCCATAAAAAAGAATAAAATCTTGCCATTTGCAAAAACCTGGATGGATCTAGAAGAGGATTTAATGCTAAATGAAATTAGTCAGAGAAAAATAAATACTGTAAGATTTCACTCACGTGTAGAATTTAAGAAACAAAAGAGCCAAACAAAAAAAGACCAAAAATACCAGACTCTTAAGCAGGGAATTGCTGGTTCCTAGAGGGAAGATAGGTGGGCTGATGATTGAAACACATGAAGGAGATCAAGAGTATAATTATCCTAATGAGCACTGAGTAATGTATGGAATTGCTGAATCATACTGTGCACTTGAAGTTAATATAGCATTGTACGTTAATTACACACAAATAAGAAAATTAAAGTTAGATCTGTTGAAAAGAAATCTGACCTGAGTTACCATAACAGGTAATCATATCCTCTCACCCTCAGTTCCAAAGGGCTCAGATCCAAGCCCTTTAAGGGGAAGGGTCATCCCCTTGGCAAAGCTACTTCGACACTAACATGAATATATCCTATGTCTTCTTCCAGCATTTCCCCTAAGAGATTTGCAATCACATGTCAGGGTATCTATTGCAGCAGGAAAAGGAACTTGCTCAATTTTGGAGGGCAGATCAGAAATTGGTTCTGTGTTGATGTTACTACCAGGGACCCCAAATACTACTGTGGTCTGGTCAAAATGGAGGTTTCAGACAATAAGCATAATTTTGACCCATTCAGGCAGCAGAATTACCTTGTCATTATTTCCCAAGTTCCCAATTTTACTAAGAAAATATACAACAATTGGCAGAATCCCCACCTTGATGCCCTGGCTTAGGGAGTCAAGACTACGGTAGGAAGAACCATGTGAAAAACCATCAGAGCTTCCTTTCCCTACCAAGCTAGTACACCAAGGGCAATACAGTATCTGTGAAGGACCTAGAAAGATTCATTCCACCACCAAAGACTTCAAAGATGATGGGGATTCCTACCCTGTCCCAAATTAACTCACCCATTGGATTTATGCAATTCATTTACACATTTTCTCTTTTCTTCTTGCAACATCTCCCTACCTTCAGTGACTTTGGACACCAGTTTAACTTGACCTTTTCCTTTCATCTCCTGAAGCCATTCTCCATAGTTAATGAACAGTCTGTTTCCACAGTATCTCTCTTAACTTCTCAAAGTCCATCCCTTCTACTTCCACCCATCCGTGTTATAATCTTAATTTCACCATCCCTCAGAAAAAGTCTTATCTGAATCTCGGATATTCCCCTTCTGGCACGGCCTCCTATTGCTCTGCTCGCCTGCTCTCAATGAGGACATTAAAGATCTACTTTCTAATACCAACATTCACTGATTACCTCTTAATCTTTTAGACCTAGTTCTGGCATGGTTTACAACTTCGAAGCTCCTTGGGATTTTCTAATCATGGTGAATTCCATTAATATAACTGCATTACTCTCCACTTCTAAACAAGCCCTACTAAGATTTCCTTTACTTCTGGAATGTATGAATTTTGACAATTGGGGCCATTACAAGTTTATGCAATCATACCTGACTCAGACTCTCATGGATACTTAGAAATTCACTCGTCCAGCCTTTCTTGGTAACCTGGTGCATTTCCATAGTTCCTATTCCAAACTTTGGTGGTTTTTTTTTTTTTAAGCCTGTTAATCTCCATCTGTCTTGAAGAAAACTTCCTTATTTTTTACTTGAGAATGTTTATCTTCATCCTTGTCCAAGAAATCATGGCAAAATGCATCTAAGAGTGAGCAGCAACCATCCGCCAACTTACATCTTCCAAAGGTGAATAATAACAAGACCATCAAAATTCAACTCCCTTTATTCATTCCTACCCTCTTTTGAACTGTGGCATTTCACTTTGGATGAAGTCAGTTTCCCTATTTTGTCCTTGTTCCTAAGTGATCCAATCAGGAAAATACAACATCACTAGGTATTTCAAATAGATGAGATTTATTGCAGGGGATTCACTACACAGTGTGGGAAGGCCCAAAGAGGAAAAAGAGCAGAATGCAGAAGTAACAAAGAACAGAAAAGAGTGCTACCACTACTGGAGAAGCAGGGACAAGAAGGAAGAGGAGGAGTTACCAGGATCTCAGAGCAAAGAGCAGGAACCCTGAGACATGGATGCTTAGATCTTTCAAAGTCCATGTAACTGGATTCCATGCCTCTACTAGGCGGCACGACATGGCTGGTATCCAGAATGTCAAAAGCAGCTATAGGGGTGGGGAGAGGGGAGTAGAGCTAAAATTTTTGCAGCTAAAGTAACACTGACAGCAATTGAGAAAAGAAAAGAAAAGAGAAAATCCCTCTTCTCTTTCTACTTTCTAATCTGCTCTAGTGCTTTCCATTAGCAGAATCTAGCAGCATACCATTTGTCAAGGAAATCCAGGTAACATTTGCAGAGTCCCAGCCCCATCAGTGCAATGTTGAGCACAGAAGTGTGGGCTTGGATATCGGGCTTTTGTCTGTAGTGTCATTTGCAAATATCTTCTCCCATTCCATGGGTTGCTTCTTTGTTTTGTCGACTGTTTCCTTTGCTGTGCAGGCTGATATCCAAAATCTATAAAGAATTTCTCAAACTCAACACCCGAAAAACAGATAATCATGTCAAAAAATAGGCAGAAGACATGAACAGACACTTCTCCAAAGAAAACATACAGGGGCTCCTGGGTGGCTCAGGCACTGGGCGTCTGCCTTCGGCTCAGGGTCATGATCCCAGGATCCTGGGATCGAGCCCTGCATCAGGCTCCCTGCTTGGCAGGAAGCCTGCTTCTCCCTCTCCCACTACCCTTACTTGTGTTCCTTTCTCACCATGTCTCTTTCTGTCAAACAAATAAAAAACATCTTTAAAAATAGAAGAAGAAGACATACAAATGGCTAGCAGACACATGAAAAAAGCATTCATCATCATTAGCCATGAGGGAAATTCAAATCAAAACCATATTGAGATACCACTTTATACCAGTTAGAGCGGCAAAGATTAACAAGATAGGGAAAAAAAAATGTTGGATAGGATGTGGAGAAAGGGGAACACTCTTCCACTGTTGGTGGGAATGCAAGTTGGTGCAGCCACTTTGGAACACAGTGTGGAGATTCCTCAAAAAATTAAAAATAGGGTGCCTGGGTGGCTCAGTGGGTTAAGCCTCTGTCTTCAGCTTAGGTCATGATCTCAGAATCCTGGCATCAAGCCCCGAATCAGGCTCTCTGCTCAGGGGGTAGCCTGCTTCTCTCTCTCTGTCTACCCCTCTGTCTGCTTGTGATTTCTCTGTCAAATAAATAAATAAAATCTTAAAAAAAAATAAAAATAGAGTTAACCTATGACCTGGCAATTGTACTACTAGGTTTTTACCCCAAAGATACAGATATAGTGAAAAGAAGGGCCATTTATACCCCAATGTTCATAGCAGCAATGTCCACAATACTCAAAGTGTGGAAATAGCCAAGATGCCCTTCAACAGATGAATAGATAAAGAAGATATGGTTCATATATACGATGGAATATTACTCAGCCCTCAGAAAGGATGAATACCCAACTTTTGTATCAACATGGATGGGACTGGAGGAGATTATGCTGATTGAAACAAGCCAAGCAGAGAGATTCAATTGTCATATGGTTTCACTTACTTGTGGAGCATAAGGAATAACATGGAGGACATTAGGAGAAGGAAAGGAAAACTGAATTGGGGGAAATCGGAGGGAGAGATGAACCATGAGAGACTGTGGATTCTGAGAAACAAACTAAGGGTTTTATTAGCAGAGGGGAGTGGGAAAATGGGTGAGAAAGGTGGAGGGTATTAAGGAGAGCACGTATTACGTGGAGCACTGGGTGTCGTACATAAACAGTGAATCTTGGAACACTGCATCAAAACTAATGATGTATTTTATGGTGACCAACATAAAACAATTTAAAAAAAAAAAAGAAGAAGTGTGGGTTTGGAGCAAAGAGACAGTGGTTGAATTGCTGGCATACAGCAGTTGTTTGCCGGCATACAGCGTCTGTATTCCAGGCTGAAATGCACTATTGCTCAATAGAGAATTTGACAGAGAAAGCACAGGTTTTAAAGTCAGGTCAACATAGAATTGAAATTCAGTCTCACGTTCCTAGTTAAAAGCTAAGCTTCTCATTCTCCATTCCTTCCTCTATAAAATGAGGATTATAATGCATTAAAGGGATTTTGAAGGGTTAAATTAGTGAAGCGTATACAGCATATGAATATCTAACTGGTAGGCACCCCACAAGTGTCTGTGACTTCACTCCTGGTTGAACTCCCATGCACCTAGTTGCCATTCCTGTTTCCTCCTATTACAACTGTTAATGCTAGATCTTCTCCACTTAATAATCTTTGTACCATTTGTTTGCTTTAATGCCCAGTGTCCTGCCTCTGGGCCCATCTTTATACCTTCTACATTCGTCACCCTGCAATTCATTTAATCAAGTTTTCAATCTTACAACTATATGAATGACTCCCAGTTCTGAATGTACAATAACAACTCTGAGTTCCAGATATGCATATTCAACGACTGAATAGCGCCCTCCAGATACCTTAAATTCTGTATTTCACAGTGGAACACAATCCTCTTCACCCATGCTTCCCCACCAGAACCCAAACCCTGCCCCCACTCACACCCCACTCCTCCATCTGTGTTTTCCTTGGGGGCTTATGCACTACAAATATTCAGTGCAAAAGACCTGTGAGATAGCTTTCTTCCATCCATTTAGCCAACTTTGTCCCCTCAACATTGATCAGGTCTCAATTTACCTGAAACTTGAAGTACCTAGTATTTCAAACATGTAAGACTAAACATTCCTCACCTGTAACATTAATAGTATTAACATTTTTATCTCTAATGAACTAAAGCTAAATATCCACAGTGGCATTCAGGGCCATGGAATATAGGTCTAACCCAACATTTTAGCATTCCCAAGTTGGTAACTTTATGGACAGTACAAAAAAAAAAAAGTACCTCTTTGCATTAGACCATTTATTTTTAGGAATAGAGATGGGATTCTGTGAAAGGATTTTGATATTCAGATTTACAGAGCCTCGAAGCATGTAGTAATGAGAGAAAACAAAATATTAGAGCATTTCCAGAAATTTCTACTCTCTGGGATTAAACAATGATCGACAGAGGCAAGCGCTGGGTCTAAACTTATGTAATCAAAGCTCTGAGAGAAGAGAGTGTGATTGCTAATCTGGCTACATTCAAAGTCCCTCTGGGGATGAGTTCTAGTCAATTAAGGAAACACTGTCGGATGCTTACATCTGAAATGAGGTCCCGCCTGCTCTGGACTAGGGCCATGGTTTCTGAATTAAGGAAGGAGGACAGAAACAAAATCATTTTTCACATGCTGTTTGTACTTCTCTCTTAATAAAATGCTAAAGAAATAAGTGGTTCAAGGGTACATTCCTACAACTTACAACAAAAGTTTTATTCAAAAGTAGGTGATTGATAAAAGTTTGTTGAAATAAATCATTGAATCTTCTCATTTTGTGGGATAGATAATTGGCTAATTAGCTTAGACAAGCTGTTGCCGACACATCCAAAATAATATTTTTGGCAGAACTCTTTCCCCTCAATCTTTCATCAAAAAGTGGTTACTAAGAAGCTCTCTACTGTTCGTGGAAACAGTGATGCCTGAGAAGGAACTCAGAACGGTTATCTATAATGCAGCTGTCCCTGTGATTACCAACAAATACAGAAGAAATATGCCTTCTCACTTCACCCCACCTTCAGACTTCCTGCTTGCCTCCCATAGACAGAATCTCCCTTTTGGTCCTCTAGTCCTTTCAATAACTTTGTAATAAATGCCCTGTATTATTAAGGTTTCTTTATTTGTGGGGGGGGGGGGGGAAGTAGTTGCTAAAGATATAAATCTCCTATGTCCAAAATATCCTCAATTTGTTGTACACTCAAAACATCATGGTGGCTTTCTGTGATAGTCTATAGGAGACGCCGAATCGAGAGTGCCAAGAATAGTCTTTGGAATAAGTCACCTGGTGAAACAGCTCGTCACCATCTTCGATAGGATCAGTTTCTTGTTTCTCTGAGGAGGCTGTGGCTGACGAGGAACAACCCCAGTGAGAACAGTCAGAAGTTCACAGGACATCATCTCCCAGAAGAGTCTGAAAGTGATGCTATTAACTAAATGGAGTTTGAAATAAGCTCCTTAGGAAGAAGAAAACCTTCCAGCATAAAGTTGTATGCAGCCAGTTCCCTTGTGGGATTTTTGTGCCTAGGGAAATTCTCTTATCCAGACAATATGACTATGGGTAAAAAAGGACGTCTCAGAAATGCAAATTGATGATGCCATATTACTCCGGGTAAAAATTATGCATCAGGGGATTGTTCCTATCAGGGATCTGGCTTTCCTCTTACTACATTTTAATTGCAGAATCGGTTTCACTTTGGTTCTGTGTTTGCATTTTCTTGGCCTGCTCGATGACGACAGAGTCTGTGTTAAGGCCCCCACTGCTACCTTCATGCCCCCCAGCACGGTGTCCGCAGTCCACATGCCTGATGTGACGGGCGAGGCAGGATTATGGTCTGGGCTAGGCAGTAACTTGAAAACTACTGTCTTCTTAAAATCTCATCCTTTAAAACTTTCCATTTTTCATATAGTTTCCATGATTACTCTATTATTCAGTGGAGTACGTATAGAATAGAGAAAAACCTATACGTATACCTAACACAAATATCTATGTATATATAGCACAAACAACTTCTACGTAAATACTTGTCCTTTTGCTAATGGATTGCGTGATCAAAACACGTGGACTCCACAGTTCTCAAAAGCTCGAAATCCATGAGGCTTGCTCTAGCAGAAAAGGGAAACCAAGAGTGGCCACTGATGCTGTCAGGAGGGCTGAGAGCACCCCCACAGTACGTGTTCTTTCACAGCGCAGAGCACATAAGCTAGCAGTCATATAATCCAAGACATTGCCCAGCAACACTGGGTGACGGCCAACTAGTTCCTGAGCCGCACTGTCCTCACCACCCGGGTTGCTCCAACAGAGTAGGTGACAAGCTACCTTTTGCAAATGCTAAAAAATAGCATCTCAAGCCACACCCGTTTCTCCTCTCCATTCTAGCACGTTCAAACTGGTGAACACACTCCCAACTTCAGGTTTAGTTTCTGGCCATTTCCATGCCTTGGCCAGGGCAGAGCAGTAGACCAATCTGCAGTGGTCCCAGAACCACTCCTCTGCATGCGCACACTTACCGCTATAGACTCTCCTCCATATCCTGTTCTTTTCTCTACTCCCCTGACCTAGACCCCAGCTTCGGTCCTCTAGCTAGCACTCTTCTTTCCCTACAGACGCTGGAGCACTGTCCCAACCCACACCACAGTGATTAGCTAAGACCATATTCCCAGTGATGGAAACAGCAGCCATCTGGAAATTTCTATCTCTACGTGCATGTGGAGCATCCCGTGTGCTCTAGATACTCAACTAGGCACTGATAATAGAGCACTGAAGCAACCAAATCTGCTCTTGGTACCATGGAACTTAGAATTAAGAGGAACTCTCTTGCATGCTAATTTTCACTTCCCCTATAGCTGCCCTAACTCAACCTTTTGTGAAAATAAGTATACATGGTGGGGCGCCTGGGTGGCTCAGTGGGTTAAAGCCTCTGCCTTCGGCTCAGGTCATGATCCCAGGGTCCTGGGATCGAGCCCCACATCGGGCTCTCTGCTCCGCGGGGAGCCTGCTTCCTCCTCTCTCTCTGCCTGCCTCTCTGCCTAGTTGTGATTTCTCTCTGTCAAATAAATAATAAAAAAAAATAGAAAAACTAACCACCAGCCCTAATTCCCCAAACAATTTCAAACTCAAAGAAATTTCTCGTTTATATATTTAAATATATTTATCTACAAGTACATAGACAGTTATAGTATACTAATTACACAGTCAAGCAGAATGATTTTTTTTATCACACAGAATGATTATGTTCTATATACATTTTTCTGTAATCTATATTGGTTACTTCAATGTTGAATAAAAAAGCTCTGATCAACATGTACAGACTTTTCCTTTTTCTTTCTTTTTAAAGAATTTTTTAGCAGTGCCTTGGTGGCTCAGTTGGTTAAACATCTGCCTTCAGCTCAGGTCATGATCCCAGAGTCCCCAGATCGAGCTCCACATTGAGTTCTCTGGGTTCCCTGCTCAGAGGAGAACCTGCTTCTCCCTCTGCCCCTCACCTCTCTCATGCCCTTGCACATTCTCTCTCTCTCCCTCTATTTGAGGGGCACCTGGGTGGTTCAGTGGGTTAAGCCTCTACCTTTGGCTCAGGTCAGGATCTCAGAGTCCTGGGATCGAGCCCCACATCAGACTCTGCTCAGCAGAGAGCCTGCTTCCCCCTCTTTCTCTGCCTGCCTCTCTGTCCACTTGTGATCTCTCTCTCTCTCTCTGTGAAATAAAAATTTTTAAAAATACTGATTTGAGAAAGAGTGAGTGAGCATGAGCTGGGGAGAGGGCTGGTCAGAACAGTGGGAGATCAGACTCCCCACTGAGCAGGGAGCCCAATGTGGGGCTCCAGTACCTGGAGATCATGACCCGAGCCAAAGACAGGTGCTTAACTGACTGAGCCACCAGGCGTCCCTCTTCCTTCTTTCTTAATAGTTACATAATGCCTTATATATGGAGAGGATTGGCTATTTCCCTTAGGAATCTATAATATAGCTGACTTAATTCTTTGTCCTAAATCCTTCTTTTTTCATCAGGTCACCAAAAGTCTGAGTAAGCTTCAAAGTCATGGCCACAGAAATTGCCAGGCGCATACACACAAACACACATATGCAGAGATAAAAGTCCTTTTTTGAAATATGGTGGGGAATGGGATATTTAAAGCTAGGAAAAGAACACTTTCAAAAATCAATTATCTCATCAATTTATGAACTCTAGGATAATTTGAGTGATTTTGTGAAATTAAATGATCTAGACACATTAAGGTTCACTTATAAAGTGCACTAAAAATAAAGATAAGTTAAACAGAAGACAGACCCCGAGCAGGTTGTGTTCAGTAGGCCCTTCTGGAACTGCTGCAGCCTTTCCTCTACTTAAATGGAGCATTTTTCGATGCAACTGAGGGCACCACCATTATTATTTTATGAGAAAATTGATTTCTGCAACACTTGAAGAACACATGATGCCACTCAGCATCCATGAATTTAGCAAATATAACCTGGTAATATACTGTATCTTCGCTGAGTGAAGCAGAAAACACTCGTCTTGGCACTCTTGGTAACACACTGGGTCTAAGGTCTTTCGGTACCAAAGAAGCACTTCCTGGAATAAGGCTGCACGACAAAATTATTTTCAAAATAACAGCCCTCAAGCTTAGGAGGAAATACTTCTCCTATATTATAAATTACATTTTAATTAGGATTTTAAGTCATCATTTTATACTACAAGAGGATCTGGATTTGCACCCAGGCATCAACCCTATGATTTTTGGCCCGGTCCCTGAACATACTGTTTTCTTAACTCTACAACGAGAG
The DNA here is from genome assembly GCF_922984935.1 of Meles meles. Lineage (NCBI taxonomy): Eukaryota > Metazoa > Chordata > Mammalia > Carnivora > Mustelidae > Meles > Meles meles. Next base: position 89,299,423 of record NC_060077.1, on the reverse strand, counting down.
AGTAACTTTGGTGTATGCTTTGATACAGAAGCACTTTGCATTACGTAAGCACAGAGAACAGACTAAAATGTAAAAAAAGGAAGAGCAAAAGCACAGCTGGGTAATGTGTGCAGAACATGGGTGTTGTGTTCTTTATTCCTGCAACAGAAAGTTGAAATGAAATTGTTGGCAATTTCCACCACAGACAGGAAGCTGGCATTGACTCCCATGGTTTTTATTGATTGGGTAAGCAGATCGCGTTCTTGACACCTGATAACAGACATAGCGTGAAACATGCCAGGATAGCTTTCTCTTAGCTTTATTCCAACGAAAGGGGTATTGGTGACTTTCTTGGAAATTTCCTCAAAATCCCAAATGGGTTTGGTTTTTTTTTTCCCCACATGGCAGTTTGCCATAGGAAGAATAAGCACTATTTTAAAGGATATTTTGTCTCACAGTCAACTTTTCATTAAGTCATAGGTTTCACATGACTGGACAGTCAGAAGATGTGAGCAATCAAGTGTGAAATTTATAATGAACTAATAAGCTTTTATTGAACTGATAGTTTTTCTAATAGGAAAATTTGTTGTGATCAAAACACCTTTGTGTACACATATCAGAGTTTTACACAAGACTCTTTTTCTCTGTATCCAACTTTACACCTAATCAGACTAGCATATATGAACACGTTCTTAACCTATTCTATGCAGGGAACACAGGATGTCAGCCAAGAGTAGAAGTAGGATTCTAAGACTGAGAAAGGGATTTGTAGCCTGCTTCCAAGATTTGAAATACACTGTGAAATCTGGGGTATATTCTAAGCTTCATGACACCAGCATGAACCTGTTGAGATTCTTCCTAATTAAGAAAGATCTGCAGAGATTTTTTTCCAGGTGGGGCAGCCGAGGTGGCCCTTTGTCCACTGCCTTCATCTTCTATTGCCGCATGACAAATGACCACAAATTTAGGAGCTTAAAATACCAATGTATTAGCTCACAGCTAAGCCAGAAGTCCAACACAACAGGACCGGGTTCTCTGCTCAGAGTTTGACAAGGGTAAAATAAAGATAATTGGATATACTCAGCTCTTATTGGAGGCTCTGGGAAAAATCTGTTCCATACTTATTTTTGTACAGAGTTCAGTTTTTTGCAGTTCTAGGATGTAGGTCCCTGTTCCTTTGCCGGCTGTCAGTAAAGGCTGCTTTCGGCTTCCCAACAGACCTTACTTCCTACCACAGACCCCGTTCATCTAGAAGCCAGCAACACAGTCAAATCCTTCTTGGGCTCTGAACTTCTGCTTTCCACTCTATGACCAAAGAAAGCTCTCTGTATTTAAAGGGTTCACATGCTTAGGTCAGGCTCAGTTCTGCCATCTTGCTGTCCTCACCTCGGCTGATATGTTGCTTTCCATCTACAAAACCTCTTCACGGCAATACCTAACTTTGTAATTGACAGAATAATCAGGACAAGACATATACAGTGGCCAGGAACAAGGGAGTCACCTTAAAATTTAGCACTACTGACCTTCATTCTAAAATTATGTTCCATATACATACATAAGTGTGCATCTTAAGGAACTGTCCTTGTCCACTACAAACCTGTGAATAGAGAAGCCTTCTGAGAGATCACAGGACCTAACTGCATCACAGCAGAAAAAGCCGAGTTCTACAGCTCAGTCTCCCTGGTCTCAGGCCTGAAAGCTAGTACCAGTGATTCCCAAAGTCCGGTGCATCCAACTTCCCAATCAACATGGCTCCCCAGATGCCCTAAGTGACCTAAAATCCCAGAGTAGGAATACTCTGGGCATGGTATGTGGAGAGCCCTAAATTGCTAGCTCTCTAAATGTCTGTGTATTTCCATCACCCATTTTTAAACATCTGTTCTTAGAACTATTGATTAACATCTTACAATATAAACTGCTTGATTAGATACTACTCAGTTCCTGACCCTATGTAATTTAGGCCAAAAGGAGTTCTAAGAAAAAAAATATACATGTACATATATTTTAAAATCACACGGAAATTTAAGGGTCTGCTGTTTGATATTTACATATATTAACATTTGGTAATCTCCCACTGTTTTGAAATTAGCGTCAACTCCCAAGAGGTAGAACATAATTGCTCCTTTTGTAGAGGTGGCACTTCTGGACCAAGAAATGATTAAAATATTTATACTGCGCAGCTTGTTCAACTCACTTATATTATCAGATTAATTTACTGTAATTCTCTGTGCATCAGTATTTTTGCCTTTTTCTTCTTGAAAATGGCACTTGAGAGAAAATAGTTTCTTGTGTATTCTTAACACCTGGTCGTATATTTGAGACAAAGAGCTGGACTAACAGAGCTCATTCTAGATTAATACATTGTCAATATATTTCCTGTGGACAAGATGTAAAATACAAAAAAGGCTAATAAAATCACTTAGAGTAGGACTTCCCTAAAGGATGAAATTTAAAATAGTAATCTGCTAGTGATATACGATTTTAAATCTATGTTCGGAAAATTTTCATGTTTAAAATATTTCTAATTAAGATGGATGAGATAAATACATTTATTGTCTTCTTTTCTAGTACTGTTACCAATATTCCATTTTCTATCCAACATACCTACGGTTATTTATCTTTGGGAATTTAGTATTCAAAGTGGAATTTATATAAATACTTCTCTAGCTTTTCTAAATTCATTTCTACATTTTTCTCTAAGTTTTAAGCACTAGATACTTGAATTTGGGTAAATACTTATCACATCTCTGGACAGTTTAATGAAAATAGCCCCCAAAATCACACTCAGGAAAGATCTATATTTGGAAATTGGTTTTCAAAGAGCTGCATTTCCAATGATCTGTGTTACAAGGTCAAAAGCTAGTAAGAGAAATAATTATCCAGGATTGAGAATGCATAGCCACGATCTCATCCCCTACTAAGTAAATTAGTTTTGGGCACTTCTGACTTAAGGCAAAATAAAGTAGGTAAGAGAAGTTTAATTAAGTGACCAAAACACAACTCTGCTTTTATTAATTTGTATGAAACTATGCTTCTAAAAATCAGATCTTATCACAATTTCAATACCATTTCTGAAGTATGTTAAGGAAATACAGCCTTCAGCCTAGGGGCCAAGGGAGGCGGTATAAATCTTTGAGCCTTGCTGCCCCAAGGAAAGGTCCAAAAGATGGAAGAACTGTCAGGAATCGGCGGTCCCGTTACTACTAAACAGTCACCGCCTGCAGTGTCTGACTACATCAAAGGAAAGGAAACAAAAGCTTGTCCAGTTAGACTCTCACATCTCCTGGATGACATTGTTGTAGTCCCTTAAGCAAAAGAGAAAACAAGAATTAAGTCAGGAAAAGGGACATGCCAAAATATGAACACACAAAATCTCTCTAGCCAGCAAAAGACCTCTGGTCAACATTATTGATTTCACCTAGAGGCAAAATGTTCCTTCCTGTAACATACTAACCAACAGAGTAATTTCTAAGCAGAGAGAGAGAGAAAGGCCTGTAAAACATGGGGATACAAACATGTAGAGAGAACCAGGGAAAGGGAGAAAGAATCCAAGAAAGCAACTGAAAATCAACAATGAGCACTGGAATGCAAGGATGTTAAGTGGAACTTGTTCTCATTATGAAGATGTCATCTGTCATTACAAAACAAATAAAGTTAAATCCAAAGTCACTACATACTTTAAGTGAAAGCGGAGTAGAACACTGAGGAAACTCTTGGTCAGGTTGTAGCGTTTCTGAATCCCTAGAGCTTTGCCTTCGGTCTGAGCGACAACATGCCAGAAAACCTGTTGAAACTTATGAAGACATCAGCAGCCCTAGTCTTCAAATGACAGCAGTAGTGGGATGGGGGGGGGGGTGACTCTTGTTCCAACGCCACAGCACGGACAGTCCCTCTTCTGCCCTTACTGATTCCATGTTTCCAGACTGGGAGGGTCTGTCCCAGCTCTTCAGTCACTGTGACCACCCAACCAGTCCCAGCCCGTTCTCTCCAGCTGTCTCTACAACCTTGTCCTTGCACTGCCTTCAGCCCCATTCCTCCTCCCATCTGTTGCCAGAAGTTTGTAGAAACTGTACGATACGATGCTGGTAAACAAGCTCTCATAGGTTTTGAAAAACAAAAACCTTAGCCCCTGACCTTGGTGCTTGCTAACTTCTGTGTTCTAAACCCTCCCACCATGGCTACTCGCAGGCTGCAGACCTGACCTCGACAAACATCAAGTCGGGAAGAGAGGCATCCGTTGTCAGAGCCAGTGGGAGCCTATCCTGCACACCTCTGAGAGAAAATGGATCAGCCCAGTGAAAGGAGCTTTACAAATTAACAGCCAAAGCCTGGGTGATAGAAAAGCCATAGAAACCACCATCCCGCCTCTTTTTTTCCCCACTGAGTTGCTGGATGTATACTCCCCAAGCGATTTGAAAAGCAGACCTGGGACCAGCTCCTCGCTGTCTCTGGAAGCGTGCTATGTGTTGGTTGGGCATCGGGAACCTGAGCGAGTTCCTTTCTCTTCCTGCTCAACAAGCACCTCTGCAGAAACCCCTTCCTTTCCCGGACAGGTCGGGAGTGGTTCGGCCAAGGGAGCGCATGGATGTGAATGCCACTCCTGAGCCATTGGGCTCATCGTGGTACCTGATTCATCTAGTCACTGCACATGACTCGTACTCATTCACCCCTCAGCAAACATCATTTAAGGAAAAGATCTAATGTTCCTGCTCAGGAAAGTTTTTCCTCACCTACTCTTTTTCAGAGTTCTTCATTCCTTTTCCTACAGCAGCAGAACTTTTTTTTTTCCGACTTTCATAAAAATACATCCAGCACACTGGCATTCCTTCTTCACTCCTAGGAGACTAAGCTTCTTGAGAAGAGCAAATATCTTCTGTTCTGCTTTGCATTTCCAGAGCCTGACACACCAGAGCCTGGTGCATATTGTGAGCTAAGTGGCACCAAATGAGACTGGTGGACAGCAGGATCAGCGTTGTCCAGGAGATCAGAAGGCCTGAGTTCCCGCCCAGCACTGCTGGGAACTGGCTAGGACATTTTAATTGCTCATCTCACCTCTCTGGCTCCAGTCAATTTACAAAATGTGAAGACGAGCAGACTTTCAATACTGAACACTTAAAACCTGGGCCTCTACTTTTCACAGGGATGATGCTAATATAATTTAAAAATAGTTCTTCCAAATCCAAGGAAGAAAACATTGTGCACTGAATTGAAAATAGAGCCTTTGACACTCAGCATTGTGTGATTTTTCACTCCTGTGCTGCCTCTGGCTGACCGTAGTGTTCATGGGAGGAAAACCAAAGAGGCTACCTTCCATCCTTAGGCCGCCAACTGCCTGGGGTCTAAAAAATCTGTTTTCACACTTTAAAAGGGCAAACAAGTACCAAAACCCAAGAATATTTGCATCTTACTTTTCCATGACAAGAATTGGATGAATTTCATCTGTTGTGCCTGACAAAAGATTACCCAAAAGTCAAATTTTGACAAAATATTTAATGGAGGTCAGCTGAAATAATTCACTTCATTTCATATACGTAGTTTCCTATAATTCTTTCAACCTCAATAAAAATCAAATTATAAATGACCCTGAAGGAGTTACCAGCACCAGTGATTTCCTGCTAAAACCTCCCCCTACCCCCGGACGGGGGGGATTGAAAGATGAAAAGTTCTGATTTTTAGCATTTGCTGATTTCCTTGATGTAAATACTTCCACCAGGGCTAATTTCAATATATTAACAGTCTGCTGGCTTGCAAAATCCCCAAGTTTTTTTAAACCGGGTCTCACGGGCCGGTAGAAGCTTGGGCCTGCCACTTGAACAAAACATCTCACCCAGCTTTACACATCACTGCCCTGGACCTCTGCTCCCCACTTTGCTACCGAGAGTGCAGCCCTGGAACCAGCTGCTTTGGCGGACTCTGGGACAGGTGTTGGCACCCTTCAGCACTCCTGGTCTGGCACCATTTTTGTCACTAAAACTCTTTTGGGACAAACCACATACGTTCATTTACATACGATCTGAGGCTGCTTTGGGACTGCAGTAGCAGAAACAAGCAATGTTGACACAGACCATATGGCCCATAAAACCTAAAATATTTAGTATCTGGTATTTTACAAAAAAGTGTTTACCAAGCTCCGATCCAGGAGATCGTTGGGAATGGAGATCCTCGGGCTCCGTGCCAGGTTTGTGGAGCAGAATCTGTAATTTACAAGGTCTTCAGGCGATGCTGAGGGATCGCCGCTCCAGACCATGCTTCCAAGGGAGGAACACAGTGAGGACCTCAGGGATCAGGAGGCAGGCGCAGCAGACAGGCTACTGGAAGCAGAGCGAGGCGGAGACATACTTTAAGATAGATTTTGTGAGGCACTGGCTTAGCAGCTTGTGGGAGCTAGCCAGGCACCTTCAGACACAGGCCAGTCAGGAAGGGCAGGCAGAAACTCTTGGGTGTGAGATGAAGCTTATGTAACATAAAGGTAGAATTTCCTCATGAAGGAATCCTCAATTCTACGGGCAAATCCTGTCTGATTCAATCAGGCCATTCGGATTATCTAACATAATCTCCCCTACCTAAAATCAAAGGATTAGGGCCTTTCATTGCCTATAATCAAACTTCACAGCAAAACCTAGATCAGTGTTTGACTGATTAACTGTGGACTATCACCTAGCCAAGTCAACATACCACGGCAGAGTAGAAAATAGCGGAATAAAGAGAAAAAATACAGACAGGATACAACAAAGAATAAATGTAACCACAACAGTTCAATATCTCTAATTCATAGTATTACAGAGGAATAGGTATGACCCTATGGGTTTCAAACAGTAAACACGTTCTTCACTTAATTCCAAAATCACAAAATTATTTGGAATACAGTAGTCTATAAATTCTAATAAACCTCAGTAAAATAATCTTTCCAAGGTATGAGGTGATAAAAAGGTGGGGTTTTTTTGTTTTTTTTTTAAAGTAAGCCTCTGAATATACAGTCTCCAAAATAATAAATTTTTATTAATGAATGATATTTTAAAAAAGGATACCAACTCTCTCCATTGGATAATATGGTTTATTCAAAGAAAGTACTGGTGTCTGTTAAACCTAAGGGATTATTTTTTGGACCCAAAGATAAAATATATTTTTGAACTTCCAAAAGCAAAAAACAACAACAATAACAAAAACAAAAAACAGAAACAGAAACACCACACACACAATGAACTATCTTTTCAGTGAGCTAGAATGAGGAAGGCTTCCACTTGTAATGAGATGCTAGTTGAAACAACTCTCTGATTTCTCCTGAGGTCTTTACTTGCCACAGACAGACATAATATTTTCTCATTATTAGCTCTTCAGCAGAAAGGAAACTGGTATCCTGTTCTTTTCCATGTCACTGAGGAAAGGACATTTTGAACCAGTAATTTAGAGCACCAAGATGGAGGGAAGACGGCTGCAGAAGTCACAGTGACGCATAATTATTTCACTGGAAGAGATGGGCCGTGAATGCTTGCGTTGATGTGGCTTTGAGAGGGGCTCTCTTGAGGAAGCTGATTTAGGAAGAGGGAAATAACTGGAACAACTCTGTTGTCAAGCACAGACACCTCATTTCTTTATTGTGTCTCATGGTGCAGTAAGAGACGATTTTCATGACCACTAAAAGGCAATATCAAACAGCCCCGGGTTTATTTACACTCCAGCCATCTTTCCAAATCCATATGTATGGTAATCTATTTTCATATAAAAAATCTATGTGCTTTGAAAGACACCACGTTTAATATAAAAGTTTGACCTCTAGAACATTCCACATTCACCTCCAGACCGAATTTAAGCGCTGCCCCACGAGTCGAGCTCCCAAGGAGAAACTGGAGGAGCCAGAACAGGGGTTCTTAACTGTGCCTGCACTACAGGATCCACGGGGGCCCCTGATGAGACGGGCGCCCTGTCCCAAAACCATTGATTCCTTGGGGGTGAGATCCAGGGCTCAGGCAACTGAAAAGCTCTCCTGTTGACTGCAAGATGGAGGAAGCTTAGAGAACGGCGGGGCGGAGAGAACTGAGACAATAGCCAGCATACGTGGAGTGGTCCACTTTGACTTTATAGCTGCTGCTCTTCAATGGAGTGACAGAAATCCCGACTGGCCATTGGTACAGCACTGAAAGTGCACACGCTTTAGAAGGCACGTTTCGGGATTTCAGAAGTGCGTTGGTTATGAGCTCAGGCTCTGACTCAAAGCAGAGCCGAGCCCCCTTCTCCTGCACCGCCCCCCCTTGCTCCCACTCCATGCTGTGCTGCACTCAGTAACTAGAGCACGCGTTTAAAAAGGTGAATATGGTCACAACTCACATCCCCCTAACTTCAAATTCTAGGATATCTTTATTGTTCTCCTAAGACCAACAGCTTTTAACCTGACCTCCCACTTTTCTTGGTAGGAACCTGAGCTCCCGCTCCAGCTTCGCCATTCGTCCAGCCACAGGAACCTCCTTCCCATAGCTCAAATTCCGCCTCACTCCTTCCTGCCCCGGGGTTTTCAAAAAACGGTATCTTCCCATCCATCTGGCTCTTTTGTATACTGAACTTTATTCAACTGCTCCTTCCTGTGGGAAGTCTTCCCTCAACCCCTACTTTTTTTCCTGGCACTTTCCACAGTTCCTACCTGCCTATCTATTTGGGTGATCCCAGTGTACATCTCTCCTGCCACATTTTAAGTCTCACGAGGACAGAGGGCATGTTCTTTTGCGCTGGCTTTCCCTCAACACTTAGCACACAAAGTTGTGTCCCCAGTAGATGTGCTGAATGGATATTCTTCCTGATTATCCCACAGGATAAAGTACAATAAAATGCTTAGCAGTTGGGGAAACCCAGGGGATCCAATTAGCCTAATACCTGAAGTACAATGTAGTATGTTCTACCTCTGACCTATGGAAATCTATTTAAAAACATTAAATATGCAGAGCCAATCTGGATGTCAATTAACAAATATTCACATTCTGGGCTGCCACCAAAAGTAAGGAGCCCCTATATTATAAGCTTATTTGTAATTGTATCCTTGGTTAAGAATCATTGGAAAAATTTTACGAAGACCAATACAAAACGGCAGGCTAAAGATGAGCTTTACAGGAGTAGCAGGAAAGACACACTACACAGTGCTTCAGTGATAGAGCTCTCTGAACTCTCCAAGTTTTACTATAAGTTGGAGAAAAAACTGTCCAGAGTAACTGATCTAAAATCAGGGCAAAGGGTTGAGGTCCCAAGCAGCAAGAATACAGAAAGGGTTCACGAAGTTCAGAAGGATATTTTGCTTGTGAGAAGCTCTGGGACCGTCCCTTTCTCGGTACTGCGTTTCATTCATCACACTATGGCCTCAGAGGGTACTGAGTTTCAGTTCACATGGTTGTTCCCGATTCAGCAGGGTCAAAACTGGTATCTTCCTGCAATTTAAGACTTAAGCCAACTACCCTCAACTGAACAGCGACCAAATGATTTAAGGATCATTAACATTCAGACTCTTAAAAAAAAAAAAAAAAAAAGGCAGCTCTACTGGGCAACTTGGAATGTGGAGTGTACTCGGGAATGATGAAGAGAGTTGCAACACGTATTTATCCCCTTCTTTCACTTGCCAAGGCCAGAGGAACTCAAGGCCCAATGACTTCCAGGTGGTGACAGCAGAGGACACAGTAGCATCGTGGGGACAACTAGTGCTGGCCAACGGCCCGACTTGACCTTCACCCGGCTTCCGCTGTAGTTCCTCATTTGCAGGAGGCAAAGACCAAGCATCACCCCAGCAGGCAAGATATTCGCCAGAACAGTAGCTTGAGTTCATGTTTCTTCTTCTCTTGATTCTGTCATTTGAAACTGGGGCTTGATTCTCATTTGCCCCCATCCCCCAGGTTTGCCACTTCAGGAGTAGGAATTTATGACCATGGGTCCACGCCTTCCTAAGATTGCCTTTTCAGAACTGGTGCCTATTTCTTATTCTCTCAATGACTTTTCCCCTGGATCTTCTTATTACATACAGATGGCTAGAAAGTACAAGGTTTACATAATCAAAAACAAAACAACAAAATCAAAAAATGAGAAATAGAAACAAAAACCTCATGAGATTTATTTTTGTTATGTTGGGTTGTCAGCTTCTGTGTTTGATGTCACAGAAGAGAAGGGATTTGTGGTCCTGATGTTTATAAACCTCTGAAAGGGTTGGCTTAAAAGGAAAAGGATGTATGATGTGAGCAGAAAATTCTCAAGGAGATACAGGGTTCATTTTCTGCTGCAGAGGGGACGGCTACTCCCACCATGTGTGGAATGAGGTTCAGGTAGGACTTTTAGTAATGTGTCAGCATTCAGATAAACCCGCCTCTCGTGCCTTCATGCATCCTTGTTTTTAGATTCCTTCTAATAAAGACCCTGGTGAAGTGCTGTGGGTTGCCCTCAGATAAGCGTTTTTAAAATGGTGACCTTTCCTCTTCCGTGCCTAAGCAGGACCTGAGAAAAGATATGAGGGAAAAGCTCCTGTCACCTTCCTGGCTGGCCCAGACTTGTGTTCTCAGTTTTATCTGTTGAGCAAATGAATCAATTGACCTATCAGCTTGAACAGAAATTTTGTTCAGGCAAAACTATCTGGTGAAGAATAGTGTTTTATGTTTCTGGAGGAAAATATTACACTGTAGAGGCCACATGATTTTAAAAAGTCAATAGTGACCCTTAAAATACTTCATTCAATGTCAACGTTGTTTTAAACAATAAACGTATATGCATACTCACATATAATCACATGAGTACATAATATATAAATTTTATAAAGGGTTAATTCTTTGGTTAGGCTTCCTTTTTATTGGAATGTGTTGTCTGGTGTTATGTTTCAAAACATAGCAAGTTTAGAACATATTAAATGGGCAAAGGAGCCTTTTGAAAGGGATGCCAATGATTATATCCCACCAAATAAAACAAGAAACCAGGAGAACATATCATTATAAATAAATAATTTAATAAAAAAATAGAAAAACAAAAAAGAAAGGAGCTACTTCTTGTAGGATAATTCCACCTAACAAATGCACTAAGTAATGATAAAAACAGAAGAACCACCATTTGGCATAGGGGAATAATTCATTAGTAAAGGCTAGAATAAGTATGCTAAAGCATGAAGGAAAAAGCTATTTACATGGTCCCAATGAATCTCATTCACTACGAAAAGATAAACAGAGAAACAACAGACACACTTTAACCAAGTTATTAAAGTTAACATGGCCACAAGACCCACAGGACTCCTGGTAGGCTATGCTGAGAGAGACACGTCTTACTCTGTGGTATTCTTGCCAAAATCTACAACATGAATTGAATCATGAGGAAATGTCAGGCAAACCAAATGCACCGGTCTACCAAATAACTGAATTTTAGAGAGTACTGACTCTCTAAAACTCTCAAGGACTTCTAAGACAAAGACAAAGAACAGTTATAGATTAAAGGACACCAAGGAGACATCAAAGCGAAATGCAGTACACAACACTACTTTAGATCCTGGAGCAGAAAAAGAACATTACTAATAATTGGTAAAGTCTGAGTCAGTCCTACAGTTTAGTTCCCATATTATCAAGTTATGGTTTTAACATTTAGCACATCAGATGCAATTTATACGGTAATAATTTTTTCAATGAGTTTAAAATTCTGTCAGTCATTTCAAAAGTAAAAATTTTTTAAAGATACAACTCAATAAGAAAATCTGTTTTTAAAATCTGTCTGAATAGACAATTCAAGGAAAATAGTGTGTGAACATATACTCAACATCATTTGTCAGTAGGGAATTTCAAGCTGAAATATTGAGGTAACACTGCATGGCTATTTGAATAAAATCCAAAAGACTGACAATACCAACTGCTGCCAAACATGTGAAGAAACAGGTATTCCCCTAGGTTGCTGTTGTGAATGTAAACTGGTAGAACCACTTTGAAAGACAGTTCAACAGTTTCTTACAAAATTAACACTTACTCAAATGACATGAAAATTCTTGTCCACACAAACACTTGCAGGAAAGCAGCCTTATTCTCAGTCACCAAAGCCTAATAACCAAGATGGCCTTCAACAAGTCAATGGATAAACCAACTGTGGTGTATTCATGCAGTGGATTATTTAGAAAAAAAAAAAAAAAACAAACATATATATATACATATATATATATATATATATATATATATACATATATATATGTATATATATTTATAGGAGCTGCCAAGCCCTGAAAAAGTCATATACTGGGGCGCCTGGGTGGCTCAGTGGATTAAGCCGCTGCCTTCGGCTCAGGTCATGATCTCGGGGTCCTGGGATCGAGCCCCGCATCGGGCTCTCTGCTCTGCAGGGAGCCTGCTTCCTCCTCTGTCTCTGCCTGCCTCTCTGCCTACTTGTGATCTCTCTCTGTCAAATAAATAAATAAAATCTTTAAAAAAAAAAAGTCATATATTGCATGATTACTATAGGACATTTTGGATGAGACAAACTAGAGAGGCTATGAAAAGATCAGTGGTTGCCTGGTGTTTGGGAGAAGGGTTTTGGGAGAGCACGTCTGGCAACAGATGGCTTGGTTCTCACTTCAGAAATAGGTCATTCAAGCACTTTCTTTTCTAAATAAACTCGAATGTTGAATGAATTCCCAAAAGCATCTAAGAACAATGAGAAAGAATGGCCTATTAAAATTCAAGAATAAAATACCATCTAGTGATACAGCATGGAAGATAAGATGTGCTGGGTTGTTGAACTCTGCTGAAAGATGAAAAAGGATACAGGCAGGGGACTATAAGGACACATAACCAAGTCTATCCTGTACTTGTCTGCACCAAAATCTAGACATTGGGGAAATGGAGAGAAGAGGAGATGGGCTGCAAGGTCACAGACTTGCTCTAAGCAAGAGGGTCTGCCTGTCGGATGCCCCAACGAGCCTGAGGACCAGAAACTGAAGGTGAGGAGGTACAGAGGTACATGAACCTGTCACATGACTTAAGATTGGTTGTCCTCTTCGTCCTTCATGAGGACATCCTTCTTCTGGAGACCTTATCAGTAGTTAGAATTTTATTTAATAGTTGAATTCATCCTGCATGTCCTTCATCCAGAGACGTTATCAGTAGTTAGAATTTTATTTAATAATTGAATATGAAACTAAATAGGACATTGAATATGAAAACAAGATAATGAAAACCAATATACTAGACTAACGAAAACCCATCTCAAACAGAATAGTCAAATAAGTCAAAAAGGAAAAAAGAGTGGATTTCTTCACTTGGAAGAATGAACAAAAATTAAAATATTTTCTCTATCAAGAATTTAGAATTAACTGAAACTAGATTTTAGGTCTACCAACTTCCCCATTTCTCTGCTGCAGACACACATGGATTTGAATTCCAGCTTCGCCGCACCCTAGCTATGTAACCACAGGAAAATTATTTAAGTTACCTAAAAAGGTTATTGATGCCTCTTCATAACAAGGATAAAAGGACTTGTTACTTCGTAAGTCTGTTCTTAAAAGATAATGCATGTAATTCATTTAAAACTGTGACCATAGTAACTATACCAAAGAAAAAATTTACTGATTTATACTTTTATTTCCCCAAACTACGAGATGAAGTCAATGAGAATTACATAGCTAGAAAATAAAACACAGTAGGCATCTACTAAATTCTGCTTCATTTTCTATTAAGAATATTTTTTTAAAGTTAGTGTTTCCATATGTTCCTAGAAAGATCTCCAGATAAACTCTTATAATACATATCAGTAATATTTTATACCAGTAGGCATCTAAAGTCCTAACAGTGATGAGAGATGGAATGGGGATGAAGATATGAAAAGGCATCAGAGGGCATTTCCTCAGGTATAATTATACACATTTGATCTCACAAGCTAAAAAGGAAATATGTGTTAATATAGACAGACAATTCAGCACAAACTGGTAAAAAAAAAATCAATCCTAGGAGATACTTTCCAAGGTGAGTATTTTCATTTGAAAGTCTTTAGAAATGTGAGACTCTTAGCTATTAATTGAGGTTTTAACATGATTCTAATGTTACAGAGCACTTACAATGTTTTCTCTAGCCTGAGTGTTAAGGTGAATATTCCTGATTCCCATTGCGAGCATTATCTAGGAGGGCTATCACATAAATACTGCACTAACATTACAGACATTGTCATTCTTTCCTCAGGAAAAATAGATGCGCCTTCTGACGCTTGGTCAAGAATTAGAACATCCACCCTACAGTGCAGATTCTATTATTCCTTCAACTCCCATCACCTGACTGGATAGCAAGGTGTTTGCATTAAATCCAAAAGTGCACACGATCCTATGTACAATAATGATATTTAAAACAAAACTTACAAAACCACCTTTGAAAGTGTGGACCATAAAGCGACCTAAATGGAAAGAAGGTTTCCACATTTCACTCGCTGCGGACAAATGCTGACTCTAGGTATATACGCATTAACAATACCCAGGCATATTGTGAGACTCAGAGTAACCACTAAACTAGCAAGTTCACTTACAAACATTTAGCCAAATCTTTAGTTTTCAAAACCTCCAAGACAGCTTAAAGTCCTCTTGCCCTGCCTAATATCTATGGATTCTTCACGGGCCAAATGAAGCTCCTTTTCTGAAATGTTCTCTGGTCACCCCAATGTTTGAAGATGAAATTCCGTAGGAGACATAATTTATCCCACTCATTTCAAAGATACTGTAAGATATAATAAATTGTTTTCTTTTATATAAATGTATCCTCCCAACTACTTTAAAAACCTAGGATTACTGTAAAATTTTGCCATCTTTGCGAATCCTTGGCCCTTGTTCAATAACTACTTGATAACCATTAAGTGAATGGATGCCAGTTCTTGACTGGAACCTAAATATCATCTAATGAAAACCACTCATGCTTCAGAAATGAGGCCAGTGAATTATTTGTAAGATCATGGGGCATAAAAAGCAAGTAATGCCAAGTGTTTAAGACCTTACTTACGCAATAAGATCTTAGCAGGATACAGAAAGATGGTCCAGTTACCCTTACGTGTAACAACATCAGACCCAGAAGCTGGAGGGAAGATGTAGCCCTGGTGTAAGTTATGCTACCTGAGGTTTAGAAGAAACTGGAAAGCTTGAATCATCAGATAAATGTTGCATGACAAGATCTGAAAAGAGACTAGTACCAACCATGAAATGGTCATTTCCTCTGTACCCAAGGTTAGCGTAAACGTCACTACATTTTAAATGCTCTGTATCTACAGGATGTTGTAAAGAGATTAGTTCGTATTTGCAAAGTACAGTAACAAATTCTCCAACTTAACTATAAGTAAAAATTGAATAGATTCATCCTTATCCATTCCATTCTAATTAGCACATAAGGCAATGCATAACCCTCCCAAAGGTACTACAGTATTAGTTTTATAAATAGAGGTTACCAAAAGAATAGAATTTCCCCCACCACATACACTAGACCTGTGAATGAGGAAATGTAAATATAGATGGAAACAGAATTTTAATCAAGTGCCTATCACATCAAATGACTAAAGAGGCAATAAAAGAAGGATGAGGACATAGAAATATTCATTTCCATAAAATATATAAATATATATATGTAAGATATATATATATATATACACCAATATATAAAGTAGACAGAAGAAGTGAAATTATTAGCTGAATGTGCAAGGAAGCACTGGAGTTAGTATTTAATTCTTCTGAAGTCGGAGCAGATACAGATTTCCATTTTACTTCTGTGGAAGGACTGACCTAGAGCTTTGCTTATGAAAGATGCCGTTTGCACAGTACGTGTTTCCCGTTTCAGGATGTGTTAAAGAGGGATACAAATCAGAGCGAAATGAGCAAACCTCGGAATGGAGACAGCTACATATCTGTCCTTGGAAGTCACAGATGGTGACTGTGGGTTTTATTTTGCATCATGTTTTCAGCTGAAATTAAGGGCAAATAATATAATGCTCCCTGAGAAATAGCAAATGGGAAATTGAATCTGAGACGTAGCATGATCTTTAATATCTTTAACCTAAAGCATTCTTTCTACATTTTTCATACGCTTTGATCCGCAAAGCATGCAAAAGAACTGAAGTGCTAAAATACAGCCAGTAGAGGTAGAAAGACAACTCAAAGACTTCCTTCTTCACCCGCACTGTAGATTTCTAAATAAAAGCTATCTAAATGATTCTTTGCAGAAATCTGAGAAAACTATGGAGGAAAAAGGACATGAGAATTTTAGCTTTCCCGCACCTCCTAAACATGAAATTTGTTACTGATTTAAGCCAGTGCTGATTCATGTTCCTTTGGGTAGATGTCGGTTCCTGCCGAAGTAGTCTGAGGTAGGTATTAGCTACCCACTGCCACGTTAGGGGAAATGCTACCTTTGGACAATTCTGTAAGACAAACTGGCATTAACTAGCTACGTACTTACTAGAAATCAAGCCCAAAAGATAGTCTTACAACCCATCCGTAAGCTGGATAAAGCTTCAGGTTTCTACCCTTCTAACTGCTCTATACATTACATTAGTGCTTACATTAACTTTTCACTTAGGGCAATCACCAAAATCCAGAGGCAAAATTCCCTCACCTTATGGCTCGGACAAGACAATCAGAACCATCCGGCTTATTTGGCTGGATACTCATTTAGAGATGTATCCCAGAGCCCTGTTCCTACAGGTTAAAGATGGAAGCCTCAATCTGCCCCCCCCTCAATCCCTGTGTAGGTGGGAACATCTAAATTATTTTTAATGGATACAAATATTTACAATATTATTAATGTCACCAAGAACCCATTTCTGAAATTCATTATGTTAATAATAAATCGTTTTCTACAAAAGCTCATTTCTCACATTATGTGCTTCCTGACTAGATCCACTCTTATATGAGCTGATTTGCCCCTAGGTGACAAACATACAATTTTACACTGCTCATGCTGAAACACACTTAAACGACAATCATGATGACAGCATCTTCTCTTGTTGTAAAAGGAACTCGGGTGCAAGTTACAGAAAAACTTGATATTGAAGAATTTTTTAAAAAGTTTTAAAACTAAACTAATCGAAGTATAATATGTAATCACTTAACATTGTCATTCTGCTCTTTGACAAATCTACGTGCGCGCGCACACACACACACACGTGTATAGAAGTACACTCAGACACACGGGGTATTGAGCGACCACATTCTTTACCACAGCTGTGTCTACAAACCACATTAATATGCGTAACCAAATTTCACTATCTTATGAGCACCACCTGTATGCGCTGGACCTTAAGACTTCCTTGTTTTAAGGACTCTTCTGGCTCCATTATTTCTCGAGTCTCTCAAGGTTCCTCCTATGGCATCCATTTTCGTTACTCTGCTCTATTTTCTTGTCACTTGACTTAAGACTATTAACCTTATTTCAGTCTATTAACTCTCAATTTTAGAATGTATTTCCCACCACAGGGCAACTGTGGCCGACATCTGGTCGCAGAGGAGATTAATTCACTCCTGTATTAATTTCACAAATATCTGTTCAGTCCCCACGAGGTTGCACACACCTTTCCAGGCCCTGGGGCCCCAGAAAATGAAACATAACAGCTGTTATTTCATGGAACTCGCGTTCCGTTGAGATTGGGGAGGAGGAGTTAAAGTAAAGGTGAAAAGAGGTGTCATGTGATCTCGCGAGAATAGAGAGAAGTTAAAACGGGAAGTGTAATGGGAAGCACTGGGATTAAGGGAGTTGGTTCAGAGGTGAGATGGGAGTCAACCCTTAAGTCATAAGGGGCGGTGATACGCAGGTACCTGAACAGCAGGTGCACGCGCATCATCTCCTGTCTGGAGCACCTGCGCTGGGTTCAGGGAATACCAAACAGGCTGTGGACCTGGACCAAAATGAGCTAGCCACGGGGGAGGACTGGAGTCCACACTTCACAGGGCTTTGTCAGCCACTGAGGATGCTGCCTTTTCCGCTAGATAAGAGAGACCCCCCGGAGGGTTCTCATGAGAGAAGTGACATTTACCTGGCTTTCCCTTAAGATCAATTTGGCTTCTGTATTGAGCATATCAACAGGTCAAAGACCAAGCAAACTCTTGGGCTAGTCAAAGCTAAAGGAAGATACTGACTAAGGTGACAGATACGGAGTAAGGTGAGAGATCCATAAAAATGGATAATGGGACTGTGTCACAAATACATTTTTAAAAGTAGACTTACCAGTGCATCACATATAGGAGCTAATAAAGGGAAAATTACATCTGATCCTATTGTTTTGGGTATGATAACAAGATGAGAGTCACCATTCACTGGAATTGGATGACTTTAAGGTGTGAGACTGAGATTATCAAGAGGAGGAGGAACTGAAGATAAAATAAGAAGAGATCCAGAGACTAACTCTTGGGGATCTCCAATATTTAAAGAAAGAAATAAAAAGAAGGACCCAACAAACAAGACTGAAAAAGAGCAGCCGGATTGCTAAGAAGAGATCCAGAGACTAACTCTTGGGGATCTCCAATATTTAAAGAAAGAAAGAAAAAGAAGGACCCAACAAACAAGACTGAAAAAGAGCAGCCGGATTGCTAAGAAGATGATCAGGAGAATGTAACTGCCCTTGTCTCCCCATCCAAGTCTCTTCCCCGGAGCACAGCTCAGATCAGATTTTATTGTGTTATTCCGCCTTACTAAAAGCACAAGGATAAGAGAATTCAAGGTATAAACAAAGGATGAAACAGGAATGGCTACACTGGCTGATGGACTACACGACGTCACATGCAAAGCCAGCCTCGTGGGACACTCTGGTTCCAGGTTACCACGAACACTCAGCTCTCCTGTATGCACAATGCTCTGCCCCTGCCCCCCACACCTCGGGGGAACCCTGGAGCAGGCCCAGACTCCCCGAAATAAGACCAAAGAGATGATGAGACAAGAGGGGAAATGAATTGCATCAACATGTAAGTCTATAACATTTAATTTCCAAAAACCTCACTTCTTAAAATTCAGAGCAGGTTTCTCTCCACGCAGACTAACAGCAGGAGTCTAGTCTTCCTTCAGATGCACCTGTGGACCTTACTTTCTGGCTTACTTTCAGAATATGTATTCAGAACACAATAGACCACCATCACTGTAAGGAGTAAGCCTGGAGTAAAGGGCAGAAGTGCTGTCTGCTTGTATTTCCCATGCGAAGTTAGAAAATCCAAGGAAAGAGAATTGCTGTAGCATTAGCATTGCTCCAAGTCCCTGTTACACGGTCTTTGATATCACAACACGGACATACCGCTGGTCCAGCTCTAGTCCTTCCTCTTGCCTTCTACGAAGGTGAGGATATAATTTCTGTCCTGCAGTCTTACAGGCCTCTGCTGCTCGTCTCCTGCACAAACAGCCTCACTTAGCAGCTACCAATTCAGACTCAGGGAAGACACTTCTCCACTGGGAACACAGCCTGCGTGGGGTACAGCGATGTGTCCGTCAAAGGATCACTGCTGGGGGAGGCCCTTAGTAAAAGCCCCTTTTATAGGCTTAAGCCTTCTCCCTATTCAGCATCCTCTTACCGTTTTATCTTTCCTCTTTCACTGGAAGAAAGATGAAGGTGACAAGTTGATATTGTTCACTACTATTCTAACTCAAGTAGACTTTTGCATACTTTTTAAAGAAAAAAAAACTTGCCTTATTGCAATAAATGAGCATATAGCGTTCTGTGAAATAAGCACTGCTGTGAGAAATCACTTTTCAAAACTCATGCCAACTTGTTTCATAGTAGCTCTAAAGTGCATCCATCCATTCATGAACCGGTGCCAGGCCCTCCTTTCAGCACGAGGAATAATGCAGCAAATGAAGCAGACACTTTTCCTCTTCTAAATGATATCCTAACAGAGAGAAGCAAGCACCCACGAATCTTAATAGTTGTCTAAGCAGAACTCAGCACAGGCTCTCATTTATGCCTCCAAATAGATGAAGTGAGACATCGGGAGTGTGTTGCTACCGGCCCTCACTGAGTTAAGGAGTACGTGAACGGTTGCACAGCACACTTCCCCCTCCAAGGCAGCAGAGTCCTAGCCTCCTGGGGCCCAAGCAGAGAGCCAGAAACCTGCCAGCTGCCACACCATGAACACACACTGCCTTTGTGTCCCAGCCGCTGGACGTCAGCGGACAGAGAGAGGAAAATACGTGCCCAAGGGGGCTCAGCGGCCAGAGACAAGGATGAGCAAGCAGCAGCCTCTGGACAGAATCCGAAAGGGAGCGATCTGCTGGAAGAGGTGGGATGAACATCACAGATGGCCAGGCAGACCGCACAAGCAATGCCATGCACGTGATTATAATGTATTTGTCACAGGGTGAAGGTTGTGTGAAGGTAGCAAAGACTCAGCGACTCTGTCACCCAAAAAACTCCAACTGAGAAAGACTCCATCCAGTTATCAAACACTCAGAAAGGAAATCTGAAATAACCAAGGGAGAAAACCAGGAGGAACTGTATTTGGTTACATCAAAAAGGACGAGAATATTCTGAGAGTTAATATAAATGCTAAATAAGGAGTCCTGATTTTTTTAAAACACATTCCAAGTACATTCTCCTAATATTTTAAAAGTAAAAGAATTAAAATATCAGAACAAAACTCAGCTTTGGGGCCACAGAGAAAGGGAGGAAATAGAAGTATTTCAAAGTGTTCAGGGAGTAGAAAAGGCAGCAGGAGGAAGTTATCTTATGAGAAAGATCACCTTTCTAGGTTGAAAAAAAAAAGAGTGAAAATCGGTGCCCTGCAGTCATTTTCTTTCCACATTCTGGTAAAGAAATACACAGGATTCCGGACTGTGGAAAAGGGAAGGTGACCAACCAGACAGAAGACCATACAATATATCTCCAAGCAAGAATACTTCTGACAGTGAAAAGGTTTTGGAAATGATTATCCAGGATGATGGGCACCAATGGGACTTTCAAAGGGTCACCTAGGGAGACCACCTAATCAACCAAAAAGGAATAGAATAGTATTAGGGGGAAAAAAATAGACAAGGGAAACCAGAGTAACACAATAAAGAATAAAATTAAGTACTGGCGATTCACAGACCTGTACCCCTGGGGATAAAAATACATTATATGTTTATAGAAAAAATAAGAAATTTTTAAAAAAGTAAAGAATAAAATCAAGTGTGTTTAGTTTTACATACGTGAGCAGAAAAATAAACCAACTCAAAGACAAACTGTAACACTGCTTAAAAAAAAACAACAGCTTTTTATGGGAAGGGTCACAAAAGAAAGGCTAAAAAGAGTGGAATGGAAAACTGGGTTCCAAGAAAGTGAAACAAAAAGCAGAAGTGGTAATGTTGTGGTCAGCAAAATAGAATCAAGGTCAGAAGCATGTTCAAGAGAAGCAAGGTCACACATGTTCAAGAGAAGTCCTCTAGGGAAGGAGAAACAAGCTCCAGGAAGGAAATCTGCAGCAGCCCAAATCCATGAAACCAAAGAGCAGTTACACAGATTAAACAACAACGCTTATGTAAGCAAAGAACACTCAGAAAAGATACAACTTAGTGGAGATTTCAATACAGGTCTCCAGAAGACAAGAAGAACAAATGCAACCGAACAAAAAGGGAACTGAATGGTATAATGAACAAATCTGAATACACAGGCTCCTAATGTGCACAGCTACGTTTAAGAGTCTACAGAAGATCTTAACACTTAACCCTGTATGTTGGCTACAGGTAACAAATAAGATAGTTTCTAGTTCACTTTCTCTGGTAGAATTAAAAAAATTATAAATGTAATCTAAAAGGTTACCAAATATATTAACTATTTTGATATTTAATACTTGCTCTTAAATTATTCAGAATCCAAAAGGAAATAAACATTGATACAACAATAGCTGTTCTCACAGGAAATATTCAGCTATAAAATCTCATTTAAAAAAAAATAAAACTACGGGGTGCTTGGGTGGCTCAGTGAGTTAAAGCCTCTGCCTTTGGCTCAGGTCATGATCCCAAGGTCCTGGGATCGAGCCCCGCATCAGGTTCTATGCTCAGCAGGGAGCCTGCTTCACCCTCTCTCTCTGCCTGCCTTTCTGCCTACTTGTGATCTCTGTCAAATAAATAAATAAAATCGTTTAAAAAAACTTAAAATAAAGGCAATCAGTACTTACACTAAGCAAAAAATGGAAAACAAAAGAAGCAAAGGAAATATAGCCAAAAATTGAAATTAATGAATTAAAATTCATCAATACAAATTGATGAAACAGATTTTTACCAAATAGAAAAAATGTAATCAAAGTTTTTTTTTAATGAAGATTTATTAACTTACATAAAGTCCTATAAACTGCATTAAGGAAAAGACTAACATTGTTGGATTATAAGGGGTAGAGGAAGTAATTGGACTGTTGCTAGTAAGAGAGATCCCAAGGAAAAGAGAGAAACAAAAAGAAAAAAGAAAACCTCTTCAAAGTAACTTTTTTAGTAATCCTAATAGCAATAGTTACAAAATATTAAACAGATGGAGAAGTAATACACTAATGCAGAGTATCATTAAACAACGATTTTAACAATGTTAAAAAGAATAAGACTTGAATTCTCTTGATCCATACAATTGCATTATTTGTATCAATCTTAACAACCACATTACACTACTATATCCACATTTAACAGATAAATAAACTGAAGCACAGGGAAGTTGAGTAGTTGCCCAAGGTCACAAGGCTATTAAGTGGTAGATTCACAACTGAAACTCAGACATGCTTCAATGGGCAGGATCTCCATTACATCAGAGTTTTAGTAATAAATAAATAAATAAATAAAAATTTTTTAAAAGTGACTCCATAAACAGAATTTTATAGAAATCTGTGAACAGAATTGATCTGGATACTATTTTAAGTGCTTACAAACTATTATAATGTTAAAATGAAATGATAATAGAGACAGTAAATAAATGCATAATTTCCTTCACTCATACAAATGTGTTCTTAGGGCTTGTTTCCATGCCTGATATGTTATATGAGATGTGCCTTTAACCTTTCTAGTCCATCTCAAGTCAATCCTTTCAACAGCTCAGGCCAGTCTCTAATACACATAGGCCAATATTCACTACTTTTTCAGGCCAGGAGAGAGCAGAGTGGATGGCAGAATAATCTAACTTCTTCCTCTCTGGTCCAGGACCAATAGTCCCAGCAGCACTGGGAACCTGTTAGAACTAAACAATCTCGGGCCCCCACCCCTACATATGGAATCAGAATCTGCATTTTAACAAGGTTTCCAAAGCTTTAGAGGTCTTCAGCTTTAGCTTGCACAGTTTTTCATACTGAATTTCATCTTTCAAAAAGATTAATGCTTGGATCCCAGTATACAGAGATTCTGATTTAACTGTGGCTGTGCATTAAGATATTTACAACTTCCCCGAGAGATTCTAATGTACAGCCACTGTCCACTCCTCTTTCCCCCACTTTATTCTGGTCTTCCTCCTCCTTCCTTCCTGCCACCCCCATTGGGTTTTCTCCAGGTCCTCCAGGGTTGAAGCTATGGACAGAGAGAAGGGCAGAGAACATCTTAACCAGGGGCAGAGATGAAATAGGGTGTTGGTGCCTCTAGGAGTGGCAGATTTCCAAGGGGCTTCTCAGTCTCAGCATGTTTCATGCCATGACACGCCTCAGATACACCCCCACTGAGCCCCTCCGACTTCACTCTGTCCTGGGTGGCACGGCATTTCAGCTGGCCCACACTTACCGTCTCTCCGAGAATGCCTCCAGCCTCTTGTGCCTGAAGCTGCCTTGCCCCATTCTGGGCAAAGTCTCTAGGGTTGCAACCAGAATGTTGCATTGCATAATGCACTTCTGGTCCCCAGAGAACAAACATCTGTGCTGCTCGCAGCCATTAGTCACTGGGATATACCAGTCACTTTGCTTAGTAGATCTAGGGGGAAAAAACACCATCCCTCTCTAGGCTTTGGTTGACGGCAAGCATGTCCATCCATGACTGTGTTGGGGGTGGAAATAATGGAGAAGATGGTAGTGTGTGCAGAACAGGTGTCCGAGCTAACCATGCTCGCCAAAACAATTCTCTCCTCCACCTCTTTAACTTTATACATCCAAAGGGCTAAGGTTTGCTAAAAAAGCATGCCATTTCACTATGTCCCATTTCACATCTGTGTGCCCTGCTGCCAGTGATCGATCACCTTTTTTTTAAAAAATATGAGTGTACCTGGCACCTATTATATGGCTTGGTACCCAGCTGCAACTGAGCCCATCAAGAGTTCCATTCCAGGGGCTCCTGGGTGGCTCAGTAAGTGCCTCAGGTCCAGCTTTCTGTTTCAGCTCTGGTTGTGATCTCAAGGTCCTGAGATGGAGCCCCGCATGGGGCTCGCTACTCATCCCAGAGTCGGCTTGAGCTGCTCTCTCCTTCTGCCCTTCCCCCCAAAATAAGTAAATAAAATATTTTTAAAAATTAGAAAAGACTGCCATTACAGGGACAACAAGAAATTAAAGGATGGATGACTGATCATTAAAAGTCTTTTTAGCATTAGCTGATAAAGTAACAGGAAATTGAAAATGACACCGTTTAAATATGCAGGGGAAAAAGATTTACTATAAGGAAGGTTGTAAGTGGCACAACATTAAAGGCATTTCAGTTAAAATCCAGAAGTGGGTAAGGAAAACATCTATACTGCAGTTACTGTTCAGCGCAATATTCTAAGTTCTAATAAATTCCATGATAGGACAAGAGTTAAATAATCAGCATAATCATTGGGGGAAAAGATAGGCTTCCAATGATGATACATCTATAATTTAAAAGATCAAACTGTAGATGGGAAAAAAACCATGAATATTGATACCTAGTGAAGGACTAAAATTAAACATTCCAACATGAAAAACAGTTTTTTAAACTGTGTTGTATTTGCACATATGTATCTACCAGTTTACAACAGAAGTTTGAATTACTAAGAAATGGCTTATTCATAATATATGAAAAATGTAAGTTACTGAATATATAAAAATGTATGCAAATGGAAAGGCATCAAATGTTCACTGTAAAATATTATTAAGCTACAAAAAATTTACATAGATAAATTGATCTTAAAATTCATATTGAAGAAGAAAGAACAGTCAAGAAAAATCTGACAGTGAGCACCTGGGTGGCTCAGTTGGTTAAGTGACTGCCTTCGGCTCAGATCATGATCCCGGAGTCCCAGGATCGAGTCCTGCATCAGGCTCCCAGCTCCATAGGGAGTCCACTTCTCCCTCTGACTTTCTCCCCTCTCATGCTCTTTCTCACTTTCTCTCTCAAATAAAAAAAATAAAATCTTTTTAAAAAATCTTACATGGGGGGCCTTGGTGGCTCAGTGGGTTAAAGCCTCTGCCTTCAGCTTGGGTCATGATCTCAGGGTCCTGGGATTGAGCCCCACATTAGGCTCTCTGCTCAGCGGGGAGCCTGCTTCTGCCTCTCTGCCTACTTGTGATCTCTGTCAAATAAATAAAATACTAAAAAAAAATCTGACAGTGAAAAATATGGTCAGGAACTTGCCTCAAAAGATACTGAAATATATTATAAATATGTTATAATTAAATCATGATAGAATTGCCATTATTGGACCCTATGGAACTGCCCTTAGAAAAATAAGAAGTGGAACACAATAGACCATACAGAAATATATCCCAACAAATTATCAATACAACAGAGAACATATCAATACAGTGAAGAAAGTTTGGCTCAAGTACTAAATAGTGCCAACAGGACACATCAGAAGAAAATTAACATACAGACTTTTCTTATTTTATATGTCTCCTGTATATATTTCAGCTGGAGATGCATATGTATTCAGACGAATTACTTAAAAAGGAAAAAAAAAATCTTCAAAGAAAACCAGAAAGCTGTATTCACTCTACTATTGGAAAACTGGAAAGCTTAGAATCTATAAAATAAAATTACATAAAGATATGTATCTTTGTCAGGTTTACAAAAATACTTTTGTAATACAGGCAGAAGATAGAGTAAACAAATAAATATGCAACAAGTTCTTATAAACTAAAAACAACCAAAAATAAAAACGAATAGGAACGGAAAATGCAATAGTTCAAATCAAACTTGCCAATAAAATATGAAAAATGCTAAATATGAAAAACAGTATTTGAGAAATAAAGAGAACTGCATGATGTCAGGTTGCATAATGTCTAAAAATCTAAGAGAAGAGCATGTCAGGCCCAAGAAACAGCAAG
Source organism: Meles meles (assembly GCF_922984935.1). Classification (NCBI taxonomy): domain Eukaryota; kingdom Metazoa; phylum Chordata; class Mammalia; order Carnivora; family Mustelidae; genus Meles; species Meles meles. The sequence continues at coordinate 89,273,307 of NC_060077.1, read as the reverse complement.
TGCAAAGGCCCTGAGACAGGGGCATGCCTGGTATGTTGGACAAAGTAATATGCCAAGTGTGATGAAAGAATAAAAAAGCATGAAGGAGACAAGTAAAGACACAATCAAAGAGACAGTAAGGACCCGCAGCACAGAAGACTTTGCAAGTGATAGGAAGGTGTGGAGTTCACTCCAAATGCACCAGAAGACCTTCGAAAGAAAGGACATAACATGGTTTCACATTTTAAAAGAAATGCTCTGATAACTGTGTGGGAAACAAGAACAAATCAGAGCATATGGATGCAAACAGATCAAGAGATGTCAGACTCTCAGGACAAAGAGGACAACAGCCCAGGAGACCCGGTAGCCGAAGTTTCCTGAGCACCCGCCTACAGAGCACAAGAACTAGGGTGTGGCTCCACAGGATAGAACAAATTCAGCTTCACACGGTGTCACAAACTGTCTCCCAAACCATACTAACAGACAATTCCACCATCGGTAAATAAGAGTTCCGTATCGCTGTGGGATCCCTGATAGTATCGATTTCCTGTTTTGTTTTGTTTTTTTAATCTAGTAAAACTAAATTCTTCCCTCATTTTCTATGATGTGCATTTCCCTAGTTACGAAGGAGACTGAACACCTGGCTTTATTGTCCTCTGCTATGAAATCATTTTTTATATTCTGCCAACCTTTCAACAGACCATTTTTTTGCTTCCTTTCATAGTTTTAAGAACTGCATATTGGGGCGCCTGGGTGGTTCAGTCAGTTGAGAGTCTGTCTTCTGCTCCGGTTGTGATCCCAGGGTCCTGGGTTCAAGCCCCGCATCAGGCCACCTCCTCAGCGGGGAACCTGCTTCTCCCTCCCCCTCTGCCTCCTGCTCTGCCTACTTGTGCTTCTCTGTGCCAAGTAAATAGATTAAAGAAAAAAAAGACAATGACGACCTGCATATTTATCAACAATGCAGGTTGTAAACAATGTTTCAGAGTTTTGCTTTTTCTTCTATGATTCCCTCTAAATGGGTCTTGTTCAAGAAAGCATTCCCTCACCCATGCGACCAACACCAAACCTATGTGCATTGAGGGTCTTTGTGTGCACAGACCTCTCTAAATAACTTCCGGACATAATTATTAGCAATTGATAATGTCTTGCTTTCCGGTACCTTCAACACTCACTTTTTATTCCAAAATTGCATTTTGTGGGGATATTAGTTTGCTTACTTTGAGGGCTTTGCTATTCCATATCATTGCAGTTAAAATTGCATTAGAACTACAAAAACTCTGAAGAATTAAAATTGAATAGCTCACCATTTAGTTGTATCATTTTTAATGGTTTTCAAAGAAGTTTTTAAACTTCCTTCATCACAATCTGGTACTTTTCAGATTTTTTCTTTACTCTTTTTTGTTGCCTTAAAATTGTATTTTATAGTTACATTAAAATATCTTTCTCATATGTATAGACTGAATGCACTTGATGCCATTATTTAGCAAACTGCTTTAATCTTAGCAATGTAAGTTTATATTCTTGTGTTTTCTCTGTTGATAATCTTCTACAAATATTTCCTCCTCCTTTGCAGCCCTTCCATTTTTTTTTTTTTTTTTTTTTTTTTTTTTTTTGTCATTTTACTTCAGTGACTAGTACCTCCCAAGGAAATGTTGAATATGAGCTCTGGTAACAGGCATCATTTTCTTTATTTAATAATTTCGAAGTAACATTTTTAAGTGTTTTATCATTAAGAACCACCTAAAAACTTTTAGTAACCATTCTTTTCCAGATTAAGTTCACATCTAATCCTATTACATAAAGAATTTTTTTAACATCTTATTTGTTTATTTGGGAGAGAGAGAACTCACACAAGCAGAGGGAGAGGGAGAAGCAGGCTCCCTGCTGAGCAAGGAAACTGATGCGGAGCTCGATTCGAGGACCCTGGGATCATGACTTGAGCTGAAGGCAGATGCTCGACTGAGAGACACAGGTGCCGCCTACATGAAGAATTTTTATCATGAAAAGGTATACATGCTCTTCTGCCTGCATTGAGAGGACTTTATAAGATTAGTAGGTGGAAGGAAACCATAAGTACATTTAAATGTTACTCCTGGAATGGACTCAACTTGATCATGATTCAAAAAAACTATTTTTCCAAAAATTTTTATATATACCACTAGATTTGGCTTGCTATCATTTTAAGAATTCTTCTGTGTTCAAGAAGGAGACTGACCTGTAATCTTTCTCATACTGGCTTTTTCCTCCTCCCTCCCCCCGCCCCAGACTTTGGAATCAAGAATATAACATTAACCTCAGACAAGGCACTGGAAAGCTTAGTTATTTTTCTAGGAAAGTATATAAATACCTGGAATAATCCAATTTTTTAAAGTTGAGTAGAAATTGCCTGAAAACCCATTTATACTGGTTGTTTTATTTGTGAGAACATTTTCATCTACTCATCTATTTAACTTAACTCATCTATTTAATTTAACTCCAACTTAACTACTCATGCTTTCTGTTTGGACCAAAATTTGTCCATTTTCTTAACCGTGCAAATGGAATGGCATACACATTTAGAAGATTCTCCTCATTTTTAAAATTCACCTGCATCTATGTTCTCTTCTTAATTGTGAGCATGGTTTGTTTATTCATGCCTTTTCTCATTCTTCAGGGCTTTTGAAAGTCATTTTTTTAACTGTAGTTCAGAACAAATACTACACTCAACCCAGCCAAAAGACTGAGTCAATAAGATAACACTGTAATAACTTTGTATGGTGAGAGTAACTAGACTTATAATGGGGAACTTTTGTAATGTATAAAAAAATACCAAATCACTATAATCTGTGCCTGAATATCCCATTATACTTTAATAAGAATGTAGGTAAGTTAACTTGTCTGTATTGATTACTCATCTGTTCTTAGATTCCTGCAGTAACTCGGTTGTGATAGTTCATGCAGAACTTTCTTTTGTATTATTACTGCTTCATTGTGAGTTAGTCTTTTCAAAGAACCACTTTTAGGCTCTTTCTCTTTATAGTTAAATTATTTCGTAGAATAGAAAACACAGTTCACTTTACTATATTATTGTATCTATTTGTTTCTATTTCCTGTGTGAATGTTTTTCTTTTTAAGATTTTATTTATTTATTTGACAGACAGAAATCACAAGTAGACAGCGAGGCAGGCAGAGAGAGAGGGGGAAGCAGGTTCCCTGCGGAGCAGAGAGTCCAATGCAGGGCTCCATCCCAGGACTCTGGGATCATGACCTGAGCCGAAGGCAGAGGCCCCAACCCACTGAGCCACCCAGGCGCCCCCTGTGTGAATGGTTTTATTAAATGGTCAGGTTTTTTTTTTAGCCTTTCTCCTCATCTAAGGGAAATATTTAAATATGTAAAACGGCGGCCCCTGGGTGGCTCAGTGGGTTAGGCCTCTGCCTTCCGCCCAGGTCATGATCTCAGGGTCCTGGGATCGAGCTCTGCATTGGGCTCTCTACTCAGCAGGGAGCCTGCTTCCCCCTCTCTGCCTGCTTCTCTGCCTATTTGTGATCTCTCTCTCTCTGTCAAATAAATAAATAAATTTTTTAAAATAAAATGTGTAAAATGGCCCTTTAACATTTTTTTCATCATTCCAAAATTCTGACATGTAGCATTTTTATTATCATTCAGTCTTACATATTTTTAAACTCCCACTTTCATTTCTAAACACTACTTGTGGGGCTCCTGTATTTCTTTTTTTTTTTTTTTTTAGATTTTATTTATTTATTTGACAGAGAGAGAGACAGATCACAGGTAGGCAGGGAGGCAGACAGAGAGAGGAGGAAGCAGGCTCTCCAAGGAGCAGAGAGCCAGATGTGGGGCTCGATCCCAGGACCCTGGGATCATGACCTGAGCCGAAGGCAGAGGCTTTAACCCACTGAGCCACCCAGGCGCCCCGGCTCCTGTATTTCTTGAAGTGCATCCTATAGGAAGCTAATTAAAAACTACCAGCAAATAGGGGTATAAGTGTGGTTCAGTCAATTGAGCATCTGACTCTTGGTGTCAGCTCAGGACATGACCTCAGGAGTGGTGAGATCAAGCCCTCAGTTGGGTCCTCGCTCAGCAGGGAAGTCTGCCTGGAGATTCTCTCCCTCTGCCCCTTCCCCCACTCACGCTTTCTCTCTGAAATAAATCTTTAAAAAACTCAGTAACAGATTTGCTTAATTTTGTATGAGAAAATGTTTTTATTCACTCTCCTACTTTTGCTAGATCTACTATTCAAAGTTTCCAGTTGTCGTTTGGTCTCAATTATTGTTGGGGAAGATACCAGTCTTTTTTCTCGTGTGTGCATTATTATGATACCTTTATGGTCTTTCCCTTTGGCACTTCACAGCTTCATGTCCAGGTATCTAAGTGTGCCTTTATTTCTAGTCATCTTGCTTGCTAGATGTTGTGCTTAATACACCTGCAAATTCTTGTCACCAAGGTCTGGAACATTCTCAGACACTATTGCCTCAATTCCCTTTCTTCTATTCTTTTTCCCTCCTGAAACCCATTAAAGTTTGATCTGATTACACCCTCTGGTTTTTCAACTAATCTTCCAAATTCGTTTGCTTATTGTCACACTATCCTGATTTTTTTCCAAAATGCTTACTACTACTCTCCTTTGTGGTTTAAAGTGTTATGTCTGGGTGCCTGGGTGGCTCAGTCAGTGAAGCGTCTGTGTTCGACTAAGGTCACGATCCCTGGGTCCTGGGATGGAGTCCTACATCAGGCTCTATGCTCAGTGGGGAGTCTGCTTCTCCCTCTCCTTCTCCCCCTCCCCTTTTTCAGGCACACATGTGCGTGCTCGCTCTCTTTTGCACACAAGCATGAGCACACTCTAATAAAATCATTAAAAAATAAAAATAAAAATGTTATGTTTGCCTGTGTGTGGTCCCTGGATGTCTACTGATGTGGCACTGTACTAATTAAATTCCATAAGTTATCTTGAAAGACTGCGGGAATCCTAGAGAAGGCAACCTCACCTCCCTGTGAGGCTGAAGCTTCATGTCGGTCCTGGTGCTGAAACTGATCTGTGCCTCAAAGACAAACCAACCCTCGCTTCAACATCTGCTTTCCACTGTCCACTGATAAAATCTGGTGTTGTTTCTTCCTTTTGAGGGTGAGAGAGGGCATTTTCTTTACTTCTGTAGGAGACTGGATATGCTGTTTTATAGTTTAGCGGAGATCTAATCATGTTGCAGTGGGAGTTCCTTCAAGGTATTTAGTAATACTGCTAGAAACAGAAGTTAGAGGTTCTTGAAAACTTAAAGTAAATGGGTCACAGCTTCAGCTTCTGGAGATACAGGGCCCTAGTCACAGAGAACTACGCTACTTTCTCTGATTTCAAAAGTGTCTGCAGATTCCTAATCTTTTGGAGTCGTTATTCAGAATCTGATAAAAATGCGTGATCTCGTGTCTACAGAACATTCATATGCATATGATTGATATCTTGCATATCATTTCGCAGAGGCTTCAGACACTTGAAACCTATCCAAGGACCTTTCTGAATCCAGGTTAAGAGATCTGTACGAAACAACTAATCAAGTTTATAAAATCACCATGAACGATGAATGTATGAGGAGATGCAGGGTCAGTGTTCAGATAGAAACAGAGCCGTTTCCCCCAACCCATGTTTTCCTTCAGCGTCTCTTGAATAAAAGGCAAATCCAAGGTCAAGAACTTTGATTCAGCACATATTAAATAATAGGCTTAAATTGGCTTTTCTATTTATGATAATTTAAGAAAAAGTAATTCTAGCCCTCCCGGAGTTAGGCCATTCACAGTTAGTCATTCAGATGTTAAGCCAGATTTTAGTACTAGGACTCAAAAGTTATAATTTTGGCATTTAAGAGACAAAGGGGTTAAGAGAGGTGGGGACAGGGCAAACAACTAAGATAGTCTGCTTGGTTTACTAATGGGATAGCCTTCCATTTGACCAAACTATGGTGCTACCATTAGGAGGCCAATAAATATTCCTTCTCCAAGGGTTTTCATGATATAAATAGCAGGGAATAGGCCAAAGCACGACAGAACAGGAAGAAGAAATTCCTGAGACAACGCTTGGTTATGTGTAGCCACACACAAGTATCTAAGTAGTTATATCAGAAGAGGAAAAGCAGAGCTGATGCTAAAAGTGATGTGAGAGTAACCAGGAGGGTCCCTCAGAAGACCAGCGCCAGAATCAACTAGGTCACGGGAGCAACGCCCATCCAGGAACCGGAGCGCTCATTTGCAGAACTGCAAGTCAGAGGTGGCAAGGAAAGTGCAATGAAATGACTAACAGTACTAGAGCTAGAGATTTACTGTTGATGCAAATCAGAGCGAATTTAAGATGACTTCTGAAATATTATCCTAACTCACCTGCATTCCAATAGATCTTTTCACATTGACAACTATTTCAAAACATAACCTAAAACATAATAATGCTAAAGGCCTTTTCCCCTAGTTACGAGGGCAGGCCAGGGGAGTTAAAACACCGTAGTTTAATTCCCAACTCCCCTACTTCCAACCTGCTGGGTTTAATAAAGCAGGAAGTCAGTGAGAGGCCAGCAGGAGGCAAGGACAGTGATAAACAGATTATGCACTAGAAGCCCCAGGGAACACCATCCAGACCTCTTGGACCCTGGGGCGAACAGATCAACAACTACAGGTACAGAGCCTGTGCTCTCCTCTTGCACCTCTGCCCCAGAGTAACCCCTAGACTCACTGCAATGCACTTGCATTGCGGTTATAGCGTCCCCAGTAGGGAAAGGCTGCCACGATGGCTTCAGTACAAAGCTTATAGGGTCAAACAGTCCCCCTGCCAATCTGTGGGAGAGCCCCCCAAATGACAGAAGCAGCCTCCGTTAGAGAGCACCCTGTCCGTGATGCAAGACGCCACCCACGTGCAAGGAAAGGGCCCCAGTAGCCTCAGGCAGCTGCCATCCCTGGGCCTGCCCATTCTCCCACCTTGAAGGTGGACTTTCACTTTAATACACTGCTTTGGGCTTGCTGCTTTCCTTCCCGTTTTCTTTATTCAAGTGCTGATCCTCTCATAGACCTTTTCTTGGGGAACTCAAGAACGGAGACCTCCATTCACACAACACAGACTCTCCCTCCGTTAAGGGAGTCACCAATATTTTTGACATTACAGCACTTCAGTTCTCAGCAGGGGAATAGTGGCAAGTACAGGATATATTAAAGGTTTGGGCAAAAATTGAAAATGGTAATTATGCTAAGTACTTAACATAGTATCTGGCTTGTAAAACAATGCAATAAATGTATTAGTTTTCTTTATTATCAGTACTGATTTTATTAACTCATACTAACTCTAGAAACATACTCTGAGTATTTGCAAGCATTATATATTATTTTAGAGGTTGACCCAGCTTCCAGGTGGGATCTTTCCAGCATCTAGATGTATCAATAAGGGGCTTTTACATCTACAGCCATCATCAACATAGGATATAGCAGGAGAGAAGAGTTTCCCTCAGAGGGTCAGGAAGATTGAACCCTTTGGGTAGCCAAATATAAGGACAATATAAAATCCAGGTCAGGTGGGGCTCCTGGGTGGCTCAGTGGGTTAAGTGACTACCTTCCGCTCGGGTCATGATCCCAGGTCCTGGGACGGAGCCCCATATCAAGCTCCTTGCTCAGCAGGGAGCTTGCTTCTCCCTCTCCTTCTACCTGCTACTCTGCCTATTTATGCTCTCTCGTCAAATGAATATAATTTTAAAAATAAAATAAAATCCAGGTTAGGAAGGGTCAAAGAGAAGCTGAGGTCAGCATGGAATCCTAAATCACACAAATGTACCTGGAGCCTGGGACAGGAAGGACATCTATAGCAATACCGACGGTAGTAGGTGTGTTTATAGTAATACGAGCAACCTTTCTTTCTTCTCATCAGTCACTGAGCAAAGAGCTTTACCGAGTCAAGGACACTAATTGCATGAAATACAAGTATGAACATGAGCATGAAGAATTCTTGTTCATTCATCTTAAACTGAACCTGCTTACTACGAATGGACTATCAGAGTCTCTTACTACCACCGGTGCCCTAAACAGGCAGGGCTAAGCAGGACCGGCATTAAAATCCCACACTACGAGCCCATGGCAAAGGGCTAGTTAAATAATGGGTTGTATGAGAACAGCGTGTTGTCTTTAATCAACAACAGATCGTCTCAAATCACAGACCAGCCACAAAATTTACAAGAGTGACACTAACTGTACAGAACGAACATAATCCCTGGTTGATGTTTTGGACAACTGAAATACTCCTCTACTCAACAAAACCAGAAACTGACAGCACCGTAAGGACTCAGGGAGCTATGGAAAGACTACTAAGATCTGTACTCACAAACAAGCAACGCTGGTTATTTTTAAAGAAAGTTGGGCGACTCATCTGCCTTATGAAAACAGAGCAAGAAACGTTCTCTGCGCAGTGTGAAGTTCCTGTCTTTCATATGTCTAATTCCAGGCAGCATGCTGTCTGCTCTGAAGAGCGAGAAAACAAACGCCAAGCTTTAATCAGACCAGCGTGGACTGTGGAACTCTCGGATCACGTCCCCATCCCTAACTACGTCTCGCAGCTTCCCATCAGAACACCAATGCCCGCACCTGCGCTCCGCCACTGAGGGAAGGTTACAAACGCTAAAAATGAGCAGCAGTTCTGGGTTAACTTACCATCTTTTTCCACATTCGTTTTAAAAAAAAGTAACAATTTCAGTCTAAGACTATAATGAAATTAAGAAATAGAATCTTTATGGTATTGAGACAACCTTTCTCAGCAGTCAAGCTTTTTTTTCCCCCTTTAATTGCAGTTGAGTAACACCAATGGCCCCAAGGCTATTGGAGGCATAGCAACAACAAAAATACCATTAAGAACTTAAATCCTCTCAAATCGTGAAAAAGCTGCCTTTTAACAAAGATCCTCGTTTTTGAAAATGCTCAGGCACTAATCATTTTTTTAACCACAAAATTTTCTTTTACTCTTTTCTTTGTAATTAGATAAAAGTTGATGAGTTAACATTAAGGCTTGAAACTTTTGGTTCCCCATAGTACTAAATTCTGAAATATAAGGCTATGGATTTTGGGGGGTGGGGGGGGGTGGGAGGGAGAGTGTATTATGTCCCCAAGGCTTTATGTTTCTTGAATCCCAGAGCAATAATTGGGAGTTTCTATTGGAATAGAACTTAAACAATATTTTTGCTATTGTCAAAGAAAAATTGTATTGAACAAAAAGTGGCAACGAAGACTTTATTCAAGACTGTAGCAATAGGGGAGACAGAATAACTCAACTCTGCTAAAACAGAAAGCAGGAGGGTTTTTCGAGTGCTGGGATAAGCCAGTGGAAAGTCCTGGAGGGAGTTTAGGGAAGTCCGTCCATGTGACGAGAGCATCTATGCTTGCTACCAAGGACTTACAAAACTGAAGCTCCTGCTCCCACCGCCCCCACCTCAGACTTGAGATAGGGATCCTATCTTTCTTGAAGATTACATTTCAAAGTCATCACCCCCAAGTCCTCAAAGACAGTCCTGGGTTGTAAAACCTGCAAAAGCCTTTTTAAACATTTACATCTCAAAAAGGGCAGAGAAAGAATTTGCAAGATTTCTTAAGCAAGTGTTCTAAGAGGAGGGAGGTCATCAGGGACATGGAGTCAGAAAAAAAGCCTGCTGAAGTTCAGTCAAGGACTCTGAGAAACAAACTGAGCGTTTTGGAGGGGGGAGGGGGGAGGGGTTGGGTGAGCCTGGTGGTGGGTATTGAGGAGGGCACGGATTGCACGGAGCACTGGGTGTGGTGCATAAACAATGAATCTTGGAACACTGAAAAATTAAATTAAAAAACAAAAAAGAGGAAGAGAACTTTCAGAGGGTCTTCATCACTAAAGTCCCTAGAAGAGAAAAGCAATTCTACTTCACGTTAATGCGGAATTCTGTGGGTTGACAGGGAACAAAACAAGCTTCCAAATACTTCAGTCCTTGTGAAATTCAAAGGGTATATGCTTAAAAGATTTATAAAATCTAATATGTAAAATAGTTTCTATCCTTCTTATTGGCCGATTATGAAGGTTGTGTGTGTAGAATATCCTATTTTTCCTTCTAGCCCAATTTAGGATTTTCCTTTCACCGTGAAAGAGAATCCTCAGTTTAAGAACTGTGTAAGCCAATCTAACCCTTTCTTACCTAGGTTTATTTTCTGTCCTGTTTGATTCCACTACATACGGTTTGCCACAGGAAAGACATTTCTCAACAGTGCTAGGACCTGAGTGTCTTGTAACAAGAAAAAACATATTTAAGTTTACTGCGGCTTTTAAAAATTACTCTTATATGTGATTTTCTTCCAAACAACAGGAAGCATAAACCATGATTTAGAGCCTTCAAAGCAAGGTTTACACCGTCTACACATGATTGAACGCAGATTTAGGACTTTAAAATTTGCTACCAGGTCTATTTGGTCACACCATATTTCAAGGCCATTTTCATATTTAGATATTATATGATTATTGTTACATTTGCATTCACTTTATTATTTTGTTTTATAAAGATTTAGAGTGATGCATTAAAATTAACAAACTGCTAGGACTTCTGGGAAGATGATACCGTCAGAGGACCCCACCGTCATCTCACTGTGTGGATACAATTAGGTAACACACACATCAGTGTAAGTATCCAGAAAGTGACTGGAAGACTGGAAGGACAGACTCTCCACAGCTCAATGTAAAGAAGAGGCCACATTTAAGAGAACGGGAAGGGTAATGAAATAGTCATGAGACAAAGGGACCTGTGGGACTATCAGAGGGAGAGACACCCAGAGCACAGAAAGGGGAGAGGACCAGACCCTCACACCAAACTCCCCAGGCAGGAGGAACCCACAAGAGAACATAATGTCCCAAGTTCTCAAAATCAGCTGGGCTTACCACCTAAATCTTTAAAAATCAGAGAGCTCAGCTCGGGGAGAGCGGGGAGGACAAGGAAAAACGGAGTCCCCTCCCTTAGTGAGAAAGAAAAACAAACAGCCCCATGGAGAGACATTGAAGCAGCAGTTTGAAAGATACCAGGGTTATATGAGGCTTTCTTTACCAATCTCAGAGTGTGTGCTGAGGGGCTGACATCAGTGAGAGACTTCAAAAAACAAAGAAACTGGTAGGTGCCACTTCTCTCCCCCTCCACCCCACCTAGACACAGAGACAGCTGCAGGAACCAACGAGGTGCCGACATATAGTACCTAACTTCCTAAGGGCGCACCCTGACCCTGTGTTCTCCTGCAGACATGCTGCTCCAATACATCCTTGGATGGAGCCCCTCTAAAGCAGAACCCCAAGCGGGGCAGAATGCAAGCAGTCCCAACAGGGACCAGCACCACTCCAAAATGGCTCATCCCCTGGGGAGAGAGGGAAGATAACTACACACACCAGTCTGACTGCAGCCCCCGCAACGGGCTTGCAGCAGACACCAGGTCTGACAGCAGGCCTTGCCCACAACAAAAGCTGCTCAGGGAAGTTCTTTATAGATCCTGGATATCAACCTTTTGTCTGTACTGTCATTTGCAAATATCTTCTCCCATTCTGTGGGTTGCCTTTTTGTTTTGTTGACTGTTTCCTTTGCTGTGCAGAAGCTTTTGATCTTGAAGAAGTCCCAAAAGTTCATTTTTACTTTTGTTTCCTTGGCCTTTGGAGACATATCTTGAAAGAAGTTGCTGTGGCTGATATCGAAGAGGTTACTGCCTATGTTCTCCTCTAGGATTCTGATAGATTCCCGTCTCACGTTGAGGTCTTTTATCCATTTCGAGTTTATCTTTGTGTACGGTATAAAAGAATGGTCGAGTTTCATTCTTCTACATATCGCTGTCCAGTTTTCCCAGCACCATTTATTGAAGAGACTGTCTTTTTTCCATTGAATATTTTTTCCTGTTTTGTCGAAGATTATTTCACCATAGAGTTGAGGGTCCCTATCTGGGCTCTCCACTCTGTTCCACTGGTCTATGTGTCTGTTTTTATGCCAGTACCATGCTGTCTTGGTGATCACAGCTTTGTAGTAAAGCTTGAAATCGGGTAACGTGATGCCGCCAGTTTTGCTTTTGTTTTTCAACATTTCCTTAGCAATTCGGGGTCTCTTCTGATTCCATACAAATTTTAGGATTATTTGCTCCAGCTCTTTGAAAAATACCGGTGGAATTTTGATCGGAATGGCATTAAAAGTATAGATTGCTCTAGGCAGCATAGACATTTTAACAAAGTTTATTCTTCCAATCCAAGAGCATGGAACAGTCTTCCATCTTTTTGTGTCTTCTTCAATTTCTTTCATGAGTGTTCTGTAGTTCCTCGAGTACAGGTCCTTTACCTCTTTGGTTAGGTTTATTCCCAGGTATCTTATGGTTCTTGGTGCTATAGTAAATGGAATCAATTCTCTAATTTCCCTTTCTGTATTTTCATTGTTAGTGTATAAGAAAGCCACTGATTTCTGGACATTGACTTTGTATCCTGCCACGTTACTGAATTGCTGTATGAGTTCTAGTAGTTTGGGGGTGGAGTCTTTGGGGTTTTCCATATAAAGAATCATGTCATCTGCGAAGAGAGAGAGTTTGACTTCTTCTTTGCCAATTTGGATACCTTTTATTCCTCTTTGTTGTCTGATTGCTGTTGCTAGGACTTCTAATACTACGTTGAACAAGAGAGGTGAGAGTGGGCATCCTTGTCATGTTCCTGATCTCAACGGGAAGGCTGCAAGCTTTTTCCCATTGAGGATGATATTTGCTGTGGGTCTTTCATAGATAGATTTCATGAAGTTCAGGAAAGTTCCCTCTATCCCTATACTTTGAAGCGTTTTCATCAGGAACGGATGCTGGATTTTGTCAAATGCTTTTTCTGCATCAATTGAGAGGACCATGTGGTTCTTCTCTCTTCTCTTATTGATTTGTTCTATCACATTGATTGATTTGCGAATGTTGAACCAACCTTGCAACCCAGGGATGAATCCCACCTGGTCATGGTGGATAATCTTTTTAATGTGCTGCTGGATCCTGTTTGCTAGGATCTTGTTGAGAATCTTTGCATCCATATTCATCAGTCAAAAAATGGGCAGAAGATATGAACAGACACTTCTCCAACGAAGACATACAAATGGCTATCAGACACATGAAAAAATGTTCATCATCACTAGCCATCAGGGAGATTCAAATTAAAACCACAGTGAGATACCACCTGACACCAGTTAGAATGGCCAAAATTAGCAAGACAGGAAACAACGTGTGTTGGAGAGGATGTGGAGAAAGGGGAACCCTCTTACACTGTTGGTGGGAATGCAAGCTAGTGCAGCCACTTTGGAGAACAGTGTGGAGATTCCTGAAGAAATTAAGAATAGAGCTTCCCTATGACCCTGCAATTGCACTGCTGGGTATTTACCCCAAAGATACAGATGTAGTGAAAAGAAGGGCCATCTGTACCCCAATGTTTATTGCAGCAATGGCCACGGTCGCCAAACTGTGGAAAGAACCAAGATGACCTTCAATAAGGAATGATAAGGATAAGGATGAATGGATAAGAAGATGTGGTCCATATACACAATGGAGTATTATGCCTCCATCAGAAAGGATGAATACCCAACTTTTGTAGCAACATGGACGGGACTGGAAGAGATTATGCTGAGCGAAATATAAGTCAAGCAGAGAGTCAAGTATCATATGGTCTCACTTATTTGTGGAGCATAACAAAGAACATGGAGGACATGGGGAGATGGAGAGGAGAGGGAGTTGAGGGAAACTGGAAGGGGAGATGAACCATGAGAGACTATGGACTCTGAAAAACAACCAGAGGGTTTTGAAGGTGTGGGGGTGTGAGGTTGGGGGAGCCAGGTGGTGGGTAATAGGGAGGGCACGTACTGCATGGAGCACTGGGTGTGGTGCAAAAACAATGAACACTGTTATGCTGTAAATAAACAAATTAAAAAAAAATAGCAAAGAAAACTAAAAAAAAAAAAAAAAGCTGCTCAGGGGACAAAACAGGGAAATGGCCCTGCAGTTCAGTGTCACCGCATCTCTGGTAAAAGGCTGGTCTGGCAACTCAAGGGTGCCCTAGCCCCGAACAAGCCCTCTAACAACACAGAGACCAAACCCTGCCCACAACAGCAGAAGAGAACCATCCAAGGATGGGACTGAGGGCAAAAGCAGCTCAACCACACACTAGGGCGCAGGCAGCACACACAGGAGACACCTATGAAGCACAGGTTCTGGGGTCCAGAGGCCACTGCACTGCAGGGCACTGTAGGGCCTCCTCCTCATAAGACCTATACTTGCAAGAGCAGAAGACGTAGCTGACTTATACCTAGAAACAGACACAGAGTTAAACAAACCAAGGAGACAGAGGACTATGTCCCATATCAAAGAATAGAACAAAAATCACAGCAAGTGTGCTAAACAAAACAGAGACCAGTAATTGCCTGATAGAGAATTTAAAGTAATGCTATAAAGATATGTAAATACTGACTTCAAGAACTCGCCTGACCACTCTGTGCCCAGGCATCTGACCCACAGAAATTAAATAACAGTTTTAAATGAGCAAGGTTTGGTCATTTCTATGACAATAGTAGAAAATGTATGTAGTATATAATTTATTATCATACTTTCTTCTATTACACTTTTACAAATGTATAGTCATGAAAGCACCTATATTTTCCAAACATTCTACATGACCTGTGTACCTGGCAAAGTCTCCAGTTTTTTCTCATTCTCACTGACCTATAAAATGCTCAAGTTTGCCTTGGATAAAATGATAATTAACATCATTTAAAATCACATATGTAGGCTTACTTTTAAAATCTTTTTTTTCCTACTGACACTTAAAATTTCAAATAAGGAAGTGGATAAAATGTTGAAGTAATTTCCTTTTTAAATTCAAAGATATTCATCTGTATGTTTTCACTTAATATCATACCTCTGAAAAGTTACATCCAGCAGATATGATTGTTTTAAGTATATTTGTATTTGTCTTGGCAACCTGCAGTTCCTCAACCTGTGTCAAAACTTGTAAGAAACAGCAGGTTAAATAGGCTATTAACCTTTAATTAAAGAATCAGAACTAAAGGATTTGAGTACTTTACACAAGCTCTTAAGTTGAAAAGTCACATTTTTAGCTGATAACAGACATGTATTAGTTTTCCTGTGGCTGCTGTAACAAAGCATCAGAAACAGCAGCATCAACCAAATTGAGAAACTCACAGTTCTGGAGTCTAGAAGAAGGAAATCCTCATGTCCCTAGGGCTATGCTCTGATACCTGGGAGAATGCTTCTATGCCTCCTTCCAGCTGTGGGCGGTTTGCCCTCAAGCCCTGAGGTTCCTGGAATTGCCATGGTTCCACACTAGCCTCTGCCTTCATCACCTCATGGTGTAATGTGTGCTCCTGTCTTGACATGGCTTTTTTTTTAATATAAGAGAATTAATCATATTGGAATACAAGCCTACTTACTCAGTCTAACTTCACCATAATTATACCAGCAATGACCTTATTTCTCAATTAAGTCACATTCTGAGATAAACAGGATTAGAATTTCAACATCTTTCCTGAGGCGAAATTCAACCTGTAGTGAAAGTTACCATATATTTTCATAGATGAAGAATTAAAAAATCACTCTTCCATTTTGAGAGTTTAACCCAAGCCTCTATTATAATTTGTCTTCTTTCTCTTTCCTTTGGGGGCTCAGATGAGCCTTACAGTCCCTTTGTTTCCATTATGAGTCCCTCCTCCCAAACTATACACTGGCAAACCACTACTCACCAAAATTTAGAATACCACTTATATTTGATATTTTCTAAAAAGGTATAAATCTAACAAGTAAGATACATGTACGCTAAAAACTACACTATTGAAGGGGTCCCTGGGTGGCTCAGTAGGTTAAATGTCTGACTTCAGCTCAAGTCATGATCTCAGGGTCCTGGGATTGAGCCCCACTTCAGGCTCCATGCTCAGAGAGTCTGCTTCTTCCTCCCACCGCTACTGCCCTCCCCCGACCCCTGGCCTGTGCACACACTTGCTCTCTCCCCCCACCCAATATATAAATAAAATCTTTAATTTAAAAAATTACGCTATTGAAGATTTAAATAAATCAAGAGATGTAATGTGTTCTTGGAATAGAAAATCTACATAGTAAAGATGTCAGTTCTAAGATTTATACAGATTTAACAATTCAAAATCCCAATGAATTTCCTTATAGATATAGATCTTTCTAAATCTTATATGGAAAGGTTAAAAAAAATTAGAATACTAAAATAATTTTGGGAAATAAAGTGAAATCCATCTACCAGATTTCAAGACTTACTTTAGTAATCAAGACTATAAGCTATAGTAATCAAGATTGTGTGGTCTTGGTGGAACAATTCATATGCAGATAATGGAATAGAAGACAACCTGAAAACAGACCCACAGAAATATGCCCAAATGAATTTTGAGAAATATGTAAATACAACTTAATTTTAAAAAGATAATTATTTCAACTGTGGAAAGATTGGAACTCCAAAGGAAAACAAACAAATAAAGAAAAGTTGGCCTAAATCTCACACCTTATATGAAAATTATATGAAAACTCAAAATGGATCATGTACTGAAATGTCAAACACAAAACTAAAATATAGGGGGAAAAACAAGGAGAAAATCTTGAAGAGTTAGATAAATCACCTTAGACTAACACCAAAGCACAATTCATAAAAGAAAAAAAAATCATCAACTGGACTTCTTGATATTAAAACCCTTAAGAGACCTTGTTAAGAGGATGGAAAAGTAGGCTACACACTGGGAAAAGTATTTGCAAATCATGTATCTGACAAAGGACAAGATTTAAAATCTATAAATAGCTCTAAAAACTTAAGAGTTAAAAAGTAAACAAAATATACAATAGATATGAAGAGACATTTCACCAAAGAGGATACACAGATGGAAATTAGTCCCAAGAAAATATTTTCAACATCATTAGCTGTCAGGGAAATCCAAATTAAAACCACAGTGAGATGTCACTACAAATTTATCAGAATGCAAAAATAAATAGTAGTGACAGCACCAAATGCTGGTTAGTATTCATAAGAACTGGATCACTCACACTCTGGTGGTAATATAAAATGGTAGAGCTCCTCTTGAAAACAGTTGGACAATTTAAAAACTATACATACAACACAACATATACCAGGAATATAAACACTTGTCCCAGAAACAGGAATACTTAAGTTCACACAGAAACCTACACATGAATGTTTGTAGCAGCTTTAGTCTTGGTCTCCAAAAAGTGGAAACCATTCAAATATCCCTCACTGGATGAATGACTGAACTATAAGACATCTGTACCATAGAATCTTACCCAGCAAAGGAGTAAGACTACTGATGCCCAAAACAACTTGGAAGAATCTCCAGAGAATTATGCTAAGTGAAAAAAGCCAACCCTCAAAAGGTACAGAATCTAGGAGTCGATTTATTTAACGTACTTTAAATGGCCAGGTTATGGAAACTAAGGATAGCCCAATAGTGGCCCAAGGTTAAGGTCAGGGTCAGGGTCAGGGCAAGTTTGAGTGTGACTTAACAGGGCAACGAGGGATCCTGTGATAACACAAACATTCTGTTTCTGGACTAAATTAGTGTTTCTATCCTACATATGCTATTGTACTATCATTTTCCAATTGTTGTTTTTGAAAAAACTAGATAAATGGTACATGGGATCTCTACTCTTCCTCATTATATGTAAATCTGTAATTATCTCAGTTTCAAAAAATTATAAAAACCTCTCCCTCCTCTTTCATTCAGTAAGTGACTTTAATAGACCCCCCAAGTACCCAAACTAGATATTCCTGAACTTCCTTCTCTTCCCCCCACCAATCTTTACATTTAATCCATCACCAAACTACATGTGGCAGTTAGGTATCCATGCTTCCCTGCTTGTCTTCACACTCTGAGCCTGTCCAAGCCCTTCTTTTCTAGTTTACTGACCGTCACATGATCTCATGACAAAGCTCTGTCACTAATATTCTCTAATCCCTCTCTGCTCTATATCTGTAAGAACTTTAACCCACAAATACAAACACCATATCTATACAGGAACTCAACATTTCTTAGCTGGGAAAATGGACAGCCTAGAACCCTTCTTTGCATCATTTTATTTCATTTCCCATTTATTTGGTGCTTAAGCCCAAACCTTTTCAAACACCTTCTTATGCTGTGTCTACCCGAATTCTTTTTTTTTTTTTACTCAAATTCAATTAGCCAACATATAGTACATCATTAGTTTATGATGTAGTGTTCAGTCATTCGTCAATTGCACAAGAATTGGATAACACCCAGTGCTCATCACATTACTTGGCCTCCTTGATGCCCAGTTACCCCATTCGCTCACATACCTCCCTATCCACAGCCCTCAGTTTGTTTCCCGGAGTCAAGAGTCCCTCATGGCTTGTCTCTCTCTGATTTCTTCCCATTCAATTTTCCTACCCTTCCCCCCATGATCCTCCATGCCATTCCCTACACTCCACATGTGAGTA
This sequence comes from Meles meles, assembly GCF_922984935.1. Classification (NCBI taxonomy): domain Eukaryota; kingdom Metazoa; phylum Chordata; class Mammalia; order Carnivora; family Mustelidae; genus Meles; species Meles meles. The sequence goes on along the minus strand of NC_060077.1, from coordinate 89,254,840 downwards.
AAACCATAGGATAATTTTCCTTCTCTGACTTATTTCACTTAGTATAATTCCCTCCAGTTCTATCCATGGCAATGTAAATTGTAGTTATTCATCCTTTCTGATGGTTGAGTAATATTCCATTGTACATATGAAACACATCTTTATCCGTTCTTCTCTTGAAGAACATCTCGGGTCCTTCCAGTCTAGCTATTGTGGACATTGCTGCTGTGAACATTGGGGTGAACATGCCCCTTCTTTTAACTACAAAATACGATCTGTATCTTTGGAGTAAATACCCAGTGGTGCAACTGCCAGCTCATAGGGTAGCTCTATTTTGACTACTTGAGGAACTTCCATACTGTTTTCCAGAGTGGCTTCACCAGCTTACATTCCCACCAACAGTGTAAGAGGGTTCCCCTTTTTCCAAATCCTCGCCAACATTTGTGGTTCCCTGCCTTGTTAAATTTAGCCATTCTAACTGGTGTAAGGTGGTATTGCTTTTGATTTTAATTTGTATTTCCCTGATGACAAGTGATATGGAATATTTTTTCATTCTTAATGTTCCTGGTCACTGGTGACCTCATGCCCACTCCCTGAAGTTTGGCTGACTGAAAAGTCTTGCCTGAACTTTGTGAGTTCATTTTCGTTATGCTATTTTCATTATGTTTTTCTATTTGCTTCATCCATTAAATCATGGGCTTTATAATATATATGATACATGCCTAATAAATTTCAGTAACATTAATAACTACTGTCATTTTATAACATAATACAATTCATTTTATGCTAGCCTCTTTATCCTTAGTCTTCACAAGACATCAGCATTTCCATTTTCTAAGTGAGAAAGCTGGGATCAAAGAGGTGAAGTAATTTGCCAATGTATCAGTGCTAGTAGTACGAAATTGGAATTGGTACTTTTAAAGGAAATAGGTTAAAAATCTTTAGATGAATTTAGTAAGAAGTTAAGCTTCTTATATACCTATATCATTAGACTACAAGTCCATTTATCAGGTTATAGTTATTTCACATTTCCTAACAATGGCCAGAGTATCAGGTCTTGATCCAATTAAATCACTAGAACATCAGAATTTGAGTGAGACTGTGTTTTTCTTACAGGGGGGGTTAGTATTTTGGCAGTTTTCTTCAAATGTACATGCACGCACGTGCAGACACACACACACACACACACACAAAACCAAAGGTCCAATATTCTTGCTCCTAGGTATTTCCTAGGTACTTAGCCGAGCAATTTTATAGTTTGGATCTACCAAAACAAAACAAGCCTGAACACCAAAAACCTGGAGGCAGCCAAGGTGTTTTTACAAAGGTAAATACATCCATACAATGGAATATTGTTCATCACCAAAAAGAAATGCACTATCAAGCCATAAAAAAATGCATGAACCTTAAATGTATATTTCCAAGTGAAAGATCAAGTCTTAAAAGATTATGTCCTATATCATTCCAATTGTAGGACATTTTGGAAAAGGCAAAACTAGCAGACAGTAAAAAGATCCAGGATTCCCAGGAGTTTGGAAAGGAGAAGGGTGACTGGAAGAAACACAGAAGACGTTTAGGGTCATGAAGCTCTTCTGTAGAACACGGTGATGGATATACATCAGGTATTTGCCAAAACCGATGGAACTTTACAAAGAGTGAATCTCACTCAAGGTAAATTTTTTAGAAAAAAAAAACATTTTTCACGAGGTGGAAGGATCCCAGGGCATAATGTAGAGGGACAAGAGAACTAACTATATTACAAACGTGAGCAACAACTTCACTGAAAGGGCAGGGGGAAAGGTGTGAGCGAAGTAAGTGGAAATGAGCGGTATCAGAAAGGAGGCAAAAGGAGCTACATGTGAGTACTGTTTTCCAGCTCAGCTTTCCAAGGAGGTGCTGGTTCACAGATCCGATAGACCAGTACCTGTACTGGGACGGAACTCTAAATGGGAAGAAGGCCATGAGCAGCTGGTCTGTCTCTAGGAATGGGAGGTTAGACAGACCAAGGGCAGGGGTTAGAACACTCCCCGTGGTAACACAGCAGATGTGAAGACCACACAAACTTATATTTAGCTTAATACAGATACACTTACACACAGGAATCTTTCTAGGAAGGTATGGATAGGAGGATTCATATATACACATACCTAGTTCCTTGTTCTCTCAGACAACGGGGCCTAAGAGCAGTGACACCCCAGTAGCAGTGAGCACACCAAGCACTCAGCACTTGATATCTAATACCATTCTCCAAAAACAAAGAACTATGCTTCGTGGAGAAACGGCTCCAGGTCTGGGGCAGAAAACACATTATGGATAGGTACACATACATATCCATGGGTTACTAAACATCTATATTTTTGTGTTCCATCAGCTAAAAGGCCCTGAAAAAAAAATGCAATGTAGCAGTAACAAGCACATCTAGTATGCAGACTTTAGTGTCAAATCATCTCGTATCTACCTACCGATCTAGCGAGATAAACATATTCGGAGAAATAGCTGGTTCCCAACTGCAGCAGCAAATATGCAGGGTGAGCACGGAGCTTAGAGCTCCAGACACGCTCAGAAATAAGTGAAACCTGACACTGAGGAGGGTTATGTCAGAGGGACTCAAGAACCAACTAAAGGAGTCCCAAATGGCCAAAGCTGGATTAAACTGAAGAAGAAAATGAATAAACTAGTATTGGAGTATAACCCGAAGTATAAATAATATCCAAGAATCAGCAATGCTGATGCAAATAAAGGACTAAATAAATGGGGGAGCAGAGAAAATCGTCCCTCGTAGAAGAACCACAGATAACTTACACAGATCCCGCACCCTCAAGAAAGGTGAAGCATAACTGGCCATTTATGTGTGACCCGTGCTTAATGACTTCCTTCCAAAGGGGCCAACATGCATAAGGGGGACACCGTGAGGAGGAAAAAGGTCAACTTACAATGGAAAAACCCAATGACCTCAGCCAGGCGATCAAGGTAAACAGTGATAGACTGTGTTGATAATATGTACCCTTGATGTGAAGTCATGAAAACAGTATTTTACCTCTAGTCTTCCTCCCCAAAACTGGTAACCTCACTGTGAGTGGGAGAAAACAGATCCCCTTAGAAGGACATTTTACTATGTTACCTGACCGTCACTCCAGAAAACTGTCCAGGTCATAAAATAAGGAGAGTCGGAAGGAACCATCACAGCCAAGAAGAGCAAATGAGACCTGCCAACCTGTACTGTGAGATCCTGGAGGGGATCAGACCAAAGAAAAACACTAGATACAAGTAAGGGCATCTGAACAGAGCATGGACTTGAATATCGGTTCGTTCGGTACAACGAGAGTACCATACTACGATGTTAACAGGGAAGCCCGCATGTGGGGGTACATGGGAACACTAGACACTGTGTTTCCTGTTTTTCTGTAAATCTGTTCTTAAAAAAATGAAGTTTACTATAAATAAACAGTAACCAATTCATTTTTTTTTCCCCCAAAAACTAGATGGGCAGTGCTTTGCCCCTCCGCGTTGCCTTATTTTCTCTTGGAACTTTTTAAGGACGGGAAACTGTTTAGCATCTCAGTGTGTGCCGCATTTGTTGCCAATGGAGCTGGACCATGGACTCAGCTGGTTCATGAGTTTCATTAATAGGTGTTACTCTAGAATTCTAGCTTTTGGCTAGGGTGCAAAATGATTCATTCCCAAGTTGGAAAGTGGGAATTTCATATCTGAACTTTTAAGTGTGAACTAGCATTTTACCCCAATTGAAAAATTATGCCTACTTTTTATTTTTATAGGAATCACAGCCTAAGCAGATGATGATCAGTATTTACCTTCCCTGTGTACCTTGTGTAATTGCAGGGGCAAAGTATTTATCTTTCACATCGCATACCTGAACCAAAAAGTTTTCCTCAATTCTTCACACTTTCTCCTTGTCATCATAAGAGGTTTTCCACTCAAGATTAACATACACTTTTGCTTTCTGCTCAGAGCCATTAAGTATGATTCCAATATATCTACTCATTTGTAATTAACTCAACTTCTCATGTTAAAGTAGCCATACTTATGTTCAAATGTGTATGTGTGCATTATTCAACACAGAAAAAGAAAATATCTGTCGACTAAAACATGTCAAGAGGCAAAGCAACCTTCAGGGAAAAATTGTTAATTATGTTGCTTAGGTAAAAAACATCCCTTATTTATTATTTTCCCTTGCTTAAAAATATCTACCGAAGTAGTCATCTTCTATTCAACAATTTCCACTCTTCCTGATATTAGAATATTTCTATTTGGGGCACCTGGGTGGCTCAGTGGGTTAAGCCTCTGCCTTCAGCTCAGGTCACGATCTCAGGGTCCTGGGATCGAGCCCCGCATCGGGCTCTCTGCTCAGCAGGGAGCCTGTTTCCTCCTCTCTCTCTGCCTGCCTCTGCCTATTTGTGATCTCTCTCTCTGTCAGATAAATAAATTTTAAAAATATTAAAAAAAAAGAATATTTCTATTTAACTTTATGTCCTACTTGTCTCAAGGCTTATAATCAAAGCATTAAAAAATGACAATATGTCTTGAGTATGCACAGGGTTTTTTTTTTTTTAATTCAAGATGGTCTGTGTTCAATCTTACAAAATATTTCAGGAGGAATGCTTTCAGAAGACCTCAGAAATCAATGTTTTACTGTCGCTCAAGTACACCAGATATGTTAGGAATGTTATTACAAAATAAACCGCACGTTTTGCCTTCTGACAGTCAGGCAGTCATGTATAAATCACAGTAATCCAACCATCAAAGCCTCCTCAAGGCATTTCTGAATATATTTGACAATGTTTAAAAGAAAAAATACAACGGGTAAACACCTTCTAATAGAAAAACTAGAAGAGATAAATGAGAGGAACAGAAGCAAGTGAAAAATGTATATATATTGTTAACTCAAACCTCAAGGTTTCCAAACTTCTCCTTCCAGGAGAATCTTTACAGATCGCGCTTTCTGACAAGGCATTTGCATACCGCCATGCCTGGGCATGGAGCCAAGCCACACAGAGACAGAAAGGTGGAGGGAAAAACACATCGGTGAAGGGTGATCCAACAGCAGAGGTGACAGTGCAGACACAGACGGGCAGCACCAGTCCAGGGCTTTGGAATCAGAAGTCAGGGACTAACAAGCAAAGGTCAGCCCGCAGAATGGAGTTTGCTGTAAAACTGGGTCATCCCACAGCCACAGTTACCAGCTCAGAAACACACAGGTCCTGCAAATGAAGATACAGCTACAGCCCTCACACCAGGGAGACAGGAAAGACTAGGATATTGGAAAGGAAAGAAAAAAAAAATCGGGACGTTCCCAGGACACCAAGATAATGGGGCAGTGCAGAGGAAGGACCGTGCAGGGATTGGCTCTGCAGACAGGACCTGGAGCAGACAGGACCTGGAGGCCAGTTTCAGGCCCCTCTAAGGGCGGTCCTCTAATGGGAAGCAGGAAAGTCCACACCCAGCCAGAGCTGGCGGGAAGCTGAAAAGCAAGCGCATTTCAAAGCTTTTCTAGCAAGTGTTATCATAGAATGTGTAATCCCTTCTTCATCTTACACACCTAATTACTACACAGCGGGCCTAGGAGCTCAACCAGATTCCTCCGTTAAACCCACCTCAAATGGGAATTCATACTCCGGTTTCTTTCTTCTCCTGTAAGTAAAAAGCCTTCTTATAATTAAGTTCCTGGAGGACGAAGGGCAATTTGTTCACTGTGCTCTTACTACATGATTTTTTTTTAATCCATAAACAAAATAAATTGTAAAATAATTTGACAAGAGTGACTCCTAACAGAGAATTGAAATAATTTATGTTTTCCAGAAGGGGATGGAAAATAAATCCTAGGATGTTCACTAGGCTGGGCAAGTATTTAGTTTTCTTTCCAGATAACAGATTTTTCCATTTCTAATGAACTTTTAAGATGGAAGACAAGCACTGTCTCCTGTCCACAAAGATATTTTCTTGGTCTTTCATGTGTGCTATGAATGAGTCTGGTGAGTGAGCAGTCACTGTGGGCCTCTAATTTGAGCAGGTTCCCATGGAGGGAAGGCTTGAAGAAGCCTAAAGCCCTCTCCACTCCCCTTGATTCGCAAAACGGCCTCAGGGCACATCATTCATCTGCACTCTGATTTGCTTCCACGTTTCAAAAAGCATAAAATCCACGGTTTTCCACCGCAAAGATTTAAATGTCTGATTGACCGTCTCATTGGATGAATTTACAAGCTTACAGAAAAAAAAAGTTTTCCATGAAGGGCACCTGCCCCCACCTTTCTGGAGCTCACACAGGATTCTCAGGGAACCTCTCCGAACTTTGCTCGGCTTTCTCACATTCTGTTCTGACTCAGAGTCATTATTTCAGTAAACATCCATTGGCTGTCTATTTGGCCATGCACTATACAGGTGACCACCCCCCACAATGCACTGTGATTAAAATATTTTTAAGAGTATCGCAACAGGGGGGACTCTGGAAACACCTAGACTTTTTGAGGGTCCCCAGAAAACTTTCTGGAAGAAGTGAGATTTAAGCTGAGGTAAAAGTAAAGAAAGGTTAGCTCCACAGAAATGAGGAGAAAAGATTCTCCAAGTCAGCTATGAACCTATGAACTCTGTGGTTCATTCTAGCTAGAATAGAGAATTTGATAAAGGATTGGAGAGGATAAAGAAAATGGGGTTCTTTTTTTTTAATCTAATTTTATTTCTTTTCAGTGTTCCAGAACTCATTGTTTATGCACCACATCCAGTGCTCCATGCAATATGTGCCCTCCTTAACACCCACCACCAGGCTCACCCAACCCCTCACCCTACTCCCCTCCAAAACCCTCGGTTTGTTTCTCAGATTCCACAGTCTCTCATGGCTTTTTTCCCTCTCTGATTTCTCTCAACTCACTTCTCCTCTCCATCTCCTAATATCCTCTATGTTATTCCTTATACTCCATAAGTAAATAAAACCATATGATAATTGACTCTCTCTGCTTATTTCACTCAGCATAATCTCCTCCAGTCCCATCCATGTTGATACAAAAGTTGAGTATTCATCCTTTCTGATGGAGGCATAATACTCCATTGTATATATGGCCCATACATATCTTCTTTATCCATTCGTCCGTTGAAGGGTATTTTGGTTCTTTCCACAGTTTGGTGACTGTGGCCATTGCTGCTATGAACATTGGGGTACAGATGGCCCTACTTTTCACTACATCAGTATCTTTGGGGGAAATACCCAGTAGTGCAATTGCAGGGTCAGAGGGTAGCTCTATTTTTAATTTTTTTAAATTTGTTTATTTTCAGCGTAACAGTGTTCATTGTTTTTGCACCACACCCAGTGCTCCATGCAGTACGTGCCCTCCCTATTACCCACCACCTGGTTCCTCAACCTCCCACCCCCCCCCCCCCGCCCCTTCAAAACCCTCTGGTTGTTTTTCAGAGTCCATAGTCTCTCATGGTTCATCTCCCCTTCCAGTTTCCCTCAACTCCCTCTCCTCTCCATCTCCCCATGTCCTCCGTGTTCTTTGTTATGCTCCACAAATAAGTGAAACCATATGATACTTGACTCTCTCTGCTTGACTTATTTCGCTCAGCATAATCTCTTCCAGTCCCGTCCATGTTGCTACAAAAGTTGGGTATTCATCCTTTCTGATGGAGGCATAATACTCCATCGTGTATATGGACCACATCTTCCTTATCCATTCGTCCATTGAAGGGCATCTTGGTTCTTTCCACAGTTTGGCAACCGTGGCCATTGCTGCAATAAACATTGGGATACAGATGGCTCTTCTTTTCACTACATCTGTATCTTTGGGGTAAATACCCAGCAGTGCAATTGCAGGGTCATAGGGAAGCTCTATTCTTAATTTCTTCAGGAATCTCCACACTGTTCTCCAAAGTGGCTGCACTAACTTGCATTCCCACCAACAGTGTAAGAGGGTTCCCCTTTCTCCACATCCTCTCCAACACACGTTGTTTCCTGTCTTGCTAATTTTGGCCATTCTAACTGGTGTCAGGTGGTATCTCAATGTAGTTTTAATTTGAATCTCCCTGATGGCTAGTGATAATGAACATTTTTTCATGTGTCTGATAGCCAGAAAATGGGGTTCTTTTGGCGCCTGGGAGGCTCAGTCATTAAGCATCTGCCTTCAGCTCAGGTCATGATCCCAGTTCCCTGGGATGGAGCCACACATCAGGCTCAGCAGGGAGCCTGCTTGTCTCCCACTCCCCCTGCTTGTGTTCCCTCTCCTACTGTGTCTGTCAAATAAATAAAATCTTTTTAAAGGGGGGGGGGGGTGTCTGAATCATGAGGAGCCATTTGGTGAATGGCCAGATCAAATAAATAGGCAGAGAGAGTAACCCCCCATGTGAGAACATGATAAATGATCAGAAATGAACCTTTTTTTTTTTCTATGCTATCATCGAAGGAAAGTTTTATGAATGTGAGTACAGCAGGTAGGAGACTCAGTATACAGTCAGACATGGGCCACACCATCAGTGGAAAGGAGAGCTCTGACCCACAACCTAACAGCAGCCAGTCTGGGAGGCCGAACTACACCTTCTCCCGCAACAGGCCCCCAGACAGCCATGACTTGACCAGTAACTGCCAGCTTCCCTAATTTTTTATTTTATTTTAATTTTTCAGTGTTCAAGATTTGTTTATGCACCACACCCAGTTCTCCATGCAATACATGTCCTCTTTAATACCCACCACCAGGCTCACCCAACCCCCATCCCTCTCCCCTCCAAAACCCTCAGTTTGTTTCTCAGAGTCCACAGTCTCTCATGGTTCCTCTCCCCCTCTGATTTCCCCCAGTTCACTTTTCCTTTCCTTCTCCTAATGTCCTCTGTGTTATTCCTTATGCTCCACAAGTAAGGGAAACCATATGATAATTGACTTTCTCTGCTTGACTTGTTTCACTCAGCATAATCTCCTCTGGTCCCGTCCATGTTGATACAAAAGTTGGGTATTCATCCTTTCTGAGGGCTGAGTAATACTCCATTGTATATATGGACCACATCTTCCTTATCCATTCAACTCTTGAAGGGCATCTTGGCTCTTTCCACAGTCTCTGGCTTCCCTAATTTTTGCCCTCACTTCCAATTTAGAACCAAGCCAAGAAAGGTGAATATTGTCCCCCTAACCAGTCACACAAGCCACGGGCTTCTACTTCGCCCACATACTCCCTCCCCATGCCAGCAGCGTCCAATCAGCACAGCCCTGGAACCTTTCCTTTTCATTTTTCGATACACTGCTTCCCTGTTCCCCTGCCTACCTCTGAGTCTCTGCCGCACACAGGCGATGATGATGGACTCCCTTGCTTTAGGAGATTCTAAAATAGCTTTCGCTTGTTCTCATTGGGGTGGTTTTCTTCTCCCCAGGTATCACCCCTTTTTTTCTTTTTTCTTCTCTTTTCTTTTCAAGGAGCTTGACTGGAAGGGAAGAGTCAGAGCACAGACTCTGCCCAGATAGCAGCCAGCTCGAAGATTCTGGCCCAGTGGTTTCTAATCTCTAAGAAATTGCATAGAGAGAGAATTTTCTTAGGGCACTTAGCGAACTCGGACACTGTGATGGTTTAGGACTGCTGCTGTGCTGCACAGGCTGGAGTGCTTCAGGGCACTGGGGGGGGGGGGGTCGCCTTCCTAGAACTTCGCTTGGTTCAGTCTTGACATCTTCCTTTCCCAGCACAGCCCTATCATTAAGAGCTGGACTTTATAGGAAGCCTGTGTTCATAATCCCAGCTCTGCCGCTTCCTATGCACCTTCAAAAACATACTTTGGGCGGGGGGGGGGGGGGGGGGGGCGCACCTGGGTGGCTCAGTGGGTTAAATCCTCTGCCTTCGGCTCAGGTCATGATCTCAGGGCCCTGGGACTGAGCCCTGCATCGGGCTCTCTGCTCGGCGAGGAGCCTGCTTCCCCCTCTCTCTCGGCCTGCCTCTCTGCCTACTTGGGATCTCTATCAAATAAATAAATAAAATCTTTAAAAAAAAATTTTTTTAAGCCATTTACGGGAGCCTGGGTATCTCAGTCAGCTGACAAGCTGCCTTCGACCCGGGTCAGGATCCCAGAGCCCTGGGACCGATCCCTGCATTGGTGACCCTGCTCAGCCAGGAGCCTGCTTCTCCCTCCCCCTCTGCCACGGACCCTGCTTGTGATCATCTCTCTCTCTCGATCTCTCTCTTGGTCCAAGAAATAAAATCTTTTAAAAAATTATTTAGCTTCTCTGCCTCAAACTCCTCAAGTGTGAAACAGAGATGACAGCACCGTCTCTTTGGGTGTCTCAACAAGTGCTGTCGATAAAAGCCTGTAGAACATGCAGCAACATATTAGTTTCGATGTATTTCTGAAGTGACTCCGTTTCTTCTAAGTCTGAATCAGTACATCCAGCACAAATATATGAAACAGCGAAGCAGCCACAACAGGACCTAAGCTAATTGCACCAGGAACCTGGAGCTGAAAGCGTCTCTCCAAGTTTCTCCCAGCAGAGGCAAACTGGGCATTCGTTCTCCGCACAGATGAGCCAATGGATGTCAGCCACACCAGGATGGAATTCCCCAGCCAAGAATGATGCCCAGAGGGAGCCTCAGCTCTGAGCTGTTTCCAAAGGGCTTTTATCTTTGTTAAATAATATGATTGTAGGGGCGCCTGGGTGGCTCAGTTGGTTAAGCCTCTGCCTTTGGCTCAGCTCATGATCCCAGGGTCCTGGGATCAAGTCCCACATTGGCCTCCCTGCTCAGTGGGGAGCCTGCTTCTCCTCTGCCTATTGCTCTACCTGCTTGTGCTCTGACAAATAAAGTCTTTAAAAAAATAATATTTTTATAATGCTAAAATATTTACTATTTCTATTTTCAAATCTCAGTATTTTTGTCTGTTTATCGTGTTACACAGGATTATAAATATCTGTATGTAATGTCAGTAATAGATTACACATTTATCTTTTAATCAAATTATGACCATTGGAGACCCAGCTGTTTATTATAAGTTGTTGGTCAACCTTCCACGCAACGCTGTTCCTCTGCTGAGTTCTACCATCAACCACATAGATGTCTATTTCCAAACCATCTTGTCTTCCATGGAATCCTACTTGCATCAATACGTGACTGTTACTTTCTCCAGTTTCACGTTGTTTCCTAAACACTTCTTTGGCTTTATTTCACCACATACACTTGCAGAGAAACTTCAGTTCAACAGGCTCATTTTCAAAACATTCAGTGGGAAATGCATGGATTGTACTCTATTTTCAGATTAGCTTTGTGGTATCTGACATCCTCACAGTATTGATTCTTTCTATTGAGACTGTCTTGGTGAAATTCTATAGGTTTCTCCATAAAGAGCGTATTGATGCTTTTGACCATTTCTGTGCTTGTTAACTTTAAATTCATTCTTAGGCATAAGAGCCTTTGGTTCTATGTTAAGACCTAGGCTTTTGTTTTCCTCTGATTATATTTATTAATTTATTGCTGTTTATTATTTGTATATTTGTTAGTTATCCTTATTTCCAACCACTTTTCCAAATTATCAGAGATTTTTTTTTTTTAATATTTTATTTATTTGACAGAAATCACAACTAGGCAGAGAGGCAGGCAGAGAGAGGAGGAGGAAGCAGGCTCCCCGCAGAGCAGAGAGCCCGATGTGGGGCTCGATCCCAGGACCCTGAGATCATGACCTGAGCCGAAGGCAGAGGCCTCAACCCACTGAGCCACCCAGGCACCCCTATCAGAGATTTTCTAATGGTCAGATTTTTTAGAGGGAAAAACCCTGTCACCTGCTCATTATGTCAGTACAGTTCCTCTCCTAGGATGATCATTCCTCTCCTATTTGACTTAGAAGTCAAATTCTAAAATTTAAAATACCAGGTCTTATGATGTTTTGGCAAATTTTTCCAAGGTAATAAAATGTGTTCCCCAGCTTATAAAATAATTGTTATTTTTGGCTCTAATAGGTATCTTTTTTTTTGTTTGTTTGTAGTTTGACAATAGGTCTGAGGAGTCTGGCTCTAGACCAAAGTCCTACGGGTGATCATTCAGGCCAACCCCAGGGAATTATGAAGGCGCTACATGCCCTCCTCATGGTAGACACGGCTCAGAAATGCGCTAAGTGTCTGGAGGGAGTTTCAGTCCAGGATCCTGCCAGCCAGCCATGTCACACCAACCCCCGCCCTCCTGCATGCTGGGCCTTGGGCCCCTCCATTCACAGGCTGCCCTTGACCAAGACCTTTCTCCAGGGCCTCTGCTTAGACCCCCTTACAAGTAAGGACTTGAAGGCACCATTCTCCACCAAGACTCCATCCTCAGCCTTTTTCCTCGTTTCCTCGCCTACTCTGTCCCTCCTCCAACCTTTCTCTGTTCCCCAGGACCACAAAACAGCAGAGTTCTTTGCTCATGGCTCAGGGCAGTTGTTTTGATGTTGAAATATTTCAATAGCATATACAGAAATTTTCCTTCATTTTTACAAAACCTGAGCATCTTTAACAAGGGATTTTTAAAAAGGGCATTTTTTAGGCGCCTGGTTGTCTCACTTGGTTAAGCAACCACCTTTGGCTCAGGTCATGATCCCAGAGTCCCAGGATCGAGTCCCACATCAGGCTCCCAGTTTCACAGAGAGTCTGCCTTTTCTGACCTTCTCCTTTCTCATGCTCTCTCTCACTCTCTATCTCTCTCTCAAATAAATAAGATCTTTAAAAAAAACAGCATTTTTGACTGCTGAAAATTTTGATTTTACATTTACTGAATGTTACGTTTTTCTTCTTTTTCCTAGATTTTTCCAGTATTTAAGTATCAGATTTCTATTTTCCAATGTACTTTTTAAAACTTTAACTTTTCTTTTCCCATTAATGTTGGGAAATTCAGTATCCATAACAGTCAACTAATCAAAAGAAACATGCTTTTAGTTAGCACCACAGAAATCTTATTGAAATCTAATTTTTATGCCAGATGTTTTTCTATTATGCTTTGGCCATTTTAAAAGCCCTGTAGACTTCAAAGTCACACTGTATCAAGCAATTACTTGTTTTGCTATTAGAGAGAGAGAGACATGTGCAAGCATATGAGCAGAGGGAGGGGCAGAAGGAGAGGGAGGGGCAGAGGGAGAGGGAGAAGCAGAATCCCAGCTGAGTAGGGAGCCCCACACAGGGCTCCATCCCAGGACCCTGGCATCACAACCTGAGCCAAAGGCAAATTGTAAACCTACAGAACTGCCCAGGTGCCCCCCCCCCCAAGTACTCTTTCTTATAACCCATGATATCCTTGCATTCTTAGGACTTTTCTCTTTTTTTTATTTTGGGACAAAGTTGATAAATAAGAGGTAAAATTTCAGATTCAATGCATTATTTCTATTTTCTCATACAATTTAAACGACAATTTGTCTGAGCACAGCATTACAGATGGCCTATAAGCTTGATAAAAATTGGGACAGCTGCGTAACAGACTGCAGGTGTTATGGATATGGGCACTAGGAACCTCAAGCACGCTCACTAGGAAGCACCCTTGAGTAGCCGTCCTGGAAATCTGTTTGCATTACTTAACCAAGTTTTATGAATCATGACCTAGTAACTCCAGTTCTAGATTTGCACGACAAAACTGTTGCTTACATCCAAACAACGGAGACATGCATGCATGAGAACTCTACAGCATTATCTGTGGAAGGGCCAATTAAAGGAATGAGGGAACCCTAATAGAGCAGATAGTTTAAATATAGTAAATATACACAATGTTAAAAATTAAATTTTCCTGCCTGGTAAACATGGAAAAAAGAAAGAAAGAAAAAAAGATAGACTACAAAGAAATTCATATAAGAATCCTTAGTAACACATAGACTACCGAGACTAAGTGCAGAATAGGAAATCTGTGCTGTCCAACAATGATTTAATCAGTAATCAAAAACCTCGCAACAAGGCAAATTCTAGGACAAGATCGCCTCACTACTCAATTTTACCAAGCATTTCAAGGATTAATGCCAGTCCTTCTTAAACTACAAACATGTAACATGGGAACTTAGCCAAACTCATCTTATGAGGCCAGCACTACCCTGACACAAAAGCCAGCTAAGTCCACTTGAAGAAAAGTACAGCCCAATTCCCCTGATGAATGTAGATGCTAAAATTCTTAACAGAGGATTAACAAACCAAATCCAGCCAGTCCCTTAAGAGAATCATACACCACAATCAAATAGGATATGAGATGCCAAAATGGCTCAAAATACACACACACAGATCAGTAAATGTGATACACTATATTAACATAAAAATCTATCAACTACATAGATGCAGAAAATGAGTCTGCCAAAATTTCAATGGCCAGTGATGATTAAAAACTCTCAACAAGTCGGATACAGAAGTAAAATACCTCAACACAAAGGCTAAAAGCAAGCCAACAGTTACTATCAATCATAAAAAGCTCAAAGTTTTTCCTCTAAGATCAGAAACAAAGGCGCCCACTCCCACTACTCTTAGTCAACATTAGTACTGGAGGTCCTAGCCAGAACTATCCAGAAAGATAAATAAAAGGCCTCCGAAACAGAAATAAAATGGTCTTTGTTTGCAGATATGATTGTACATACAGAAAACCCTAAAAACTCCACACACACACACAAAAAAAAACCTATCAGAACTAGTCAAATTTAGTAAAGTTGCAGGCTATAAAACCAACAAACCTAACTGATTTCTACACACAAATGACAAAGTGCTTTAAGAAGATATAATAATCCCATTCACAATATCATCAAAAAGAATTAAATTCCTAGAGTAAGTTTAACCAAGGAGATGAAAGATCCCTACACTGAAAAGTCTAAGACTTTAGTGAAAGAAACTAAAGAGGACACAAAAAGATTTTCCATTTTCAGAAATAAAACTGTTAAAATGTTCATATTACCCCCAAAGTCCTCTCTAGATTTACTGTAATCCTTATCAAAATTTCAACAGCATTTTTCACAAATACATAAAAGAAATCCTGAAACTTGTATAGAACCACAAGACTCCAAATAAACAGAGCAATTTTAAAATGTAACAAAGCTGAAGACACCACACTTCCCGATTTCAAGCTATATTAGAAAGTTATATCTAATCAGAACAGTACGGTAGTGGCATAAAAACAGACACAGAGCAATGGAACAGAACTGAGCCCAGAAATTAACCCGATATATGATCAAAGAGCGTTTGACAAGGGAGCCGTGACTACTCAATGGGATAAGGAATAATCTCTTCAATAAATGCTTTTGGGGAAACTGGAGGACCACATGCAGAAAAGTACAACTGAACCCCTATCGTACCCGACTCACAAGAATTAACCCAGAATGAATCAAGGATTGAAACATAAGACCTGAAACCATGGAACTCCTAGGAAAAAAAAACAAAAACAAAACAGAAGGGAGAACCCCTTGGATTGGCCTTGGCAATAATTTTTTGATATAACTGCAAAAACACAAGCAACAGAAGGAAAAATTAGCAAGTGGGACTACAAACTACAAGGGTTCTGTTCAAAATCAAAAAGCTAATCTACAGAATGGGAGAAAAATTTGCAAATCATTTTTTTAAGAGATTAGTACCCAAAATACACAAAGAACCCTTTCAGCTCAGTTGTAGAAATAAGAGAATGAGCAAAGGAACTGAATAAACACTCCAAAGGTAACAGAAAAAAGGCCAACAGATTAAAAGAAGCTCAAGATCAGTAATCAGGGAAATGCAATTCAATGACATAGCACCTTGCCCATGTAAGAACAGCTGTATCGTCCCGAAGACGAGAAATGAGCATCGGCGATGATGTGGAGAAAAGGGAAACTTGTTCTCTGCTGATGGAAATGTCGTTCATACAGCCACTGTGGAGAACAGTATGGCGATTCCTCAGAAAGTTTCATTCCAATTTTAGTATATGTGCTGCCGAAGCGAGCACCCTCAGAAAGTTTCAAACACAACTACCCTATGATGCAGCAATCCCACTTCTGGGTACACGAGCTCACTCTGGTGAAGAGCGATGCAGACACCATTGGCATAAGCAGCATTATTCTCTAGGACCAAGACACGGAAACCATCCAAGTGCCAGGCGATGGATGACAGGATAAAGATGTGGTATATAAACATGATGGGATATTATACAGCCATGAGAAAAATCCTGTCATTTGACACACATGTACGTACCTTGAGGGCATTATGCTAATGGAAGTCAGACAGAAAAACAAATACTATATATTATTTATATGGGGACTCTAAAAAGGCCAAACTTGTAAAAACATTAGAATGGTGGTTCTCAGGGGCTGGGGGAAGTGGGGAGATGGTAGATGAAGGTGCACCAGCTTGCAGGGAATAGATGAGTATGTTCTGGGGATCTCGTGGCAGCATGATGGTTCCAGCCAACAACAGTACTGGATACTTGAAAGCTGCTAAGAGAATAGAACGTACGTGTTCTTAGCATCCCCCCCATGGTAATCACGTGTTGGGATACAGGTGTTACTTAACACTAAAATGGTAGTCATTTCACAATACGTGGGTATCAAATCAAACTAAAGAGGACATAAATTAAAGTTATGCCATTTGTATTATCTCAACTAGAAAAATGAGATTTCAAAAACAAATTCTTGAACATTTGTCAGTTTCACTTCTAAAAGGTTTCATAATACACTGCTTTTTAAATTATTTTTATTAACATTTTAACATTTTATTTGCCCCAGGGTTACAGGTCTGTGAATCGTCAGGCTTACACATTTCACAGCACTCACCATATCACATACCCTCCCCAATGTCCATAACCCAACCACCCACTCCCTACCCGCCCCACTCCCAAACAACCCTCAGTTTGTTTTGTGAGATTAAGAGTCTCTTATGGTTTTTCTCCCTACCCCCTCCCAATCCCATCTTGTTTCATTTTTCCTTCTCTATCCCCCAAAACCTCCACTCTGCCTCTCAAATTCCTCATATCAGGGAGATCATATGATAATTGTCTTTCTCTGAGTTATTTCACTCATAATACCCTCTAGTTCTATCCATGTCATTGCAAATGACAAGACTTCATTTCTTTTGATGGCTGAATAATATTCCATTACACACACACACACACACACACACACACACACACCACATCTTCATCCATTCATCTGTTGATGGACATCTAGGTTCTTTCCATAGTTTGGCTATTGTGGACATTGTTGCTATATATTCGGGTGCACATGCCCATTTGGATCACTACATTTATATCTTTAGGGTAAATCCCAGTAGTGCAATTGCAGGGTCAAAGGGTACCTCTATTTTCAACTTTTTGAGGCACCTCCATGCTGTTTTCCAGAGTGACTGCACCAGCTTACATTCCCACCAACAGTGTAGGAGGGTTCCCCTTTCTCCACAACCTTGCCAACATCTGTTATTTCCTGACTTGTTAATTTTAGCCATTCTGACTGGCATGAGGTGCTATCTCATTGTGGTTTTGATTTGTATTTCCCTGATGCCGAGTGATGTGGAGCACTTTTCCATGTGTCTGTTGGCCACCTGGACGTCTTCCTTGCAGAACTGTCTGTTCATGTCCTCTGCCTATTTCTTGATTGGATTATTTTTTCTTTGGGTACTGAGTTTGATAAGTTCTTTATAGATTTTGGATACTAGCCCTTTATCTGATATGCCCTTTGCAAATATCTTCTCCCATTCTGTCAGTTCTCTTTTGGTTTTGTTGACTGTTTCCTTTGCTGTAGAAAAGCTCTGGATCTTGATGAAGTCCCAATAGTTCATTTTTGCCCTTGCTTCCCTTGCCTTTGGCGATGTTTCTAGGAAGAAGTTTCTGTGGCTGAGGTCAAAGAGGTTGCTGCCCATGTTCTCCTCAAACATTTTTTTGATGGATTCCTTTCTCACATTGAGGTCTTTCAACCATTTTGAGTCTATTTTCATGTGTGGTATAAGGAAATGGTCCAGTTTCATTTTTCTGCATGTGGCTGACCAATTTTCCCAACACCATTTGTTGAAGAGACTGTCTTTTTTCCAATGGACATTCTTTACTGCTTTTTTGAAGATTAGTTGACCATAAAGTTGAGGGTCTATTTCTGGGCTCTCTATTCTGTTCCATTGATCTATGTGTCTGTTTTTGTGCCAGCACCATACTGTCTTGATGATGACAGCTTTGTAATGGAGTTTGAAGTCTGGAATTGTGATGCCACCAACTTTAGCTTTCTTTTTCAACATTCCTCTGGCTATTCGAGGTCTTTTCTGGTTCCATATAAATTTTAGGATTATTTACTCCATTTCTTTGGAAAAAAATGGATGGTATTTTGAAAGGGATTGCATTAAATTTGTAGATTGCTTTAGGTAGCATAGACATTTTCACAATATTTGTTCTTCCAATCCATGAGCATGGAACATTTTCCCATTTGTGTCTTTCTCAATTTTTTCATGAGTACTTTATAGTTTCCTGAGTACAGATTCTTTGCCTCCTTGGTTAGATTTATTCCTAGGTATCTTCTGGTTTTGGGTGCAATTGTAAATGGGATTGACTCCTCAATTTCTCTTTCTTCTGTGTTGTTGTTGGCGTATAGAAATGCGACTGACTTCTGTGCATTGATTTTATAGCCTGACACTTTACTGAATTCTTGTATGAGTTCTAGTAGTTTTGGAATGAGCTCTTCTAGGTTTTCCACATAAAGTACCATATCATCTGCAAAGAGTGAGAATTTGACTTCTTCTTTGCCAATTCAGATGCCTTTTATTTCTTTTTGTTGTATGATTGCTGAGGCTAGTATTTCTAGTACTATGTTGAATAGCAGTGGTGATAGTGAACATCCCTGCGTGTTTCTGACCCTAGGGGAAAAGCTCTGTTTTTCTCCATTGAGAATGATATTCACTGTGGGTTTTTCATAGATGGCTTTGATGATATTGAGGTATGTACCCTCTACTCCTACACTTTGAAGAGTTTTGATCAAGAAAGGATGTTGTACTTTGTTAAATGCTTTTTCAGCATCTATTGAGAGTAACATATGGTTCTTGTTCTTTCTTTCATTAATGTATTGTATCACATTGATTTGCGGATGTTGGACCAAACTTGCAGCCCAGGAATAAATCCCACTTGGTTGTGGTGAATAATCCTTTTAATGTACTGTTGGGTCCTATTGGCTAGTATTTTGGTGAGAATATTCACATCTGTGTTCATCAAGGACATTGGTCCTTTTTGATGGGGTCTTTGGTTTTGGGATCATTGTAATGCTGGCCTCATAAAATGAGTTTAGCAGTTTTTCTTTCATTCCTAATTTTTGGAACAGTTTCAGGAGAATAGGTATTAATTCGTCTTTAAATGTTTGGTAGAATTCCCCTGGGAAGCCGTCTGGCCCTGGGCGCTTGTGTGTTGGGAGATTTTTGATGCCTGTTTCAATCTCCGTACTGGTTATGGTTCTGTTCAGGTTTTCTATTTCTTCCTGCTTCAGTTGTGGTAGTTCATATGTCTCTAGGAATGCATCCATTTCTTCCAGATTGTCAAATTTGCTGGCATATAGTTACTCATAAAATATTCTTAGTTATTTAATACACTGCTTTTATTAATTTTTTTCCTCCTGCTTACAAGCCCCTGAGGATTACATAATAATTTTCATAAGGTCACTTACAGGGGAATACATAAGAATATCCTTCATTTTAAATTCTTGATAAATTTTAGTGTTTTTCCCCAAATTATGAGTTCTTAAAGTAAGCACAATATATTGGTGTTTCTTATTCCTAATTGTTTTTAGTCTTTTGTTCTTGAAGTTTTACCTAAACATTAATAAGTATCTGAAAGAAGCTACAGATATGTAGAATAGAGATTTAAGCAAATGCTTACAGAATTATAACAGTGACAACAAACATTTACACACATGGTTATTTCCCTGTGTAGACGTCATTAGAAACAGATATGGAGAGAGTAAAAATAATTGTGACCAATTATTCAGGAATTCGTATGTGTGTTTAAAGAAAAAAAAATGTGTATGAATAATCATGGAGATCAGCAGTTAGGGCAAACAGAACAACAATTCATCCCTATACTTTTAAAACCACATTTATTCTTAATACTTTTTTGTTTTTATTAACATATAATGTATTATTTGTTTCGGGGGTACAGGTGTATGATTCATCAGTCTTACACAATTCACAGCACTCCCCATAGCACATACCCTCCCCAATGCCCATCACCCAGTTACCCCATCCCTTCCACACCTCTCCCCTCCAGCAACCCTCAGTTTTTTTCCTGAGATTAAGGGTCTCTTATGGTTTGTCTCCCTAATGCATTTTAAAATAAATGGTATGCAGTTCTGCCTACGGACAAGAATGGATGGATAATAGCCTACGGACAAGAATGGATGGATATCTGTTACAGATAATCTTAAGTCATTTAGAAAGCATACAATATTACAGTTCACAAAAATGTACTTCTCTGCAGGTATGTGACTAAATAGCAAAAGAAAATCAGTCCCAATGTCAATTATGTTCTGAAAAGGAAACGAACGCAAAATATTTTAAAATGTTAAACCTAAGAACCGAAGGATGGAAGTGGCTACACGGAACTCTCCCGCACTCTGTCACCATCTCTGCGGGATGACCACTTCTAGAAAGCCATCTTATCCAACAGGGCAGCCAGAAGTACCCGACAGACTCCCCATTTTCACTATCAGGTTTCAATTTTCTCCACAGAACTCCTCACAGCTGACACAAAATATATATGGCGATCCAACACAGAGATTAAGAAAACCACGTGGAGCCTCGTGGATCATTTGGATGGATTTGGGTTTTTAACTCAAGAAAAATGAGAGGCATGGGAGGATTTAAGCAGAGAAGTGAAATGGCCTGACTTACATCATAAAGGCATCAGCGGAGGCTCTGTGAAAATAGATGATATTGGGGCACGCGCAGAAGCGAGGAGTGTGAGGGTTCAAGGAGCAAGTGGTGACCGTCCACCTCCAACATGATCAGTGAAGACTACAGCCATAGCGCAAATGCTGAGCCGGCTCCCCCAGGTAAGGATCTGCCCCCGGGATCTGAACTTCATCGCCACAACAGAGAAGAGAGGCCGAATGAGAAAAAACACATATAGGTATCCTCGTGTTTCCACTTCTGATCGGATCCTGACTGGTACCGGAGGTAAATAAGGTTGAGGAAAATTTACAAATAAAATAAATATGATCTAATCACTGATCTGATGGGAGAGATGCAGCCGGTCTGCAGGTCATGAACCCGACGGTGTGGCATTCCTCAAGAATGCTGACGTGAGACGGAGCTGGCTTACACGGAGAAGCCCAGTGCCTAGCGGAACTGAATGTGTGATCCTACAGGAGAGTTAGTCAACACTGGTGTGTTGGATACAGAACCAAAAGAGGAATTAGAAATTCATGCATTATACACACAAATTCCATAAATCACTGCAGAGCAACCTAAAACACCAGTGAAATTTCTATTCTGGTAAAAGGTGACATTTGATTGTCATTAGAACAACAGCTGAATTTTCTATGCGGGCAAAACCCATTCCACGTGTTTTAGGTAAAGTAACTCTGATCATAATCCTTGGTACTCTCAGAAAGCTAGTCATTTTAGAAGGTGAAATTTGACCAGTAACCAAAATTTTCCAGGTTACAAAATCTCACTAATTACCAAAATTTTTGAAATTCCCAAGGTAATACACATTTAAAAAATAATGTTTGCGCATAGAGAGCATGAGATAGCCGGTACACGGAGGAAGGGTAGAGGGAATCTGTACACGGAGGAAGGGTAGAGGGAATCTGTACTCACAAGGAAAACTGATTAGAAAAGTAACAGGAGAGCATTGCCTCCTGGAAACAAAGCAAAAGAAATCCAAGTTTCTCTGCGAAAATTGGAAAGGACAGACAATATTTGCTCACAGGTTTCAGAAAACCAAACACACAACTGCCTTGTATTCTTACCCACACATGCAGCCCAGACCCAGATGCAGGAACTGAGCCTCCTGACAAGGACAGAAGCACTTTGTAATGAGAATGACCTCAGGCTCCACCCCTCCCCGGCAACGCAGGACGACTGCACACACCTAAAGAGGCAAAGGAAAATATGACTAATTAGAAACACGCCACCGAGGCCCCACCCGGGAAGAGGCCCAGAGACAATCATGTGATTCAAAGGAGAGAGAGAGAGGGGATCATTTAGGCTCATCTTTAACAATTTGTAACCAGTAACACTAACTAGTATTCTCTAACACCTTGCTGTTCGGTTTTAAGAATGCTTCCCTCCAGGTTGCAGAGGCTGTGCGAGGTTTGAAGGAGAAAGTGAGACAGGCTTTATTCTGCAGGAATGAACCGTGTCACTTGGGGGTGGGATGCAAACGCTAATCCCACACCAGAGGCTTCCGTCAGCCCAGTACGACCATCAGTGTCTTGTGGGTAAAGAGCACTGGGAAAATGTGTGCTATAAAAACGGTTAGAGTTGGTACAAATTTATAAATCAAAATTTGCCCCCCCCAAAAAAAAACAAAAAAAGGAAAAAAGAACATAAGAACGTTCTGTATAGGAAACACCTTTGAACTAGTTTTGACCACAACAGGCCATTCCTTTCTGTCTACTGGGCAACCAGCAAACAGCGCCGAGGATACGCCCCCAACAAAAACAGCTGAGGGTACAGTTCCCTTATGCATCCCTGATCCCATGGGGAGAAGCATCAGAATTCCAGCAATAAATGCAGTCCTGCGTGTGAAGAACCAGGGGAGGGGAGGCCGCAGCCGGGCTCCCCGCACCCACACCATCAGCCACTATCAGCCCTCATGCATCTTCCCTGACAGGTCAGGAAGCCCTTGCTCTGCCATATTTCCTATTTCCATGTTTATCTTTCCAGAACAAAGGTCTTCTGGAACGTCCCGTCCACCGCATACCACGCCCATAATAACCTCTGTTCATACAACACCCTGACGGTCCGCTCATGTCCGGCAAAAGTATATACGGTCTTTTATGGAGGAGAATTGCACAGAGAAGTAACTTCTTACCCAGAGACCAGATTCTGCCACAAGGCAGGACTCCATGAATGGGCTGTGAATGAAATACAAAGAGAAGTGGGATAAGCTACTTTCTGGTCTGGACTTTGAAAAAAAGGGGGAAAAATGTCCCACCCAGTTGTGCCCTCTGCTTCTCTTTCACTCTGGCTAGAACAGACAACTCCCAGGGCAACCTTCGAAGCCATTTGCTGAAGAGACCAGAGACCCGACCCGGCAGTGTCAGGATGTCTGTGTGAAGAGGGCTGCCTTGCGGAGCGGGTCAGTCCTCACAATATTTTAAATAAACTAGAAATTTCTATTGTGTTTCAGCCATGAATCATTTGGGGGTAAGTTTCCTGCTGGATTGAGTCCCCCCCCCCCCCCCCGCTGGACACCTAGAACTGCAGGACGTCCTAACACAGGGAACAGGGCAGACTGCCTCCGAGCTGATGTGAGTGGGAAGACCGCTGATCACAGCACAGCTCCATCCCCACCTGCTCAGCGGCCAGCGCCAGCAGAGACGACAACGTGCTCAAGAAATCCAGGCATGCTCAGGGGGTCATTTCAGAAAGATTAAAATAGCCTAACGGATGAGCGGGCATCCCGCTCGTCCACTACCATAAAGGACGGTTATTAGAGCCCGCAATTATCATTATGGACAACTCTGACCCAGGAGAGCTGGTAAAAATCATCTGGGCTTCACATAACTATATGGCTGCCTGCCCCCCAGCGACTTTTCAGAATGACCAATTAGCTCTGTGGGAAATCTAACCGGAGATAAAGATATAAGCATGACAGAAAAATTTGAGAGATCCCTTTCATTTTCTTAACATTAAATGTCTCCTTTTGTTCCCAGAAATATGCCAGCCGTTCAGTCTCAAAGGGAGAGAAGTGATTTCATTGGCCCCTAAAAAATGCACTTCGCCCCAGGCACAGGGATGGATAATCAGGCTGTCTGACAATGACTTTTCTCTGCCGTCCCGGCTCTTTCCTGTGTCCCTGCTCACCTCCTTCCGTCTAATTTGCTTGTCCATGCAAGCCCTCTAACCTCAGCCACAAAGGAAAAAAATAAAGAAATCTCAGTACGACCGCACATCACCGTGTACCAGAGCCCTCCAACGGTCTCCACCAGTCTCCACCATCCCCGCTGCTCATCGCAAACTCTCTCCTCCGGTCAAAGATGTTCTCCTCTTTATGATCCCTGTGGGTCAGTCATCAAAACCCAGGATCCCCCTGTTTGAAATTCTCAGTATCTCCCCCCAAAGGACTTTACTGCAGGCCACCCTGTCACAGGTCTCTGCCGCTTCAAAGACTGCCAAGTGGCTCAAGAGGGTTTTCTCTTGATGAAATCCTGTCTGCCTCAAAGTGGGGGCTATGTGGGCACGCCTTCCCTTGTTCTGTGCTGATAAAGCCGTGGCGAGATCGATTTCAGAATCAGAATTTTGGAACTGAAAGGATCTTATAAAACATACAGTACAACTCTCTTTGGGGTCTGAGGGTTAAGTGACTTGTTGGAGGTCACCAGATTAAGTAGTGGGAAATCAGATACATTAACCCCGAGCTCCTGGCTTCCAGTTCTCTTTTCCTGTGCCGTGCCAGGAGATCAGGATGATGAAACCCCACACGGTCTAAAAGAGATTGGGTCAAAGATCAGTTCTTTGCCTGTGCTTCCCTATTCCCAAGATTAATTAGGGAGTTCCTCATGTACCTCTCATGTCAGCGACACTACAGCTCCTTTTATGCGGTTAGACTGGTAAATTTTTCCTAAATTCAGCTTCCAGCTAGAAACAAAGACAAATCTCAGCACTGGACATTCCAGGGCATCAACGTCAACGTACCACAGACAGGCACAGAACCGATAATGAATGGAGAGGAAATGTTATGGGAAGTTTTTTTTTGTTTTTTGTTTTTTTTTTAACGGAAACCTACCTATTAAAGCCGCTAAAATCCAGAACCCAGTACCAAATGCCAGAGACGATGGAGAGCAACAGGAATGCCCATACGCTGCTGGTGGGAATGCAAAACTACTGTTTTGGCTAAAAACGTAAAAAAGTGTAAAAAAAAAAAAGGTAAACGTAAAAAGTGTTTCGGAAAACCACTTGGCAGGTTCTTACAAAGTTAAAAAGTTACCATGTGATCCAGAAATCATACTCCTAGGCATTGACCCAAATGAGCTGAAAACTTGTGTTCACACAAAACCTGCCCATGAAAGTTTATAGCAGCTTTACTTAATTATCAAAAATGGAAGAAACCATGATGTTCCAACAGGTTCACAGATAAAATATGGTATACCCAAACAGATTATTCGGTGATAAAAAGAAATGACCTGTCAAGCCAAAAGAAAACACTTTAGCTATATATATATTACTGAAAGAAGCAAGTCTGTGAAGGTTATATACTGTATGATTCTGTAGGAAATTCTGAAAAAGGTAAACTTATGGAGGTAGTAAAAAGATTAGTGGTTACCACAGGTACAGAGGGAGTTGAGAAGGATAGGCGAAACAAAGGTCATTTTTAGTTTGGTGAAATTTGTAGGATACATGACCAATTGGTCAAAACCCATAGAATATACAACACAAAGAATGAACCCGAATGTAAACCATACCTTAGGTCACAGGACATATTAGTACTGGTTCCATTTTAATCTGCCAAACTAATACAAGATACTAATGGGGAAACTATGTGCTGAGAGGAAGTAAATGGGACTTATTCCTGCTTAATTTTCCTATGAACATGAAGAGGCTCTTAAAAATAAAGACTCTTTTAAAAATGTAAACACTTTACAGTCAACAAGAGCATTACCGTGTCTATACAGTTCTTGCTGTCAATCTTGCAACTATAAATTCTCTCGTAGTTCAATCCAAGTCACATAGTTCAATCCCCAAGCTTCCTGAACCACTGATGATTCACTGACCCAACAAATATTTAACCTTAGGTCCTGCCCTTGAGGATATCATGTCCTAGCACTAACAGGATCCCATTTATATCGTGCTGACGTACTTACCAGATACGGTTCAAAATCCTTCACGGGTGTTAAGTGAGTTAACACAACAAAACTACAAGGAAGAGGAGTATTTGCAGCTATTTGGCTGCAAAAACGCAGGCTCAGAGAGACGGAGTAACTTGCCCAGAGTTACAGACAGAAAGATACTAAAATAACAAAAAGCTGAGACCAGGCCATGGTTCCAAAGTCTTTGGACATAACAACTGCATCATAGCAGATTAAAAACAAAAAGTAAAATGTATGAACATGACGAGGGATCACAATTCTTCCAGGAAAACCCAAAACTCAATGGCAGAAACCAAGGAAACAAGAACCCAACCGAATAAAGTTGGGAGCCTCAACGAACTCTCTGTCCACGGACAACAAACTGTGGTTAAGGGCTGGGAGAGCAAGAGGGAGACCTGAGAGGTCAGACTCTGAGGACCTGAGCTAAAAGACCCACAGAGGCAGAACCTTGAGCAAAGAGTCCACCCATTTGCTACCTACAAAGTTTGATCAACCCACCCGAATAGGAGGAAATGATCTGAGATTAGACTCGCTTCGGTCACATCAGGAAGAATTTTCTCTGCTAGTTGTTATCCAAGTGCAGTCCGTGCATCAGCATCACCTGGGAAATCCTCAGATATGCAAAGGATCAGGTCCTACTTCAAATGTGCTGAATCTGAAACTGAGCATGGAGGCCAGCCATCTCCATGTTAAGAGCCTTTCAGAGGATACTGACACATGCTAAATTTTCAGAACTACTGGCCTAAGCCATTCTTAAGAGTTTAGATATCATTTGATAGGGGATGGAATCCTACAGGAGGATTTTAGAACAGGAGAGACTTACATGTAGCAAGTCAAGCCCTTAGTCAAAATGGAATCCCAGGGTTGCCATAAGAGGCTTTGAAAATGTAAAAGATTATAGGATCAACTCATTATTTGCATCTTTAGCTTCCAAAAAGCTAGCTGTCATGCAGTTAGTTACCAAAATATATACTTTGGACCAGAATTAAACCTTCACAGCATCCCCACATCAGACCAACACAGAGCTACATGTAGCTCACTTGCAAGAAATCCTGATAGGAATCCAAATAACATATTTGGGCTATGGAACTGGGAAATACAGCCTTTGGAAGTAAAGAGGCAATTGTTGTGTTCTCTTTTATTTCCCCCCTTTTTGAAGCTCCTTTAAAACTGGCTGGCTGGGGACTACATTCATTTCATAATGACTCCATCTCCTTTAAAACCTCAGGGAGACTCACTGATATAGGAGCCAGGCCTGGGTTTGGAGGGAGGAGGGATCGTGTCATTTACCTTGTTTAGGCCTTTGGTTTTACTGCAGCTGAAGATTTAGCAACTTAGCGCTTTCAACAATTAATTTGCAACAAAAACACCTGATTTTTTTTCAAGGACAAAAAAAAAATTCATGATAGAATATGAAGGGGAAAAAATATGCTTTTCTAAGGATGGAACTGACAAAGTACTGCAGTCCTGTTGCTGACAACCGTAAACTCTATGGAGTGGAAGGAGACACTGTTGCTAGGAAAACTGCAGGTGAGCAAAACTCTGAGGAAACTACTGTTACCGCCATCAAAACTCTGTTCCTATCTATGCTATTCTTACTTAGCCGATGTCTTAGATTGGATCTCCGGCTCTACCGGAGACCCCCAGTTTGAGAGAACTGTGTCATCAGGTGGGTTGCTTCTGTATGGTCCATTGCACTGGTTTAGGACTTTTCAATTTATATGCCTAAAGGATTAGAGGGAAATGGAAGCATTTATTTACTATAAAGTGATCCGCAATAAAAATAAATCTATCACTTTGTTTTATGTGATGTCTAGGGCCACTAGAACTGAATTTGCTTTCTTCCTGCTAAGTACCATGAACTTTCCACCTGTGCCTTCATGGCTGCATCTGTCCAGACATAACACATTCCAAGCACCTGAGAGTCATTTTTCAAAGTCGGTTACTCAAAGTGTGATAACCTTTAGACCAGATATTAATATTCGGTTCCTTTGCCTCTGGTCTGCCTACCAAAGAAACATCAATCCCACTTTCTCCATTTCTACCTAGGGTTCTAAAAAAAACTATATGCACACTTTATGGGTTTTCTATTTTAATAATTCATTTCCCACGTGAATAGCAAATAAAATAATCGACCATCAAAATAAATGAGGTGAATGATCTACAATAGAACTACTCTTAATCAACCATAAAATAGACTTGATATATTAATACAAAGCAAATAGGATTTTCTCTAGAAAAAAATGGAACACTTTCCTGAATTTTTTATATAAAAACTCCATCAGGATTTCTCAAAGAAGAAATTCATAAATAACATTTACTGGGAGATAATTAACCAACTACATGGAAATCACTTTTTAGGAAAAGTTAACAACTCAAAAGAGGTCTTGCCAAAACTATTTCTCCCTTTTTCCTTGTTACAGAAAATTCAAAACTAATACCATTCTCTTGGATTATTTTGTTTTTAAGAACACAATGAAAGTTTGTAAGTCCTTCCACTTTATACTTTCAGATAAATCTGACTACATTGTTGAAATGAAATTTTGCAAACAGTATTGTTTTTAATCACTTATTGACCCACTTTCTTATTTGTCTTGCACCCAGCCATGAGAGTCCAACCTAGAATAATTCATGTTTAAGTTGTAACATCACAGAATAGGTAAAAATTAAGTTTACCAGATTCAACCTCTAATCAAAAACTCCATAGAATTTCCAAGTGACCAAAAATTCATTAGTGCTCACTGCACCTTTTCCGCTTGGTCTGCTTGGTTAGAAATTTCCTCCTCATATCGACTTCATTTAAATTTCAACCTGTGTTGTTTCTAGTACTATCATTGTGACTGACAGGTTTTGGGGGGAATTTTGGGGGGGGGGGATTTTTTTTGGTTTTTTGAGAGTTAGGTTTTCTTTTCTCCTCTGCCAGTTAGTTTTTGTCTTGTTTTGGCTTTAGCAGTTCTAACTGTACCAAAGTTTCAAACTCTTCTGTACCCATGTCATTCACCTAAAAAGAAATCTTTTTAGATTTTATTTATTTATGACAGCAAGAGATCACAAGTAGGCAGAGAGGCAGATGGCAGGCGGGGGGAGGGGGGGGCGCGCCGGCGAAGCAGGCTCTCTGCTGAGCAGAGAGCCGATGCAGGACTCGATTCCAGGACCCTGAGATCATGACCTGAGCCAAAGGGAGAGACTTTAACCCACTGAGCCACCCAGGTGTCCCTAAAAAGAAATCATTTTTAAAACAACACCATTTAGATTCAAAAATACATACATAATAAGTAACTATTGTAAACCAAGCAAGGGGCTTGATGTACCGGTTATAGTTTAACAAAGTAACAACTCAGACTACCAAAACTAATTCCTATTTTTTAGAAGATTAAGATCATAGCTTTCAGCTAGATTTTAAGCACCTTTCCTCTTATTAGGTGTACAGTTAAAGCCTTTGTGTTTTTTCAATGTTGGTAGCTGCTAAGCCTCCTCTCCCCCATTTTGTACTTTAGTAGAAGTAAGCTCAGTGAAAATGGCTTATCACTCTCTATGAAATAAGGCCGTAAATAGGATGGGGAGAGTAACAAGGACTGGGAAAAAACTGAAAATCAGTTTGTAAAAATGTAATATGAAGCATAAATATTTATACCTCTTAATTCCTGGACTGAAATTTCCATTTTGGAGAATCTGTCCTCAGGAAATGTTGAAAGCAAATGCATAAAGAGGTGTGTAAGCAGTATTTTTAATATCATTTTTTTGGTGAAAATGAAACTTAAGTACTTTTTAAAAATGGGTACCTACTATAATTACAACTGTTAAAAATCAAACACAAACACAGCCCAGACTTAAATTCCCTAAACAGACAAAACCACTTCAGTCATATAAGAAAAGTACGACTATAATAATTTACCTTATTTTTCAAGATGAGACTTAACCTGCGTTGGTCAGTGCCTCCATAATTCATAAGCAAAATGTACATTATTCCCCAGATGAGATACAAAGTAACCACTGGACAGCTCACGATCCAGGGTATTCCGATATCCTAAGCAATCACTGACGCCTCAGCAAGGCCTGAGTCCTCACTGTGCAAGCGGCTTTCTAACCATACACCTGAGTCCTGTTTCATGCTTCACGTGAATGCCACGCACTCCCCCCCCCCCCCCCCGCCCAAAACATCTTAGTGAGTGCACAGTCAACTTTTACTAATTACTACCTTGGTCATTCAGTGATTTTACTTCTATTTCTGAACTTTTGACATAACTGTGTGAAAACACATAAGCAAAATGCTGGATGGAAAAACTAAGACAACAAATGCATTGGTACATTTAAAAAAATTTAATTCCTCCACTATTCTGTAACGCATTTATGACTTACAACTCTGCCTTTGACTTAACGGCAGCCCCCAGCTCTTCCATTCACTAAGTGGGGCCAAGCAACGGACAATTTTAACCCTTATTTCCTCATCTCGAAAATTGGGAGAGCGCTTATTTATTTCACAATGTTCCAGTATGTAAATATCTCTCTCAAGTCTAGAATGCCGTATTAGCAGGACTGGGATTGCTCCGTTTTGGTTTTGGTTTTTCCGAAAAGCTACTATGTAAACACAGTGACCCAAAGACCCAAGATCTATGTACCTTCCGTAACTCTTGAGGTCCCGCTGAAGGAACAGAAAGCAAATATAAAGGGAAGCAGCCAGTCATAAAGCTGGAAAATATGAAACAGAATTAACAGTCCAGGAAAATGGAAAACTGATAGAAAACTGAAAACCTGGAGAAACACTCACCCAAGACAGCAAAGAGCGCTTGACCAACTTGAGAAGCGACAATGTCAGGGGCAAGTATGAACCATGGACTTTGTTTGGACCATGGGCAGGGTTGTTCCTGAAACCCTTTATTCAAGACAGCTGACCGGGCAGGTGCTACCTTGTCACATTCATGAGGACACGGGCAGGGTAATTGCTAAAAATGTTTACTCCTAACAGCTGGCCAGGTAGAGCCTGGCTCTCCTCACTCCTGGGATATATGTAGAGAGAAACCAACTTTTTTGTTGTTGTTTGTTTTGAAAGATTTTATTTATTTATTTGACAGAGAGAGATCACAAGTAGGCAGAGAGGCAGGCAGAGAGAGAAGAGGAAGCAGGCTCCCTGCAGAGCAGAGAGCCTGATGCGGGGCTCAATCCCAGGACCCTGAGATCATGACCTGAGCCTAAGGCAGCAGCTTAATCCACTGAGCCACCCAGGCGCCCCATGAGAAACCAACTTTTTGAATAAAACTGGAGAACCACGCTCCAAACAGAGTGGCTTGTCTAGGCAGCAAACTAGTACAAGTTGTAAAGCCCAAAATAAAAAAGCAAAGCTTGAGCAAAGTCTGGACTCTCTATCAGATGCTAAAAAACACATTCCTAACGAAGACACAGAGGGCAACTTGCCCCATGAATAAAATGCAAGTTAGAGTCCTCCCTGCAGATTAGAGGCCTTAATTCCGCAGTCTCGGGGACCCACTACGCGGCTCTGTGGTCCACGCACACCCACTTTCAAAACACACCCAGCCGGTCCTTAGGTGCAAAGCAACAGACTATTGGGGAAATAGCCGCAAAGGAAAACCACCCAAGCCGGCTCACTCGTCAGCCCAGGCTTTCCTGGTAACAGATTTCGAGGGGCATCAGAAAGTTGGAGGAAAATTAACAGCACGTGTTCGAAACAAGACAACAGGCCCAAGTCGGAGTTGTTCATGGAGCTAAGCCCCACGTCACCAACCCCCACGACCCCGCCAGGCCCTGAAGGAAAGAACTTGGCAATAAGCGCCCTGCCCTCCCGGCCGCCCGGAGGAACGTCTTTGCTCCCACGCGCTCCTGTCCGTAAAGCCTCCACCTTGCAGGCGACTGGAGCGCCTCCCTCCGCTGGGCTGCACGCTGCCTGGTTGGATTCGACTTTGCTCAGGAAGTCCTTACATTTTTAAATATTTCTCAGTTTATAAGAGTTCTGGAATAAGAAGGAAGCCCCTGGCAGCCGCCCCCGGCCCACAGGTACCTGTGCAGCCCCCAGGGCTCGCTGCGGCTTTCCCGCGGCCGTGGGAGGTGGAGTGAGGGTGGGGGGAGCCCCTCTGGGGTCCGGGCTCCTCAGCTTCCCCGGCAGGAGCCTCCGCACTCGCAGCCTGTGCTTCCCCGGACCGGCTCCCACACGGCCAGACGCCACCTGCCACTTGCCCCGACTTACAAACCCAACCGGTGCTGCTTAAAAGGGGAGGGTCTGGGGTTGGACGAGGGCGGGGCGAGGGCAGGATTTTGTGATGAGGCTCAACAAACAGGTTAATTCATCAAAGAGAGTCTGGAGTCCAGAGCGCGCAGCGGGGAACTCGGAACCATCTGAGATAAGCGTGTCCCCTTCGGGGTGCCCTAGAGAAGAAGGGGCCCCAACGCCCCTGTCACCACCAAGGATGGAGGGAAAATTGTGTGTCCTCCTCCGCCGTGTCTGGTGCCCAGGAGGGGACCTGCTGGGACGCCCGACTCGCTCCGGAGACCGCGGACAGACCCTGGGAGGACCGGCAGAAGCAGGCAAAGGGTGCGAATTTTTGCCAAGGTCACCGTCGATGGTGCCTGGTGGAGAGAGGAAGGTAGAACTTCACACTTCCTTTCCTTTCCAAACTCAGATCGCGGGGGGCGGGCTGTAAGATTAGATCTTTGAATTGTGACATGTGAATTTGCCTTCAGGTACCCACAGAATGCCTGTCCTTTTTTCCGCAGAGATAGCTATCCTCCTCGTCTGTGTCATTTTGTGAGCTGAGAGTTTGGTTTGGTAACCATCAGGCTGGGGGCCCCCAAAATGTGGCCAGACAGAAACGTGGATTGCACCCCATTTGTGGCTCTCTTCCAACCGACTGTGCCAGCTCCCAGGGGACCTGTCCCTCTTTTTCTTCTCTTTTGGTTGTCTTTGGGTGTGGCTCTGGATCTTTGTTTCCTCCAACAGGAATTACCAGGGGCCGTTCCTGATGCAGACTTGGCTTCCTTCCACAGATCACTGGGGCAGGTAGATTGTAGACCCTGCTGCTAAAGCAATGGCTGCCCGACAAAAATGCCTACGCCCTCTGGACAAAGTTGTTCTTGATGGTAAGATAGCTCTCCATTATCTCTGACCTGAGCAGGGAGGTGTCTGTATTTTGCATTTTGCATTAACGCTTCTGGAGAAGATGAGACTTGGCTATGTGGTAAGAGTGCTGAACAAGCTGGTGGGCTTTAAGAAGTGGCTCCTTCAAGGGAGTCCTTTCATTATTGATTCGGATTGGTTTGGGTCTTGGGGACCATGGCTCTGAAGTACACTCAAGACATTGGAAATTATCCTGCTTATAATCATCATCAGTAATCTCCCTGGTGCCCTGAGTTCTCTCAAGAGCCTGTTTGCAGCTAACTACCTAGAAACGATCTCCCTACGTTAGGAACAAGCCAGAAGGAAGAAGAGAATAACCAATTTAAAGAATGTTAACTTCCTGGAGCACCTGGGTGGCTCAGTCGATTAAGCATCTGCCGTTGGCTCAGGTCATGATCCTGGGATAGAGTCCCACATTGGGCTCTCTGCCTGCCACTCCCCCTGCCGGTGTTCGTTCTCTCTCTCTCTCTCTCACTCTCTCTGTCAAATAAATAAATAAAATCTTTAAAAAAAAATTAAATGTGAATTTCTTGTGGTGACCTGTGAATAGCGCACAGTGATTCAGCAAAAAACTCCAGAGAGGTCGCTGGGAGTAGCCCTAAAGCCTTAAACTTTGATCCCATCTCTCAGTTAGTCTTAGCGTCTGATCAAGAGGGAAAAACTCTTAAAACGAAGACCACATGCCCAATCACCAAACTGAGACTTACTTATATTTTTGACTCTCCCAGAAATGGAATCTTAAACCAGTCAATCAGAAATCATCTGATCAGCTCTAGTTAGACCCCTGCCATCCCCTAAAAATTTATATAATTTTGTAATAACTAACTCACCTTTCCGCCTAGTATAACTTCCTTGTCCCCACTCCCTTCTACCTATAAAAGTCTCTCATTTTGTGCAACTCCTCAGAGCTCCTCCCTGTCTGCTAGATTAGATGCTGTCTGATTTGGTTTTTGCTCAAGTAAATGCTTAAATTTTTGATTAAGCCTCTGTTTATCTTTTAACACATGAAAAAGGATCAATAGTCAATCCATTCCTAATCCAAAAGTTGTAGCTATAGGCATTTAGTTTTTGATCACAAAGAAACTGAGATGTAGATTTCATTGTACACTTCTTTCCAACAAGATTCCTTGATTTCTGCATTCAATAACCTTGTCAGCAAAAGAAATTCAGCCGATCTGATGTGACTTTTGATCATGCACTCCTGTCTGGATCTATTGTACATTAATTTATGTCTCCTATACATGCAAACATTCCATTCTTTAAAATGAAATAATATTCATAAAAATCTTGCCAAAGATCAATGTGAAACAAACTAACCTGTGCTTTTGTAAATCTCACATTGTCTTCCGTAGAAAATTAAAATAGTACTGTCTTCACATGTTTTTCACATGTCTTTTCCCACTTTTCACATGTTTTAAAAATGACCCCCCTGATTCAGTAATTTCCAGTTTCATTTGCAAATGCATTGTAAAGAAGAAATTTGAGCAAAAAACCTAACTTCTTGAAAAAATAACATTTTGTGTATCTGCACATGAATTTTACTATTTCTTTAGTGTCCATAACAAATCTATGAGTCAAATGCTTTTCTCCCCATTTTTAAGATCAGACAAATAGAATAATGCTCCAGGAAGTAACTAACTCCCTAAAGGCCCACGATTGGTGACTGGCAGTGCCAAGTTCCAATCTGCTTCTATTTGGGGAAGAACAGTCTTCTCTCCACAGTGTTTTGGTATTTACCTAAGTCCTTTCAACACCTTTCTTTGTGTGTGAAAATAACTTAGAACAGCGAAACAGAACAGCAGCCGAAGAGGACCCTTATCATTTCACCATACACCCTAATGGCAAGGCCTTTCTCATCTTTATAAAACAAAAATAACTACAAAGATAAGTAAGTTTTTGTGCTGTGGTTCACATTTTGGCCTCAGCTCATTTCCAGACACAACCTTCCTTATACCCTATAATTCTGTACCAGCATCTTCTCTTCAACCTTGAACAGAAAATCCCA
Source organism: Meles meles (assembly GCF_922984935.1). Classification (NCBI taxonomy): domain Eukaryota; kingdom Metazoa; phylum Chordata; class Mammalia; order Carnivora; family Mustelidae; genus Meles; species Meles meles. The sequence goes on along the minus strand of NC_060077.1, from coordinate 89,219,816 downwards.
TAACCTCTTCTCAGTCTTGTGCCCATCCTTTCAGAAACTGGAACCCAGTGAGCTCCCGCAGAGACAAACACCCCGGTATCTTTAGGTACCGCACTCTACTCGTCCCGTGACAGTTCAATAATTGCATGGCAAACAAAAGCTCAACCGTCTCAGGCAGCTCTTCTCCAAAGACTCGTGCTTTGAAATGGAGTTAACGTTTTAAGCTTTTGAAATCTGCTGTCATATAGGAGAGTGAAACACTCTGGCTATTCTCAGCTTCTTCCTCCTTGACTTCGGCTTCCTGAAGTTTCCTCCCCAGCTTCTGTTAGATTGCATTTAGAGAATCAAGGTCAGCCCATTGTTTCCTACATCTTTGTGGTTCTCAAGGTTTCTGTCTGTATAAGTAGCACCAAGCAGCACCTGGCATGCCTGGTTTTAAAAATCAGAAACTTCGATGCCGCATGCATAACTTACTAAATCTTTGGAATGCCCAAGAACCTGAACTGTAGAGTATATACTGTCAGATTTGGGGTGGGTGCTGCATATTCATATTTTGAGAAACAATGGTCTACCTTGCAGGAAACAAAATTTCCAAGATCCACCAAAATTTTCACTGATTCTCTACATTTAGCCAGAGAAGTGATCCTAATCCTCGAGAGTACAGTCTGAGAATTCGCCCTGCCTCCTTTGTGCACCTGTCATTAATGTTATCAGTCTGTTCATCTAGCAGGTAAGTTAAATAATTTTCCTATAATGATACTTCTTTTCTTTCCTCTATTGAGTCTCCTGAAATATTCACTGATATCTGTAGTGTTCTGTGCAGCATAGACATCTTGGACATCTAAGATCACTCTGTGTTCTCCTCCCCAGTTCTTGGTGCAATGTACCCACGTTCAACCTGATGGAGACACAAGGCTGAGGTCGGACCCTGCTAAAGAGTTCTTCCATGATCTGAGTGGCTGAATCACCATTTCTAATTCTGAATTCCACGTTCTACAACTTCATTGGTACTAATGAGAAATTATCTGCTCCCCAGAGTCAAAATCTCAAGGTCTTTTTCACATTTTACATGTTGTAAATGGGTAGCAAAGTTCGTATTATACAGAATGTCACTGAGATAAGGCTATAGCCAAACTAGTCACTCCTGACTGTTTTCACAGTAAATATGTCCTGAAACACTATGAATTCTCTATTTTTCTTCCATGAACTCCATTCAGTAGGCGTTAGTAACTCACCCCAACTCTGTGTCAGTAACCAACACAATCTACGGAAGGGGAATTTTGAGACTTAACAGTTACTAGTTGTGCCCAGAGTTGTTTGAGATTAGCATTCTAGTATCCCCTTTCTAGAAATATAGAACAAATGAAGGAATACTATTGAATGAAATCAAATGTTCAGGAGCTGTATACTTAGATGAAAATCTACAAAAGCCCTATGTTTTCACACAGTGATTCCATTGAAACTTACCTTCCTGCCCAGAATGTTCCACTTTCGTGGGTCACTTTATCCAAGAGTCAAAATGACTGAAGTGATAGTGGCAACAGGCTTGGTTTTCTGAGTCTGAATCTCATCCCATTTGAGCGACTCAGTCCTTCCGTGGAAATTCCTAGAGAGTTACCTGTCTAGAGAGGTGGAGCACATGTACACCCTATCCTGATTGTTGATACAAAGTTTTTGCCTCACCTCACCAGTCTGATGACCCGTGTCACTGAACAATCTCTACAAAGGCTAAAGCCAGGGAGTGACACAGGCTTGGTGTCTTCCTTGGTCCCCTTCTCCTTGTCATGGACCTTCATCTCCAGGCATCCTCTATAACATCGAAAATATCCTCTAAAGTGGCATGTTGGAAAACTTCCGGTTATAGCTTTTTTTAAAATCTAAAAGTCAGGGGGTAAAATAAACTCTACTAATGACCACTATATGAGATGAAAACGGAAACCCCCTCCCCAACCCTCCACCACAGCTTGTCATGAATATATGACCATTTCTGCTGGCTCGGATTTGTGGAGTTTTAGATTATATTTCCTAGTATTAAATTTTTTTAAAAATGGGAAGTTGGTTCTAGAAGATATCTACAAAGAAATCAAAACTGAAGATAATATTAATAATGCAACCACAGTTTAAGAGCAAAAAAAATGAGATTGTTCTCTTGTCCTAGTATGAGCTCTTTGTTTTTATGAGTTTAAAAACAACATTGAAATAATTAGGTTTGGGCGCCTGGGTGGCTCAGTGGGTTAAGCCTCTGCCTTCCGCTCAGGTCATGGTCTCAGGGTCCTGGGATCAAGTCCCGCATCGGGCTCTCTGCTCAGCAGGGAGCCTGCTTCCCCTTCTCTCTCTGCCTGCCTCTTTGCCTACTTGTGATCTCTCTGTGTCAAATAAATAAATAAAATCTTTATAAAAAAAAGAAATAATTAGGTTTGATAAAAATTAAACCAAAAAAATTGTGTCAAGGAAGTCATTTACCATTTACAATATGATTCTAAATGTATAGTGTGACCTATTGGCTAATAATCAGTGATTCATTTCAAAAATAGGTATTGAGAACATAAAAACATCTCTTCTATTTTTCAGCAAATGATAATACAATATTTTACAAAATTTCACTGAGCTTCAGTGGTAAATGCTGAGAAGTCCTTCTGGAGGTTCCCTACTTAAAAACTAAAAGACAAAACCCTACAAATTTGGGAAACATTTGTTCTTTTGGATGCATTAAAAATGACTGAAATTATACATGAAAGACAATTTAGTAGGAAAATAAAATGCACTCCTTTGTCAGCAAATATGCTGGAAGACATGGAAAACATTAATGAAAAATTGAAAAAACAATGTTAGAAAAAACTCATAGTGTGATATAACTGTTACACAGTTGGATGAAAATACAGATGTTGCTAATGCATCAAACTTACAGCATTTTGGTATATTATAGATTCTATTTCATTAACAAAACACGCTGAAAAGCTACTTTTTGTGTGCCAATAGAAATATCAGAAAAGATATAGTCTCAATACTAAATTATTTCTTAGATAAAAAACAATGTTTTATGGAAAAAAAAATTTGTAAACAACCATTGATAGAACAGCTGCTCTGTCTGGAATAAAGAGAGAATTCCAGAGGGCTTCTATGAGCTAGCAACACAAGTGAATTTGCTTCACTGCATTATTCATAAGCAAGCAAATGGCAGGAAAAAAAAGTACAACGTCATAGATGTAGCTAATTTTATACAAATGGCACCTTTGAAGTGTATTAGAATCTTGACAACATTTGTAGCGAGATGGAAGAAAATTAGGAAACCCTTTCGTACCCGAGATACACTAGTTATCTTGGAATAAATTACTTAACTAGTTGTCAAATTCCAGTCTTCTGAATTTACTAATCTCGTTTGTGAAGACAAGTGGCACTATGGATTTTCTTCCTCCTCTATGTTCAAACACACACACACACACACACACACACACACACTCCACACTCTTCCTTTCAGTGCAATGTGACATTTTAATGAGTGTGAAAATTAACCATTTGTTTAAAGAAACTTGTGCTAGCAGGTGATATTTTGAGACTAGTTGTTTAAAAACCACCTGGGCTCCAACCGTGGCTTTGCCACTTGTGGCTGCGTGCAATTTGGCAAATGATGGAATCTCCCCGTGTCACGGGCTCTTATCTGTGAGGGAGAGAATAGAACCTACTTCACGGGATTGTAGTCAGGATCTGATGAAATAATCATAAGAAAAGCTTAGCCCAGCGCCCGACAAACGGAAAGCACTCACTCAATAAATGTCAGCTGCCGTCAAAATCACTCTCCCCACCTCCATCGTCGCAGATGTTAGGAGTATAGTTACCTCGCAATGTGCCAACTTGCCTAGGTGTAACTACACTCCCCAGAACTCCCTTTCTTGTGTGTTTCTGGGCCACAGGGGAGTTTCTGAGAGCTTTTGGAAGTTGGAAGGGAGGCAACAGCCCTTTGTAGCCTCTCGGTGCTGTTTCTGATCTGCTGAATCACCCCTCTGTTTAAAGCAGCATCTGAGCCAAGCGTGTGTCTCAGCTCCACGAAGAAGGGTCCCAGCTTTGCAGGATACTTCTGTCAACCAGCATCAGAGGCGGCAAGAATGAACATGGCTTTCAGTCCATTCAGTCCGTGGTATTTCAGCTTGTGCTCCTGGGGTTCCGACCCCTTCATTCCTTTCCCTTCTGACTGCCCTGAACCTCAGTCTCCAACCGCAGACATGGTGATAGTCTACAAAGGGCTACTTACCCAATGCCCACCATCATGTCAGCCAATTCCACATACGCAGATGTGTGAGTGTTCACACACATACACACACACACTCTACAACACCAGCCAAATGACTAGCAAAAGAATTTTTAAGAATTGTTCTAGGGGCACATGGGTGGCTCAGTCATTAAGCGTCTGCCTTCAGCTCAGGTCATGATACTAGGGTCCTGGGACAGAGCTCCACTCCCTGCTCAGCGGGGAGCTTGCTTCTCCCTCTCCCACTCCCCCTGCTTGTGTTCCATCTCTCGCTGTGTCTCTCTCTGTCCAATAAATAAATAAATCTTTAAAAAAAAAAAAAGGAAGTGTTCTAATACTTTGAACACAATTGGCCAAAGCAGCTCATCACAGGTTTTCTGGGACCTGAGACACAGAGACCTCTCTACTTAGAGGCAATCAAGCATGTATGTACTATACCAATGGAAGGGGAGGGGTGTAGTCAGATGGAAGGGATTAGGGGTTAGTAGTTAGATGGTCATCCCAAAAGTCAAGCCAAGCCGAGAGACAAGCCCCACTGAGCACAGTGCAAGCATGGACATTAACACTCACCCACCAGGCACCCTTCATCCTCGCTGCAGCACATAACACCATAATGGATCTTGCCGTGAATTTTATCCGTTCTTCAATAAGGCAGGCAAGAGAACTTTCCAGCTCTCCCTATTGCCAAAAGATCAAAATGAACTTTTCTAGTTGGTGTTTTATTTTTAGTTGCAAAGAGAATACACAGAAATTTTGCCCCATTGTTAAGTACTACTGAAAATAGCATTGCCCTTTCCTGATCATTGTTCCCCTACTGTAAGACATCCACATGGCCCCTGGAACCAACCATACAGATATCCCAGCACCGATTTTCAGAATATTCTTCCACTGTTCAAAATCGTGGACTTCAGGGAGAGATGTTGGTGGGATTATTTACACTTCTACATGGTCTCAACTTCAGAGGTGAGATTTTTCTTTCTATTTTGTCCAACTGTATCTCTATCTTTCCACCTGGCCACATTTCTCTACATTAGCCATTTCTTCCTCTTCAAGTATTTCTTCGTGACTCCCCACATGCTTCATAATTAGCACTAGGCACATTCCTGGTAGCTCGTACGGAATATCTGATTGATGACAGATAGACAGACAGACTTTCAAGGCACACTTTTTTCCTGTGGAAGATTTCTGGTGACCATAAAGGAAAATGATAAAAGGAGAGAATAAGAGACATTTTATCAAGAAAATATGCTACAATTAAGCCAGATGGAGGAAATGAAGGCTCTGTTCCATAGAAAGATCACAAAATTGTCATGAGGTGAAGATTTAGTAGTTTGATTGTTGCTTTTAACTATAGCAATTTTAAAAAGTAACAGCTCGGCTTCATTATACTTGAGAGCATGAAAGATTTGGTCAGTAGTGTTGCCGGTTCTCTCTTCCTCCCTCCCACCCTCAGGACCATCCTATCGCCTATAATTCACTTCTAAGACTTTGATAGCGTCCTCATAATGGTCTGCTCAACAATGGTATCATTAGAGTTTATTCAAAAAGTCAGATTGGCAGAAACTCTGCAAGAATGGAAACATTCTCTCAAGCATTGTAAGCACTATCAGAAAAGATCTGCAACGTCTAGCAACCAATTAAATCCCCGAAAACAGACTGTGCAGCTATTTATTCTCGTTACGAGACGGGAAAACACAGGTTGAATTACCTTATAGCAAATTAGATGGGGAAGTAGAGAACATAATCATATCATAAAAGACCTCATTAACTCCTCCCATTTTTCAAAGCGCACTGCCAATTGTCATTCCAGCTTCCAGAACAGACTAATACTTCAGAGCCAAAGCAGAGGTGATTGCGGAATTAGAAGCACCATTTTCTCTTTAAATCGACCCAGCTTAGAACATCCAGAATGAAGTGCAAGCAGTGGTCATCACTCTTTAATTTTTTTGTCCTTTATAAAATATTTCTGAATTTTTAATGTGTCTCTGCACATCAAGAGAGTGTCCTCTGTTTGCTTACACTGGTTGAGTTTCCTATCCAGACGTTCCACGGTCAAAATCTGAATGGAATTGAAGAGGAAACAGTTTTCTGTTCAAAATGCTTGAAACACTTAACTCTAATACATCGACTTCCTTGTTGATTGAAATGTCAATAAAGTACAGTAGAGTTTACTAGACTTTGAAGTTCAAGAATTTCTTTTGCATAATCCTTTGCCAGTGGAATGTGAGTTATTTGGACAGTCCAATTTTAAGGGCACTGTCCACTCTTGAGAACTACATTTTAAAGTCTTTTGGATTAAATCTTAAAGAATATCTTGATATTTCTATGCTAAACTAACCCTATGATCAAATGGCTATACGGGATGCGTACTTGGAGAAAGCCTCCTTGTAATCAATTGAGATCTTCGTGTTCTTTCTCAGCTCTCACAGCTGTTGGTGCTCCGAGCCGTGAGTGAACACTTCCTCCCTGACCACGCCTCCTCCAGGTTTCAGCCACTTGGACCGCACTGCAGCGTCTATCCCATTGCTCTGCTCTGTCGTTGGCGGCTGTGCAGGAATCATGCAGCAAAAACGAGGTGAAGAGCACGGTTTGCATCAGAACGGTTTGCAGCTCTCCAGGAGTGGGCTAACAATGCTCGGACTCACAGGACACGGTACCTTCTCTTCGAATGTCACTTTCAGACGGCTCATCTCCTTATTTCCAAATCTATAAGCATAAAGGACAGATAAGAAATAGGTCCACTAGCCTGGGTGGCTCAGTGGGTTAAGCCGCTGCCTTCAGCTCGGGTCATGATCCCAGGGTCCTGGGATCGAGTCCCGCATGACCTCCTTGCTCGGCAGGGAGCCTGCTTCTCTCTCCACCTCCGCCTGCCTCTCTGCCTGCCTCTCTGCCTGCCTGTGCGCGCTCTCTCTCTCTCTCTCCTTGTCTCTGAAAAATAAATAAAATAAAAATAAAAAAATTTAAAAAAAAAGAAATAGGTCCACTAGAATCAATGGGGCGCCTGGGTGGCTTAGTCGGTTAAGCGTCCAACTCTTGGTTTTGGCTCAGGTCCTGATCTCAGGGTCATGAGATCAAGCCCCTTGTCAGGCTCCAGGCTCAGTGAAGAGTCTGCTTAAGAGTCTCTCTCTCGGGGCGCCTGGGTGGCTCAGTGGGTTAAAGCCTCTGCCGTCAGCTCAGGTCATGATCTCAGGGTCCTGGGATCGAGCCCCACATCGGGCTCTCTGCTCAGCCGAGAGCCTGCTTCCCTTCCTCTCTCTCTGCCTGCCTCTCTGCCTACTTGTGATCTCTGTCAAATTAAAAAAAAAAAAAGAGTCTCTCTCTGTCCCCCTCTGCCCCACCCCTCCCCCACTCACACGCTCTCATATTCTCTCTCTAAACTGGAGCACCTGGGTGGCTCAGTCAGTTAAGTGTCTGCCTTCATCTCAGGTCAGGATCCCAGGGTCCTGCAATCAACCTCCACACTGAGCTCCTTGCTCAAGGCAAAGCCTGCTTCTCCCTCCCCCTCTGCCTGTCACTCTCCCTGCTTGTGAGCTCTTTCTCTGTCTGTCTGTCAAAACTAAAATAAATCTTTAAAACATCCTAAGTTTTTGTTGTAGTGTTCAACGATTCATTAGTTGCATATAATGAATCCTTGAACACTACAACAAAAACATGATGCACTATATGCTGGCTAACTGAACATATAAATAAAAATAAGTAAAAATAAAAAAGAATCAATCATCAAACAAATGAAATCCATTAGAAAGTCAACTGGTATTAATAATTTAAAATTTAATCAGAAATAATGAATTACAAATAAAGTCAGTTAATATACTGAGTGAGAAAAAAGCTAAAAGGGATCTTTAGGGTCTTTTTGAAATGGTGCTAAGAACTAGACAAATGGCAAAGCTTGTGTCTCTTGATCTGGGTGGAATAAATTATAAAGTGGCAGTTTATTATTTTATTTTCATTTGGGGCCCAATGACTCAAAACAACAAATGCTAATGGTTTCCACATTCCAAAATGAAGAGCTAGAACACGTAAGGCCTGTATATAAGGGGTAGGAGGCAGTTACATAATTTTTTTAAGATTTTATTTATTTGAGAGAGAGAGAGAGAGAGCATGAGAGGGACGTTCAAGGGAGAAACCGACTCCCCGCTGAGCAGGGAGCCTGATATGGGACTCGATCCCAGGACTCCAGGATCATGACCTGACCTGAAGGCAGCCACTTAACCAACCTTGCCACCTAGGGACCCCTGTTACATAATTTTTAAATGACCACTCACTCTCCTCCTAAGAAGGAAGTTAGAGATTAGATAGAGAGTTTGATAAAAATCATCTTTGTGCAATTAAGGCCATTCCATTCACCAGCAGACCTTCAACAGTAGCCCAACACCCGCTCTCCATGGACCAGATGATGCTGGTCTGAGGTTGTCCAAGAGAACCAGATGAAGGAGAGCCACAACCTCAGTGATCAAAGGAAAATTCACAAGTGAGCCAGAGGAGATGTGTTTAGCAGGATCCCGGCAGTTTCTGGTAAGAGATCCCCAGCATCAGGAGGAGACGGAGGAGCTCTGAAAAGCCACAAACACACCCTGAAAACATCTAACAATCTTCTCTATCCCATCCTCTCATCTCTGCCCTCAAACTTCCTCTCTCCTTTAGATCCCAGTGGAGTCAGAGAGCATGGGCAGCCAGCTGGTAAGAAGAGAAAAAAGCAAAAGAGAACACAGAAGAAATTGATCTCACACGCTCATTGCAGACTACAGATCTCCCACAACTAATGATGGCATTAAGTCCCCACAAACCCATCTTGAATTGAAAATGTCATAAATCAAAAGTGCATGTAACATGAAACCGACACAGCATCCTAGCCCAGCCCAGCCTACTTTAAATGTGCTCGGAACACACATTCACCTACAGCTGGGCAGAACCATGTAATACAGAGCCCCTTTGATAATAAAGGGTTGAGTATCTCACGAGATCTACTGAATACTGTACTGGAAGTGAGAAGCAGCTGATTGGGTACAAAAGGGTTGTCAGCGTATCAGTTTTTTACTGTCTCAATCTTGTGGCTACCTGAGAGTTGCACATCACACAAGCCCAGGAAAAGACCAAGTTCAAAATTCCAAGTACAGTTCCTAATGACTATGTATCATTTTCACACCGTCAGAAAGTCAAAGAATCATTACGTCAAACCATGGCAAGTTGGGGACCACCTGTACTGGCTTCCCAGCTGGAGCTGGCCCAGTCTGGAAGGGGCCCTGGGAAGAGACATGATATAATCTCCTTTTTCAATCCCACTGGAGAATGCAGTGCCTTCCCCCACCAAAGAAAGGATTCCGTCAAGGGCCCAGGACGAGCTAACGCAGAACAAGAAGCAGGTGTTTGGGTGCCCAGTTATCCCTGATCTCCTACTGTCCCTACGGCACACATGTGAGCACCCGCCCCAAGGTGGTTAATCAAGAATGTGAGGATGGGGGTGCCTGGGTGGCTCAGTCGGTTCAGCATCTGACTCGTGATTTTGGCTTGGATCATGATCTTGGAGTCGCGGGATAAGTCCCAAGTGGAGCTCTGCACGCCATGGAGAGTCTCCTTTGGGACTCTCTCTCGCCCTCTGCCCCTTCCCCATGCTTATTCATGCTCTCTCTCTCTTTTTCTCTCTCTCAAATAATAAATAAATCTTTAAAAAAGAAGTGTGAGGATTTGTGATCTTAAGTGAAATGACATTAAATTACTGAGGAAATTAAATAATATTTCATTTTAATACTATAAATATATTATATGAAACGCAAATTACACTAAAATGTCCAGCGAATGATCACATAGTAGTAACGACCATATATTTAGCCCCTGCGCTGAAGATAAAATCAGCTTCACCTGGGTGTAAGAAAATGCGCACCACACGATTTATCACCGGGTGAGTAACTGTAGGTGCCACCAGGTGCCACGTTTGCCATGCGCTGACGCGTAGGTCTCCCTTTAGCTACAAGAGGAGAGGCTTAATAGCCCTATTTTCAGGTAAGAAAAATGACATTCAAAGAAAGTAAGTCATTTTTCTAAGGTTACTTAACAGGTACGAGGTTTCAGTGGAATTCAGCTCAGGTCTAATCTCTGAGCCTGTGCTCTTTTCACTGTGTTCCAGTGAAGAAAACGAAGGAAGGAAAGAGAGAAGGAAGGAGGGAGAGAGAGTAAGAGACAGGGAGGGCAGAGGAAGCAAGACAGGAAGAAGGAAGAGAAAGAGAAAGGATTGAGGAAAGCAGCAAGAGAGGGGAGCAAACAAGGAACAGCGGATAGTAAGAAGTCCTGGAAAAGAAGTGCCTCAGGGCAGCTGTGAAACACTTTTCACTCCGGGGACAGCCATTATTATTTTAAAGAGCAGATGGTGTGTAACTTGGAAGGCAAAAACCCAGCCCCTTCCACTCCGACCTCAAAATAGGGAAAGGAAAATATATGAGTTAGGAGATCTTAGGAATAATCAAGGTACATTGTGTCACCCTGCTTTCAAATGGAACTACCTAGAGAAAGGGGTCTTACAGTGTACACGGAGAGAATATCACAAAGTATATAACTCTTTTTTTTTTTTTTTAAGATTTTGTTTTTTTATTTTATTTATTTGGCAGAGAGAAATCACAAGAGAGGCAGGCAGAGAGAGAGGAAGGGAAGCAGGCTCTCCGCTGAGCAGAGAGCCCGATGCGGGACTCGATCCCAGGACCCCGAGATCATGACCCGAGCTGAAGGCAGCGGCTTAACCCACTGAGCCACCCAGGCGCCCTCACAAAGTATATAATTAAGAAAATTACTGGACACCTTCCTCTTTCATGAGCAACACCTTCATTATCTTCAGGTATTCGTGAAAACTAAGCCTAAAATGTTGAAATTATAGTCATAAAAACAGAAGCAGTTTTGCTTGGGGCCTATGTCCTGGTCTGTTTTGTCCATACATAAACATGTCCTTAATTTTCGAACACTAAAAGACAACAGCATTACATGATCAAGGTGTGAGGTGGCATGCCATTACTACATTAAGTAGTACATTAAGTACAACCAATTAATCTTTTATACAACATAGGGAGTTGAACATACCTCTGAAATTCAGTCTGTCACTAAAGAGTCTTTGAGAGCCAAACTCAGAAACCAACCAGAGCTGAGCTGTACCGACACCCAGAGTCAAAAATCCCTATATGCCCTATACAGCCATCTAGAGTCAAAAATCCCCAATGGCAGGAAAAGCCACCCTGGGGTATAGAAATTAGCCTAAACTGCTGAAGGAGACAAGCGTAACTGTGATTGCAAAGGCATTCGAAGGCAAACCACAATTTTGGTACGTTGTAACCAAGTAAGTCAAGTCAAGTCTGAAATCAAAAAAGAAGCCATTTATAGACAACGGAATATGAAGTTAGTATTTCCTGCATAGTATGTGTTTCCTTTTTTGCATGTTTATCATCCAACTGATGCAATGTCCTGCTACTTAGAAGCTGTGACAATGTCTGTGTGACTAACTTGGAAACGAGGTCCTGGCATGGTTTTGGAATGCAGAGAGCTGTAAGTTCCACACAACACACACCAACTCGAACACTTAGCATCTTCGAAAAGCACTGGTAACTGGGTCATTCTAGAGACACACATGAGACTTTTAAAGGAGGAAGCAGCGTTATTTGAAAATAGAGAACAAGATTTAAGTCATTCTTAATCTGTTTTTTTTTCCAAGCCAAATACCACCGAACCACATTATTCTGATGAACGGTGATAGCCGTGTTGATAGAGTCACTAACAAGATGCTCTTTGATGTCATTACAATAAAACAACTCGCCTCATCTTGATTCCTGAAGTAATTAATCCTTAAATTACCCTCTGATAAGCTGAAAAGATGTTTAGCCTAGCAGGAGAAATATGTTACTAACATAAGGTCAAGATTGCTATTAAAAAGTGCAGCCCATCTGTATTTCTGAAAGTTAAGATCTTCAGGTTTAATTATGTAAGTGATTTCATTTAAATCTAGTAGAAAGGATGCCTTCCATTAAAAAGGTGGTGATAGCTAATGAAAACTAACCTAGGGGTTGCCTGATGTCAATACCAGAGGAAGTCTGTGCAAAAAAAAAAAAAAAAAAAATCATCAAAAATTACCACTTTACATAAACAAGTTGGTATCTTTTTCTTTAAAACATTTATTTATTTATTTGAGAGAGAGAAAGAGAGCGCACAAGCAGGTGGTGGGGCAGAGGGAGAGTGACAAGGAGAGGCAGACTCCCCACTGAGCATAGAGCTTGATCCCAAGATCATGACCTGAGCTGAAGTCAGACCCTTAACTGACCGAGCCACTTAGGCACCCTGACAAGTTGGTATCTTTAATTTGTATTATTTAATTGGAGTTCTAATCCACAGAATTTTCATTTCTCTTAATCTGTGCTATTTTCTAATATACAGAGCACTTTAGCAAATATTACTATCACTTGGAATCAAAACATAAGCAAAGTACTTGAACAGATATGTAAAAGAAAGAATGAAAAAATGTGTAAAATAAAAATATGTGAAATATTTACAAATATGTAAAATACATACCTAGTTGTGAGGTTTGGTTTTTAAAGTAAGATGTATCCCTAAGTTGTCCTTTATAGTATTTTGTGATTACAAAGCCTATTTAGTAAAAATACAGAATGATTACAAAGAAAAAAACCAACTGTAGCCCTCCCACCTAGAGCTGACCCACATACACACACACACACACACACACACACACACACACACAACTCAATATTGAGTCATACTGCATACAGCCTATCACAACCTACTCTGTTCTTTTAAAATTGTCTTTTCATTTATGATTTTCTAAAATATAAGCATTAATCAAGAAAACAATTAGAACATAATAATGTGTCTCTCTTCAGGAATTTAAAACAAGGGATTATGGAAATAAAACTAGAAATTGCTGATTGCCTTATTCATCATTCTATTTGGTCTCTTGGCTATATTTATGAATCTCATTGCATTAGCCAAGTCAAGCCTAAATGACAAGGACAGAAGTGGAGAAATGGCCTTAAATGATATCTAGGACCATTAAGTTACCATTAGAGAGTGCGGATTTTGTACGGAGCTGAGTTTCAGTCTCCACCCAATATGTGTGCATCTTCTTAAGTCTGGTGGCTTTAGAATCACCTGGAGAGGGGCACCTGGGCGGCTCAGCTGGCTAAGTGTCTGGCTCTTGATTTTGGCTCAAGTCATGATCTCAGGGTCACGAGATCAAGCCCTGGGGGGCTCTGCACTCAGCAGGGAGTCTGCTTGAGATTCTCCCTTGCCCTTTGCCCCTCCCCTCCATGCTCCTACTCTCTCTCTCTCAAATAAATAAATAAATCTTAAAAAAAAAAAAAATTGGAAGGGGAGGCGAACCATAAGAGACTATGGACTCTGAAAAACAACCTGAGGGTTTTGAAGGGTCAGGGGTGGGAGGTTGGGGGAACAGGTGGTGAGTAATGGGGAGGGCACGTTTTGCATGGAGCACTGGGTGTTGTGCAAAAAGAATGAATACTGTTACGCTGAAAAAATAAATAAAATGGAAAAAAAAAAAGCCATGGAGAGAACACAAAATATAGAATGAAAAGGTTGAAAATCAACCTAAGAAAAGTTTCAGAATCACCAAATAAAATTGCTGACTGATGAAAAAAAAAAAAAAAAAAAGAATCACCTGATGAGCCTCTATAATGGTCCACTTCCTGGGCCTAATCACAGACTCTTTAAGTGAGAATATTTGTGGTCCCTGACAATTTTACAAAAGCTCCCCACATTAAGCCATATTGAGGACTGACATGCCGTGACGAACATTAGTGAGGACTGATAATTACTGGTCTACATGATATCCAAACCATGACCCTAAATGAGATCATCAAGAGATCAGTTGTCAAAGGGGAAGAAAAGAGACCTAAAGAGTGAGCTCAGGGATCTTCCAGCATTTGGGGAGGAAGAGAGATAACAGTGAAAAGGAGTTTCAAAGAAATTTCAGGAAAACCAGGAGAGGATGGGATTCCATAGCCAAATGGAAGAAGTGTTGCAAGGAGGGAGAGGATGGCCACCGATGGCCAACGATAAGTCAGGAAATGCAAGGATTGAGAGTTGACCATGAAATTCAGCAAGAGAGAGGTAACCTTGACAAAAGCAGTTTTGGAAAATTGATGAGACAAAATTGATTAGAGTCTGTTTATGCAAAATGGGGAGAAAGGGGATATTTAAAAATATTTTAGGGATCCTTGTTATTAACAGAGCAGAGAAATGAGCTGGGAACTGAAGAGATTGTAGTGTCAAAGGAAAGACATTTTTAAGGGGGAAATGACAAGTCTGTATACTGACAAGAATGATCCAGAGAAGAGGAAATAACGATGGTGTAGAAAATTGCAGGGACAATTGCTGAAGTAATGTCCTTGAGTAGAGATGACTTCGGATGACTCAGTGATAGCTCATCTGTAGGAGGCGGAAATGGCAGAAGTACAGTGTCGATGCACGTAAGTCAGGAGACAGGAGTGGGTGCTTTGGGAAATTCTTCTGACTGCTTCTCTTTTCTCTGGGCAGAAAGAAACAAGGTCATCGCCTTACAATGAGAAGGACAGTGGTGCTGATGGAGATCTGAGGAGAGAGGAGGCCAAAGAGGTCCCTCACAGAGACTAACATTAAATGACCCAGAGAAACTGACGTCCTTTACCAAGCCTACGATAGTGTTTTGTACACAGTAGACACTCACTTAAGAAATGAATGTTTCTTCATGAAATGTTGCTACAGTATAGGTTAAAACAAAAACAAAAAACTGAGAATCTAGGTTTTATCTTCACCAAAATCATCAGAAAGAAGCTTATTTAAACAGTATTCCCTTGCTATGCCTGGATGGCAATATGTTATTATATCCTTGGTTTTTATGGAGGGGCAATAAAAGAAACAGTTTCTTCCTCATTAGAGGTTTTGATGTTGTTTTTGTTTTTGAGGACATTATCCTAAGTTGCTTAGTGCCCCTCTATGAAGCCCCAAGGAAATGTTTATTCTGAAGGTGTCAGAAAAAGCTACTTATATCTCATATTCAAACAAGCACAGTATACCTCATTAAACAATAAGATCTATATAAATGAGTAACTTCCTTTTTTGTTATGTCTGCAAGAAACTCAGGGCCAAATTTATGCCTCAGCTATAACAATTATTGGGCACATGTGGCCTGCACAATTGGGATCCAATTTTCCCCTGAAATCTACGTCCCATTTTAATTTACATTTTCCTGAAGTCTAATTTTATTCAAATTTACATTTTACCATTTTCTTCTAAACCACCATGAATTTATTTATGGTACAAAGCAGTATGTAAATAGAAGCAAATTGGTACAAAAGCATATAAAGTTGGAATTGCAAACATGATTTGTCTCCCAAATACTGGAACATTACTACATTTACACAGTTCCTGAAACTTTTGTGTTCATGAACCCATTCAGATGTTCCCCCTTAATCCTTTAATTACCAGAAAAATGAAGATTGCCTGAGTTTCCCAGCTAATGAGCTAAGAGTCTTATCTGAATTAGCATCTTGCCTACCACACAGCCAGCATGTGCTGAAACTCTCACGGAGCCAAGATATCCACGCCAAGGTCTTCACACTACACTCAACGTCTCCAGATTCCCGCAAGCAGAAGAGCCTAGAAATCCTGTTCTGAAACCAGCATTGGATTGTAGTTTTTCAGAAAGTTTTATATTTCAATTGTTTTCTTTCCAACATGAAGTAATAATTTTTTGGCAGATTTTGCTGCCAAAATCTATCAGTGTTGATTTTCTTCCTTGTATTTCTTTTATACCAACAGTTAGTTTTTCCCCACCTGTATTTTAAATGATTTTGTGTTTCTGACATTCGTTTTTATTTGTGGTTTTTGCATCAACATTGGACAATTAGAGCATCCCAGTTCGATTATAAACATGCTCCCTATCCTCCCACATTATTTGCTTATTTTTACAGAAAGATCTTGAGGAAGAATGGAAGGACTAAAAAGAGAAAATCCTCCCTCAAGTACAGGTAGGTATCAAAATACCAATAGAAAAATGACAGTGTCCTTTCATTCTGTTGACATTTCAAGGACTGTATGTCTTTTGGTGACTGCCTAAAGGCTTCCAACCCTCAGTTTCATGGACCTTCATCAAAAGATGTTATCGTGTGGTTTCAACTGACAAAAACAGCACAATTGCGTACAAAATCAAGCAGCACAAAACTCAGACTCAAAGGTAGGATAAATCCAGAGCATTTTTAATATTTAAAATTCTAAACAATATTTTCATTCTAGGCTTTAAGCATATATTTTCATAGTTACTAGCTTAGCACTTCTTTTTACAGCTCACATGAACAGTGCTGTCTCTGTAAATTCCCAAAGGGACGATCGAGACAGTGATGTCAAACGGCACCATGGCTGTTAATTCTTAACGTCTGCAGGAAAAGGGTTGGCTCCGGGGTGAGTTCTTAGACTTGACCATGGAACATGGTAAGGAAAGGATTAAGAAATGGGGGACCCAGAAGACAAAAGAGCAAACACAAAATTTAGGACCAGAAATGTAGAGCTGGGAAAAAGGTAAATTCCTTTATTAGACAGTTGAACACACTGAGACCCCAGTGGTCTTCAAGACTGGATACAACATCTCAGGGCTGCTCGGTGTTAAAGCCAGGCCCTGGTGGTCAAGTTCAAGCCAAACCTATCACATCACAGTGCCATAACGAGAAGAGTTAACTCACCGACGGGATGAAAACTGAAAATTCAGGTGTTGTCATCATTATGATAATTGAAGTTTCATGGTGTAATTAACATTTCATCCAAAATGCTGTTGTTGAGTGATAAGTCATTACAAGACTGCATTAAACAGACTAGGTTTTTAAATGAAGAGAAATTTTATTCCCAATGAGAAAGGTCTCAATTACGGAAAACAGCTGAGAGCTACGGCATAAACAGCTCTAAGATCAAGGACAAAACACACTAAAGATCAGTCAAGGAAACATCGAGATTACCATAAATTTAAAAAAAGCAATTCCTAAGGTAGGAAAAGTTATAATAAAAGTGCATTGTAATTAAAGTGCTCTGCCACGGGTAATATCCTAATTCCAGCATTCTGAACTTACCCAGCTCATGCCGATACTCATTTCTCTCCATACTATGAGTGTTGGTTTGTGTGTCAAATTCTCATCGTCTCTAGCAAGAAAAAAAAAATCATATAGAAAAGAAGGGAAAACAGAAGTGCTTTTCTCATTGTGACAAAACACTTTCCAAAATGAGAACCGAATCCCATGTAGCAGCACGGTAATGAGATGACATGCAATATTTATGCATATTTTCAAAAGGTTGAAGTATAAGAAATCTTTAGTCACCAGAGGCTTTCTTTAAACTTATTCACTTCAGAATGTGTATGACAACAAATGCTCAAAAAATGAAAATTAAGTAATAAATGAATAGTGTTGCATTGTGGAGAAAACATTATTATCCATGAAAATGAAAATTTGTAATGAAAATCCAATATTACACTGAGTTTAATAAAGCCAGCAATCACCATAACTTAACAATAAAGGAATCCCATGAAATGATGAGTTGACAAGATACAGTAGTTTTTAGCTGCTTATATAAAATACGGCACAAAAGTTTTCAGAAACTAAGATGTTTGTATTCATTGATGTCTTTAATAATAATAAAAGCATTTAACTTTTGCTTCGCATAGATCCTCCTAAAAAAAACCTCCCATGTCCACAGTGTCATTTATACAGCAATACTACCCGCTTACTGGGTGCAGAATGATGAAGACAGAAAGTCTTCAAAAGGTAATGTGACTCATTCCCAGCCATGAAATTTCTAGCACAAAGAAAGCACTGGAAAAATGGTTCCCATAATTATGGTTTTCTCATCACCTTTGCTCGAGTTACCAGGACTCCCTATCCCTTAGGATGATGAGACCAAATGAAGTTCTATCATCCTAGTACATGACCTGGATTACCTCTTGTGGAAGCTAGGAAATATCCTGACATTATTCCAATATGCTGATTCTCAAAGTAACTGTATATGCTCTAAACAGAAAGATCACAAGTTTACCTTCTTTAGCCATAGAGTCCTGAAGAATCCAGGCGACGAACGGGCATTTGTACTCAACACGAATCATAAATGAACTTGACAGTGCCCTCCCCTTTTGACTCTGGTCCTTCCTCCTGGGCACTCTCATCTACGCCATAAGGCTGACAGCGAACAATATGCAGATGACAGATGACGCCCGCTTACTTGCCCAAGACCTTGCCCCTGAGCTTTTCAAGGTTCTTGGGGCCCAACTGCATCTGGAAATATCTACCTCAACTGCAGACACCGCCAGCTTTGTGTGTTCACAGTGGAGTTGTCCGCACATGCCGCTGAAACCTGCTCCTTCTCCTGCAGACACCTTCGTGTCAGAGAACCACCACCGAACCTGTCATTCAAGCCAGAGAACTTATCCTCCCCTTTGACCCTGATCTCTGCCCCCAGCTCCGTGCCCAACCAAAGAGGAAGTCCTAAAAGCTTTTCCTTCTATTTCTCAAAAGCATTCCTTCTGCTGCACACCTAGAACCATTTTCCCGCTTCTAAGCCCCACTATTTCTCATGTGAGCGGCTCCGACGGCTTCTTCACCAGCCTGCCTGCTTCCCCTCAAAACAGCACCCGGAGAGTCTCCATCCCCTCTATGCGCAATTCTGGGCGTGTCTCTCTGCTGCAAAGGTCCCCGCAGAGCTCCCTCTCCCCCAGCCACAGCCACATCCCTTAGAATGCAGCCGCTCCATGATCTGTCCCTGTCCTACAGTATTAACGTTGTCTCTTGTCACTTCCAGTGACACTGTCCTTCACACGGTTTGTTGTTATTGTTATCAGCATCACCATTAGCATTATTAGCATGACTTCATGCACCTTTTATCTACGTGTGCCGCTCGGACACAACTTGTGCTCACCCTATCGGACACGGCTCTTCCAAAGCCTTTTCCGAAACCACAAACTCGCACAGATGCCTAAGCACACACACAGGATCATGTTGTCATCTCCGACTCGGATGAGCCAGAGAGCTTCGCCATTGACATGCTCTCGTCACCATTGCTGAGATAGAGGCAATCCAGGGCTCCGATGGAAGAAGGATATGTCTGAGGCTGCGAGACGTTGCCCAAGTCCTTCCTTCCCCAAGCAGACAAGAGCCCATGGCAAGCAAAGTCCTCAGAAGTTATTTCCTCTCAGTGGGGACGTTTAGTTTATGACACGTATCCATTCTGTGTCACCCAGCTTACGCGACATTATTTCAGGAAATGTACTGACTACAGCAATCCGCCAACAAAGCCATTTTGTTAAGAACATTCCCCAGATAAGGATATTCTAGCAAATCTCGTTAATCTATTTACTAGGAGGTGCAGTTATAGTGACAACGCTGCCCAGGTCAAGGGTCTTCTTCTCTTTCTGCCAGGAAAGAAAAGGCTTCCACACCGGACTCCCACCCCCAGGGTAGAAAAAGTGTAAATACAAATCGTGGGTCAGCTGGTTTAACCCTTCCCTCTCCACCCCCTGCCCCCATCTTATATTCCAGTAGGAACACGTGAAATTTTGTCAGAGCTGTTTTGATGTGGCAATAATCATGGAGGTCTTCACGTTGAGAGAGCAGATGTTTTAACACAATCTGTAAAAAAATAAAACCAAAAAACAAAAAGCAAAAAACAAAACTCATATTTTTAAAAACTTATTATCTCCTAAGTGTGTATAGCCGACACCCATGTCCCATCCCACACTTCAACCCTACATACCTCAATGATTATACTTCTGGTTGGGATAGGGCTTGAAGAAGGGGAGAGAGTCAGAACTGATACGGTCAGAGATGATCCTTGTGCCCAATGACAATTAAGAAAAAGTCATAAAGGGGGAGCCTGAGTGGCTCAGTCAGTCAATCGTCTGCCTTCGGCTCAGGTCATGATCCCAGGGTCCTGAGATCAAGCCCCACATCAGGCTCCCTGCTCAGGGGGGAGCCTGCTTCTTCCTCTCCCATCTGCCCCTCCCCCTAGCTCATTCTCACTGTGTGTGCATCTCTCTTTCTGTCTCTCTCAAATATATCCTTAAAAAAGAAAAAGTCTTAAAATAAATTTCAAAAGAATAAAGTCAAATTATTTTTATTCAAACACAGCATTTCCATGTCATGTTCTTTAACAATTTGTATTAAACTTTTTGAATATATGTATTCATAATTAACTTAAAAGTTTCTGAATTTCAGGTATTCCCAGACATTCTAAAATTCTCCAATGGCATTTCCCTCTCTTTCCCTTAATTACAACAGAACTTTCTTCTTTTGGCCCAGTTTCCTTGCTGCTCTAATAAATGTTATTCATGTGTTTACCCTCAGAGCCCTCAAATTTCAGAGGGGGCATTATAGCCTTGCCTACTCTGTAATGCTAGTCACCTCTCATTCTTGCAAGAAACACTCACTCTTTGGGTCCCAAAATTCTCAGTTGTAACATGTTATGCCACTTCAGCTGACTGTAATCTACTGACCTTCTAGAAATTCTCTCTTTTCATTTATATCAGATTCGTTTACTTAAATATAGAATTATTTGAACTCTCTTACCAGGTTTGCTAAAATACATTCTTCTTGAACTTTTACATTTCATCTAAATTAAAAATTGTTATAGAATTGTTCAAAATTTCCTCTTATATTATTTGCAATTTCGAAGGATTTATAGTGATGTCCCTTTTAAGTTCCCAATTTTAGTGATTTGTACTTTCACCTTTTTTTGATTAGGCTTGTTATGGACTAATTTTGTTAGTGTACTTAAAAGCCAAAATTTTATCTATTGGTATTACCTTTGGCAATTTTGTTCTCTAGTTCATTAAATGTTTCTCTTACTTCTATTATTTTCTTCTGTATACGTCCTTGGAACTTAATTTGTTGTTCTTTTTCTAACTTCTTGGGACAGATAATTGGTCACTGATTTTCCTCTATTCTAATATATTTAAGGAAATAAATTCCCCTCAAGTGTGGTTTATAGCTTCATATCATAAGTTTTTATGGCTCATAATTTTGATGATTCTTTAGTTCTAAATATTTTCTAGTTGCCAATTTTTATTTTTTTAGATGAATTAATTTAAAAACATCTGGTATTTCCTATTCAGCATTTTTTTAATCTAGCTTGTTTCTACTGTGGTCAAGGAACACTCTGCAAGATTTTAACTATCTAAAATCTGTCCACTTGCTTTATGGCCCTAAATATTAGAGTTAAATAATCCATGAGTCCTGGGAAGAGGCCTGCATTCGGGTTGCTGTGCACCGTGTTTTATACATGACAACCATGTTGTTAATCAAGACATTGAGATCTTTTATATCCTTTCAATATTTTATCTGCTTGTTATTACTCCCTGAGACAAATGTGGGTTTCTGTATTTTCCCTTTTATTTGGGTCAGTTTGGGCTTCATATAACTTTCTTTATATATTTATATTCTTTGAGCTTATAATTCTATATATTTTTATATATAATTCTTTATATTATCTTTATATTTATATATATTAAATATATTATATATATTTATATTCTTTGAGCTTATAATTAGGCTTATTTCAACAAAGAACTGTTTTAACCTTCCAGCTGTTCTACCCTTTAACCATGATGAAATGCCAATCCTTCTGCTTGTTGGCATAGCCACACCAGATATCTCTTATTATGGTTCTCTAAAGATGCTTCTCTATCCTTTCATTTTTAACTTTTCTGACTTCCCCAGGAATACATTGTGGAGGAAATCCATACACAATGACACGAAAAATCTCTCTTGGATGTATTGCAAGGTTAAAAAGAAGTTGCAAATCAAATTTGTGCACATAAACAAAACAAAATTATAGGAGTTGCTCTTTGTACATACATGTGTAATATAAGTACATAGAAAATGTCCTCATAGGACCAACCACAGAAGATCATCAGTGTGAATAAGACTGGATGAGGGTTAAGAGGAACTTTCATTTTATCAAAATTGTTTGACTATTTCACAATGATAATTTAGTAGTTTTTGTGTATGTGTAATCATATGCTAAAAAAACTAAGTAATATACTAACTAAGATACATTCTAAAGAATAACCAGGTTGGGGGCACCTGGGTGGCTCAGTGGGTTAAAGCCTCCGCCTTCTGTTTGGTCATGATCCCAGGGTCCTGGGATGGAGCCCCGTTTCGGGCTCTCTGCTCAGCGGGGAGCCTGTTTCCTCCTCTCTCTCTGCCTGCCTCTCTGCCTACTTGTAATCTCTGTCAAATAAATAAATAAAATCTTAAAAAAAAAAAAAGAATAACCAGGTTGTTTCCATGTTTATAGAATTATTTACACTTTAAGCATTTTCAAGTGATTTTTCATGTTTTATCAAAGTAATATATGCACATGATAATGAATCAAGTAGAAGGAAGGGTTCATAATGAAAAAGCATGGTCCTTTTACCCATTCTTCCCCAGATCTCACCACCCCAACACCATTCATTAGAGACAAACGTTTAACTCTCTCTGTTTCAAATCTTCTTATAGTTAGCACAAAACATTAAGGAATGTTTTCATTTCCCAGTTTTAACAATATTTTATACTCCACTCTAAAAGCATAAAAATATTGCTCATTATACTGATTCATACTCTTTCTTTTCTATAAAGTTGTAGTTATAAATTTGTATGCGTTATAAATTGTATAGTTATAAATTTGAACAATATATTTAAATATTTCCCATTCCACCAATTTTTTTACAATATCAGTCAAATTTCACTCTGTAAGGTGAGAACATTAACACCCTTACCATTCTGTCTACCTTCCATGCAGCTCTCTCTCACCTCTGCTCTCTCTGCAAAACTGAACTTTTTATACCTTCAAAGCTAAAAACATGGATATTTCATTCTGAAATATTAGTTATTTCATATAATACAATCTTTCATATTAGTTCATAGGCTGATTCTAAAAGTTCAAAGACTAATAAAAATAATTACATTATTATGACTATCTACTTATTCTCTATTTGGGTTACTCATTATGTGAGGATTGCAATTCATTTTCCACATTCCAATGCCATGACCCTGAGACACATGAAAGACGAAGCTAGCACTTTGCCAAATGAATTATTCTTTTGTCGTCATCTATCAGTGGTATTATTATGACACAATTTATTTTGCACTGTACTTGGACCATAGCTTTGGATTGGCCATTTGGATTTTTCCTTTAATTTAATTTCTCTGACTTTAATTTACTTTAATTAATTTGGATTTTTCCTTTAATTTAATTTCTCTGACTTTAATTTACTTTAATTTCTCTGACTGAACTCTGGTACCACTATGAACTACCATGATGGGAAACTCCCATCCATGATGGACCCGTTCTTTCCTAGATCCCATGTCCACATCTTGATTTACTTTTCACTTTTTTGGAGGAATTAATTAACTTTCTAAGCAATGACCTGAGGGTAATAAATGTTTTAAGTACTCAAATGTCTGAAATAATGTTTTCTCTGGCCTCACCTTTGATGGATACTTAGCTGTGTTTGAAATCCGGGATCCAAGTAAAATCTCCTCAGAATTTTGAAGGTACTGTTCTATTTTCTTCTTTCATTGAATTCTGGTGATAAAAAGTCTGCTGTCAGTCTGATTTTCATTTCTTTTATAGATAATCAGATTTGTTTGTACTTGATATTTCTTCCTAAGATTTTAAAAATTTTCTATATCTTTGTTATTCTAAAAACCTTGAGGACATGTTTAGTCTGGGTTTATTTTCACTCTCTTCGTTCTTTAGGCTCTTTCATAAGATTTGGGCCTTTCCCCATACTAAAAAATTTCTACTTTTTAATTATTTCAATATGTGTTTTTATCCACATTCTCTTTTTTCGCTCATTTTGGGATTCTTATAGTCAGATGCTGCATCTCCAAATCATCGATGTCCCTGAGGAGAGACTACCTAGATGACTACAGAGGCCCCTATCTTCTCTGCTTTCTTAGCCCGGTAGAGAGCAGGCTAAGGATGTCACAGTGAGTTCAATGGAGAAACAGGATGACAAAAGCTGGTGGGCTCCTGAGTAAGTAAGAGTACTTACATGAGCAAGGAATTTCCATCCTTAGAGTATCAGACAGATGTTCTCTCGCTGCACCCATAAATCCATGGCATATTAGAGGAAAGCCCTTTCTGACCACAGCACTGACCATCATCATACAGACCACCTACATCTGGCCTAGATGTGGGACAATGAGAGGTAGGAGGATCCATCCACTCCACAGCTTCTCTTGTGGCAAAATTCCCCCTATCTCCAATAAATTGTGTTTTACATCTGCACTGCATAATGGTGTAGTATTTTCATTTTTCATCTCATTGCTCTACATTCTGGGAGGTACTCAAATTTATTTTTTAATTTCTATGAACTCTTATTTGTTCTTAAATGATTCATTTTTCATGCCGTTCTGTCCTTTTTACAATGATTGCTGTATCTTCTTACATCTCTCTGACATGTTAATGAAAGAAATATTTTGAGTTGGTTTATTTTATTTTAGCTCTCCTTAGTTTCTGCATTATTTCTGTCTCCAGAGTACCAGCTTTGTTGTTTGCTTGTCTTCATGTCTCTTTCATGTCTTTGGGTCCCCCGATATGTCCGGTGATCTTAAGAACTGGCATAAATTCCCTCTGGTGATTCGTAGATAGATCTCTTTCCATTTGAGCTCTTTCTCCTGGGGGAGGATTTTTTTCCCCCTTAAGATTTTATTCATTTATTTATTTTAGAGAAAGAGAGAACATGCCAGTCAGGGGAGGGGCAGAGGGAAAGGGAGAGAATCTCAAGCAGACTCCATCCTGAGCATGGAGCCCAACGCGGGGCTCGGACTCACGACCCTGAGATCACAACTCGAGCCAAAACCAAGACTTGGACACTTACCCGACTGAGCCAACCAGGAGTCCCCCCAAAGAAGGATTCTAATGACAACTCTGTGTAGGAATAGAGACAGCAGACTCTCACGTGGCAGGTCTGACATAACATTTTTTTAAGAATAAGGAGGTAGGGGGTCAGGAAAGACTAAGGAGGTTGGCAGCAACATAGGAGAATGGTCATAATAATAATATAAACTCATGGCACGCCTGGCCACCCAGGTACATCCCAAAGGCAGCAATGCAGAAGACACTGAGGGGTGAGCAGTGTTGAAACCAATAGCAAAGCCATTCACACTGCTGTGGAGTGTTGTCTTCTCACAAAGGCACCAGGCTCTGTACCTGCAGAATTGCATCCCGCCAGAGAGAATGGCTGTTCTAATTTATTCAAAGATGTCTTATAGACTAGCTGTGGACCTGCAGGCTTGCTGAAGTCTTAGGGGAATCAGTGACAGAGATGGGAATTAAAGCCTCAAATCTCAAATGCAGCTAAAAGATAAAGGGGGTCTCAAATCAGATTAAGTAAACGTATATCACCTATTTCTTCTCTTTATTTTGCATATGAATAATATTCTTTTCTTTCCCATGTAAAAATGAGACCTTAGAATTTTAAATGAGATTTTCATAAAACCTGAGGAATTGTAGTGATCCTTTTTTAGACCGCCTTAGTTTATGATAGCTCCATGAAAATTGAAATCTACTCTTCAATCTCTCCTCTGGCATTAACATGATGAAGCTTTTAGAGCAATGTTGTTTCTATAAAACTGTCCATTTGAAATCTTTATTTTTTTTAAAAAAAAAAGACCCTTTTTGGCCACAACACACATTTTTCTTTGAAAGTTACAAACTGAAATCTAAAAAGGACATGGGAAGTTTAATTAGCCACTATATTTTCCTCTTCTTAACAATCTTATAAACCTATTTGCTGAGCATGCATTAATAATCCACAAGTAATGAATTAATTCTCTTATCCGTGGGATATCCACAAAACCTCCTTTATATAACTCCAAAAATATTAATTTTCCACCGCATGACAAGGCAAAGAGAGCTCCTTTCTTCATTGCTCAGCAGCCCCTTGCCTGACCTCTGGGGCCTTCAATAAGTTACGGCAGGGAGCTGAAGAAAGGGACTGTGCACAGCAGACAATGGCCCAGTGGACCGGTGTCTCCTAACCCACAGGCTGGGACTAGACGGCAAGCCTTCCACAGCTCTCAGAGACCAGTGTTTAGCTTGAAAAAAAAGACAAATTCATAACTCTGTAAACTAAGCACATAGTGTATTTTCCTGCCATTACATAACGCATGCTTTCTGCTGATGTCGTCAAAACCAATCACACAGAAATGGAGTCTTTTCAGATAAAGACTGCAGTTTCTCTATCATGACTTGGACCAACTGGAGATTTTTAAAAAATGAATCAGTAATCAATATGCTTAAGAGGACTGTGTTCCATCATGTCCCATAAAAGGCGAAGAACTAAAACCAGATGACCCGAAAGGAATCATTTCTAAAGTGTAATATTGGGCCACACATGCTCGTGTTCACATGTACACACACACCGGGAGATCTGTGATATGGAAGACACGAACATTAGGCCAACTTCCTGACATAAAAGATGTTCTGTGTGTTTCAAAAGATGTGCCTCAGGTTTATGGTGTAAGAGATAATACATTATGGCACTGAGGAAATGCAGAAGGTTCATGTGTAAGTTGGTGGGTTAGTGACTTGAAACTAACAGGTGATTTGACAAAGACATAAGAGGAAAACAGACAATTATTGGACAACAATACAAGGCAAAAAATGTAAAGTGTTAGAAGCATTTAAAAATCGATATGGAAAAATAAACAAGGTACAGGAATTAAGAAAAAGCAATCACTTTGAAAAGCCTCTAAATAAAAAATGTTTTTAAATTCCCTGAATTTACTATTTCTGTTTGTAAGAAACATAGGTTTCTACCTTTGTGAAATTTGATTTCCTGAAGAGAATTAAATGCTGGTTGAACAGTGGAGACCGATTCATACACAGTCCTTTTGCAAACATGAAAGATTAACCCTAAGAGGAGTCCTCAATCTTTGTGACCTGTAATTGACCCATACAAAAATCTCATACTGTCTTTGATACCTTTCAAAATTTGAAATGAAATTAATGCTACTTTTTAATCCATATAAATAATGATCAGAATAGAAGATAAAATTTGGACCTTGGAATTCTGCCACATGGTTGTTATTTCAATCACATGATATCCAGGGGTCTCCCAAAGCTCCTGGACTTTCTGTCTAAGACGACACGTAAAATGGAGCACCATCCACCCACTTGACAAAGCAGAGTTTGGCTGTGGCTTTGGGATCATTACATACATACAAACATCCCAAATAACCCAAATAACTTCCCCCATTTTAACGTTCACCACCTTAATAGCATTTACAGAGCCCCTTCTGCCACATGACACAGTATGTCCCCAGGGCTGGGTATCAGGGTGTGGATGGCTCTGGGAAGCCTTCTGCCTACCACATACACAGTTATTGCAGCAGGTGGATAATTGGGTTTAAAAAAAAAAAAATGCATTCGCTTTCTAAGACTGCTGTAACAAAGCACCGCAGACTGGTGACTTTAATAAGAAATGTCGTGTCTCACAGTTCTGGGGGTTGGAAGTCTGCAACTAGGGTTCTGGCGGGGTTGGTTCCTTCTGAGGCTGTGAGTGGAGAGTCCGTCTGAGGGGTATCTCCTTGGCTCGTACATGGCTGTCTTCATGTTCACATGACATTCTCTCTGTATGCTTGCCTGTGTCCAATTTCCCCTCTCATGAAGACACTGCCATATTAGGTTAAGGGATCATCCTATTATAGTATGACCTCATCTTAACCAGTTACATTTGCAATGATCCTATTTTCAAATAAGGTCACAGTAGGAGGTGCTGGGGGGCTAGAACTCCCAGACATGAATTTTGAAGGGGACACAATTCAATCCACACCACACTGATAAGTGATATTTCTTTCAAATGTTAAGAATTAAATAATAATATTTTCATAAAGTAACTATTTTCAGATACATATTCTTAAGCATTCTAGGTCATAAGAGAGATCCATAAATAAAGAATTGCAGAAGACAGAGGATAATTCTTTATATAATCATCTCAGGGAAACTCTTTTACTCTGAAGAAAACAGCTCTGGTAAAATTAAAAACTCAAACTTGGGGTGCCTGTGTGATATCCTTCCTAGCTAACTCTCGAGCTGGTAGGATTCTTTGATTTTACAGATATCACTCTGGTTATCATGGGGCATACCTTAGGCATTAGATGACCAGCAAGTTCTGTCCCATGTAAGTCCCCAATTTTCCCTGACAGATGGCAAAATCACAGCATCACTCCACGGCCTGTGGAAATGATGACAGCTCAAAGAGTCGCTGCCCTTTCAGCTTGAGGATAAATCCCACACTTCAGAGGTCTTTGTGTTATTTGCAGAGCAAGAACAGAAACAGGTTTCTATAGACAAGAAATATAGGACACCCTTCCTCCTGTGATGTACAGGTCCGGACTCCAAATTAGGGGAGATTATGTACAGTGAACCTAGCACAGTGCGAGGCTACCACAAGTTTATGGGAAAGAAATTTTGCATAAAAATTGAACGGCAGCACTTAGAGATACGGCCCCTGAGCACTTACAATACATGACTGCTCGAATCCTCATTCATTCATTCCATAAAACTTTACTGAGCACTGCCAATGCAAAGTGCCCCAACAGGAAGAGTCAGAAATCACGAAGGAGGCGCCCCTTCATCTTAAAGCACTACTGCTCAGCCCCCGTGGGTCGCAGGGACATCAAGCAAAGGACTCCCTCTCTCCTCTGCATCTCCCTTTTAAATTAAAAGGACCCATTCAGAAAAACAAAATCCTTTTTGTCAATAGCCTGCCTCTTTTTTACTTCCACTGAACAAACTGTTCAAGGGCAAAATCCATTGCGGAGATAATAAGGAAGAAGGACTGTCGGCGGCAGCAGGTGCGAGATGAGCAGAAGCCTGACAGGGTTACCTCTGGTTTCCAGTTTCCAGAGAGGGCTTTTCTGCCTGGTTAGGCAAGGAGAAGAAAGTAGAGGCAAAAGATGGAAGGATGCATTTTTGCCAAGTTTAAAACTGTCTCAGAATATATTCTTTCAAGATTTTCAACAGAGTTCAAAGCTTTTCGCTTCTCGGGTTTGTGGTGGTGGTTTTGTTTTGTTTTTGGTTTTGTTTGGTTTTTTTCCTGCTGAGAAATTGGAACATTTCATAGAAAATGAACCTTGGAAACAAAAAGATATGTGGATAGGTATTTTCCACAAAATGTGGAAATGGACATCAGTCCATTTCATCACTTAATTCATTAAGTCTTGAAGTTCAAGGTGATTGTGTTTAATTAACCAAGGAGGACATCAGACTGAGGGGGCTAGAACGCCCCGCAGCTGGCACAATGCCTGGGAATGCCTCAAGGTTCGCGGTCAAAATGCTGAGGACAGGGGCGCCTGGGTGGCTCAGTGGACTGGGCCGCTGCCTTCGGCTCGGGTCATGATCTCGGGGTCCTGGGATCGAGCCCCGCATCGGGCTCTCTGCTCTGCAGGGAGCCTGCGTCCTCCTCTCTCTCTGCCTGCCTCTCTGCCTGCTTGTGATCTCTCTGTCAAATAAATAAATAAAATCTTTAAAAAAAAAAAATGCTGAGGACAACCGGTCACACGCAGTCGGTGGGGCTGGCCGCTGGAGCCTCTCTATGGTGTCCTCTCCCACATCTGCACTTCGTGTCTGTGAGTCTTTCCCGTGGCTCCTGCCCACCTGGACCATGTTAACCATAAATCCAAGTACAGAACAGCTCCGCTCATTCCTGGCGGAGGCCTCCCCAGGCCAAAATCAAGGTGTGGGCAGTGCTATGTTTTGTCTGGAGGCTCTGGAGAAGACCCCCCACTTCAGCTCCTTCAGGTTGTTGGCTGAATGCGGCTGCGGGCAGCGCCAGGACTGAGCTCCTCCTTTAGGGGTTCGGGGTCAGGCCAGGAGTCTCTCCCAGCTCCACAAGGCCTCCTGCATCCCTCATCATGGGGCCCCTTCCATCTCCACAATATACCAGCAACAGTGGGCTCCAGTCCTTCTCCTACTTCAGATGTCTCTTCCATGCCCCTGCTGCCTTCTCCTTCCGCCGTATCCGTCTTCTGAGTCCAGGTCGAGAGAATCCTGTGGTTTTTCTAAAGGTTCCTGGGATTAGATTGGGCCCACCACAACAATCCAAGAAAAGTCCTCTATTTTAAGGTCCATAAACTTAATTGCATAAGTAAAGTCTCTTTTGTCATGTAACATAACATATTCACGTGTCCTGGAATTAGGTTGTGGACATCTCTGACCAGCCGTCCTGTCTCTTAACCATACAATTATTGAGGCAAGTTGATAAGTGATATTTCTTTCACAATGGAGAAATTAGGTATAAAAATAATTCCGTAAAGCAATCTTTTTCAGATTATACTCTCAAGCATTCTGCATCGTAAGTAAAGTCAACAATCTTGCTTTGAGGTTACTTTCACTCACTAGAACACAAAACGATCACTCATTTGCTGCCTTTATGTGAGTTACTACAGTCTAACGAAGGCTGTCATTAGCCTTATTCCTGAAGCTGATACTGGTTGAGTGACTCATCACCCATCACTCATCAATGACCTCCATGTCTTGACGACGTGATAGATGAGTTCACATTGATTAATGTGGAAATAGGCTCGTGTCATTTTTCTTGGAACTCTAAGATAGAAAATATTAAAAGCAGTGAAAATAGAGTCCATTAATTAAAGGTGAGCCACAGGAAAACAATGGATGGCAAAAGTGTTTTGATTAGGTTTCATTTTACAGATGGGGCGTTTGCTGAAGACAGGTGAAAGCAGATTCTGTCTCGCTATTTGTTTTCCCACCTCTGGGCTGAGCATGTGATGCTATTAGAGAAGACTCTATTTCCAGACCTTTCATTCCAGGAATGATATAATCAAGTAATATGTGACAATGTGTTACCTCACTGTGTGGAAGTGTGGTGTTGGCAGCAAAATTACCAGCACCCCATGGATTACAAGTGTGTGTGTTTGTGGGTGTTACTTGCGGCCATAAAAACAGCCTTAAATATATTTGCATATTGTCAGAAAAATTCATTAACCTTTTTCTTTTCAGGGAGAACAGTGTGAAGTCCCCTACGTATTAGAGACTGAGGGAACAAATAGAAATTGAATCACCTGGGCATTTAGGTTTCTCGTTTTTCTTGTCACATTGGAAAATAAGGAGCACCACAGGATTTCCAATATCCACCTCTCCCCCCTTGATGCAGAAGGCATTTTGATCCATAATTAAATTTGTGCTCTTTCTTGCTAAAAGAATTGAAATGTCCTATAGCGCTTTATGAGAAGTTTTGACATTATCTTTCCATTTAGAGCCATGTTATGACAGCTCACAATTTTCCCTCTAAAAGGGCATAGAAAACACATCACACACTAATTGAGGCCCTGCCTAATCAGGCAAAAATCAGATCTCTTTCAGCCCAGCTTTCACTTACAGTAAATCTAAATGTGTAATAAACTATGTCAAATGACCTCCGAAAATAATACAGTCAGGAAATATATTTTGTTCTACTCTAAATGTTTCTCCTTATAAAAGTTGCTCCTTCTCCCCTCATCTTCCTCCCTCCCTCTTCCATCGCCTCCTCCTTCACTCATGAAATAGTCTGAGCTCTCAAAGCCACAAGACCTGATGGTGATCTGATTACATGCATTAGCAACTTTAAACACAGAATGCTTCCACATGAGGAGAAAAGAAGTAAGAACCACTCATCCTGAAACAAAACAGTAGCCAGGCACCTCTGCTAATGCAACAGTGCAGAAATGTGTAGTTTAGGTATCGGAAATCTACTGCTCCCACAGATTAAATCATTCAGCCTACTGTTATGAATGAATTCATGCATTTTTTTTTCATTCTATTCTTTTAACCTTTCAACAACACTTGACCAAGAAGCTACTACACACCAAGCATTGCTCTTAGTGGCTGGGAATAAAACGGTTGCAAATCCAATCCAGTTCTTGGAGTGTGTGTGTTGCTTTGAGGAAGAAAGAAAGAAAACAGATCTTTAGAAAGAGATTTGTTTGCATTTGTTTCAGGAGTTGGTTCATCAAGGATAGCACCCAGCGGAAGGAAGAATTATTCTCATGGTCTTCAGTTGAGCAGTTTGGATCCATCAACATATGAGGCACTAAGTTCACGTAGGGCCTGCCAAGAAAGCTGAGGAGGAATGGCAAACCGTCACAGGGTCTCAAGTCACGCAAGGCTCAGAGGGGAAGAGTTCAGGCCCTCACAGTTTCTCCATCTCTCCAGCTGGTCCGCAGGGATTTCCAGTATCCTCATTTGACCATACCTTGTTTTCTGTTGTGTTTTAGGATGCTTGTCTACACCACTGGTCAAGAGCAGCAGTCTTGGCCTCTTTGCTGATGACTGCCCTCTGAGTTTCTTGTGACTTTATAGTTGAATTTCAATCATTTGATGAGTGGATGGCTGAATAAAAGCAAACAGCCTCTGGAGAAAACAGAGCCATGACAATGGAGAACCACGTTCACATAAGAATTGCTAGTAAGCCTTGGACAATGTCTCTTAGGCAAGATCCAGTCCGATCTGGGATCAACCAGAACAATCTCATCTCCAACCATGTCTGCAGAAAGCAAGACTTGGTATTAATAGATTTGTGTGTAATATAGATCTACCCAAAAGGACATGAATAGGGGAAGAAACTTAAAGAATATTATTTTTACAATCAAAATCCTTAAACCAACAGAGAGGGAAAATAATAGGAAAAGGAAAAAAAAGGAAAGAGAGAAAGAAGGGGCTGGCAATCAATTGCTCCTAGCATTAATGGGGTTGGATCTGAAGTTCTGGAGAAAGATGTCTACTTTAAGATGTCATGTGCTCTTGGAGAGCCCAAGAGATTCTCGGTGTTTGGTCTTACGATGGCATGGATGTCCAGGAGATACGGGTATGTTGCCTTTTTTACTAAGAGACATGAACGCAACGGGCAGTTCCCAGGAGTTTCACTGCAGTGTTTGCGGTTCAGGGCCCCTCCACTAAGGTTTAAGAGCACTTTTACGTTGCTTTCATTTTCAGTAGAGAAGGTCTCCAAGCTGAACGTCATACAGGGCTTCCTGTGATTTATCTTTGGGGAAAACCAAATGAACTTAAGGAAAAGGAGCTTGGCCTCCAAGTTCCACAACAGAGGGGTACCTGGGGGGCTCAGTCGGTTGATCCTCTGACTCCTGATTTTGGCTCAGATCATGATCTCAGGGTCCTGAGATTGAGCCCCACGTGGGAGTCTGCTTGAGATTCTCTCTCCTTCTCCCCCAGGTCCTCCCCCAGCTTGCTTTCCCTAAGTAAATAAATAAAATTTTTAAAGAAATTTCTACAGCAGTAGCTTGTATCAGCCTGTGAAAAAGCAGAGTCGAGGGTGCATGCGTGGACATCCATTGGCAGCTCACGTGGGACAGTCTTTGAATTCCTGCTACAGTCTGCATAATAGGGGAGCAAAGAGTAAAACCTTTGACCATAGCAACTGAAGTTGCCCAGACAGTTTTGCAAGTTTCCATTTTAGTGTCACTCATTGGTCCTGATTGCTCTGAGGACCAGTGGCAGCAGGACTCCTGAAGCTTCCCGGTGACCAGCAAAAAGCCTTCCAAAGTCCCTTACTTTCTGCTCTGGCTACCTGAGTACCCCTAACAGAAGAGTAATAGGTAAGTATTACTCAGGTGGGAACCATAGAGTCTAAAGGCTGTTTTGCCCCTGTCATGACAGTTAGAGAAAGGAAATGATTCCAGCCCACCAGAAAACGGACACTAGTCTGTGATTAAGAATGTGTTCATAATCACACTGGAGCAACTGAGTGAATCCATTTGCAGATGTTCTAAGTGACCGAAATGTTCCGGTTCATGTCCATGCCCCACCTTTACGGTTTCTCAAAGGGCTTGGGGCTTGACAGCTGGGACATGCGGCTCAGACGTGCTCAGTCATCTCTCTCATTAAGATTTCCCTGTTAATAGTTATTAGGACATTTTTGGATTTTCCTTTGCATGGATAGTTATGGCTTGGCTTTTTAGACACTCTAATTCAGCCTCTCAGTGCAGACCAAATAATCATCTTGGTGCCACCAGATACCATCTGGGTAAAGCAAAAGATCCGATCTTTTCCAATGGGCGACTTCAGAATCAGGTGCTTGATTCTGGAATCAACTCAAGACCCAAGGCCAAGAGTCAGAAATTCACTTTGGCTCTGAATTTTGGATTTGTTCGGTGTCCTGGATGTGTTCACACAGCTTGTTTAGTATATTAATCTGCTAAAAGATGAACCTTAGGTTCTCGAAACTGCTTTTATGTGGTTGCCTTGCTTAATTGGAGTACATCAGCAGCAATTAAGGAGTAGTGCTTCTTCCAAAGCACACCCAAGCCTTGAATCATTCCAAAACCATTTCTGTCTAGACATTTGCTCTTTTATCTCAGCTAACTGGCAGGCCTTAGTAACGGCTACAATTTTGGCAACATGTGCAGATTTCATGCCTCGGAGAGGGGGAGATTTAAACAAGTCTCAGTGGGTTCTGTTCGCATATCCAGCTTGATAGCATTCTTATTCAGTTCTTATTCAGTTATCTCAGCATTCATCCACACATAATTCACAAACTAGGATATCTAAGGGGGCTTCAAGAAGGTCAGACAAAAACCAAGGAAAATCCCCAAATAAGTTCATAGCAGTCAGGAGTTTCTCTCTACTCTGGGAGAAGAATGGCAAGTTTTAAGTGTTTCAGCAAAGGACCAAAACGTGTACAGGGAAAAGCTAAAGGATTTCAAAAGAAGTCGTTCTAGAAACAGAAAAACACCCTGTCTTTCAGTCAAAAGGAAGGTCCGAATGGTATAAGGGATCATGGGGTTAAGTGAAGATCTTAAGTCTAAGTCAGCAGGGCCCTCTGTGGACCTTGAGCTGCCACCACTGTGTGCAAACAAGGAGGGCAGGTTTTTGTCATGAAATAAATGTGAAGATATAATGAGCAATGGATCTCTGAAATGCATTTTCTTATTAAGTTAAAATCCACAAAACGTGTATCAATGTACAATCTAAATTTTTACTTGATGTCATGGCCAAGAAAATGTACTTGGGTCCAATAAAATTGGGAGTTTATCCTCAGAGAATCTATGTCCCTGTACTCTAATAATGTCAGCAAGTGGAAGAAATCGATTCTGCAAGACTCTCGATCTGGAGAACAAGCAGAAGATCATCCACATATTGTAGAAAAGTGGAGTCCTTGGGAAATTGGACGTCTCTAATGGTTCAGGTATAGTTGAGTATTGGTGAGAAGGAAGAGGATGTTTCCATAAACCCTTGGGCACAAATGTCCGTGTGTATTGTTGATTTTCCCCATTTTCTAATGCAAATAGGTACAGTGAGTCTAGGAGAAAGGATAAACTAAAGAATGCTGACCATAGTTCTGTAGCTATAAAGTAAGCAGTGGTCTCGGGGGTTGAGAAGAGGATGGCTTTAGAGATAGCAGAGAAGTAAGGGAGTAAAATCTCCCTAACGGCCCTTAAGTCTGTGCAAAGTAGTAGCCATACCAATTTGTCTTTGTGACAGACAGGACAGAGGTATTACAAGGGCTGGTATGAGAATATTAAACCCTTGTTAGAGGCACATGGATATAATGGGCCACAGTCCTTCAACAGGATCTTTTATTCAGTGGGTATTGGGAACCTTCAGCAATAGAGCAAGATTTATTGAGATATTTACAAGTTGTGCCTCTTTTATGTGTCCCATGTCTTTGGTCAAGAGGCTACTACGGACACATGGGTTGCCTGTCCCAGAGGCGCCGCGGAGTGGTAATCAAGCTGTGCGAGTAGCAGGCTGTGAGCCAGAAATTCTTCTCACTCTCAGAGTTCTAGAAATGCTGCATCCGGTGCACAGGTAATAGCAGCACCCCATTTACGAAGTGAATCTCATCACAACAGATCCACCAGCTGGCTCCTATTACTCCATCATGCCATGGTGGATAGGGACCCATCACTCCGGCTACTGCTCCTCCCACCAGCCCTGGTCTGCTGAAGAGAGCCACCACCGAGCTTCTTTGCGATTAGGGAGTGATTAACGCCTTTGGTGAATGTTGTACCCTCTGGGCCTCCTTGAGGTCTTCTGGCTTTACTGGAAATATCCACAACTGCTCTCTACTTCCCCCTCAGCTTCTTTTTCTTCCTCTGCCATCTGCCAGAGTAACTCAGGCATTTCCCCTTCATTGAGAAGAGCCCACTCCTTTTTTCCAGAATTCTAAGAGCTCCACTAGCAACAAAACCTTTCATTGTGTGGGTTCCTTGCCAGAGTGTTCAATTCCAAGGCTTGAGGAAAGTGCACTTAAGTTAATGAATTCTTGCTCCTCCAACTGCCTACTCCCTTGATTAAACAACTTCAAAATGCAACCCTAGGCATGCTCCTGTGCCTTCTGTCAGCTCACACCAACGAAGCTCATTCATAGGGCTTCTGCAGGGCAGGGTCTCCTTCCTCACTTATCAGGCCCAATATGTCTCAAGCTAGGTCATGTCGGGTTTTACCTTAGTTCTTAGCCTGGCATTGATTTAAAACACAGTGTATTAATAGGAAACGTCAAGTATAGTAAGACCTGAGATTGGGGAATGATGGCCATTGAGAAGATAGTTTAATACAATTCCCAAGAGAAGAGGGCAAGTCATACCACAGAGAGGCTACCCGGGAAAGCCCTGGGACTTGGCAGGAGGCAGAGGGAGATGGGGAACTGTAGGCGAGAGCTTATACTGTGGTTTCTACAGGAGAGAACAGGAAAAACCAGGTAAACAGGGCTAGGATTAGCTGGTTTGAATAATTTCAGGGGTCTCTGGGGCATGGGATTCTCCCTGGTTGTCAGGTACTTGGCCCTGGAGTGATTAGGGCTGGTAGATTAATAGCCTTGAGTGTGTGTATAGACACTGGGTTACTTGGTTTGTATTCGAAAGGATTCCTCCTAAGGGTAAAGAAAGAGATGAGGGAGGCAGAAAGCCAAGGCAAAGCAACTCAGGTATATTAACAGGTTGTCGAGAACCAGACATATCCAGCAAATGCACATAGAGTAGATATTCAAGCATCAAGTTTACAGAAACTAGAAGCATGACTTGCCACGGCCCGCGTGACAAATTGACCAGGAAGCACAAGGGTAAGAGGATGGTGAAAAGAAATCAAAGAGACAAAGAGATGGGGGCAGGAGGGGAAAAGGGGATATTTCCACCAAATGCCGAGTTTATTCAAGGCAGCAAGGCATTATATAGCCAACAATAACTACTTTTAACTGATTACAAAAGAATTTACTACATGCACAAAAAACCCTCCAGACTTCCCCATTATCTACTTCTCACAGTCCAAATGCAGACTGTCCAAGGCCAGTGGTCTCTGTCTTCAGATAATTCCTTAACCAGCTGCACTGACTCCAAAGTGACTCAAAACATACAAGAAGTAACGACAAACCTGAGAGTGATTCATGAGCTGTGCTGGAACAGCAAGGACCAGTTATGAATTTATGACCCCAACCAAATTGCTCTCATCTAATAAGTAAACGTGTGGGAAATCGCGTAGGCGACGCACAACACATAGCACAGACCCTTTCTCAGTGCTCCTCAACTTTTCCATCCTAAACCTTTTGTTAGGCTATTCGGACTCTGAAGGAGACACAAGTCAGGGCCAGGTTTGGTCCTCGCCTCAAGCCTTATCGCGGCCTCCCACAATGACTAGTACAGAAGACACCCACAAGAGGAGGAAGGGGCAGCTCCATACCTGTTTCCTTGCAAGGGAGAAACTTCTGCCGCATCTTCCAGCATGTCCTAATCAGGAGGGATGGGCGCTCTGTGAGCTCTGAGGCTCATGCTGTCTACAGAGCCAAAATCTTCAGAGGCATGTATCCAGATATCCCCACCCCATATTTCAAGGCCTCTAATTTTCTCCCTCTTTCACCTTCTCTAGAATCACCGACCTGCACTGGCTGAGCACTCAAACATCTCTGAAGCTGGGGAGTCTGCAGGCTCCTTAGTCATCTGCTCCTCCACTGCAAGGGCAAATGGCTTCCTCGGAAGCCACCACAGAGGCTCTCTGGCTCTCACAAAATAAGTCTTTACTGCTAGTTATTGGACCTTGGTTCCTTGTTATTCCTCCTCAGAGCATAGCCATACGAGTCAGCCTAAAACAACTGATTCCATGTCTTGGTAAACACATCAGTCTCTCCACCCCCAATGTCTCTCAAAGTCATGAGTCACAGAACCTGCAAAGAACCCCTGTAACTGGGCTTCGTCCTAGTCCCAGGGATCACCCAGGCCCCACACACCATTCAGCACATTGTGCACTTCACCCACTGTGCAGTGAGTGAGCCGAGCCAAAGTCCCTGTCTTCTTGCCAGGTTTTTGGACCATTCTTGGTGCCAGCTATATTACTTGGCCAAGAAGCAGACACCAAGATGGGATTAGATATATCAGAAAAGTATTAAAGGAGAAGGCAGGAGAAGGCAAGGAGATAATTCAGATCACAGTGCAATCTGATGCTTGCAGAAGGACAGAGGGAAGAAGGGAGCATAGAATGGGAGTTTAGGACTGCAGAGCAATTCAAGAAATGTTCAGCCAAATCTTTAAGTGAAAGTTGATAGGATGAGCCCTGCATGTCAGAATGGGCCTGTCCCAGTATTCCTGCCACACAGAGTCACAGACACGGAGCAGCCAAAAGAAGCATGGACCTGATATGAACGTGATGGAGGATCCAGAAGGTACCAGCTGGGGCCATCCCTCAGTGAGTCATCTCTTGCACTCTCCAAATACAGAAATGTAACATTCAACTTCACTGGCTTAGCCAAATTCAAATTAACCGGTACAAAATAGGATTTGTAAAATTATTCTTGAATGTATTATATCATGGTATATTTTTTTCAAGATTTTATTTATTTATTTGACAGAGAGATAGAGAGAGAGCACAAGTAGGCAGAGCAGCAAGCAGAGGGAGAGGGAGAAGCAGCTTCTCCGCTGAGCAGGGAACCCAACGCAGACCTTGATCCCAGGACCCTGGGATCATGACCTGAGCAGAAGGCAGATGCTTAACTGACTGAGCCACCCAGGTGCCCCATCATGGTACATTTCTATATAATTATATTTTTTACCCTTTCAAAAGATCCTGTTTTGGACTTATTGCCACATCTGCATGAGTAGCCGAATAGACGAGTGTGTCCAAGGAGGCTCCCTCCGGATGCCTTGCTGTGTCTTCTCTCTGCACACTGCATTGTTTCTTACGTTTCCATCTCAGATATCCTCACATATCCACTGGTCCCCAAGCCTTCACTTGGAAAGAGAAGGCATTTTACAAAAATGTGCACTACGGTACTTACAAAGTTTCCCTATCCATTCATTTATCACTCTGCCATGTTTCCATTAGTTCATCACCACTATTAATCATCCTCCACATAGGAGACGCCCAGAAGCTCTGCGAGCCCATGACGCTGAGAGCACACAATGATTCCAGACACACAATGAGCCCCTTCTCCCTATCCACAGGTTACCAGTAATCGGACGGTATCCTTTACCAATTACGGTAAGCTATGCTATCCTAACAAGCACATCAAACACAATCAGAAGGAAACAATCTCCAGCTGTTTTTCCTACAAAGAATACATATGTAGATTTTGCCATCAGACTCCTAACGACATGAATGAAAACCTGTATTTTCCTCAGGAAAGATTTTCTAAAACACTTACTGAGTCAACTTTGGATGCAGTCACAGCACTTTGCAAATCAGGAAGAGAAGTTTTCATAACAGAAAAACCTTAGGGCAGGTAAAAGGGTAAAATATATATATATTTCTGAAATTATCCAATGGATATTCAAAGAGACTGACTACAATTAAACCTCACCTCCAACAGGGCCCCTCTGAAAGCCACAGAATACAGATACCATTTTAGTTTAACAGACCTGCAAGGTAGCTGATGTTTTGACATTAATTGAAAAGAACATTGTATTTGCTAGAGTTGAAATTTCTGAGCCTGTCAATGCACTTACTGAAAATTCATTTGAGAATCCCCTTCTGATGTCTGTTTAACCTGAGTTTCAAACCCCCAGGAAAACCATGATCTCTTCATCTGTATCTTCTCCAGCAGGAGGCAAGACACTTAATAAACCGAACGAGACTTTAGAAAGATGGAAGTCTCATATTTGAATTCAACCCATGGCTTACTTGCCACAGACGCTCTTTTTCCTAGAGAAACCTCAGGCTGTTACAAATGAGAAGCCGAGGCGGTATAACTACCCTATCACATACAAATGTTTCCTATCTGCGGCTGCTGGTGATTGATTTGTTTCTCCTAAGGCCGACCAACAGGAGGACGGCTCCACAAAACAACTGGATGCAGAGCAGGGGCGGGTCAGAGCCATGACAACTGCGAAGAAGAACGCCAATTCGCAGAAGGAAAAATTAAT
Organism: Meles meles; assembly: GCF_922984935.1. Taxonomy (NCBI): domain Eukaryota; kingdom Metazoa; phylum Chordata; class Mammalia; order Carnivora; family Mustelidae; genus Meles; species Meles meles. Next base: position 89,179,220 of record NC_060077.1, on the reverse strand, counting down.
AGAAAATAAGTAAGGAATTCCCAAGCTTTTTACTTTTGTAATAATTAGCTGAATATTTCAGAAGAGGGATTTTTAAAGTGAGGAGCCATCACAAGACGGGTTTTGTCTAACTCATGATCATGACTCTCACGGGCCCTCAAACTGCGACACAGAGGAGTCGGTGCCCACATGCAAGCGCGCCTGTGTTGCACTCATTCGTGCGTTTGCTCGTTTTGTTCTTGGATGTAACACTCACGAGGGATGGTATTCTCGCATGACTGCCACACTGCAATGCTAAGAAGGCAGTGGGTTTTGTAGCTGTCCTTCAAATGTAAGAATACAGGCAGAGGCTAAAAAAAGTCTTTAAAACAATGGGACTGAAATCAGCCTCTTTTGCTTCCCACGGCTCTGTTGACGAAATAACTCTACGTTATGATTTCAGGTCAGATATTTTGGCTTTATGAAATTAAAGTAGAATGGAAATGCTTACCAAGAATTTTATTGAGCAATGGTCTACAAATATCCCATAAAATCTGGTATCTGTAAACAGTGTGCGAACATGAACATTTAATGCCCAAGCTCTGCTCTATGAAGACTGTAAAACTGTCCTTCATTCTATACCGTCAAGGTCAAAAGAATAAATCAAATCCAAATAAATTTTTTTTCTAAAATCCATATGCACCAAGAAATTCTAAAAATCCCTGGGGTGAAAAGAACTCTTTCTAGTCTGCCTTTGTATTTCCTCTCTGTTCCGAACTGTTCAGAAACATACCCAAGTGATTCAGTATCATCACAGGCCGCTCACCTCCACACTTCTTGCTTTCAAATAGTTTATACTGTGAAATCACAAAGGCACTGATTGTCATTCTCAAAAGACAGAATCACTCTACTATCACATCAAAAGCATTTGAATAGTTCCTCTAGTTACGGAGAAGGTTAAAGCTAAAATGTTGAAACTGTTGCATTATTATTTTGAAATGAAATAGCAAACCACATCAGACAGCTCGAATGGCACAGAACTGTACATGCTTGGAAAACTAAAGACAAATGCCGAGACCATGCTCAGTATCTCTTATATTTGATTTATGCTTATTTTCCACGTGCAAGTCTCCATATGCTCTAGTTTTCCATTAAGAAACAATAGGGGAGTCCTTCTGAAGCTAATTTAACACCTGCGAATTCCCATAGGCTGGAACCAGGGACAGCAATCTGATTAAGTGACTGCTTTAAATTTCAAAGGTACTAAGTTCAACTTCTGCGCTGGGACTCTATTTTTATGAGAAGTTCATTTTTAATTTTAGTGATTATATGAGGTGGACAGAATTACAGTGGCTAACAGATGTACAATTTTAACTTTCTGATACTAGAAGTATGGGAAAACTCCTCAACTTTGACATCAGTATGACTGTTTGAAATCTGCACATCACTGCAAGTACAGAATGACCAAGCAATACTTAGATTACAGAGTGAGAGATCTTCTGTCTTAGACTTCTTCGTTGTCCTTCAGACCGTGAGCACTTTGTACGCATAGATTGTACATAAAATACAGCACACTCCCTTTCCTGGGCTCCTCTTCCAGCTAAGTAAGAGCTGGGCTATTTTCTTCAAGCTTTTAATAAATTCCAACAATGGGCTTCTAGAATAAACTCCCAAGGCAGGCCACTGTGATTCTCTTTTTCTGAAAGTGTGGGTTACCTCATGGGTACCATGAGACTATACTCATTTTTCTCCAGGTAATTCAGCATCAAGTCAGACTGTATTGGCTGCTATGGGGAAACTTTCTCTTAAAAAATTCACACAACTGCAATAAAATACTAATGTTTCCAACAGCACAATTCACCCAAGGGAGCGCTCATTGGTTTAAGATTTCTTCATGAAGAATTAAAGGAATAACAATCTGTCTGGGGGGCGGGGGTTACGACATTATTTCTTGGCCTTTTTAACCCGCTGATTCTTCTGCAAAACAAATCATCAATCCATATCTGGTTGTGCGTTAATTCGTTCAGACTTAGAAATAAATTAGAGCTGGGGAGCCTGGGTGGCTCAGTGGAGTATTATGCCTCCATCAGAAAGGATGAATACCCAACTTTTGTAGCAACATGGACGGGACTGGAAGAGATTATGCTGAGCGAAATAAGTCAAGCAGAGAGAGTCAAATATCATATGGTCTCACTTATTTGTGGAGCATAACAAAGAACATGGAGGACATGGGGAGATGGAGAGGAGAGGGAGTTGAGGGAAACTGGAAGGGGAGATGAACCATGAGAGACTATGGACTCTGAAAAACAACCAGAGGGGTTTGAAGGGGCGGGGGGGGGCGGGGGGAGGTTGAGGAACCAGGTGGTGGGTAATAGGGAGAGCACGTACTGCGTGGAGCACTGGGTGTGATGCCAAAACAATGAACACTGTTATGCTGTAAATAAACAAACAAACGAACCAAAAAAAAAAAGCCTCTGCCTTCCGCTCGGGTCATGAACCCAGCGTCCTGGGATCGAGCCCCACATCGGAATCTCTGCTCAGCAGGGAGCCTGCTTCCCTTTCTCTCTGCCTGCCTCTCAGCCTACCTGTGATCTCTGTCTGTCAGATAAATACATAAAATATTTTAAAAAAAGAAAAATTCGAGCTCTGGGATGTTAGCACACCTGTTCTTCTCCTTACACACATCCTCTCCCCGGGGGCCCGCTCCTCCTCCTCCCTTCCTTTGTGAACTGTTCTCCCCGGAAGTCAAAACTAGAGGGAAATCTGCAAGCCGCTGTCCAAGGGATTTATGATCAACATAGTATAAGCCAACAATACAGGCCCCCAAAATGACAAATAAAACCACAAAATACAGACTCATGAAAAAGTATTTAAAATATTCTAGATAAGGTACAGTCCTGATTTTTAGCGTAAACCACATAACGCTAATCTTCCAAGAAAATTCATTCCCCAGATCTTGGCAAGACTTATGTCTTCCGTCCCTCTAGTTCCTTGTTCAAATATCAAATCGTCAGAGGGGCCTGTCCTGAACCCGGCAGCAAACGTAATGCTTCCCTGACCACACGCTCCCCATGCTGGGTCTTTCCTCCTAGCACTGAAGATATCTTACTTTATAGTATGTGTGTACTTGCTTTCTGACCATTTCTCTCTTCCACTAGAATGCAAGCTCCACGAGGGCTTGGTCTCTTACATTCATCTCTATTCCCCAGCACTGGAACACTGGTACCTGGTAGGTTCTCAATAAGTGTGTATTAAATGAGTACATGAATATGTGTGTCCTGAATTTCCGTTGTAAAAATCACTCATTCGCAAAGGGGGGTAAACACAGTAGGATGAAAACTCCTAACACAGTACTTCTTCCTAAAAAACAAATAAGTATGATCGCAAGGCTTATGCCTCGGAACCTAGAGAAGTAAATAAAATTAAACCTTGCAGCTTCTAAAACATAAACAGATATGTTATTATATTTCCCCCAAGCATGGAAACCCACAGTTTCAAAACCACCATCATGTTATATTCATAATTATTTTAGAAACAATACTTAAAGCCTATGTATAAGCTGATTGCAACAATTAAGCACTCAAGAACTTCGAGCTTCTAGCTTAAGGCATGTATCTGAGCCTGCTTTATCACAGTGATTATTACACTGATTAGACTTCTAGGAAAGGAACGTGGGCGTCTGGGAAAGCCACCTGCTTATGCCAGGGATAAGTCACGCAATTCCCAGCGGTCTGTGGTCTGAGAGTCAAGGTGCTGGAGTCATCTCTGTAGCAAACTTGCTAAGGTTTTCTGGTTTACAAGTCTGAGTTCCAGTGATAAATCTCTGTTGGCTAATCAGAACCATCAGAAGATGTACCCCTGGGGAACCTGGGTGGCTCAGTGGGTTAAAGCCTCTGCCTTCGGCTCAGGTCATGATCCCAGGGTCCTGGGATCCAGCCCCACATCGGGCTTTCTGCCCAGCAGAGAGCCTGCTTCCTTTCCTCTCTCTCTGTCTGACTCTCTGCCTACTTGTGATCTCTCTGTCAAATAAATAAATAAAATCTTTAAAAAAAAAAGAAGAAGAAGATGTACCCCTTTCAGGGTCCCCTGAATCGCATCCCCCGAGTTCTCCCGAACCAGGGAAACCATCATTCCCCACACTTCATGGTTCCTTGTGTGAGCACTTCCAACTTTTATCACTGGGCAAGAACATCATCAGACGGATACAGATAGGAGCTTTCATCCCTTTTATCAACTATCTTCTCCACAAACGTAGGATGCTAGTATACATCCTATCGTCCCGCACGTATCACTGTTGCACAGAATCTCGGGACCACTGAGCAAATAAACTCATCAGCAGCAATTGCAGATTCTTTCTCAGTCTCTGATTGGATGCATCATTCAAGTTATCTTTTTAGAGTGTTATAAATATATTCTAAAAGATGCATTCTATCGCAGCCCTTACGAAGACCTTTCTTTCCCCCCATTTCTGTCTCACGCTGACCACTCATTTCGAGCGCAGTCCTGTAATGGGGCTGTCCTGTGGTTATTCTTGTCCTAATTTTTCTTCATCAATCGTCCAGGTTAACCTTTACCGAGAGTCTTATCTCATCTGGAGTGCTCTTCCATCATTCCCCAAATGTTGTCTTCTCTAATAATTCCACTTTTAGAACCTAATTTTATTGTTCGGTGTTGAATGTGACCGTGCCTATCAACCACTGGCAAGCCGTCACTTTGACGATGGCCCCTCACCCCACACCTCAAGCAAAGCAGGGCAGTCAGCCCCCCTCAAGATAGTTTGGGCCTCATTTACAGACCTCACAATCTACTTCACATCCTCCGTGCGTACTGATGGGACAGGGAACTTGCATCTTTAACCGCTCAGACCTAAGTAGGGGCAAACCTCAATTTCCCAGAGCAAATTCCTGAGAAAATGAGCCACTGACTAATTTTTTATGAGGGAGAAGGAGCGTGGTGAGAGACGAGTAGTGTAGATAATGCAATGGAGGCAGTTTCACCCGGGAATGACCCGTTTCCATTGTTTAATTAAAAATATACATTTTTACAGGCTCTCCATAAATGATAAGGCAATATAGGCATGATAACATCTTCAGGAAAAGGTTCTAATTATACTGCAGGATCACCTGGGATTTCTCCAGGCCACATGAATGCATTTTCATCTTTCTGGTACTGTATAGGTGAAGTCGGCTTCTTGCTTTTAAGAATCCCTTCGCACTCTTTGTTACCTTAGCAGTGAAAGCCAGGCCTGACTGCTGTGTAAACATACACCCCTGTTTCCAGGTCTCTTGTCTTACAGCGCGGAAGAGCATTGTTAATGAAATAAAACACCATAACAAAACAAAGGCGGCAAAGGAACAGCAAGCCTGTAGCAAACGATTCCCAACAAACAGACAAATAATTAATGACTGATCGTCAACAAGGTACAATTATCGGAAGCAGCGTAATGATTATAAGTCATGCTGGTGAGCAGGATCTTTTTTTTTTCTTTCTTGACCCCTGAGCAAGTACACAAAGGCGTATGGGGGAAGAAAAAAAGCATATTTAACATGATTTCCCTCCATCTGCCCATCACGGCATTTCCCACTGTCACGCCTTGTCAGTGCTCAGGGGAGCAGCACATGGAAGCAATGCAAGGTTTCTAAATAATACATCAAAACTGAGCTCATCGTTTACCTTCATCATTATTTCTGTGTGTCACCAAGCCGGAATTCTATTTTCATGTTCATTGCAAATTTCCATAGCCGTCCTGGGCTGCTAGGTACAGGGGAATAAAGAACCCTTTGAGAGAGTGTGAATGTCATGTGGAAAGAATTGTTTGGGATCAACAGGCAAACAAAGAACCGCGGTGAAAATTGCAGGTGGAAAGAAAGATGCTCATTACCCCCTGACACAAAAATGTATGTCTCTCCTGTCTGTGCGCCCATGTGGTCCACAGGGACTCGGAGACCATCAGTTGAGCTTGACACCGTGTTCTGTCATAGCTGCAGAGAAATGGCTGTAATATAGGAACCACACAGGAAATGGCATCTGATAGATGGAAATGAAAAATCCTGCGAAAGAACCACGGGAAAGCCCAGCCGCATCAGTTATAGCGTTGAGTGTAATTTGCATCCCAAGCCCCGAATTAGTCAGTATTTTACAACAGTTATTTTTAACTGTGTCATGAAATATTTACTTGACCAAAAAAAATCACTTGACTATCTTTGGAACAAAGTTCTTCATAAATCATTGAAATCACACTGTTCTTCTTATATATGGTATTTTCTCAAGAATAGTGATAGTATCAGGAAATTGAGAATCTAACGAAATGCTCAAAATAATAACTCTCATTCTTTTTAACATATGAAATACTTTCAAGTAATTGTGTTCCCATCTGGAAGTGTGGAGTAGAATCAAAATAATGATTTATTTTCCAAAAAGATTTTCATTAGCACTCTTTAATGCCAAACTTGCTTTCTGCTAAATGAACTTAAAAAACATTTATCAATATTAATCTTCGCTAGGATGTAGGGAAAGGAAAATATGCCCCTATTTGGCAAATCTAGTATTTTGATCATCGTTCTTTTATGCTTTTCTTAGAAAATATCACATACTGTGGCTTGGATGCTTGCATTAATTCAACAATTAATATTGACCAACATTAACGGAAAAGGGTACAAAATCCCACAACAACAAAATTGTAGTGAGAACCAAGCAGGAGTCATTTGAGAATTTCTACCTTTTTAAGCTGTTTCTCCATTAGGACAACCATTTACTCTCTGTAATAGCTAAACTGGAAACAATGCCCTAGAAAAATGCTTTGAAAAAGTAAAGGAATTTTGCTAGTCTTAAGTTCATCTCCGTTTCGGTGGTTTTCACTCTTATCCTCCTAAGTGCTCGGTGTCTTTGACGCCCTTCAGAGTATAAACCCACCAGTCCCAGCCCAGCAACAGCACAATCCCTTCTGCTCTTCCTTAACCACCCAAACGTCTACCCTTGATGGCTCTCACAGTCAAGTTCATAACGTAACTATATCGAAACGGGCAATCCAAATTTAGGTAACAGACTACTCCATTGGAGTTTACTATTTCAGGTTAGAATAATAGTGGTAGATAGTTACTTCCTGTGAAGATGGAATATTTTAATGTTGTTATTAGGTACTGGACTGTAATTCCCTCAGAGCAGATCATGTCTTGTGAAGCTATAAAGGAAAGGCATGTATTATTTCTTTAACTTAATGCAAAACTACATTATACATGCCAGATTCTGAAATCTGTAAGAACCTTAAGGGGTAAATCCATGTATTTGGATTCTTTTTTATTTCCCCCCACATTCTGAGGACATACTGGGAATTTCTAGAGCCTTGAGGAAAACGTGTCATCAATAAATATTTCCTGAATTGATTTATGTTGGATTGATTTATGTTTCGTTCTCAAATAGGTCAAAGCTGGAGTCAGAAAGTCTGGGTTTAAAACCTGATGTCAGTTACTCTGCGTGCGGTGCAGGGAAGTCTCCCACCCTCTGGACACCTCGGTTTCCACCTCTATAAAATCCACCTAATACCAGAGTTTAGTCTGTTCAGTTGGTGTGATGATAAATGTCATTGTGAGTAAACTGTACAGGGAGCGAGGCCTGGTCAACAAATGTGGCCTGCAGTTACTGTTCTGTATTATACACGGACTTTCATTTTAAATAGGATATTATTATATCTAACTGTTAATATGCTGCCTTAATTTACTTCAAGGTAATCTTGCTCTGACATTTTCCTTTAAAAACAAGAATCTTGGGGTACCTGGGTGCCTCAGTGGGTTAAGCCTCTGCCTTCGGCTCAGGTCATGGTCTCGGGGTTCTAGGATTGAGCCTGCATCGGGCTCTCTGCTCAGCAGGGAGCCTGCTTCCCCCTCTCTCTCTGCCTGCCTCTCTGCCTACTTGTGATCTCTCTTTGTCAAATAAAGAAGCAAAATCTTCAAAAAAATAAAAAATACATAAAAACAAGAATCTCTCTGCCTTATCTTATATAATAAAGACAAATAAAAAAATAAGCGACAAATGCTTAATAGGCTTCAAATTTCATAACGAAAATAATTAAATGGTATTGGAAGTAGCTTTAGGTTAGCATAATTTCCCCTTGTTGAGAACATACCAAATGTTCTATGAAATACTATCCTATCCTATCCGTGTAGGCAAATGATCAACGTGGAAAGCAGATACCGTGTTAACATCTATTAAGCGGATCGAAGCAGTTTAGTGTCTTGCCTAAAGCCACGTAGCTAGTTGGATCTAGATCCAGCATGAAAACCCAAGCAATCTGACCGCTGATGTCCTACTCTTAACCATTATCCTTTCTGGTTACCTAATTATTTATCACGGTGTCTTAGAAACTGCCATGCTAAAACTGTCCTGTTGTAAATTAACTATAAATCAACGCCAGTTACCAGTAGTTGCAAAGAGAACTAGAGAAGCTTCAGCCACAGCCGTCTTATAGAAGGAAACATCATTCCCAGGAAAATAAACACAACTTTTCTGATAAAAATGGCATTCAAATTCTGAAAAGCTTTTAACTATCCAGCGTCTTCAGAAAATTTTAAACACCAAAATAAATTCACACATATTGTAACATAAACATATCATTACAGCTTAATGTTAAGAAACAACCCTGAGGAAGAAAATAGATATGTCAGAAAAATATATCTAATTTAAAACCTCTTATTATCATAAGAAGTACTAACGGTTGTGTCATGAAAAATGTTCCTTTTCCAATTCTTTAAAGGAAAAACGGAAATGTCAGAAACCTAGCGAGCCCCGATTAGCTGAAAATCTCTGTTGGCCATGGGACTAGAAAGCCACAGTGTCAGCAGCCGCCGACGTGGAGGATCTCCGTCCGCTGAACTGGTTCGTTGTTAATCCAACGGCGATAGATCAACTCATTTTACGGTCACATTACAATGAAAAGTTTACACTCATCCAGAGGAGAAAACTCAAAATTGTACTTCCCCTGGAAATACGATTCCGGCCACTTCACACACACGTGGCATTTTGGGTGCGCACAGTTTCTCGGTGGTGTGGCAATGACTTGATGTGATACGGTAGTTATTACAGAGGATGGCAGACGGTGGAAACCAGGGAGCCTCCAGGATCCTACTTTTTTTTTTCCAATTGTTATTTTTACTTCCAAGTAAACTCTGGTTTTAAGCAACAATACTGTGAAATAAAGACACAAAATGAAATGCCAGAGTCTGGTCTGGTCCCTCATTCAGGAGACAGCATGGGCCCACACTGCGCATATGCTCTCCATACTATTTTTCAAAGTGGTTGCACCAGTTTGCATTCCTATCAACAGTGCAAGAAGGTTTCCTTTTCTCCAAATCTTCAACAACATCCAGTGTTTCCTGAGTTAGGACCATGGTATTTTTTTTTTTCTTAAGATTTTATTTATTTATTTGACAGACAGAGATCACAAGCAGGCAGAAAGGCAGGCAGAGAGAGAGGAGGAAGCAGGCTCCCCGCGGAGCAGAGAGCCCGATGTGGGGCTCGATCCCAGGATCCTGGGATCATGACCTGAGCCGAAGGCAGAGGCTTTAACCCACTGAGCCACCCAGGTGCCCTAGGACCATGGTATTTTAATACGGCTCATTCTTACTGAGATATAGCAAGACCAGCAGATCAGTAGGCAACTGCAGTCACAAAGATCATTTTGGGGGTGACATCAGCAGATGGCAGAGAAGGGAACACAGGCCTCCATCCCCCACACAAACTAACAATGAGACCGCTATCCACATACAAAAATAGCCCTAGGAGTGTTCAAGGGTCCAATTAAGAACCTGTAGCAACACAAGTGTAGCCAAAAAGTGGAGAAAGGCTGCATACAAGCTATTGCTGTATACTTACACACATATATACATAAACACCGCACTCCACACATTCTATATATGTAATTTTTACTTATCAATTATACCTCGTAAAACTGTAGGGAAAAAAGAGAGATAATTTATTCTCCCAAGAGAGGGAGCATGTGTCATGTCAGAAGGGGCCACACAGGAAATTAACAGTAGGACACAGTTGGGGCAGGGGTGGGGGGCCTGTGGGAAAATGTCTTCACTGTGGTTTCCTTGGAAAGGATCACGTGAGGCAGTGAGCAGTCTTAGAACTGGCCCTGGGGACATGGGGTTGTCCCTATGTGCCTGGCACCTGGCTCTGGAATGATCACAGCCAGGTTACTAGGCCTGGAGTTGGGGGCCTGATGAGAGAGTTTGGTTGGGGTGGGGTTAGCTAAGAAGGGTACTGATGGACCTCTATTCAGGGCCTCAAGCCTGGGTCAGGAAGCATTTAAAAAACATAGTACATGTGGTTTAACAAATTCAGGAACAGGGAGTCTAGTTCCCATGGAGGGAACACTAAAAATGCTTTTTTAAAATGGGGGGTGGGCGGTATTTTAGCATCAAACCTACAGATTCACTCTCTTAAACAGCTCACATCAAAGGGGGCAAAGTAACTTCCCACCTCTTCCTAAAACTCGTATGTTCTCATCAAAGGGGGCAAAGTAACTTCCCACCTCTTCCTAAAACTCGTATGTTCTCATGAGCTATTAATGCCATTGAATTTCTTTTATATTTTGCTCAAGGTTTCACTAGACACATGACAAAAATTTATATTTAGTCAACACTTCCACAATGAGCGTTTTACAACATAAGAAAATTCAGTCCCCCGAACAGGATGGTCTTCAAATAAGAGTGATTTCTGTATTGCCTTCCATGGTCACATGCTGCACTGGGTGCTTTACAAGCATCAAATCGAATCCACTATTGTCTCCATTTCGCAGATGAGGAACAAGTGCTCAGAGAGGTCAAGCATAGTCACCACTCCTCAGCCACCAGGAATCAGAACTGGTATTCACAACTGGGGGTATCTGGCTCCGAGGTAACTCACTTCTAATCACATCAAATTATCTCTCAGTTCCACTCAACCACCTCAGAATACTTGCCTGAAAACATGGCTACCCGAATGGGTCCACGCAGAAAGGTTCTGGGTCGTCTGTTTTTTAGTTTGTGTCTGCTTTCACTATTACAGCAATTTTCTCCCTTGAAGATTTTAAAGCAATTAGTCACCATTATACAGAAAAATCAATTTAATCCCAAAGAGAAAATAAAGATGTAGTCTCTCTCCATAGTAATAAATCAGCTCAGCACAACATTTAAATCTGGGTTTTCACTTTGTGCAAATCTGTCTTGGATTTCTACGCCAGGCACTCTGGACAGGGCCAGACCAACAAGGAGGTCGCTCTCCTGAAGTGGATGGTAAGTAATAGGGCATTCAGTCTTCCTGACTCCCTGGAGACTGAGCGCTGGCAGTGAACACTTGGCTCTTGGGCATCTGTGTACATAACGAGCAGCAGGGTGCACAGCCCATATTCTTGCCACTAAGCTGGATACTGTCAGAAAAATGAAATTCTTTTGAATACTAGCAAGACTTCATGATCCCAAATTTGAGTTTCAACTGAGTAAAACTGTAGACTAAGGCATGCAATTTGAGAGTCAGATCCCCTTCTGGCATTTGAGTGTGCCAGCGAGATGTCCTCCAATGGACCGAGGAAGATGCCCGCCCCAACCCTGTCCCCTCAAATGTCATCCAAGATCACCAGGCTAGCCTACCCCTCGGAGAGCTCAGCTGTGCCATCTCGTCTACCAAGGAGTGAAGAGATAAGGCCAATGGAACAGCTGCACTCCCCACAGACCAACCTTGTTCAGTCCTGGCATCTTTTGCTCTGAGGGTGCCAACGTACCCTCCAGATGTGTCAAATTTAGATAATCAAGAAATCAAGAAGAGCAAGTGTGAGAAGGATGGAGGAGGGAAACAAAATGGAAGGTTGTTATGTGTTTGATACTTCTCAAAAGAGAAGTCATTGTGAGTGCTTCCGTATCATAGGACTCTCAGGATCAGTGAACCTTTTATGTGCTTGTATTTGCAAATAAAAGCAAACATATGTTTTAACTTATTTTCCTCTAAAATTCATCCATACCGTAAAGTAGATATTAAACTATCCTTGGCTATTTAATCAGAATTTTAGAGCCAATGATTAAAATATTTTAGTCATACCAATTATTATTTGACAAAATAAGAGAGGATTGACAATTTCGATGGATGTGTAGAAAAAGCACTGGGAAAATAAAAACTGAAAGCTAATAACTTGGAAAGGCATTTCAATGATTAACAGAAATTGTTCTCTCCACAAGCATCATATTTTAAAGACTGCAGCCAACTGTCTAGTTGCCAAATATCACACTTGGCGGGTAATTGCAAAAACCAACTGTGTCTATTTGTCATAAAACATCTGGCCAGCCCGGTAAAAAGAAGCAGCTAGCCAGACCTTTCCCAAGCATGATATGGACACTAACACCAAATAAACTACAGGAGAAAATAAATTTTAACAGCAGTTCGTCTTTTATGAAAGAGGCGGTGCTGGAGACATGAGTGAGATATTGTCTGGTATTTACTTCATAATATTATTAGACATCATGAAATCACCATATTGAGAACCAGCACTTTCCTTTTCTTTTTGGACCAGCAGCACGGGTACGTCTTCTGATAGTAATCCTCACGTCCTTCAAAAACATGCTTTGTTTGCATAGCTGTTTGACACCCTGGTGAGTTATTCCCAGGCCAGAAACTGCTTGGCACCATCAAAGCTCACTGTTCACCCATGTGCTCATCACGCACACCCCTCAGAGACTTCTTCCCATCCCCATTCCCCTCTCACAGGATCTCTCCATACTCCAGCTTGCAGAACAGCTCTCTCTGGGATTGTTACCTCTTTTCTCCCCCCAGCCATGACCTTTTTTACCAGCTCCTCCAACACCTAGGAGAGGCTCAGGACCCCAGCGAACATGGGGACAAGAGCTTCTCCTTCTTGGCTCAGAACAACCTCCATCCTCGCCAGCTTCAAAAAGACATGCTCTCATTGTTCTCCCCTGGGATTGCTGTTCGAATGCAAGACAGAATTGCTCATTTAGGAGAAAAACTACAATTCAGATTTATACGGAGAAGTGACTTAAAGTTACGCCTATTTGGATAATATCGTCAAACAGAAGACATGTTCCCTTGTGAAAAAGAGGGGCCTGGAATCCTTAGGCCAAGCTGTGGTCCCGTTGACTGTATGGGAACACTCTTCATTTATTCATTGACACAGTCATTCAGTCAACAAGCACGTACTGAGTCCTGCTGTGTGTGAGGTGTTGGGCTGAGTGCTGAGGACACAACACGAACCCAGGACATGGTACGTCTGCTCCTGTGAAGCAACAGTCTACATATGCAGGTACCTTAAAGCCTAAAACAAGCAATCTGGGTGGGAATTTCTTGTAGGTTTTCAGTAGGGAAGTGACATGATTTGCCCATAAAATGGTGACTCTTAGGATCACCAAGATGCGATTGTCAGTAGGCTATGGAAGGGCATGAGGATAGAAGCAAAGAGACCAGTAAGAAGGTAGTGTCATTAGATGATGGTGGCTTGAGGGAGGCTGGTGGCTGTGGTGGTGAGAAGGGACAGAATTCAGGATGTACTATGAGGGAGAATCGAGTCATCAGGGTTTGCAGATGGACTGAACATAAAACTTGAGAAAACAAGAAAATCAAGAGATAGAGGACTACAGACAGATGTAACATACAAGAATTCAGTTTGGCACATGCTTCAGATACTGACCAAATCAGAAGACAGCCAGGATGCTGACCCATAAAGAACTCAGGAGAAGGAATCCAATTGCTCCCAGTAACGTGAGGCAGCTAGTTGAGAGGACTGTTTTTGAGGAAGCCTACAGGAAATTTAACAGGCGTAAGTTGTTAAATACATAGGGTCAAAATGTAGCTATATGCCTACAATGAGTATCACCTCACAGCCGTCAGAATGGCTAAAATTAACAACACAGGAAAAAACAGATGTGGAGAAAGGGGAACCCTCTTACACTGTTGGTGGGAATGCAAACCCGTGCAGCCGTTGTGGAAAACAGTATGGAGGTTCCTCAAAAAAGCTAAAAATAGAGCTACCCTGAAGCCCAGCAATTTCATTACTAAGTACTTACCTCAAAGGTACAAAAATAATGATTCAAAGGAATACATGTACCCCAATGTTTATAGCAGCATTATCTACAATAGCCAAATTATGAAAAGAGCCCAAATGTCTACTGACTGATGAATGAACAAAGAAGATGTGGTATATATACATGTACACACACACACACACACACACACACACACACACACTCACAATGGAATTTTACTCAGCCATCAAAAGGAATGAAATCTTGCCATTAGCAAAGATGTGGATGGAGTTAGAAAGCATAATGCTAAGCAAAATAAGTCAATCTGAGAAAGACAAATACCACATGATTTCACTTATATGTGGAATTTAAGAAACAAAATAGATGAATACAGAGGGGGGAAAGAGAGGAAGGCAAACCATAAGAGAGACTCTTAACTATAGAGAACACACTGAGGGTTGCTGGGGGGTGGGCAGGTGGATGGGTTAAATGGTTGGTGGGCACTTGTGACGCACACTGGGTGTTGTATGTAAGTGATGAATCACTAAATTCTACTCCTGAAACTCATATTACACTATATGTTAACTAACTGGAATTTAAATAAAAAATTAGGAGAAAAAATATAGCTGTGGATCAGAGCTAAAGCTGTTTCTCAAAATTCTGAACTAGGAATTTAAATATAATAATTTTTAACAATTTAGAACCCTGACTTCTCGGAATGGACCAGCATGTCGACTATGAAGGAAAATGCATATACTTTGGGTCCATAGTAGAATTCTCTTGGTAATATTAATTCACTTCAGACCTAATTCTGGATCTTCTTCAATTTAAGGTATTCTTGGGGCACCTGGGTGGCTCAGTCACTTAAGCATCTGACTCTTGGTTTCGGCTCAGGTTGTGATCTCCCAGTCGTGGGACTGAGCCCCGAATCGGGCTCCACACTGAGTCTTCTTCAGATTTTCTCTCCCTCTGACCCGTCCCCACTCATGCTATCCCCCTTTCTAAAATAAATAAATAAAATCTTTAAAAATAAAAATGAAAGGTTTTTTGTTTTGTTTTGTTTGCTCTGCTTCATCTAATTCATTTAAAATTTCACCTTGGATGTAAGAGTCCCTTATAATTGAGAAATACATAGTAAAATTTTTTAAACAATGAACATATACTAAACAAGCCCCCCAAATGAAATTAGCCTTTTACTTTATCTACCCATCCATGTTTCTGCCCATTTACTTCTCAAGGAGCGTCAAAGGGATAAATTGAGGCGAACATAACAATCGTTCAACATTTACATCTGGATGTATTGACTGGCAGTTTAGGATATGAAAGCAAAGTGCTGTCCTCCTTGGACTCAGCTTATTGCACTGGGTCCTACTTGCTCATGATCCTACTTGTACCGAAGCCTACTAGCCTTAACTAAGCACAGAACTAGTCGGGAGGCATTTGGAGGATATGGACCCTGACCTCCTTCACAGGTACTTTATAGGAGCTAGAGCCTCTGCTAACCCTGGTGTCTGGGGCTAGCTGAAAAACAAGTAGAGCCCAATGTCCTGCTGAATACTGTTAATATAAGGCAGCATTAACCTACAATGTACAAGTCAGAATCATTACAACACTCAGATGATGCTAAATGTATTTAATTAGAAGATGTAAAATGACTCTTAGTAATGTTTTCACAATAGAAAAATTAACATGTGGAGAACATTTGTCTTTTTTTTAACAGATCTATAAAGTATCTGAATGTTGGAACTCCTGAGTGGCTTAGTCAGTCGGTTAAGCATCCAACTCTTGATTTCGGCTCAGATCATGGTCTCGGGGTCCTGGGATGGAGTGCTGCATCACACTCCACACTCAGCGGGGAGTCTATCTGAGGATTCTCTCCCTCTGTCCCTCCCCCTGCTCGTTTTCTCTCTCTTAAATTAATAAATAAATCTTTAAAAAATAAAAATAAAGTATCTGAATTTTGAACTGGTCATTTGAATTCTTCAAACTAAATTTTTTATACCACCAAAAACCAGGCCCTCTCAACATTCTAGTCAATAACTTCCTCCTGAAAAGAGAACAGATAGGCATATTTCTACACCAAAAGCTAGTGGAAAACAGCCCACAACATAAAAGAACTGCTTTGTGGGTGTCTTCTGTCCCCCAGAGAGATGCTAATAAATTCACATCTGAAGAATGTTATGTTCTCTTCTACTGCTCTAAAGTCTGCTTTCAATGCAGTCTGCCTCAAGGAGAAACGTGACAAGCTATAAAAAAATTTTGAAATATTGACATTCTCACCTGCTAGTTTACTTCAACTTTTATAGAAACATTCATAGATCCTTAAAAGATAAGAAAGTTGTTGTGGGGCGGTGTTGCTGAAAACAGTACCGAGACAAATGAGTGCTCTCTGTAATTCACGGGATGTGGAACCTCATGCCATAGCCGTGTATCAATAGATCGGTACTAAAACGATTGCTTACACTTTCAAATACTGAAGACTAATGGACAAACGATAACATACCATGGGTCAGTTACAGCATCAGAGGTCAGGGGTCCATAGAGCACAGTCCTAGGCTCACCACCCAGAAGCTCTACACCGGTAACACACGGCGTTTTTATACACATGACGTCCTTTGCGTCTTTATTCTCGCTGCTACCCAGGGCTCACGCCTACCATCTCTCACGTGACTGCTGCAGTCACTGCTCCCCCAGCCCCCCGTCCAACCGTCCCTTCCCCATATCATCATGCCGTTCCCTGCTGGAACCTCTGCGGTGGATTCGCACCGCTGTTAAGATAAAAGCCACCATAAGGTCCTGGGTTTATGATATGGCCTGTGCCTCCAGATTCATTTCCAGACTCATTTCTGGACACCGAATCACATATTTTATTCTCAAAATGTACCGAAATTCTTTCACTTCCTGCATCTCCCCAAGCTGTTGGTGCTCTTTGCCAGTGATCTTCTTTCTGCCAAGAACACTCCTCTTCCTTCTTCTTCTTCAGGCTAATTCCACGGTTTCTCAGGGAGAACGCTGCTAGCTCATGGATTAGCATAGGTTCCCTGCCGCATGTCTGCCCGCCACCCTGCACTACCCCCTTACAACACATGTCCCAGGTCATCATCCTTTCTTCGGTGGCATCTGTTTCCTCCCTCTCACAGAGCTTCCAGGGGAAAAGAGATGATGGCTACCCTTCCACTGCAGGTTACCCAAAACTCATCGTCATGCCCAACACAAAGTGGGCGTCCAAGAATTAGTTAATAAATACATGATTTAATAAACATGGCAAATAGCATATCTTAAGTCTGTCTTGCTCTTTATTCATTAAACAAAGCTTAGACAAGACCCAGGTAATCAATGAGTTATACTGAAGAGACTTGTCAGCATAAACCACATGGCATGTTACCTGAGATTCTGGTTTGCTGGGGGCAGAGGCGGCTGGGATACACGCCTTCCCCTTTCCTTGCCCTCGGTAGGAGTCTGATGTTTATTTGCTGTTCTAGTGACTTTACTTGGTCTTATTGACCGGTTCAATATTTAACTAGCCAACATTAATCATTCTGAAAGTCTTTGGAAAGCAGAAAACTGAGCTTATGTATAAATGCTTTTTGTTTAAATTGCTTCCAGATGATCATGCTAAAAAACAACCTGTTTTAAGGAGAATCAACTATGAATAATGTGAGAATTACAGTGAGGAAATGGAGTCTTCAGCTAAACTGAGAGGAGGGACTGAAGAGGAAATGAAGGTAAGATGTATTAGTCTGGGACAAGAACTTTTTTTTTTCCCTAGTGAATTTAACGGCAGCCTGAGAATAAACATTTTTGAATAGCTCTAAGTCCATCACTGAGGATACTAGTGCTACCCATCCCATTTCTCTAACCACTGTCTGCGCTGCTTCCCAAATAGGGAAGCGCTAATGGATTTAAATAGGTGTACCTGAAACTGACTTTTATGATTTCTGGTCCCACCCATTATACTCTCATTCTCCACACTACAGAACGCTCAAAGAGCCAGGGAGTTATCGACTGCTCATTTCCTCCTGATTTATCTGTGGTTTCTTCTTTCCTTCATCGTCTGCCACCTGCCCCTTCGTGTATGACCAAACCATTTGATATTCCCTACCCTCAAACCTATGGGACCTCATGACCTTAAGAAATAATTGATGATCTCAGGGAGAGCCGATGTCCTACTTTGTCTGCAATTTCTTCTACTGGTCAGGAAGCTTTCCTGAATACCACCCTGTCCCCCTCCATTATGTTAGGACCCCATGCTATACACTCATGCCTGCTTGTCATCTCCTTTCAAACACTTAACTATAATTATAATTATGTAATTATTCAGGTAACGTCTTTCTTTCCCATCAGGCTGAGAGCACTGTGAGTAAAAGGACCCTTACCAATGCTGGTCAAGCAGCCTTAGTTCTAACGAATACACAGCCATCCTTTCATAAAAATAATTAGGCAAATCCTTGGTCGTGTGGAGAGGCTATTCAAGTTGATTGTTTCTGCCTTTTAATTTGTATTTACAAAACAGAAGAAAATCCTCAGGATTTAAATTTGATTAATTGAAAGGCAAGAGTTATCTTCATAGCTAGAATAGCCATTTAGTTCACGTTGGCGCTAAACTATGTTCACAAGATTAATCTTCTTAGAATATTACTTTATTATGTCAATACACACAATGTTCAGTTTTTTTCCGGATATACATACTGCCAAACTTATTAAAACAAAATATTTATCCAAACATTAAGGGCCTTTCAAAATCTGGCTCAATCCTATTATTCAGTCATGCTTCGAGCTATTCTTAAAAATCTTCCTTCTTTGCTCAAATTGATTTGCTCACAAATTTCTCCTTGATTTTTGCTTTATCTTGTCATATACCTTGAATATCCACCCTGACCTCCACTGATGCAAATCCTCCCCCATCTTTCCATATCCAGTTAAAGTCCACATCTCCCAAAAAATACAATTGAGAACATCCAGCCTGAAATAAAGTCTTTATGTCTTTTATTAATTTCTGTACTGTATTAATCAGGTAAGCTATTGGCTATTACCATGTTAATGGCTTAAACACAATGTTCGCTTCCTGCTCACAGACGAGTTCTGCGTGGCTCACAGACAGGAGGCGGGCCTCCTCAGCACTGTCATTCAGAGGCCAGGAAGACAAAAGTGCTGGAGGCACATTGATTCCAAGATGACCATGGCCGTGATCTCCATTCCAGCCCACCAGAAGGGAAGAGACGGTCTCAACAGGAGACCCAGCCAGCACTTGAGGTAGGGATCATATTTACTCACAATTCTATTGGTTGGAACTCAGTCACATGCCCTTCCTGGCTTCATGGGAAACCATAAAACGTAGTCTAGCTATGTGGCCAGAAAGAAGTTGATGTGGACTTTCCTAAGTAGCTACGTGTCTCTGCCACAAAAATTAGATAATGGTGCATCTTCAGATATGTAAAACATTTCTCCTTTAGTCACTATTTATATCATTCTTATTATTTAACATTTTACGTATGCATTGCCAACTGACTTAAATATATAGTTCTTTGCAAATATTAGAGATCTGAGGTAAGATTTTTCCAGATCCTGGCTTGTTGTCAATTCTTTCTAAATTCACTAACAGGGGCTTCTAAGTGCAGATATTTTGAGATGTGGTAAGGAGCCAGAACTATATGTTTTATGCACCAGCTGTAAGGAGACAGAGTTACCATGATGTTGTGAAAGTTGAAAGAGGGAATTGTGTTCTCAGCCAAACACAAGGCTCTGCCCACACCAGCTAAGAGGAGGAATTGAAGAGAAGAGGTAGGCAGAGTTACACTGCAGCTCTTCCAAAGCACTCAAGCCATCTCTTTCATGCATAGAGAAAAATAACATTCAACATCCCCCGAAATCATCCAGTTTTAAGAAATAATATATCCTTACATTATACCAGTCCATCAGCAGCTAATTGTGTGACTAGGGCAACTTGATGGGGGAATTTGTTTAGATTGGTAGAAGTATCATTGATGATGATCTGTTACTTATCTCGAGCAAGGATTCATTTAGATCAGGGATGACTGATCATGGAGAGCCAGACTGGGAAGAAAGAAAGGACCACCAAAGTTAAACAGGAGAATGGACCAAGTAGGAAGAAATTACAAGATGTTTCAAAAGGCAAATGTAGGGGCACCAGGGTGGTGCAATCTGTTAAGCTTCAGAGTCTTGGTTTTGGCTCAGTTCCTGATCTCAGGGTGGTGAGATCAAGCCCCAGGGTGGGCTCCGTGCTCAGCACAGAGTCTGCTTCAGACTCTCTCTCCCTCTCCTTCTGACCTCTGGCCCTCCGCACCCTATGTGTTCTCTCACTGTCTCTCTCAAATAAATAAATGATTTTTTTTAAAGGCAAGTGAAACATAATTGAAATTTGATGGGTGATAATACATGGAGATCTAAGGACACATGGGAGTGATTTCAAGTGAAATCTGGAAATAAATCACAAAATCCCTGAAATGGATACATGTTCGGAGGCAAAATGCCCTTCCCCAAAAATACTGGAAAAAAACAATGCCAAGGGCCACAGGGGTAAGAGACATGGGTCACAAGATAACAAAAGAGGCAACCATTATAGATAGGAGATTAATCAAAATAAACCCTCTCCCCACATCCGGTCAGATTTGTACTGTAGGTTCCATCTCTGAAATTGGCACATGCCATAATCCTAGCAAAACCTCATTACTGCCTTTCACCTGGACTACATTTGTGGCACCAGGGCAGCTGCAGGCAGAAATACAGAGACGAGGATGCTGGAGCTCTGGAAGCCGTCAGCATGACCGGCGAAATACGCACCGCACTACAGACGAACTGAGGTATATGGGATCAAGACAAGATATCAACAATGTCTGCCTTACCTTTCCCCTTGCGTGACTCAAAACTACTCATGCCCTACAAAACCAAACCTATTGAGAACAACCAACACTGAGTGCCTAGTGTTTCTAATAACACACTTACTTGAGCATTCCTCATCCCTCCAGTGAAAGGAGTGTTTTCTGAATATTCCCAGGAAATGCTACAAACTGGCATTTCTTGACCCATGTAACAAACCCATGCTCGTCGAGCTACATCGCTGAGCCTTCCAATCCATTCTGTGGTAATTTTCTAAGACATTTCGGTAACTGTGGACGATTATTGTATAAAAAAACTTGAAAGGGCCATCCACATGCTGTTTTCAGAGTTCCTCCAGAGGTCTTTGCCATTGTGCTCCACACTAGGAGGCTCATAACCAGCATGAGGGAGCCACTTCTGCCTGTTCAGGAGGTTCATCAGAACTTGGAGGTTCAAGGTTATCATGAGTCTACCCGAAAGTCACCATTCCATGTTTCAGGCTCCCACTACTTTATTATTAGGACTGTGACTTCTGCATAAGAAACTTACTAGGCTATATATTCTGCCTCCTTTAGGTTTTCATCTCCTGTTTGGTTTTTAATACAATCTGTCCTAACTCCTAAACAGGAGTCTTCCAGTTTTCCAAGTGTGCCCTAAGTGAGAGCTGTTGTTGATCTGAGTCTATTAATTCCTTTCCTTCTTGTGCTAAGGAAATTAACAAATGCGAGTCAGTTCTACAGTCCATATAATTACCACTGCCCTCATATTGTGTAGAAGCACAAAGTTGCTGCGTAAGGGAGCAGCTCTGCTCCAACCTTTAGCTCACCCCAATTCACAGAGGGGGCCTGAGTAATTATGATGCTAGAGATTCTCACTACCCCACGCCCCACCAGCATCAGTAGTTCTTGGCGCTCTGTGACCAGCGAATGGTCCAAATTCTGGAATTCTCGGAGTCTGCTTTTTGGTATAACTTCTAGCACTAACTCTTTTCATTTGAGTTCCTTAAATAGAAAACATGGAGATAAAGACTTTGATGCAGGCAGTTTATTTAGGATATGATCCTGGAAACACAATTAAACAGTAGAGAAAGTGTGGCAGAGAAAGGAGAAAGCTAATAAACAGGTTACTCTGAGGAGCAACCAGATCTCAGACCCTCTAGGGCTTTCTGAGGAAACCCACAGAGATTCTTCATTATTTTCTCACTGAGGGATGAAGAATTCCATGAACCCACTTCGTTGTTGAGGACTGGTGGTTAAAGCATGAAATGCTCACATGCCAAGTGAACAAACCTACAAGTTCCAGGCAGGCCAGCACACGGATGAGGGTGCTAAAAACTGGAAGGCACCCGTCAGCCTGGGAACTGCCCATCACAGACAGCTCCGTGGGAACTTAGGACAAGGGGACGGTGCCTGCCTCTCTGATCCTGCCTCTTCCGTCCTTGAAAGCATTTAATAACTTGCTCTTGCCAAGTCAGAAACCACGTTGGGAGTCATAAACCGTCTACAGTGCGGTCCCTTTGTCTCGGTCCTTCAATCATGCCCTTCTTCCTGAGCCTCCAGCGTGCTGTCCAACAACAGGGCCTCTCCATGCACTGTCCTGACTAAAGCACTCTGGCCCTTCTCCTTGCTCTCCTATTTCCTACACCCCCTCGGAGTTTATGGATGCCCTTCCTGGCCAGGATGGCTTCTCTAGAACTTCAGGAAAGCTGAGCTCCTACTACGACTTACCTCTGTGGCATCACGCATTCCTTTCACAACGTTTGTCATCCTTATGATGACGTGGTCAATGTCTGAGCTTGCCCACTTGACTGGAAGCTACGAGACAGGAGAAACTGTATCTGTTTTGCATCTCGAGCATCTAGCCAGAACATGTCACCCAGCAAACCTTGAACAAACATGTGTTGACTGGATAAAGAAACAAGCTAAAGCCAAGGTGTAAGATTCGAAGAGGACAATTGGCAGAACTAGGCTGATGGGAAACACTGAGCTAGTGACCAGTGACGTAACCACGCCCTACATATCGTGGCATCTTCGCGGGGCTCATGGCCCCAACTAGCACCACTCCTTCTCCTCTCGAATGCTGGCAGTTGCCTGTGAGTGCCTCCAGATTTGTGTCTGTGGAGTAGAAAAACTGATTCTCATGGGGGAAAAAATAGCTTGGACAACTCAACCTTAGTTTTTATATATAGGAAGAAAACACATAACTAATATTGGAAGAAACGGCAACAGGATAGAACACCTATTGATTCTTTCCTGGAGGGAAATATATCTACAAAGATAATTGGGCCAAATAGTGTAGAAAAGATTTAGGGGCATCACTCAGAACAGAACTCGACCATTTTCATTACACATTTCTTTTTTTCCAATTTTGTGTGTTTCAGAACACGCACCACAATGAATGGAGAAAATGAATCACAGCTGAGATGGGGCCCGAACGAGCTCAACAACACTGCCCCCGCCCCTCACCTGTGCACCCCACCCCCATCACACCGCAGCCTGCAGTGACACACCGACACCTGCAGCTGGGCTCCACTCGGGGACAGGAAGTGGCATCTGGCTGCAAGCCTGCCATGACCTCGTTCCGAGCCTGCGGACAGATGATTTTCGGGGCACAAATGGTGGACTCCCCAAAAACTATGTCTACCCAGAATATCTGATTGATTTTCTGGGGCTGGGATTCAGGCCTTGGTGTTTCTGTGAAATTTTCCCCGGCTGATTCCTATCTGCCGTTGGGGCTGAGCAGCATCGTAATAGAGAAAGCCTCACAGAAGCCAAGTCGATGCTGGCAGAAGCCTGGCGAAGCGCTGCGCCCACTGATGGTGAGGCTAACAGCGTAGGGACAGCAGCATTGGGGGGCGGCGACAGCAGCGGGAGAAGGAACAGAGGAGTGGGAATGGGGGTAGAGTAGGAGAGGCAGCAGTAGGAGGAGCCGCAGGAGAGGACGAGGGGCAGCAGGAGCAGTAACAGAGCAGGAGGATAGGGCAGGAGTGACGGCGGTGATAGGAGTAATCACAGTAGGGCAGTAGTAGTAACAGTCGAAGTAGGGCACAGAAGGAGAAGCTGATGCTTACTGAGCTCACACTAATACGCTAGGCATTCTTCTGAACTCTTCAAATTCAGTTAGATTCGGGTGCCTGGGTGGCCCAGTCAGTTAATCATCTTGACTCTTGATTTCAGCTCAGGTCACAATATCAGGGCAGCCAGATCGAGCCCCGTGTCAGGCTGTGTGCACTGGGTGTGAAGCCTGCTTGGGATTCTCTCTCTGCCTCTCCCTCCACACCCCCAACCTCAAAAACATACAATTTCAAATCAGTTAGATTCAGTGGGTATTTTGCAGATGAAGAAACTGAGCTACAAAGAAGATCATTAAGTCTCCCAAGGCCATCCAGCTAGTGAGTGGAGAGCAGGAACCCAGACATCTGACTTCGGAACTGCTGCCTTTAACCATTACCTTCACCGCTATCCACCTTTGATGATTTCACACCGAGACTGGCATCCTTTGAGTTTGATGGGCAGTTCGGCAGTGGGAAAACAGAGTGGTCTTCTCGGGAAGCTACAGTACACCGTGTATGAAATGGCATAGGGGAAGGAATAACCTTGTAAGACTACCACACAAAGATTTCACTGAGAACTAAGCATGATAGGACATCAAGATTAGAAGTTCCAGAACATCCAGAAGTCGATAGAATCTTAAGGATTTCTGTAAACTATTTTTAAAAGGGGAGTCTTCCCAAGAAGAATTCCCAGAAAGGACTGAATAGGAATGCAGAGCCATTGAGTATGAAATGCCTTTAAGCCTTCGGTGTACAACACAAAAGGACAGGCTCCTCAAGAAAACAACTCTCCATTTTCTACATGGGAGCGGGGAAGAGACAAAATAAAATTAGTTTAGAGAATTTCAGCTGCAATCTGCTCTATACAAATACCGATTTACCAAAGAATACCTGGAATGGCTGCCCCCCCCCCCCACATAAGTCCCTTTGCTATGACTGTTCAGTGACGGCAGGATTCAGTGTAGAGTTTCATTAATGGCGGGGGACACAAACATTCCAGTTACCCTTTAACAAAGACTTATACTTGAATTACATAGATTTTATTTATATATATCTATATATATATACACTAATATATTAATTATATATCTAATATATTAACTATCCAATATATTATTAATATATATTCATTATATATAATATATTATCTAATAATTACGAATGTATATTTACATATGCTTACATATACACTGTGTCTGTTTAAACTACACACATATATATATGTTTATACATACACACATATATATATGCATTCTTACTGAATAAAGATAAAGATGTGTTAGAAATAAAAGATTAACCTCATTTCATTGGCATAATTTCAATGGATTTTTTTAGACACTGTTATTTCTCTAGAAACAATATTTTTTCAATGAAAACTTCAAACCCAGATCTGCATTTTAAAGTTGATGAACAAAACCAGAGAAGATAAACATGAAAAAGAAAATAATGGCATATATGGTTATGAATATATACGTGCTTTTCTGGTGATTCTTATCCTTGTAGCTTCTGTTTTTCATCCTTATACCGCTTACACCCTCCAACAAACACATTTTCTTTCATA
Source organism: Meles meles (assembly GCF_922984935.1). Classification (NCBI taxonomy): domain Eukaryota; kingdom Metazoa; phylum Chordata; class Mammalia; order Carnivora; family Mustelidae; genus Meles; species Meles meles. The sequence goes on along the minus strand of NC_060077.1, from coordinate 89,153,806 downwards.
GACTTTGGCTTATCTTTATCTTTAAAGAAATACACAATTGTTTGTGACATAATGAAGTCAGGAAAGTATACGGGTTGAGTAACAGGAGCCTGGGTTTTGATTAAACATTAAGACCTGTATCCAAGAACAGTAAGATAGCCATGCATCTATCCTTAGTTGTCATAATAAACTATCTCATTGTCTAAACTAGGCAATTTGCTACAGTATATTTGACTTCAATACAGGTTGAAAAATAGGAAACAATATTCTCATGTTTCATGGCTAGTTCCGTTGGATCTTACATAAAATAAGTCAACTTGTCATTTCATTCCATCATTCAACTATATTCTGTAGGCTGAAATAACTCTCTATTATCCAAAATAAAGAACTGTACCAGAAGATGACAATTTGTCTTGCTAATGAAGCTAATTATGTCATCAATTACAATCACATTGCTTGAATATTGTGATTCTAAGGCTGGGCAACAATTCAGTCTTTCCCAGAAAAATGAGACAGATTATTTAAGACTTAATGAAATTTGTTTTTCTTCCTGACTTCTAACCACCTACTGATTCGACAATTATGTTGCCTGTGAGAATGGATTAAATGTATGTACTGCAGTTCATGATTTTTCTTTAATTTAAAAATCACTGCAACTTGTTTTCTGGATAAATACTGTTGCTGAATTGAAACATCTATTAAAACAATCTGTTAGTCATCACTAAGTTTACTTCAACTCAGAAACCCATGTTTATATTTTCTTGTATTTTTCCCAAGGAGCCATCTCTCACTTAATTCAAGTATGTTTAAAGCGACCTCACCAATACAACAAGCAATAATGCTAGCCAACTGGCTGAGAACTTGCATATTCTATGCTTACGTTAAAGTCTGTTTCTGACAATAAGAAGTCATCTATAATCTCATTTGTGGATACAATTATTAATTTATTCTACAAAGATTTATTCACTTAATCACATCCTAGGTGCACTGCTGCGCACTAAGGAAACAACATTAAGCAAGACCCATGTTTGGTTTCCTCCCGGAGCTTAACCTGCTGCTGTTAGAAGAGCTTTCCCCACAGTAGGACCAGTTTGCTGTATTCGCCAATTCACTGATTTGCTAAGAATATAGAGAAGTATGTCCTACACTTACCAAATAAATCAAAACCCCTTAATGTTGTTAAAATGTGGTCTCTAAGTTGGTAACAATCCTGTCAAAACTATAAAAGAACAACCTTGGCTTAACTCAGTAAGTTTTATAAATGTGGTGATTTGGTCATTTGCAAGTTGATCGTGCAGCGAGTTGAGTTTGGAAAGTTAAGTGTTACTGGTCTATTTTTTTTTTAAGATTTTATTTATTTATTTGACAGACAGAGATCACAAGTAGTCACAGAGGCAGGCAGAGAGAGAGGAAGAAGCAGGCTCCCTGGTTAGCAGAGAGCCCGATGCGGGGCTCTATCCCAGGACCCTGAGATCATGACCTGAGCCGAAGGCAGAGGCTTTAACCCACTGAGCCACCCAGGCGCCCCAAGTGTTACTGGTCTAAAGGTGTTTTCTTCCCACGCTTGTTGATGGCCAAATCCCGGGACAGGCTTGTGAATGCATCTCACGGACTCTCACCAAACTGTGTGCAGCTATTCTGCAGGAGGAATTCGGATCTGCCATGTAGATGGTGACACCGAGTTTCAAATACCTGACATAAAGTTAACATCACGCGCAGCTGAGCACTGCATCTTCCCACTTGGCGTCCAGTGCGTTTTCCCCACAAGAGTCTCTGCCGAGTCTCTCGTGCTCCGCTGCAGGGGCTGCGTTGTTTTTCCTTGCTGTTTACAACTGACACATGTGGATTAATCATGCTGGTAATTTCTAGCATCTACGAACAAGCAGCAGCCCACCCCAGGGAGAGTCCATCTCTAGCCCATCTGGCTGGAAATTCAGAGCTGAGACTGGATGCCATTCTGGTAACGAGGCCACGCTTGGATTCACAAATCAGTCACAGGGTGGGGGGGAGCCGTAGGTTCTGTGGAAGCATGACCCACGCTGGGAAAGTCAAGAGCAAAGTTTACACAGCGAAGTTCACGGACTTTATATAAAGTTTTGGGGATGGGACTGCTATCAGAAAACATATCTGGCTTAGAGTTTTCATTTATCCAGCAAATATTTGAGCTGCACAGTTTAATCATTAAACCCTAACCAGACACAAATTTCAACTCTAGTGGAGAAAGAATGTGATAGGACCCTAGGCAAGTCTTCAACTTCTGTGCCTCGGTGTCCTCAACCATGTGATGGAAATTATAGTGATAATGCTGCCATCCAGCAGTGATGAGGACAAAATGAGACAATAAAAATGAAATGCTCAGAAGTTCCTTATCAGAGCAGACTCTGGACTGCCTCTGGAGCAGGGAAACAGGTGAGCACAAATTGAAAATCGCATACAGAGAGGTCACAGGCATATCCAACGGTTCTTCACAGCTCTGGGATATCTGGGTCCCTACAGACAAAAGACTGGAATGTTCAGCAAGGATCAGAACAAAGACCTTTTAGACATTAAGGGCTCTGAGTTTTATCCTCTAGACTTTGAAGAGATACCTGAGTGGTTTGAAGCAGGAACATGTCATAATGAAATGCACATTTTTAAAAGCATAGTCAAAAATCCAAAATTAAAATTATCAGATCAGTAAAATAGTAATTGCTATGAGCTTATTGTGCACCTAGGACAGTTCGTGAACTGGGAGCTTAAAATCCAAAACAGACATGAGGCTCAGAAGCATGACATCACAGACAGCTTACACATGAAAATGAGGGTTGCTTAACCTTTACAGTGATTGGCTATCACAATGGAAGTTTCCAGATGGCAGGGTACTGGTTAGAAGTGATTATCTTATACCATTTTCAGGAAGATAATTTTAGGTTGTTTTTTTTTTTATGATTGCCAGAGGCATTTACAAGAAATAAGCTAAGTTTCACGTATGTTCATGAAATGAGCTATATTTGGCCTAAGTTTGCATGACTTCAACAGTTTTGTCTGCTCGGAGGATTTTCAAGTCTGGTGTCCTCCATTTTATTTCAACAAGATCGTCTCCTAATGGTAGGATGATCGGCTACGGATAAGGATAGATAGCAATATAAACATGGGTGCGTGTATAGATAAGATAGCCACAGACCCTGCAGATGCACAGGCGTGGCGTTTACACGCAGACCCTGCAGATGCACAGGCGTGGCGTTTACACGGCATTCCACAGTAGAAGCTTCTTCCTGTGCCAGGCTCTGTGCCGGGGCCTCACACATATTATTTCAGAAAGTAACAAGAGAGCCCTCATGGAACTTAAACTCGGGAATAAGAGAGGTTTTCGCCACAAGACATTTCAAAAGAGAAAAGAAAGGATGAATACCCAACTTTTGTAGCAACATGGACGGGACTGGAAGAGATTATGCTGAGCGAAATAAGTCAAGCAGAGAGAGTCAAGTATCATATGGTCTCACTTATTTGTGGAGCATAACAAATAACACGGAGGATATTGGGAGATGGAGAGGAGAAGGAAGTTGAGGGAAATTGGAAGGGGAGGCGAACCATAAGAGACTATGGACTCTGAAACACAACCTGAGGGTTTTGAAGGGGCGGGGGGGAGGTTGGGGGAACAGGTGGGTAATAGGGAGGGCATGTACTGCATGGAGCACTGGGTGCTGTGCAAAAATAATGAACACTGTTACGCTGAAAAAATTAATTAAAAAAAAAAAGAAATAAAATCTTAAAAAAAAAAGAGAAAGAATATTGAAACTCAGCCTGCGGGGTCGGTAAGGGAACAAGTGTCATCACGCAGAAGCAGCATGGGCAAAGAGCCAGAGCAAGGTAACACGCCGCAGCGGGACGGGCACCAGATCCATCATCTTCTAGAACGGACACCGTACATATGCAGGACACCATCTATGACCGCTCTCCTCTTACAGATGTGAAAACCACAATCCACGGAGGCCCTTTCATGAACTTAAGCCATTGGATCACACATTCTGATTTTATTTTTCAGAAAAATAACTGTGGCAACAGTAATCTGAGGAACCCCTCAGTCCTTTCTCTTTACAATGAAGAGGGGACACATTGTAGGAATATGAACTTGAGAGCAGGGAGACCAAACTGGAAACTACCCTAGTGGTTCAAGGCCCGACGTCAGAGGTCCTGACAGCAGCCGGTGGACATGACAAAGGTCAGTGGGACCAGCAGGATGAGGAAAGGAGGGAGAAGGCTAGACTGGAGAGTCTACAACCTAGAAGGACTCCCACCCAACCCTGCGTAGCCTGGTAAAAGGTAAACATAAAGTTGAGGAGAAAGAGCAGGTCTGGCGAGGTCCCAGCAGACTTGATTTCAGTTTCACTGTCTTGAGAACAAGGCTCGTCTGGCGACGCTAAGGGAAGGGCCGTGTGGAGAGACGCACCTGGAGCACAGGAGCGACTGTGTAAATCGGCGTCGCCACCGTGTAGCTGCTCGTGGAAGCCGCGGTGGGGTTCCCTGCAGAGAAGCCACTGGAAAGCAAGTACGTGCTCAGAAGGAGGTTTGCTGAGAGCTGCGCCACCTCTCCCTTGAAGCACTCTCCGGGTGACAGAGCTCGGCGGCCCGACACAGGCAGGGAGGGAAAGACTGGCCGGGGTGCAACAGCAGCTCCCATGGTGCCACTGAGGAAGGACAGCTGTTGGCAGTGGTCACGACGGGAGGCTTGCAGCGGTTCCCTGACATTGGGTACCCACAGAAAGTACTGTGATCGCCGTTAGACTCAAATCTAAGCGAGGAATGGACTGAACTAAAAAAAGGTTTGCAGAGTCCCGGGGGGAGGAGGCTGCTCCGTCCCGGCCGTGAAGTCCTCCCGGAGGGCACCCACGTAACCAGCAGCTCCGGGCGGTACGAGAGAACGGCCGGAAGGAGGCTCTGCCGTCCAGCCTTCCCACGTCCACACCCAGGAAGCCACATCGGCACAGCCCGCTTTGAAAATAAAGGTGGATGGTTTTCCGCAACATTCTATTGCTCTGTCTTCCATGAAGGATCAGAAGAGTTGGCTTTACTAAGATAGAAGAGAGAAGAGAGAAGATTGTACTTCACTTGCCTTACTCTAAAGATAGAGCATCTGTGTCCTGAATATTCTGCATTTAAAAATCATTAAAAAGAATTCTAAAACCCTCATAATGCAGTCTGCTAAATTAAGACAAACTATGTTCAGATGAGAACAGCAATTGATGACCACTTTTATTTAAGAAGCTAACATTTTCTCCTTTGAGTTTAAAACACTTGGAAAACAAAACCAGCATGCTGCCCATAACAGAATAGGGTCCTCCTGGTGCAGAGTGTATTAGGAAATTCTGAGAGTAGATGATTATTATGTTTTGGATCCTTAATTCAAAGCATGTCTAAATGCTTTGAGGCTTACAGGCAGATTTTTATGATTATGGGGAGAACTGTTTATAAAAGATAAAAACTATGAAATAAATAAAACCACCTCTGTGAGTGAAGGGTGATACATAACAATGACCCTCAGGCAGAGAGTCCGTGAATACAGGGGATGAAGATAAGTGGCCTGAAGTCTAGTTAAAAAAAAAAAAAGAGAGAGAAGTGGTTTTAGTTTCCCTGCTATGCAAGTCCAAATTCCATTTTAGTGACTAGTCATTAAAGCCATTTAGAATTTAGCTTAAACACTGGAAAATTATTAACTGAACTATCGTTTCAATGTGTTTCCTTAATATTTTTGTACATATCATTACTGTATTATATTTAAAGCCAAGACGGTATTTTAAAAACATCAATCTATATCCCACTAACAACTGCTTTCTATTTTTAAAGCTATTTTATATATCATGCATTTCTCTCCCCAAATGCTCCATTCCTACACACACCTACACAAAAATGCAAACATATAAACAAACACACATGCTATTTTATGATTTGGTAATAGGTCCTGGCTGAAACTTCCAAATCTGATGCAAATCTAATTTGAGAGTCCCAGGAAGCCTAACATTGATCCTAGCCCACATACGTTGTCTTGCATGATCTGGTCGCATTAGGAAGATGTCTTCAAAAGAAAGGATATCTGTGGCATAGAAACAAATGTGGACATGACAAGCATACGATGGCTCCTTTGATCATATAATTTGATCCCTTCTCCTAGGTGGTACAGTTAGTATAATGATATTTTAAAAATTAAAATTTTAAGGTGCTAACAAGCCACATTCACAAGTCCGGTACTTGCCCATGATGTGACTTGGGTGC